>NC_080070.1:26239840-26858916 GCF_949987535.1 Balaenoptera acutorostrata
TGAGCATGGCTGGATTCTCAACACAGTCCCATTTTGTGAGATTTCTCTGCCAGTGGTGAGTCAGATGAGTTGTAGTGTGCAAGGATAAGAAAAGAGACGATGATAAGATTATTGAAGAAATCCAGGCGAGAAATATGGGGGCTTGACTTGTGGCAGTGGAAAGAAGAGACTCATTTCCAACTGAATTGGGAACAGAAGACAGAATGGGAGGTGAGGTGCTTGCACTGTGTGGTCTGTGTCTGTGTGTGATTTTGAACCTTCTCTGTGGCTGCCACAAGGACTCTATCTAATCGGACTTCAAGAAAGAGCCCGTAGCTTTCCCTCTGGTCTGGGCTGATGGAGAGAAAGCAATTCTTTTAGACTGCTGATGACTGCCTCTAGCCAAGTACGGAGAAGGATATTTGGTCCTAAAATAGTAAAGTTGTGTAAAAATCAGTGTGTGGATAAAAGCAAAGGTAAGAATACAAGGACAAGAAATAATCTGGTAGACTATGATTTTCAGTAAACACCTCTGCTAACTAATATTCAAATGAATTTTGATAGTGGAAATAAAAAGGCAAGCTCTTTATTAATAAAAGGCAAGTCATTTCTAAATGATTATGACTCCAACTTAAATATGTAACCACCATTGCCATTATATACATTTGGACATTAGACAGGTTTTATGTTCTGGTAATCCTGGGCAAATTTTAGGGTAATCTTGATTTTCGCTGCTTGTCATGGTCGTGACCAAATTCTATCAATATTTTTTTCCTTATTATATATCTTGTTTTGTGCAACTTTGGGTACCTTTCATATAAAATTTGAATAAATCAATTTTCAATTATATAGTTTCTCTTTAAAATCATTTTTTAAAAGTCATGTATTGAGTTCTTAAGGTAAGCTGCAAAGTTCTGCATTTTAACAGTGTTCAGAATCTTTTTTTTTTAATTTATTTTATTTATTTATTTTTGGCCACATTGTGTCTTTGTTGCTGCACGTGGCCTCACTCCAGCTGCGGCCAGCGGGGGCTACTCTTCAGTGCTGTGCGTGGGCTTCTCACTGCGGTGGCCTCTCCCGCTGCGGAGCACAGGCTCTAGGCGCATGCGCTTCAGTAGTTGTGGCACGCGGGTTTAGTAGTTATGGTTCGCGGGCTCTAGAGCGCAGGCTCAGTAGTTGTGGCATGTGGACTATAGAGCACAGGCTCAGTAGTTGTGGCGCACGGGCTTAGTTGCTCCGCGGCATGTGGGACCCTCCCGGACCAGGGCTCAAACCTGTGTCCCCTGAGTTGGCAGGCAGACTCCCAACGACTGCACCACCAGGGAAGCCCTGCGCCACTAAGGAAGCCCCAGAATCTTATTCACAGGTAGTAGTTTTGAATCAATCAAAACTTACAACATTAATTGTAGGGTTTTTTGTTTATTTGTTTTAAGGATGACTTCAGGTTCTTCTCATTTTGAAAAAAAACCTTTTAAGTTCAAAAATTGCAATCAGTTGAATGTTTTCTTCGGAATTTTAGACTCACCAAGTTATTTGCTCAGTCAAGTGTATCTACAGAAAAATGCCAAGGAATGTGATATTTTCTGCTGTCTGTTGGCCCAGATTCTGTAAAATACAGCTCCCTATATAACCTTTGTGAGTATATACAAGCATGCACATTTCACACACATGTATACATAGAGCTTTGTAAAGGATTTCATGTTCTCAGGCAAGGTTAAATGTCACGTGTTTCTCCTGCCAGCTGTTTTCTCTAAAATCCGCATTCACACAAATTGAATTGAATTGAAAATAGTATTGGTAGATTGTGAGCCTGTCATAAAACCATAAAGTATTTACATCAGCAGGCAGCTTATCACAGTAGCACTGCCCATTCTTCAACAAAACACTTTTGCCATGCTAAAACACCCAATCACACCACAATTTATTAAACATTTGGTTATATTGCCTACTTATTGTTAAGAACTGACAATGACAAGCAAGGAATAAATAATTACATTTGGAATGAAAAAGAAAAATGTGTGTAGAAGGTAGCAAGAAAAGAGGCAATGAGTAGAGGCACCGTAGGATTATAAAATACCATAGGACTGTAAAATACATGTCTCCAAAGAAGGCCCTCAAATTACTTATTTCTACTTTGCTTATTATTTTACAGTGTATTTTATATACAGAACACGCATACATTTGTAATTGCTAATACATGTAGCTTTGCACCCCTCCACCCTCATCTTCCATTTTCCCCTCCCGTACACTCTGAGAAACCATATTGCTTTCAGTCTGTTTTTGTTTCTTTGTCTCCTTGATCTCATCTTCCTCCTGCTCAACTCACCTCTGACTTTGGCCTTTCTCCCAGGCACCATTCCCTTGAAGTAGCCATGGTTCACATGGCTTCTGCTATAAATGCGACACTCATGCTTTTCACACTGCTTTCTTAATCCCTGCTGTTTCACGTGTACAAAGATGTGAAATTAAGCAATCCAGAACCGAAATTGTGAAATTAAGATATCTGAAACCAAAATTTATCATATTTGAAATAGACATTATTTATTGAATGCCTCGTGTGTGCCAAAAACCAGGCTAAGCTTTTTTTGTATAGACGATCTTTCATCTCTTAAGAGATGAATTTTACAGAGGCAGGGAAATTAAGCCAATAATTCTTACATTCATACTGCTACTGTGAGGTAGACCTGGGATGAACCTATTCCATTTGACTACAGATCTCACACTTTCAGGAGCTACTTTATATTTCTCCATTATGCTTAATTTGCTTAATCTTTAATTCCTCCTTTCTATCAACAGTATCTCTGTTTTTTAGAGATCCAAACTTTCAAGTTAACATAGACTTCCTCTTCCCTTTCACTCTTATTTATTCTTTGTCAGCAAATTATATTATTCATTTGAAACTTTTCTTGGATCCATCCTTTCCTTCCCACTTCCAAGGTCAATTCCCTAGTCTAAGTCTGGGCTTCTGTGATGATGTAAGAGCTGACCGCCGGCTCTTGCTCCTCAAGAATGTCTTCTGGATTTCTGCCATAAAGTTAGTCTACACACTTCTTCTGCTTTGTTGTTTTTTAGATATTTTCTCAATCAACCAATTTTTATTTAGCACCTTCACTCTGCTCAGTGCTGACAGAATTGTTTGAGCTCAATGTGGCCTCATGGAGCTTGAATTCTAATAGATTTTAAACTGATAATTATAGAATAATTGCTCAATAAAAATTCTTATAGGTGTTATCAAAGATGCTATGAAGGTTTCTTAAGCTAAAATGATCTCTGATTGACCATTAGCTCAAACCTAAACTTTGTCTTTCACAGCCCTTCACTTCACTGAACCCAATTTTCTTAGCAAATCAACCAACCTATGAATTGTCCTCTAACTTACAAAACATTACAGATTCTGAACAGATATATACTCTCTCTGGACATCCAGAAAAGATGATAATCATAATTCTTTTATGATCTTCCTGACTCTTACTGCTTGCTAGCCCCACAATGCCTGACAAAGTACATTTCAAATAGTTCTCAGCTAAAAAGGGTTTTGTTGAATTAGATGAACAGGAAAGTGGTAAACATCTTCAAGGCGATTCTGAGTCAATGTGTGCCAGAAAGTGAGTTTAAACAAAAGTGGGGAAAATAGTTTGGATGAAATGGTTCTTGTCTCATTAAGGTCTCTGTGGCCTTGATAAAGCAAGTTATCTCCTCCTCACTTGTAAAATAGGGCTTGACTAGGTGGTCTATCTTCCAGCCTCACTTGGAATGTCAGAGCCTAGGGAATGTAATTGCCTCCAGGATATTTGATTTCCTCACAATTTCTCTAAGACCTTGTCTAATTCTAAGATGCTCTTGTAGAGAAAATTGCCGGCTACATGGGAAATGGTCAACCACTCAGAGATAAGACCTAATTTTAAGCAAATGCACATGAAAATTATTATGCATATGTAGAGAAGGATGCAAATGAATGCAGGATGCATTTTAGAAGATAAATGTGCTTGAGGCAGTCATCAGTCTCATAAGCCATAATCAAGTGCATTCACATTAACGTAGCATGATACAAACATATGATCCAGAGTCTAAATTACTTTTCCAAAAAGCCCTATGGGGCATGTCCTCACACCATATGTTTCTTTCAGTTTTACTGAGATTTCATGGGCAGGAAAATGAGAAAGGCACTCAGTACTCAATCCCCCAGATTAATTTCTAAATTTCTTTCCTCTCTGGTTGAAAGAAACAGATATACAAGGTATAGCTGACCATAGACATTTCCTAGTTCATCGGATTTTGCTAGTTTAGCTAGCTTTTCTTTGGCACAGTCTACTCGTCCTTACTCCTAGTTTATCTGTCAGATTATTTTTCCCTTGCTAGAAATACACAAACCACTGGCTGGAAGACTTTAATGTGACCCCAGAGAAGTTAATGTGTAATCTCTTGTTAGAGATTGATTTTGACTTCACCTCACATTAGTGAGTTAGTTATCCCTTCTACTACATTTTCCTTGTACCTCTAGTCAGTGTAGTATCATAAATCGCTCCGCCACAATGCCTTAGGAAGAGAGAAGGAAATTATGTCTACTAAGCAGCCCTCTCATGACAAATTATAGAATGTTGGTAGCAAGAACCAGTTAAGTTCCCTTATACACATTTGAAATTTTCTCTCATTTGATTTTTCCCCCCTAATTTCATCCTCTGGACCCTGAGAGAAAGCTGGTGCTTTAACGTCCTTTTGTAACTGGAAACAAGAAAAGTTATTTTCTTGAAAAGAAATTAATTCTAGTTTAAAACTTAATTCAAGCATGATAACCATGTAGGTGGCAATAGTTCTTTTCCTGTTGATTGAGAACCTTATGAGGCAAAAAGATAAATACATATTTATTTTGAAAAATAAGGGCCATATTTCTAACACACAGAACATTTTAGGATCAACTGTAACTGACCACAGGTGCAATAGTTATACATTGCACACTATTGTAAGTAATACCATGAGCAATTGAATTGTGCTCAGTCTAATTGCATGGGGGCAGCATGGAGTAGTGGTTACAAATATGGATATGGGAGCCTGGCTGCTGGTGGATGAATCCTGGTTCGGCCAAGTGCTCTGTGCTCCATATGTGTACTATGTGCTGCATATGTGTACTATGTTCAGCATATGTTATCCTCTAAGCCTCAGCTCTCATCTGTAAAATGGGGATACCAACAGTATTTAGCAGACAAGATTAGACTGTTATATAAGAGTACTGCTTCCTGTAATTCCAGTGTTGGTGATGGTGGTGATGGTGAGATAGGGATCCTTCATTTCCTACAGCCAACCAACCTGAATGGCTTTGACGTTCTCTATCTTCTACCTTCCCTATTTTCAGTGCTGATGCATTTGGGTACTTGAGACATTTTAAATTTATATTCTTGTTATACAAATCTACCCTAACTATAGCACCCTATTCTTCAAGTGTAGACCTAGTCCCAAACAGACACTAAATGTTTCACAGTTTCATCTGCTTTAATAGAGTAGAGCTTAATTATTTAATATCAATTATGATGTGATTTTGTATTAAAAGTAAAATTATTTTTATGACTATTTTTATGACTGTAATACAACTCTAAGAAGAGGAGGAGAAGTTATAACACAGTTTGCATATAAGTTTTTTTTTTCCTATTCCCTACACTCTAATAATATGTTCTATCAGAAAATACTCTTAAACTGTGTGATTCTTGAAAAATTGCTATGTTTGTAATGTATGGTTAAAAAGCATGAACAATATATTTTCTGAAGAAAAACAGCCTCAATTTAATGTTAGTCAATGGGAAAATGTATAGTGAAGTTCACTTTAACATCATTTCTAAAACATATCTTAGATAAAGTTAAGTATATGTAAGTCATGACATTTTTCAGTTTGAACTCCTTATATTATAAATTCCTGAAGCATGGCCTCTTTTTCACATTGTTTCACATGTTCTTTCTCAGAATATTACAATAATTTAAAGCTATTCTATATGATCTGGTATTTTACCAAAGGGTTCTCATTCTCGTCACTCCACTACTGATTTCATACTCTGTATCAGGAAGACATAGATGCTTGCTTAGTTTAGTTCCATGTGCCATAACAACATGCTTCCTACTTAATCCTGTTAACCAAATATGTATTTTCAGTCATTTAAAAATCTGAACAAACTTCAGCTTCTATTTGAAACCATTCTGACATCGTCAGTTGCATTCGATTTGGGTTTTAGTTTCCCACAAGAGGTCTTACCAGATGATCCCACAAATTCTCTTTCAATTCTCCAGAGGAATAATTACATTTCCTCTTTTAGTTCAGAGTTTCCTCCATTAGTGTATGTTTGAGTGAAGCGCAACTTACAAATGAACTCAATTGCTCATTTTTCTCAATAACTTACATTCCCTTTTTCATATCTTATTCCACAATTCCAGTATTTTACCTTTATTCTGGAATAGTTGGTCCCCTTCAAGTCATCTCTCCCATTATTGAAATGAAATACTGCATGCATCGTAATATCAAAAGAAGAGCTCTATATTTTAAAATATAATTTTATCATAGCATCCTGAAATCTCAGTGCCCTAGAATAGTAAAGCAAATTTGGAACTGTTAATATGTATAGAAGGGAAATTATTAATATTTATAATATTAAAATATTCTGTTTCTGTGTGGAGTGCTGATAAGCAAAAACTATCTATTCCATTTTACATCTCAACTCAGTATATAATAAGTCATCATTTCCCAAAGTTACTTTTAAAAAATGTTATTAGGGTAGGGTTGCCAGATTTATTACATAAAAATACAAATGTTCAATTAAATTTGAATTTCAGATAAACAGTGAATAATTATTTTGTATAAATATGTCCTGTACAATATTTGTGACATCCTAAAATATTACTTGTTGTTTATCTCAAATTAAAATTTAAATAGATGTCCTGTATTTTGTCAGGCAACTCATACTAGGTTGATAAGACTAGATTTAAGAGATGAATGTAAATAACAAACAAAAGGTTGAAATCTTCAAATTGTTTGCTATAAGAATTTAATACAAGTTTATTTATATATTTAAGGCACAAAACTTTAATTTACAGTACAAATATAAATTTAAATGATAAGAAAAGATATATCAAAATAAGCCAATGTTCCTTGGATATATGGCATAAAAGTTCAATGGCTAATAATTGTGGTAAGCAGAATAAAGACCTCTCAAAGATGCAAACATTCTAATCACGGGAACCTGTGAGTATGTTATATTACATGGCAAAGGGGAGTTAAGATAGCAGATGGAATTAAGGTTGCTAATCAACTGACCTTAAAATAGGTAGATTATCCTGGATTATCTGAGTGGGTTCAAGCATACGTATTTAATGCATTTAGGTTGATTGAGATTTAATGTGGACCAACAAGGTCTCTAAATCTCCCTCCACTCACTACCCACTTTCTCAATGTTTCTACTCATCTTTATTTCATAACCTGGAAACAGGTTTCACCCAAGTTCAGATTCATTTATCAACTTTGAATGTGTGGTTTGCATGATCAGGATAAATGTTTTCTCATTCTTTTATTTGGCTCCTAAGGAGTGCAGAGTCAGCATGGAAATGGCCAAGGTTTCCTATGCCTGTGTTTCAGCTATAGATTCTGGTGTCTGCAGCGCTGTATCATGAGCTTTGGGCATCAGGCAGAGCCACAACCTGATGAGCCAGAGCAGATACTGGATGGTAGTTCTGCACAGTAGTGGCCTGATGAATACAAGCACTAAGAGGGAGGCACAAGAGGCTGGAGTGTCATGAGTTGAGGCCAAGTGTTGAGGGATTGGGCATGGCCCAGATTGGCAGATAACACTCTGTCAATCATGTTCTCCTACATTACTTCCAGTGAATACTAGGTTTTATTTGAACCAACCTGTTAGCTGAATAATATGGAGATCTGTACTGAGCCTATAGGTTCACCTGCACAAAGTAGCCACCAGCCACAGATGAAAATGTGATTGGCCAGCCCAGCTGCATATACAGTTGATCAGGCCCATCTTATTCTCTAACTTCTTCTGGGAAGGGGTATAGCGGCTTGGAGACCATTACGACCCATTTTCTACCTCTCTGCTTTTGGAGAAGAGAAACGAATGACTCCCAATTCTTTGCTTCTCCCATCCTCCAGTATTAGTTATTAATCCACATGGAGAAAAGTCCTTCTTTAACTTTTCAATTCTGTGGCATTATCAAGATCCTTAATCTAGAGATTTATCTTCTTATACTGGCTCATTATTTTTTCCTTTTCAGGATCTCAAATTTTTGTTTTAATTCAGTCTTTTCTATGTGCTCAAACTTTCTTCTAGATCCAACACCATATGTGATCTTGCCACCAATTTCTTTCCCATTTATTTCTTCCTTGGCCTTGTTGGCATTCTTATGTATTTTTTTAACTCACAGCCAAAGCTGAGAAATTTCCCTTTGGGATATCCCATTCCATGAACACTTAAAGTTTTACTACATTGACTGAAAATTATTTCTCTTATTAATTATCCACATTCTTTTGAAGGTTTTCTAAATTCACATTTGTACATTCCTTGGCCTTTGCCCACATTTAATTTCCCACTCTTCCTCGAATCTGATCCTATTAACACAGTTGTCCATTGAGGCATTTATTGTTCATCTTGATACTCCTGTGGTGGCCTTATGGGAACTTTCCCTCAACGAGATAAAAGGCATACCACATAGAGCCATTCCATCAATCCACTTGGAGGAAAGAAAGATTCCACAAATATTTGTCTGGTCGTCTATGGATTTGTCCATTCTAAAATTCTCAAGGAGAAGTCTTGCTAAGACCACTTAATTCAAATCCGCTTTCCCATCATCATGTCAAAGTTCATCGTGTAAATCATTGACTACTGGCATTTAACACTGGATAAACCAGGAAGTGGTGGGTGGTCATATTGTAGCAGACTCGAATGGACAGCACAGCCCTGAAATAAATACTAAGCTTTCCACTGAGCTTGCCTTTAGTGACACCTGAGTCTCCCTACATCCATGGAGACCATGGGAGCTGCTACGGGCAGTGTTGATCTTCCCACTCCCCACACCCTAACCAAGGAGGACTGCTTGTGGGTGTCTCCATAGGAAAAAAGGGGAATTTTCTCAATATGTTGACATATATGAATTTTAAGAATGTCTCTATATGGCTTTTTACCTGTTTCCTTCATCAACACTCTTCAACCATAGCTCAACCAAGAGGTTCAGGTTTGGAGGATATGATACTAATGAGTCCAAGGCCACAGGCTAAATCTCACAGATTAGACTCTAATGAAGATTCTCAAGGTAGTCATGTCTAAAGACTGGCTGCAAACTTTGGTCAAAATATTTCGGAAATATGTATCAATGTGAAAAGGGGGACAGTGAAGGAGTATGTACAAATCAGTGTCAGCATTGAGAGATATCTTAAAACTCACTGAATTCAATTGCCTATTAAGAATTGATGCCAACCAGTGTATGCCCACCTGATGTCTGGACACCTGCGGTGACTAAAAGCTCCTTATTTTCCTAGCTAATTTATAGCAGTTGTCAGTGATGACTCTAATCCTTTCCTTAGGTTGAGTTAAAATTTATCTCGATTTAACTTATACTGATGGGATTATAAAACTTCAAGACTAATTCTCCATCTCCCACCTGGCAATCAATTAATCCTTTACATATCGGAGGACAGCCACCACAATTATTTTGAATTTTGGTTTTATTTTAAGTGTGTTTATTTCCTTCACAGGTCCTTCATATATATTCTGGTTTTTCCAGTTTCACATGTTCAGTAAGTCCCTTTTGAAAATTTTTTGACAAGAATGACACACAGTATGCCAGCAGAGATTGGAATAGCACAGGTCACTTATATCGGGGAACTCTATTCTATAGATTTCTTAATGAATACTCAGATCACATCAGCTTTCATCTGGAAGCTGTATCAACTCTTGAATCAAATTGAGCTTATTTTCAACTAAAACCCATGTCTTTTATAAGACATGCTGCTGACCCATGGATAGTGTCCACTGCCATTTGCATAGTCTTTTCCTGCTTTTAAAGTGCTTCTGTATATCTTAGGAAAGAGTGTAGAAGGGCTCCTGCTTTCTGCCAAACAGGTCATGCAGCAGTAGATAAATATGTGCTGCTGTGGTGGCTTTGTGATTGTGTCAGGTGTGTTTTATCTGTGTCCTTCTTCTGGCCAGGGGACTTCAGTGTTGCTACAGCTGAAATCTGAATTTTCAGATGATTTCCCCTTTCTTTTTTGTAACCTGTGTGTGTGTGTTAAAGCTTTCTATTTCGGTCTTGTCCGAATAACAAAAAAGGGAATAATTGTCCCATTTTTCCTGGTTTTATTTGCACTCATGAATCTCTAATCTGCACCTGTGATATCATGACAATTTTATTATATTTATCAACTATATCCTAGGTGTAGATGGGTCTGTGGTATTTTAAGATGTTTTCCTCTTCCCAAATGTTTTCTCTTTGAATGTCTCCCATGATGAGGCACTACAGCATGATGGTTTGTGGTATGAACTGTGGAGTTAGATGATCCTGATTTTAAATACTATCCCCACCATTTGCTAGCTGTGAAATTTTTAGCAAGTGACTTAAATCAATTAAATTTAATCACAACTGAAAACAATCTGCATGTTGGAGGCAATAATTACGCACTTCAGAGGGACATTGGAACATTGAATTAGATATCTTTCAAGTGCCTGGGAAATAGAAGACACTCAATGAATGGCAATAATACTTACTGTTATTATTATTTGGTTATATTGTGGTTTCTACACTGCATTTATCTTCATAATGTGCTCAATTTGTAATTGATTTCACAACTTAATGTGGGCTTTTATTCATCTCCCCCCTCTATGTTCAATTTAAGTTATTTATGATCATATCTGCCATTTTCTGGACATACACGTATTTTCTGAATCTCACGAAATGATGTACTTTGTCTCCTCAAGGGTCTATTTTCCGGTACCATAATCAACATCCCAGAAGTCAGAATCCCATAATATCACAACACCTATGCAACCAGCCATTCTCTTCCAGGAGTCACATATCTATTCCAATATTTTAACCATAAATCAAAAAAAGTTATTAAAAATACTTTTATCTTCAAATATTCACTTTCCTGACCCTATCTTCAGAGTTCCAGTATGCTTTCCAAATGGATTCTGGAATCATTGTTTGATAACTAGGAATCAGTGCCAATTACTGGATTTTTCCATCCCCACATCCCGGTTTGTGTTATTGAGAGACAACCATATATAGATCAACTTGGCCAGGTCTGTGTAGAGCCCATTCCATTGATGCCCTCCATTCATTATGACGTTGGTACTTGCAAACACAATTACTGCCTGATATTTATTTACTAATAGTCCTGATTTATTCAGTAACACAGAGTTTCATATAGTTCATGTCATTCTAGGGTTGCAAAATTTCTTTAAACTTTCCGTTATGCATGTCATCTATTCTTGAAAACACATGCTAGATCGTTTATTTGAGAGGCAACTCATCTGACTTAACCAACCTACCTCTCAACTCTTCAGTGATTGCAGTAAAACAAATCTCATTCACTTATAATACCAAAAAGATATATAATATACAAAGGTATGATGAAACATGAAATTTAGGCCAGAAGCTGAAGTTGGAAATGTAATTTTCTCCTTCAATCATAACTAATAAATAACTCCGAGGGTTTGTTAATTATGCTCACATGTTGCCATCCTATACCTGTCCTGCCAGTACAAATACTTTTCAGTATCTCCATGAGTAAAACAATGGCAGTGAAGTGGATTTCATACTGAGGAGTGGGGATGGGGAGAGGGAGAACCCAGAGCCCAGAACAGATGTCTTGATTGATAGAAGTTGAACAAGGAGTTATTGTTAAAAAATAGAAACTGTGGAAAACTTGGGGGTGGGTCACAGAAAAGTAGGGTCAAAGAAGAAGGGGATGTTGTGTAGGGCAATGTTTCTTGCAAAGAGGGGACATGCCCCCAGCAGAAGCAACTGTTCATAAGAACAGATGCTCCATTCAGGCCTTTGATATCATTCTGGACTCTGGTCAAAGGAAAGTTGGTACTTTAAGACTGCCAGGAGTAGAGGGCAAATACAAACAAATTACATTTCAGAAAAAAGAAGAATCCAGGAAACTAGACAGAGAAAGTACCAATCAAAAAGGAGTTATTGAGTCTCTACTGCTTCAATTTTGGTAACATATAAAAGTTCCCCAAAGGAAATTACAATTTATTAAGGTTATAGTATAGTTATATTGATAACAACCTCTGATTGCAGAAGAGGAATATTTATATATTTATCGCCAATATTTATTGAGTATTTACTAAGTGCCAGGCACTGATTTAACACGATGTTCTAAATGTATCAACCCAATTAATCCTCATACCAGTGCCATAAGATATGCGCTATTATTGTTCCATTTTATAGATGACATGGATGAAGAAATTGATGTATAGAGAGGGGAGGTGACTTGCCTGAAGTTGCAAAGCTAGGCAACTGGCAGAGCTGGGATTTGAAGCCATGGTCTCTGGCTTCAAAATCAATTTCTTAATTACAATGCACACTGTCACAAGGATAATTATGTGGGGAAAGTAGAAGAGGGAGAAGCACGAATCTGACTGTGGTGATTTGGAAGACTTCCCTGAGAGCCTCTTCAGGCTGAGTTATCTCCCTCTTTCTACACTTCTGTGGTATCTTTGTATGTCACGCCCATGTGATGTACTGCATTATATTTTACATATCGATTTGCATCTGTCTTCACCACTAGATTGTTACTTCCTTCCGGGGAGAAATTGCCTCTCATTTATTCATCCTTGTTGCTAGCCACACAGAAAGACATTCAAGAAATGTTTCTTGAGCAAATGAATTAACGAGGCTTTAAATGATGAATATGATTTTTAGTGGTGGAAAGGGACTTGCTGGGACAGAAGAATCCCTTCCGCAAGTTTCCAGTTAGAATAGGCGGAAGGTCTGAAATCCACACTGCAAAGGCAAGAGTTTTGCAAGGAACACATATGAAAGAAGCATCATAAAGTGGGGTGGGGGACACACAGAAAGAGCAAACTGAGACTGAAGCTGTTTACTTAATTTTTCCTGATTTGACTCTACTTACCTTTAACCTCAGATAAACACAGATTGCAGAGCTGAGCAATTGCCTCTTTCTTGCTCCATTGATTTTGGGCAACACTGGTCTTGTTCCAGACTCTGAGGGGTTGCCAAGCCACCACTAGCCTGGACTGCCTTCACTGAATAAGAACCATGGTTAGATTGGGGGTGGGTGGGGGAAACCTATCAATATATAAATTCAATAAAGAATCTCACGGGGGCTTCCCTGGTGGCGCAGTGGTTGGGAATCTGCCTGCTAATGCAGGGGACACGGGTTCGAGCCCTGGTCTGGGAAGATCCCACATGCTGCAGGGCAACTAGGCCCGTGAGCCACAACTACTGAGCCTGCGCGTCTGGAGCCTGTGCTCCGCAACAAGAGAGGCCACGATGGTGAGAGGCCCGCGCACCACGATGAAGAGTGGCCCCCGCTTGCCGCAACTAGAGAAAGCCCTCGCACAGAAACGAAGACCCAACACAGCCAAAAATTAATTAATTAATTAATTAATTAATTAGGGAAAAAAAAAAAAGAATCTCAAGGAAAGATCTCCAGTCTGAATGTCTATTCAAGAAGATACTGAAGTTATTGAATCGGGGCCACTCTAGTCAATGTTCATGTTAATTAGTGGTAAGATTAATTAGCAAGCCTACACAATTAAGACATTAGAGAAAATCTGGGTGATGAGAGAAGGAAAGCAGAATGGTTGTAGTTTTTATATGTCTGCTTATGCAACAAATCAGTATCAGTCCTAGTAAGGGTTTGCTTGCATCCATCAATCTGAAACCTAATTGGTGACAAGAGCTGCTTCTCTTGTTCATGATTCCACTTTGAAAACTTGAAACTAAAAAATGACTCCAGCTGCACAATTGAAGACCTTCATTTTCCCTTCTTCCTATGAAAAACCTCTATAATTTGGCTCCACTACCGGTTATCATTGCTTGCTAGCTTCTGGGTTTGATATTCTGCACTATAGTTAGTAACAAAAAACTTAGTTATTTGGAAATTAGTGGGCAATAAGCTCTTTTCCAGCACAGCTTTGTAAATTTTCAGGCACAAAATCATGTCTCCTTTGAAAACATTGGTAAATACTTTATTCAAAAAAATGAACCAGAGACAATCAATTGATGTCTTAAATTAGTTTCTTTAATTATATATATATATATATATATATATATATATATATGATTTTAACAGAATAATTGGAAAATAATTGGTGAAATGATTGATGAAAAACATAATGTTTTGTATGTTTATGAGACATAAAAAATTAAAAATCATTAGCTGCAAAATCATCAGAACACTGATGCTGTACATATCATCATTATAAATGTAGTGAATAGGAAAAAAAAATAAATCCGCAGGAAAAAGTCCATGTTCCCAAGGAAGGAAAATTTTTGGCTTATACTACCAAAAGAAACCTGAATTATATGTGGAAATAGAAAACTTATAGTGAATGATAAAATGTTTCACTTTAAACTTAATAAGCCTATATCTTGTTAAAATGTAGTACGCATAGCTTGATCAGTAATCAATTATGAAACATTTAACAACACACATCTATATGATTCCTTGAAAACAGAATTTCCATAAATCACATCTACAGTCCCAAATTGGTACTTATGTAAAAAGGTTTTGGATCTTTTTTTGGGAAATGCCTTACTCATATATTGTCAAACTCAATTTTATGAACAAAATGAAATGGGAAATAAAAAGGGAAATATTAGTGAAGATAGACTAAGTTATGTTGTGGTAGTAAAATAACCCTGAAATCCCAGTGAATCATCAGAACAGAGGTTTATTTTTCTTTCATGCAAAGCCTGCTGTGACTTAGGTGACCCCCCAGAGCTATTTTCCTCCATGTGGTCACTCAGCAGTGAAAGATGCTTCCATCTGGTGGTTACACCATCTCAGTGTATAAACCCCAGAATCATTGTGGTGGAGGAAGAGGGAGCTGGAGGGTCAAGCACTGGTTCTTAAATGCTTCAGCCCAGCAGTGATACATGCCACTTCTGCTCACATGTCATCCGTCTGATGTCGTCACATTCTCGCCTGTGTGCATGGAGCCTGGGGAAAGCAGGAGAGCGCAAAGCTATTTGGTGAGTAGTAGCCAGGACTGGAATATTTATTGATAAAGTACCACCATATTTTGTTGCTAAAAACAAGGCTTCTATGAAAAGAGAAAAAAATATATCATGATATGGTAATTGCTTCCTTGCCAGATTCCTGGCTTTCTAGTCCTATGCCCGTGTCAATACTTGATGTTCCCCAAACCTAAGTAATTTGGTCCATATCTACTGCTTTCTGAAACCATTGTTTATTAAGGAAATATTAAGCTAATTAGTTATACGAACAGTCACATATCTGGTCAGTTGGTCAGAGCCACAACTCACGTTCATTTTACACTCACGTGCCCTGAGCCCCTTCCTCCATCATGTCCCTCTCTTTGCTCTCTGCCTGCTTTCTTTTTCCTGTGAGCCTTATTCTCTCAGTTGCAGATATGCTTTCTCTTCATGACAGGAGAAGATGAAGGCTAATGATCCTCGATCACAGCCTCTCAGCTTAACAACGTCAGCAGAAAAAGAAATTCTTTCTCTGAGAATAATGTATCAGTTCCTGGGAATCACTGTGATGGGTTCTGCTTGAGTTTCACTCCCTAACTTTTAAACAGTTCCACTTGCCAGAAGAATGAAGTCCTAAAGAAGGACTTGGGACCCATGACCATCCCTGTAGTTGATGGCGAGGAAGGCTGTTTGCTTGACAGCACCCCTGAAAGAACCTGGAAAGTGGAGCAGGGAACTGTTCCCAGAGGACCAGATAGGACCTATGTCCTTCGCATCATATTTGATAATTATATCTACTCTCCTAACTCTATGTTCATATTAGACCCCAAACTACCTGTTATAAAATATGCATTCAGTCAATAGCATTTTTATGTCTCTGTTTTTGAAAATATATTAAATAAGCATTAAATTGGAGATAAGAGCATTCTCTATTTATTAAGAATAACATAAGGAATAAGAATCTGAAGCTCTATTTTGCACTATTATATGTTATATATTATAATTATATATATGTCGTATCATATATATAATTATTTTAGAACACTAAGAATCTGCATTTTACCAAACTTTCTTTTTTAAGTCAAGTACAAATATTCATTTTTTCCTTTGAAAATGGAGGGTTTTGGTGTATTAAAAATAGAATATATGCATATTAAAATTAGAATGTCTGCAATGGGGTCTATCTCTAACACTTTAAGTAGATAATTTTGAAAACTTCCATCTCCCCTCTCCTGTAAACAGATCTTGTAGGAAGGCTTCTAAACTACCTGTGGCTTGATTGCACTGCATTTGCATACCTGACAAACAGGCTGCCATACTGTTTTTACTTAGCTTGTCTCCATAGAGGTAGACTGTGCCTTTCACTGCTATAGCATTAAGGGGCAGTTAGCTGTTTTCCATTTTCTCCCATTCCCCAGTGATTGCCAAATTATGCATCTGTTCTATTTTTTCATTCTTGGAATGAACATTCCCAACCCCTGCTGCCTAAATATTTGAAGACAAAGTCACTTACTCATAACGGCAGTTTCTTCACCATTAAGACAAAGAGTTTGTAGCGAATCCCAAGAGGTCGTACAGTAACTATAATCAATTCAGTCTTGCTGCTGGCCTTGCTCTAAAATGTAAACCAGGTCTAGTCATCAAACGCTGAAAACACTTTATGAGCATCTTCCAGGCAATGATCCCTCGTGTCACAAGTACCCTGCCACTGCACCCAAGTCCTCCAGGCTGATTTAAGTCCAGGCTGCTGACCGTTGGTCTGCCCAGAGCTGCTATCAGCTCTTTCTGGACCCCATTGGCACTGTGTTCTCCCTTCTTGTAGCATCCTTCATTGACTGACATACTCTCTGACATCAACTTCCAGCCTGCCTGTACCTGCTTTCTGGCTTGGTATTTGGATCTCCTGATGAGTTTACGGAGTCCCTAGAGCTTGTCCAACTCGATCTGACTGGTCCAGAGTCACCCAAACCCCTTGATGACAAGTGCTTGCTCTTTTACTTAATCTGTCCTTTAGTCTGTTGTTTCTGAAAAATATTATCTCCACTACTGCTGCTGAGCTGTTCACCTTCCCTTCTTCCTTTTACTTGTTTTTCCTGTTTTTTTCCATTGACTGCCACTTTCCCCAGGCTTCTTAGGCTTCACCTAGTTAAAAATCTCAGTGCATCAAGTGTTATTTGTGGGGTCTCAGTTCTTCTCAGCTGTGATCATATGGGTAGTGCAATATGGGATGAATACTTACCAACTATTTCCCTAGTTTCCCTTACAAACTGTTTCTTTTTCTGGAACTTCTATAGCGCTGGAAGGCTGATTTCTGAATAGCCAACATTTCACTGCATCCATAATGAAGCCATGCTCCCTCAACTCTTCAATGAGTTAGTTTTAAAGCATCATTTTCCAGCTCCATACTCATTTTATAAGAATCCGTAAAATGGAAATACTAGCATTTACTTTCCTGTCTATCCTGCAGTTAAAAATAAATAATTCATGCAGAACTTTTGGAGATCCATTCATAAATTATGTGATGTGAGTATGAAGTCTTACCATTATTCAAATAAGTGTATTATTACTGGTTGGATGTAAACAAAATAGAAAGGGTTCAGAAAGAAATTATAAGAATAAAGTACAGTACTAAAGATGATTTATTTTTAAAAGGTCAGAAAAATTAAATATGGTTTGATAAACAAAAACTAAGGATAGCATAAGAGATGACAAATAGCTTAATGGTCTACAAAATAAGCAAACATTCGTACAAGGGCATTTTGACATAATGCAGTTAAAATTAAGTCTAATCCCCTTTGGGTTGATATAGTATCTCATAATTTATATTATAATGCATCAAAAGCTATATAAGGAAGACCTTCTGAGATGACTAGCAAGAACTGAGCCTCTGGTATTTAATAATTGCTAATGCTTATTTGCACTTAATACCACGTGACAAATACTGTCTTGGACATTTTTCATGTATTCACTTACTGATTCTTCACCATCTCCTTAGGAAGTAGTTACCATTACACCATTTTATACTGAAGAATCTGAGCGCAGCTGGTCCAGGGTCACAGGGTCTTAGCTGGTAAAGAATGGAGTGAAACCCAGGTTGTATGTCCCCGGACTCACATCCAGCCATACTGCCTCTGTAGGACATAAAATATCACACTTAAAATGGTTCTTTTCCAACCTCTATAAATATTCCTTCTCTGTGACTTTTGCTGGCTCTTCTCTCTTTCCCTCCATCTTAAATTTCACTGTTCTTATTCTTATTTCTCACTTTTCTAACTCAATATTCTGTCTTCGGGTGAACTCCTTTATCCCCCTTCCTGATATTGTTTCCCAAATTATTTTGATCTCTGACCTTTCCTCTAAGCACCAGACCTACATCTCCAGCTGCCACTGAACATATCAACTCATATGTCCAGGAGGTATTTCAAGAGAACAAATCAAAATGGAAATCATTGCTTTTCCTTCGGTTTCTCATCTCTGCTAATGCCCCACTCCCTGACCCCAGGCACCCCTGACTCCTGTCTCCATCATTCCTCACATGGATTCTGTCACCAAAATCTCTGAGTTCCAAAATTCTCCAGAAACCTCTTAAATCTGGCCTTATTTCTTCAGTATTTCTACTTCCCATTGGTTTAACACTTTCTTGTCTCTCACCTAAACTAACAAAAATCTACCAATCTCCTAACCACTAATCCCCTTAAGCCTCCTAAAGTCTATCCTCCACTCTACATCCAGTATTACTGTCCTAAAAATAAAACAAAGAAGAGAGAAAAAAAAGAAAAGCCTTCTGGATTAAAATCCTTCATGGATTTTCTTAGGTCCAAACTTCCTGGTATATTTCCCTTAAGCCTACATCTCTCGTTATGCTCCAGACCTTCTAAATTTTTTACTGCTCCTGAAGATGCTGTCTCTGAAAGACATGTTCTCTATTCCTTTTGCCTTGAAAGAAGCAAAGCCTATAGCCCCATAAATTCCTTCCTTCTTTATTCTTATTGCTATCAAACTTAATCTGTATCACCCTTTGCCGTGTACCTTTGCCCCTTGACTGGAACTATCTGTACTCAGTGTAAGGACCATGGTAGGTTCATCTTGATAGCCTTAATATTTGACCTAATACTTGGTACAAAGGAAGTGTTTTAAAAGTTTTTCTTGAATAGAAGAATGGATGCTATATTCCCTTGATAACACAATTTGGTGTACTTAAACACTATGGCTGTAAGCTATCAACAAAGTTGTTTAACTTATAGTGGGGAGGAAAGAGCTGTCATATGAGTTATAAATTTTATTTTAAATGGTCAAAGTACTAGCCTTGTACTGACATCACTAAATATCTTATGCTCTATCTTGGACATTTAAATGAGTTTGTTCTTTGTTCTCTCCTTGTAAAGAATCATCTGCTTCTGAGAGTTCTTATGAAATATGAAGCCTCTGGTGCTGGAAATGAGCTATATGTGGATCTGGATGCCACATATATAAAATTAATTGAGCTGTAAATCCAAGATTAATGCTCTCTATGCATGTTTCAGTATCTATCTTATACACCAAAAAAAAAGTAACAAAAATAAAGAAAGTTGAAGACCCAGTGAGTTCCCAGATGTAAGGAAGCCGGTTATTAAAGATGGCACCTCGGGCTTCCCTGGTGGCGCAGTGGTTGAGAATCTGCCTGCCGATGCAGGGGACACGGGTTCGAGCCCTGGTCTGGGAAGATCCCACATGCTGCGGAGCAACTAGGCCTGTGAGCCACAACTACTGAGCCTGCGCGTCTTGAGCCTGTGCTCCACAACGGGGGAGGCCGCGGTAGTGAGAGGCCCGCACGCCGCGATGAGTGGCCCCCGCTTGCCGCAGCTGGAGAAAGCCCTCGCACAGAAACGGAGACCCAACACAGCCATAAATAAATAAATTAAAAAATTAAAAAAAAAAAAAAAAGATGGCACCTCTTGTCGTGTGCTCTGTTCCATTTAAAAAAAAAAAAAATTGCCCATCAGAACTGTAACATAAAACAGTGCCTACTTATGTGCGTTTGCATGGAAAAATGTAGTACTGTGTCTGTTTTCTCTGTTTCAAAAAGTAGTTTCACAAAGTGAGAATCCCATGTCACCCTATATAAAAAAGCAAACATGAAAAAGTTTAAAAAATAATGATAAATAAAAAAATAAAACAACAAAAGCAACAAGCTGTTAAATATTGGATAGACAAAAGTTGTTAATTTGGGGACTTGCTTATTTAATCAGTTTCAGGGAGCTTTTTTTTTTTTTTTAATTTTATTTTATTTATTTATTTTTGTCTGTGTTGGGTCTTCGTTTCTGTGTGAGGGCTTTCTCTAGTTGCGGCAAGCGGGGGCCACTCTTCATCACGGTGCGCGGGCCTCTCACTATCGCGGCCTCTCTTGTTGCGGAGCACAGGCTCCAGACGCACAGGCTCAGTAATTGTGGCTCATGGGCCTAGTTGCTCCGCGGCATGTGGGATCTTCCCAGACCAGGGCTCGAACCCGTGTCCCCTGCATTAGCAGGCAGATTCCCAACTACTGTGCCACCAGGGAAGCCCCAGGGAGCTTTTTAATATATGCTTATTGGTTGGTTAAAAAGGGGTAGGGGCAATAAAAAGTTAAAAGAGGTGCTGAAGTAATAACGGTAGTAAGTCCCTAAGGCTGGAGAAATAAAGGGAAAAAAACTAGGTTTATCAGAACCTAGAAGCTGGGAGGAGGGGTCCTGTGGGTTTATGATTCACACTTTGGGTGTGGGGTGCAGGGAGGATTTGCTGGGTGGCAGAGCTGGCGCCTCAGGGCTCAGAGGAGGGGTCCTTCAGAGCTGGGACTCTGACCTCTGAGGAGGGCGCCCACTGCGGCTGCTGCTGGTACCTCAGGAGCCTAGAGAAGAGTTTCCTGGACCTAGAACTCATCCCTTTGAGGAAGAGTGCTGCCCGTTGTGCTAGTTCTTATGGGGAGTCCAAGAGGCTCCTCTAGAAGTGATGACAGGAAATGGAGACCAGAGCCACTGCGGCTGCTGGGGTAAGGGTCATTGCTGGGCGCTCTCAGGAAGGAGGAAGCCCCTTCTCCTCTCACCTTGTCGTCCAGTCTCCCTCCCATAGCCTCTACTGGCACCAGAAGCAGAAATCCAGCTGACAAGAAGCAACCTAGTTTACAAGGACCCTGCTCCACCATCACAAACCAGAGTATATACAGGGTGGATCTGGAGCTGGGAGACAACAACTTCATAACCTGAAAAGGCAATAAATCTGAATCCTGAATAAATCTCTCATCAGTTCTCCCAAAGTGGAAAGGTCTACATGTGTTTTCCCAGAGGCTTAAAATATATATATATATATGTGTCTAGTAACAAAATAAATATACATTTATATTCATGGCATGATACCTATTTTATGCCAACTGTAAATGTAAAAGACATTCACCAATAACTTTGATTTCTCCTTAATTAGCAAGTTGCTTTCATCACTTAATACAAGATAAATACATAATTTATGACCCATCATCAAATTTCATGTCATAAAAGGCCTAATTGGACAACATAGCTACATTATAGCCACTAGAGCTCATCTTTTACATGTACTGCCAAACTGAAGCTTGTATACGTTGGCATAGAACAGGGCAGAAGTAAGGTGGAAAATGGAGAAGTAAATTATCCTATAAAATATTTAATATTAATTGCCAACTCATTAATCAGACAAAAATATTAGAGCCAGCCAGCAGTGCCATTCCCCCCCCCCCTTTTCTGGAGACACAGCGTCTCTTGTGTGGATGAGCGTTTCCTGCAGAAGAGTCTTCAGTTGCCCATGGGGTTGTGCCAGAAGGGGTTCCCAAGATGAGGTCTAATACCATGGGGTCCTGGAAACTAGGCGCTCCTGCTGGAAGCTGATCTCCTGAGGCCCCACCAATGCTCAGAGGTCAAAATGCTAATAACTCCGCTTTTGTGGGCTTGACCAGGAGATAGGCTTCTCTTTGGCCCTGGATACCATCTTCCTTTTACTTCATCCAACACAATTCACTGTGCATGGACAGCCAAGGTGTTGCAGTTGCTGTTGTTAATATAAGAGAAAATATTCTAGGTAAAAATATAGCATCACAACAGCTGAGTTTTGGGAATTCCCTGGCGGTCCAGTGGTTAGGACTGCACTCTCACTGCCGAGGGCCTGGGTTCAATCCCTGTTTGGGGAACTAAGAACTAAGATCCCTCAAGCCGTGCAGCGAGGCCAAAAACACAAAAAAACAAATGAGTAGTTGCAGCCTCAATATGCAAAGCTGTCCCTCCCAATACACAGCACTCTGCTGTCCTGTGGTAAATTCTGAGAATGTTTACGGCCTCAGGGCTCTCCTCTCATTATGAAATCTTCTAACTCTTGCGGGGTCTGTGCCTAACTTTAATTTCCAGAATGGGTCTTCTGTCTTCTCTAGGACACATTTCAGGATCAGGGGAAGTCTTTGTCTTAGCCTCAATTTCCTGGTCCTCATCTAGAAATCTCTTGCTTTACACTGTTATCATTCCCTTGAACTTTGTGCTCCATCCAAGAAGCAGGAAGTTCACGCCTCCACTCTACTGACAAATGGCCCCTTGATGCTCCTCCTTGGTCGCCGATCTGATTGCCCAGTCCTCCCTGCCTTTTATGTCAGGGCACTCTCGTCGTTCGTTACAGTCGCTTATCATTTAAGACTCACCTTTCTACTTCAGAACCTACAGCTTTAATCCCACATTCTGGTAGGAACTCTAAAGTTTCACATATACCAGTATGGTATATTGGCATACAGAAATATTGTGATTTCTTCAGAAGGGAGAGAAAACATTCCACCCAGAATAATTTTAAGATGTTAAACTAGTTCCTGAGTTGTTGCAAGGATTGAATTGGGGTAAGGACATCAACAGGCCATGGATACTGCCCAGGATGGGTGATTCTAGCTGCGCCTGCCTAATGCTTAATCTCTCTTTATAGATGAGTAAATTCAGGCTGATGTATCTTAAAAATGCCAAGTTAGGGGACAGTGTGCTAATGAAAAGGGCCTGGATTTGAAAGACAGACGTACCCAGGTTAGAAGGATGGCCCCTCCAGCCACAGTTTTACCTTAAGCAGCTCATTTACATAATACTAGCTGCGCCCAAGTTGCCTCATCTTTAAAGACCTTCATAAGATTGTTATGAAAATGTATGAAATAGCAAACGTAGAGTTCAAACACAGGTAAATATGTAACAAACAGTAACATTTCCCATGTGTGCCTCCATCTTCTAGCCACATGCTGCTGCTTTTTTTATTCTGGGGGTATGTCGACACTGTGCTGCTCTCTGATTCCTTCTTCATGCTGAAATTGGCCATAATCACTATTCTCATTACTTATTAAATTCCTTCTATGTACCTGGTGTTTAATATTACCCTATTTCATGCATTCTTCATGGAGGTGATATTGGTCCCAAGGGTATGTAAATTGGTTTGGGGGGCAGTACTCTCTTTACGCATAAAGCACTAATATGCATTTAACACCTAGAGAAATACATAGTGTATCTGGGGTATTAAAATTTCATTGTGGAGATTAGAAAAAAGTGTCTAAAAAGACTCCTTGAGGCCAGTAATACGAAAAAGGTGAGAGATACTGCTCTATGTAATTGCAGAACCCCAATTTCTCCTGCAACCATCCTACTAGGTCTATAACAGAAAGCTTAGAGGTGAAATGACTTGTCCAAGGCCACAGAGTTAGTGAGTGATAGGCATATAAGTGAAACAGATCTTTGGGCAATTTTACTTCCCAGAGGGAGAGGCTGACAAATTGCAGATATTAGAGAAAGAGTAACTGCAAGAAAATCGGCCCCACTGGACATTTCCTAATTTAGAAAAGTCTGCTAGTACCTAAACGGAAGTAACAGGTGTGCCCTGGTCTCACAACAGTGGAACTATTGAAACTTTTGGATCAAAACCTCAGAGAACTCTTCTCATTAAAGCACAAATGCAGCCACCAATACTTCTTGTAGTGGAAGAGTCAGAAGGGCTGGGTTTAGTCCTGTCTGTGCCAGGAAGGTGTGAAATGTCGCTTATCCTTCCTAGACTTCAAGTGCCTAATCTATAAAATCTGTAGATTTTCCCTTTCTCTCTCTCTCTCTTTCCCTCCCTCCCTCCCTTCCTTCCTTCCTCCTTTCCTTCCCTCCCTCCCTCCCTTCCTTCCTTTCCTTTCCTCCCTCCCTTCCCTCCCTCCCTTCCTTCCTTCTTTCCTTCCTTCCTTCCTTCCTACCTTCCTTCTTTCCTTCCTCCTTTCCTTCCCTCCCTCCCTCCCTTCCTTTCTCCTTTCCTTCCCTCCCTCCCTTCCTTCTTTCCTTCCTTCCTACCTTCCTTCCTTCCTTCCTCCTTTCCTTCCCTCCCTCCCTTCCTTCTTTCCTTCCTTCCTTCCTTCCTCCCTCCTTTCCTTCCCTCCTTTCCTTCCCTCCCTCCCTCCCTTCCTTCCTCCTTTCCTTCCCTCCCTTCCTTCCTCCTTTCCTTCCCTCCCTCCCTCTCTTCCTCCTTTCCTTCCCTCCTTTCCTTCCCTCCCTCCCTTCCTTCCTCCTTTCCTTCCCTCCCTCCCTCTCTTCCTCCTTTCCTTCCCTCCTTTCCTTCCCTCCCTCCCTTCCTTCCTCCTTTCCTTCCCTCCCTTCCTTCCTCCTTTCCTTCTCTCCCTCCCTCTCTTCCTTCCTCCTTTCCTTCCCTCCCTCCTTCCCTCCCTCCCTTCCTTCCTTCCTTCCTCCCTCCCTCCCTCCTTTCCTTCCCTCCCTCCCTCCCTCCCTTCCTTCCTTTTTTAATACCAAAACTCCTCTTCACAAGTGAAATCTCTTGTGAGGTAACCATTGAAGATGACAAGGCAAGGCTCTGGCCACAGGGCCACTCCAGCTTGCTATCCCCACCTCAGCAATCATGAAGGACCTTAGAACTCCTCAGCCCTGTGGAAGCCAGTTAGAAGACCACCTAATTCAGTCCCTTCAATTTTGTAGTCTTTGGCTTTGGACTTGTACTCTAAAGGGATGACTGAGTTGATCAAAAGTTATTGTGCAAACAGTGTTGCCGCTGTGCACATATGCCTGGTCAGAAATGGGATACTTTAATCACTAGTCACCTCATGAGTGAGTTTTTATTGATACACACACATAGAAACACATATATGTAGATTTAAATATTGGCTGACAAAGCAGAACGTTATGAGTACGTTTGCTGGTATTCATTATCAGGATATTTGTCAACAGTTGTCACATGAAAAGGCTGGGCTGATCTCCACACATTAGTTTTCCATATCATGACTTAACTGATGGTTGATTTCTTTTGGAACACAGCTTTTGGCATTTTAAGAAGCCCTAATGAAGAAGACTGAATGACAAAATCACTTAAAACTTTTATTACTCTGCAGGTCCTGTCTATTCATACACTCCTTTCTTCAGCTTGGGGGCCTCAATTATTATTCTGCTTTTAAGTGTCTGGTTAGTTGGCTTCTACTCCAAATACAGTTAATTGTCAAACTTCGACTGAAAAATTATCAAGCCCTTTTGATGTGTCAGATCTCTTCTGGTTGCTGTACTATCATTGCTGCAGTGTTAGTAGCGTCCCCCAATTAATGGATTTTAATCTGCTCACCCCACTTAGTGCTAAGATCTTTGGGTCCTCTTCATTCCTACTACATTTCTAGTCTCTGACTTTGCCATTTAGGTATGAGCCAACTCTGGCTTGCTTTTGATTCTAAAGCCCTCCACCGACTGACCTCTGCTTCTGAGGCCACAAGTTTTCAGACATCTCACTGCGTCCTGCTTGTGGGATTGTCATATTCTCACTTCTCTCCTGACCTTTGGCTTAGAGCCACAGTCTCTGCTCCAGGACTGTAGTGCAATTTGCAAATGTTTTATTATTAATGGGCCATATCCACTTGAAAGAATTCCCAGTTATATATTTATATATACATTATATATGTAATTTATATATTATATAATATATATTTATATATATATAATGTATTTAATTTATATATTTTATAATATATATATAGGTCACATTTGTTTTGTTTAATTGATTTTTTACTGAGGTATAGCTGATTTACAATGTTGTGTTAGTTTCAGGCATACAACAAAGTGATTCAGTTATACATACATATATATCTATTTTTTTCAGATTCTTTTCCCTTATAGGTTATTGCAGAATATTGAGTATAGTTCCCTGTGCTATACACACAGGTCCTTGTTGGTTATAATTGATTTTTAATTTAATGTTCTTGTTATTCTAAGAAGCCCATTAGTAAATGCTCACAGGAAATTATTTATGCTGTGAATTACACTGAGCATTTTTCACCAGCAGTCATCTATTTTAATCAATCATATAGTATTTCCCAGTGTTCAGCGTTCTTTGAAGGGACTGTGTTTTGTACATTCTTAAACCTTGCCTTTTGGGATTTTAGTCACCTAGCTCAGCAGATGAGTAACATGTTTTCAAGAAAAGTGCAGTTTGAAATTCTGAATTTTCCATCAGTGGCAGTGGCATTCAAATTCTATTTTTGAAGACTTCTTGAGTTGTTTTTCTTTCCTTCTTTCATTATTTTTTTTGTGTGTGTGATGCACACAAAAAAAGGGGCTCTTTGAAATAAAGGAAAACAAAGTAGAGTACGAGTTTTCTTGTCTTCCCCAGACATTTCCTTCAAGAGGACTTACCTAAGGGTTTGCAAACAATTACTGTGCTACTTCCTTGTACTACTGGTTTATATTTATTTGTTTAAAGAGGTAAAAATGTAAATTATGAACAAAATTACTTAAGTATTTATATATAATATACAATATATAAATATAATATATAAATATATAATATAATGTGGTAGATTAATGGGGCTATTAAAGGTGCCCCCCCCAAATCATTACAATCAAGTGTAAGACACTGACAATTAAGCTGCATGTGGTTAGCAGATATCCTCTAAGATTGTTTGAAATGACGTTTAGTTTCCATAATACTAAGCCGCAGGCCCATCTATTTGAGCTAAGGGTTAGATTGCTTCTTTAAAAGGTGATGACAACAGATACAACTTTCCATCAAAAGACTTGTGAGTGTATGAGAATCACAATCACGCTCCTCTCTCTAGGTTCTAAACCAATTGCAAGATTAATACAGTTATAAATCAGTAAGAAAATGATCATATTCTTACTGGTAAATTAGGTTGGAAAATACAGCTGGGATCTGAGAGCTGAACTCTGGCTTCCTAACACCCCACCCTTCCCCAGTGGCCATCAAGTCTGGTTCTTTTTTTTTTTTTTAACATCTTTATTGGAGTATAATTGCTTTACAATGGTTTGTTAGTTTCTGCTGTATAACAAAGTGAATCAGCTATACATATGCGTATATCCCCATATCTCCTCCCTCTTGCGTCTCCCTCCCACCCTCCCTATCCCACCCCTCTAGGTGGACGCAAAGCACCAAGCTGATCTCCCTGTGCTATATAGCTGCTTCCCACTAGCTATTTATTTTACATTTCGTAGTGTATATGTCCTTGAGACTGATGATGAGAGAGAGCAAGCAGGTCTGCAGAGCCGAGACTTCCCCTGCCGGTCATGCCGTGGGAAGCTGTTCCTCATGACAGCAGTTGCAGAGAGAAGAATGTGCCTCCTACAACCAGCTGATTCCAAAAAGAGAGCCTGGAAGTAGCTGAGTTGTGCGTTCTTAGTGCCTTTGCCTAATCTTATCCATCAGATAAATCACTCCCTCTTCCAGAGGGAGCCATAGGGGAGGTGTCAGGACTAGAGATAGATTAGCGAGGCCTCCCATGTAGAGTTGATGGTGGAAAACTTTAACGTGGCCATTATTATTCCAACTTAGAAAATGAGAAAGCAGCCTGATAGAGATCAGAGACTCGGTCAATGTCACGGAACTAGTAACTGATGGAGCAAAGCTTTAGATGCTCCACTCAGCGAGGCTGCCTTCGTCAAAAGCGGCACAGCTATAAAACGGTGCTGATGCAAACATCTGCTCATTTTCTTCTCACATGGAGGCTGCCATAGGGTTTTTTGTTTTTTGGGGTTTTTTTTAACAGCTCAAACTCATCTTCTGCTAAAATCGGTACTTCGGGGAAAGATGATCATTCCTCTCTTAGCATATTCCGATGAATCTTTTGGTGCATGCTGCTCTCTTCCTTGTCTGGCAGAAACTTCAGTCAATGTCTCTAAGCCAGGGTTACCCTAGTCTTATGGTCACTGTTCTCTGCTCTCTCTCCTCCCCTCCAGTACCACTCCTGCCCCCTCTCACCCCATGGCAGATAGCCTGTACTCCGGATCTGATCATGGGCTCCCTGTCTCTCCTGCTGTTAGTCAAAATGCAATTGCATTTAGTAACATAGCCTCTGGTTTCTTAAAGTCAGATGCTTTTTAATCTCTATTTTCTTTCTTAAATATATTAAGATAATTAACTTTTTTTTAACAAGGCAGAGGGGATTTCACAGTAGAACAATTTCATTAGGTGAAAATATTTTACCCACTCTAATAAAAACATAAACAACAACAACAAAACCCTCAAAAACCTTCTCCAGCAAAATCAACCAACTAACACACATTCCCAATGCCCTCTTCCCTTCCCCATACATACTGGTGCCTATTCTGATATGTTTCACATTTATTCTAGCACAGATATTTTTATGGACTTTGAGAAGCATTTCAGGCAGTATTCAAATGGGTCACTAAAAGCACTCATTTGTGATTTCTGCATGTGTTAACTATTCTGACAGACAGATATTCAGAATTCTAGCTTGTATATCAGCTTTGCCAAGGAAAAGGTGTCCACCTGACAGAATTACTTGACTTTGAGATTTGCATATGAGGAACACCTATCTCTAAATCTGTCTACATCTTTATCTATAAAATCAATGATTGTCACATAATAAAACTGCCTAAGTTCGATATATGAGTTAAATCTAATTTTTATGAAAATAATTCTAGTTTGTTAAATATTACCATATAGTTGCTGAGACCAAACCATATTAATAAAGAACTAGCATGAGGTGAAGCGCAGGAGGAAGGCTTTAGGAGGCAGGAAACTTGGGATGGAGACTGGCTGTAAAGTCCTCTGGGTAGCACTTGTCATTTCTCCCCTGCATAGCTCAAATTTCTTCATGATTGAAAAGTGAATAATAAGATCTGACTCATTGGCTGTGTTATTTTAAATTAAAATAAGAATGAATGTACAGTTCTTAGCACAGATCCTGGCACATAGAGAGTGCTTCATTAAAGAGAATTACATAATTATTGTATAATTAAAACTATACAATGAAAGAAAGGATAGTTTGTCTTATTATTTCTCTCTAAAGTCAACTTACCTATTTAGAAGCCAATTCAAAAAGACAAACAAACAAGGAAACAGGTCTTGTGGAAACATATATAATCCGTATGGATGATTTAAATCATCTGAAATTTATTGAAGGCTAGACTGTGAGAATCTTTCCACATCCACTGATTTATTATTTTCTTATATTTCTAAAGTTATTTTCAACCTTTATCTTATTCTTTCAATAGTCCTTCTGATTGTTAACCTTATTTTACAAATAAGGCACCTGTTGCTAAGAATAAATAAAATATATTGACCAAAGGTTCATGGACGCTATAGGACAAGAATAAGGAGAATCCACATGCCCTTCATTTCTCGTTCATTGTCATTTGTATGACGCCTCATTACCTCTAACAGTATGAAATTTTGTGAAAGTTAAGTTCTTGCATTTACATTTACATACTTATAAAATGCAAGTACTCTAAATTTGTAATACTTTCTTTAAGCTGAAACTCCTTGAAGAAGCACATAAAGTATTTATGAAAACTTTTAAATGACAAACAACAATATCCATTTCATTGTTCTTGCCTGTAAAATGAAGTTGATAGAAACACACTATTTTAGGACTTGCTTACTTTTTGAACATTTACAATAGTGCTGAATTAAGTTTCATTAAAATAAAACAAGAAGATGGGCTCCATTGAGAAAACTGTCTAGAGTCTATAGAGAGGGAAATTACGATTTAGTGAAATGGTATATAATTTCATGAAATTCATAAGAATTCATAAGGTACTAGTGCTTGTAGAGCAATGCTTTCTTTTGAAAAGTCAAAATAAGCCAATTTGGTTAGAGACGTATAACCTCAGACTTCACGATGGATAAGGTAAATAACAGATAAAACAAACTGCATATAGGAGTTATTCAACTCATGTTTGCAATTATTGATAAAACTGCCATCCATAGCATAGAAAAAATAGTGTTAACGTTAGAGTTAAATGGTCCAAAGATAGACTCACATCTTGGTTCTGTTATACATTAGCGGTACAGCCTTGGGCATATTACTTAATCTCCCTGAATTACCATTTCCTTATCTTTAAAATGGAGACTTCCCAGCCTTCTCAGCCTTCTTCCAGGATTAGAGATCACCTATATGAAGAGTCTAGAATGTAGTGCATTTTCCATGAAAGATGATGATCTTGTGTGTTTGGATTTCTCTGAAAGCAGAAGGCTGAGACTTGAATGCAGGCAGTTTATTTGAGCAGAAATACCAGGAAGGAGGAATGAGAAAGCATGGTGAGCAGGACTGGGAAGGTAGCAGAGGCAGCAAAGAGTATGTTTAGAGCCCATGAGGGCCCCATTCCCACTGGGACCTCTGAAAACATCAACTACCTTCCCTATTTATCCATCTTCATAAGAGGAGGGACCAGAACATTTGTCCACTGGCATAGTTCCTATTCTGTAAGGATTTACTTTTCCAACTTCATGTTAAGAAATGTCACAACTTACACCCTTTTTGGTCAAGGTGCTGTGATTATTGACTGCAAAAGCTCTCTGAGGCTTGACTTTCCATTGTTAAGGCTTCAGGATTTTATGTACAAGATGGAAGCCTCTATTCAGCAGAACACTGCTACCATTTTCAAGAGTCTAGTACTCAGCATGGGAGAAAAGTGCTCTTATCAGGGGTCTGGCTGAAGTGAAGGGGGTGGTCACATTAGAGAATCTGGGTAGGAGGAGAAAGAGTAATTGACTAGGACACAGCATGCTGTCAAGGGTAACTTCCAGAGAGACGAGGGGTGCAGAAGATGAGGGTAAAACTATAAAGGGAGAAAGAGAATTCTAAAGTTTTTTATGAAATCTTTCGTTGTAGTGACGCAGATACAAATATACATTTATATCTTCTTTTCAGAGCCTTATTATTCTTCAAGGCTTTCAAAGTTAAACTGCTAATACTGGACCATAAGGCTTCTTTGCTTTGTATAGGTTACATATGAGATGTGTACACACTTAGTATTCAACTAATATTCAAGTCATCCTCTAAGTGGAGTATTGTGGATTTAATTCTCAAAGATGTGTCATTTATGGGTCTTAAGTCCTCCTAATGGTTGTGCTGTGCATCTGGTCATCTTATAACTGATACCGGTTTGCAATAAATGTGCAAGTCTCGGGGTAATACTGACATCAAAAGATTGCATTTGAATACTACTTTGTTTACCAAAAGAACACCTTCTCATAAAATTTCTCATTTAAATATCACAGTAAAGGGGAGCATTTCACTGTTATAGATATGTTGTAGACACTGGGACTCAAGGTTTGTGGCTACTCTAAGTCCATATGGTTTTCTAAGTCCATACTGTGTGGACACTTAAATGTAGATTTTCTTTCTACTAGTCCAGCTTTTTTCCCGCTATACATAGCTACATTATCATAATATTTGTATGAGTTTTACATTACTTCATAAATTGATGTTCCATATTAAGTATATCTTTATTATTGATTACTTAAAATAGAAGATATTACAAAAATAATTTTAAAATGTTTTCTATATAAAAATATTTACATATACAGAGGTACATGTGTATTTGTGACATACTCTAAAAAGACTGATTTATAAAATTCAAGATATTATTAATATCATTGTTATTATATGCTCAACTCTCTGCAAAGTACTATAGTCTAGTCAGATGAACTATAAGATAGTACTCACCTTGGAGATCTTACAGTCTACTTTGAGATATAATTCTAATTCCCCAAGGAAAAAAAATAGCATATGTATTAGTCAGGGTTATCCAGAGAAATAGAACCAATAGGAGATAGATGATAGATAGATAGATAGATAATAGATAGATAGGAGAGATTTATGATAGGAATTGGCTAACCCAGTTATGGAGGCCGAGAAGTCCCATGATCTGCCATCTACAGGCTGGAGAACCAAGAAAGCCAGTGGTGTAATTCAGTCTAAAGGCCCAGTCCTAGTCTGAAGGCCTGAGAATGGGTTGGGGTGGGGGGATGGGATGGTATAAGTCCTAGTCTGAATCTGAAGGCCCGGGAACTAAGCATGCTGATGTCCAAGGACAGGAGAAGATGGAGGTACCGGCACAAACAAAGAACAAATTCATCCTTCCTCTGCCTTTGTGTTCTCTCCAGCCCCTCGACGGATTGCGTGATGCTAACCAGCATTGGTGAAGGCGATCTCCTTTACTCGTGAGGTCTATTGATTCAAATACTAATCTCTTCTGGATATACCCTCACAGACATACTCAGAAATAATGTTTTAACAGTGATCTGGGCATTCTTTAGCACAGTAAAGTTGACATAAAATTATCCATCACAGCCTATAATCAATCGTGTGCCTAATCCAATACTATAGAAACATGTGAGATAGAAATGAAATGGGCTAGATCTTGAAAGAAGGAAGGGTTTATATATGATGAAGACTGGAAAAATACATGAAATTAGGAGGTGAGGAAAAGAGTTGTTTTTCAAAATGGTAAAATTGGTTCAATTCAACAGTAGAGTGGAACCAGATTATGTATGGATTTTAGCCATAGGAATTTGGATTTGAGGCTTTAGCATTGCATTTTCCAAAACGTAGCCTGAAGACATTTGGGGATTCCCCCAAAACATTTTAGGTGTCTGTGACATAAAAACTATTTTCATAATAATACGAAGATACCATGTTTTAAAATTTTGGATTGGTATCTGTACAGTTGGTACAAAAGTGCTTGTTACAACTGCTAGCATCTTAACATGAATCAAGACACCTACACCAAAACTGTGTATTCTTCACCACCATGCGCTTACATTTAGGAAAAAAAGGGAAATATACAGTTTCAGTTGAGAGCTATTGATGAAGCAGTCAGAATTATTAATTTTATTGAATCTCAATCTACCAGGTTTCTAGATGATGAAATAAGAGCACTTCTAATTCTTACCAAAGTATGATTGTTGTCTCAAGGAAAAGCTCTCATGACATTGAGTGGGAACCTGAACTAGCTGCTTTTCTTATGCATTACCCTTTTTCCTTCAAGGGCTGACTGACAGAAAAATTATGGTTATGCAAACTTAAGTATACGGCAGATATTTCCTTGAAATGGCTGGAATGAGCTTGTCACTTCAAGGAGAACAACTGACAATATTTGTTGCTAATGATAAAGTTTTAGCTTTCAAGCAAAAAAGCAGACTTTTAGAAAACTTATACTATGAATGTGAGCTTCATAGATTTTCATTTCTTAAAGACTTAGCTGATGAGACCAATGGTGATATTAAGAAATGTAAATTTTAATATTGTATAATGAAATGTGTCAACGTGAAAGGCTTGTATAGCTTAGTGAACCACTATTTACCCGCTGATAAATACATCATGTTACAAGATCATGAATGGATGAAAGATTCATTCAGAATGCAAAATAGACCAACGGATTTTAATGTAGTAGCAATGGAAGTTCAGTGATATTTCTTTGGTTTCCACATTACCACTAATCTTTAAGAAACTACTACAGTAAAGTAATAGGGTAGTATCAAAGAAAAATATCTATAATTATCTGAAAAGGTTATTAGAATACACCTCATTTTCCAACTATATTAGTGCATGAGGCTGTTTTCTTTATACACTTTAACCAACACAACATAGGACCATAAATTGAATATAGAAGAAAATAAAAGAACCCAGTTGTATTAAGCCAAGAATTAAAAATACTTGCAAAAAAAAAAAAACCCTGTCACTGCTTAATAATATTTTAAATAAATAAATATTTATTATATTTTAAATAAATATAAAATGAATAAATATGTTTTTTAAATGTGTTACTTTTAAAACAAATACTGGGCTAAATCTTGTTAAATCTTTGTTTAAAATGAATTCATAAATAGATATTTTTAAAATTTCTATTTTAATTTCAAACATTATAAATATTGATAGATATAACCCACATAAACAAAAGTACTTAGGTATCCTCAGTAATCTGTAAAATTTTTAGGAGGTGTTAAGACCAAAAAGGGTGAGATCTGCTACATTGGCAGAAGGGTAATCACAGAAGATTTTTGAGTCTTCAATTTTGTCTGCCTTACAGCCTTTACACTCCAATATAAAGCTCTGTTTCTAACTCCTTTTTAAAGCTCCCTAAAGACCAAGCTCTTTAACATTCTTCAACATTTCATATGAAGGCCTATATGAAAATTCTTTAGTTTTCCTTCCCCAGACACCACTCACCATTTTACATATTACCATTACTCATGGGGATAAAACACGCCGTGTCATGCTGTGTTACACGCTCATGCCTCTGCTCCTGCTGTTTCCCTTGACTGGAAACCATGCATGTTTTTTTTTCTGCCTATATATGACTTTTCTATCAAGACCTAGATTGGGCACATCTCCCTCAGGAAACTGTAACTGAACTCCCAGTCTGGGTCTTGTGCTGATTCTTTATGCCCCTATATCTCAACATAAGCATTTAGCATATTATTGTGATATTTCTTGTTTCTGGATCTGTTTTATCTCATGACTAGTTAGCTTCTTGAGGATAGAGACCTTGGACCTAATTAATGCATGGTTGTCACTTAAAAATGCTTGTTTATTTAAATTTGCTTACTTAATAATTCTTGCTTAATAAATCATAGTACTGTAAATTCTTATATAATAAGTTATATAATAAAAATACTAATTAGGAGCGTTAATCTGGTAACTGCTTTCAAAATGATTTCAAGTCAAAAAGGTCAGCGATAGAACTTAAGAAAAATTCTGATAAACAAACAAATAAACAAGTACATAAAGCAAGCTCATTTTTTCTCCTTGTTGACATACAGATCAAATGACAGTAATAAGTTTTGAAAAAAAAATTTAGCAGTAGGTCCATGCAACTGCAGCTTTACTCAGCTTTCCTAAAATGGAGGTGATTATTTAATATTTTTAATCACATTTGTTTTATGAAGGCCGACTCTAACTTTTTAAGGTCATTGTTGCAAATATGGTTTCATAAAAATCTGTGCAAGAGTTTTCAAAGAAATAAAAATCAGATTGGTTTGGAATAAGGTTATCATAACATTTTTAAAATTCTAATATTAAAGTAATGAATAAATTATATTTAATTTCTTGTTTGGATTGAATATGGTCTTTAAATAGTAGTTACATTTAAAAATGAGGACACTTTTTAACAAATGCGCTCATTGCCTTGCAATGACCAACTTTAAATGTATCTGGATATAAGACACCCATCTGAGTACAGTAATGATAGATAAGAACTTATTATTAATATTTCTACACATGAGTTCTATTGACATGCATGTTGCGAGCTACAGGGACTTGTCTGATTGCTTTTCCAGGTGTCCTTCCATTTCAGCTACTTCCTTAGTCCTAATGTAGGTCTATTAGCATACTGCCTCCGTTGAGTTTGCACAGCTTTCTTGCCAAGGGCTGCCCTGCAGTTGCTCCATCATTGGGGTAACCGGCTGTTACTTATTTAAAGCCTCCATCATTTTGTATGACAGAATAACTTAATTACGCCCTGCTTTGGAGATGTTAAATGAAATTATCTTCAAAACAAGTGCACTTCGCTTAATATTTTTCTCCATCAAGTACTTGAACAGTAGTGACATTTTTGTCATAAGCACTAAGTAATTAAATGCTTTATAAATGGAGGCCTTCTGATAGGGTAATTATAGTTGAGGCAGAACACTCCTCCAAAGTACCTGAGATACAAATTGTGGTGGCTGATGCTCAAGTATGGATGAAAGGGTTTTGGAAAAATGAAAATTTGATAAACAGATAATGAACTGTCATTATCGATGCTCTGGACCAAATTTTGTTTTTCAGCTTTTGGATAGGGTCGCATTAGCGGTTGTTGTAATCCTTTCAGTGGATCACAAAATCTCTTTATTGAGTCATGACCAGCATTGAGAGAAAGAAAGAAGGAAAGAGAGAGAGACAGAGACAGAAAGAGAAACAGAGACAGAGAGAGACAGAGAGAGAGAAACCGAGGGAGGGAGGAAGGAAGGAAGGGGAAAGAGAGGGCAGGAATAGAATGTAAAAGAGTGTGTAGTAGGTGCTAAGGGTAAGTTCTGTTTCATGAAATTTTAGTTGTAGTTATATGTTATATGTAGTTATATGTATGATGTATTCTACATCCCGGATCAAATATAAACATTTTTCTTACTGTGAGCCCCTGTCCAGAAATTTGAAAAGCAAAGTCTTGAGATTAATTGCCATATAAAACTTTTATAGAAGTTGCCAAAATCCTCTGAGATTAAACTCCTAAGCACACTTGCCATCTCACAAATACCTGCCTTTAGTCATGTTTTTCTCCCCTAACTTTGAAAAAATATTTCTTACTGTGATAAAATGCACATAATGTAAAATTTATCATTTTAATCATTTTAAGAGTATAGTTCAGTGATATTAAGTATATTCGTATTGTTGTGCAACCATCACCACCATCCATCTCCAGAGCTCTTTTCATCTTGCAAAACTAAATGGCTAACCTCTCTACCCATTAAACAGTAACCCCCCATTCCACCATCTCCCCTCCAGTCCCCAGCAATCATGACTGTACTTTCTTTTGCTATGACTTTGACTACTCTAAGTACCTCATATAAGTGGAATCATAATATTTATATTTTTGTGACTGGCTGATTTCTCTTAGCATAATGTCCTAACTTTCATCAATGTTGTAGCTTATATCAGAATTCCCTTCCTTTTTAATGCTGGATAATAGTCCATTGTATGAATATACCACATTTTGCTTATCCATTCATCTACTGATGGGCACATGGGCTGCTGCTGTGTTTTAGCTAATGTGAATAAGGCTGCTATGTACATGGATGTACAAATGTCACTTTGAGTTTTACTTTCAATTCTTTGGGGTATATACCCAGAAGTGGAATTGGTCAATTATATTGTAATTCTATTTTTAATTTTTTGAGGAACTCCTATTCTGTTTTCCACATCAGCTATACCATTTAACATTTCCCACCAACAGTGTACAATCAATTCTTCTACGTCCTTGCTAACACGTGTTATTTTCTGTTGTCTTGATAGTAGCCATTCTAATGGGTATGAGGTGGTATCTCATTCTGGTTTTGATTTGCATTTCCCTAATGATTAGTGATGGTAAGCATGTTTTCACGTGCTTATTGACCATTTGTATGTCTTCTTTGGAAAACTGTTCATACAAGTCCTTTGCCCATTTTTGAATCAGGTTGTTTGGTTTTTGTTTGTTTGTTTTTCCCCCAATGTTTTAATTTGAAATAATTTTAGACTTACAGAAGAGTTCTAAAAGTAGTTCAGAGAGTTCCCATATGCCCTTCCCCTAACTTCTCCTAATGTTAACATCTTATATACCTATGGTAAAGTTATTGAAACTAATAAATTAACATAATTAAATTAACATACTAAGTAAGCTACCAACTTTATTCAGATCTCAACCGTTTCCACTAATATCTATTTTTGTGCCCAATAGCTAATCCAGGATCCCACTTTGCCTTTAGCTGTTATGCTTCCTTAATCTCTTTTTTAAATTTTTTAAAAAAATTTTTATTGAGGTATAGTTGATTTACAATATTACATAGGTTTCAAATGTACAACATAGTGATTCACAATTTTTAAAAGTTATATTCTATTTACAGTTGTTATAAAATATTAGCTGTATTCCTTGTGCTGTATAATGTATTCTGATAGCTTATTTTATCCATAGTAGTTTGTACCTCTTAATCCAATACTCCTATGTTGACCTATCCCACTTCCCTCTCTCCACTGGTAACACTAGTTTGTTCTCTATATCTTTGCTTCTTTTTTGTTATATTCACTAGTTTGTTTTATTTTTTAGATTCCACATATAAGTGATATCATACAGTATTTGTTTTTCTCTGACTTATTTCACTAAGCATAATGCCCTCCAAGTCCATCCATGTTGTTGCAAATGGCACAATTTCATCCTCTTTTATGGCTGAGTAGTATTCCATTGTATATACATACCACATCTTCTTTATCCATTTGTCCATTGATGGATACAGGTTTCTTCTGTATCTTGGCTATTGTAAATAATGCTTCAATGAACGTTGTGGTGCATGTATCTTTTTGAATTAGTGTTTTCATTTCTTTCAGATATACACCCAGGAGGAGAATTGCTGGATCATATGATAGTTCTATTTTTAGTTTTTTGAGGAACCTTCATACTGTTTTCCACAGTGGCTGCACCAATTTACATTCCCACCAACAGTGTACAAGGGTTCCCTTTAGATCTGTGATACTTCCTCAGGCTTTCTTCAACTTTAAGGACATTGAGAATGTTGAACAGTACTTGTCAGTTACTTGTAGCACTTGTAGATATTATGTAAAATATCCCTTACTTTTCTCTTGACTATATTAAATTTATGCATCATTGGAAAGAAATTAACACAGGTAATATGCACTTATCATTGCATCATGTCAGGGATATGATATCTTATGTAATATGTAGAGATGTGTAGTAATATGTCTTATTACTAGTGAATTAATAACCTTGATAATTTGATTAAGGAGTTTTCTTCTGGGTTTCCCCACTATAAAGTTTCCATTTTTTCCCAGTGTAATTAATAAATCTTTATTTGGAAGAGATGCTTTCCTTAGTTTTCTTAAACACATATTTGCATAGTCTCAAAGTATCTCCCCCAAATAAATATTTAGCATTCACAACTGAATGTTGCCTGCAGCAATTACTGCTGTGACGTTCTAAAGACGATTTTCTATTTCCTTCATTCCTTCTCCATTTATTAACTGGAATTCTTCTTTAAGGAAGAGCTGCCGTTTCTCCTCCACTTATTTAGTTATTCAGATATTTACATGTCTCCTCTGAGTTCATGCTCTTACAGCTACATGCAACTCGAGTATGATAATGGAGAAAAACAGTAATTTTCAATGGGTATTTTAGTGATTGATACCATCACTGAGACTACTTAAAACAAACGTAGTTCCTTCCCCACACCCTCGCAGGTTGTTTTTGGTGCCTCATGGTTTCTGATACCTCACAGGTCCAAAAGTTATTGGATGAGAGGGAGGAGAGGTGAGAGGGCAGGAGAGGTCTTACCTGGCTGGTACTGTTATGAGCTGCTGTTCCTACTCTGAGTTGACTCATTTCTCATCGGGCATTTATGTGGGATCTTCAGAGTTCCCCATCACTAGAAACATCTCATCCTGACTTTATGTCATGAGAGTTGCCTCTTCAGCCAACTAACATAACTACTTGGTAGGCGCTTACCTATGGGCAGGTGTCCTCTGTGGAGACTTTCTCTTGGAGTCCCATTTCTTCCCTTTTCGCTTTAGGATAAAATACCTTTAAGGAGATTTCAGAGCAACTTGCCTTCTCTCTCCTATTTCTTCTTTCTCTCTTTGCCCACATCTGGCTCACACACAAAAAAATGTATTCTTCACTTCTTCTGGTGGGAATTAATAACTTCTTTAATTCTAAGTGTTTTCTCTGGTGTCAAAGGCCAATTCAGTCAGGCTTTTGCCCATTAGGTGTCAGTCAGGCATCACTCTTCTATGTCTCTCAAATTGCAAGGGAAATGTAACAATTTTTCTGTGTCATCTCTTACACTAGTCTCACAGGAGGTGTAGGAACTCTCCCCTAGCAGGCCAGCCGGGACAAAGCTATAGAACTGGAAGAAAATTCTCGAAGAAAATTGTCTATCCAACCTCTGGTCCATCTCTCGACCTCTTCAAACTTCTTTTGAGAATGAAGATGGGTGGTCAGCTAAGTATTAAAAATATATACAATTTTTGAACATCTCCTTTACAAATTCTGTTTAGTTGGAGGTCTACATTTCACTTTGGAACGTGGAAAATAGAATATTCCAAATTGTCCTAGGACAGCAGCTGAAACTGATTGGGCTCATTAAATGTGTCAAATGTTGCTGAGAGATAAATCAAGATAAAAGTGAGAAAGGGTCATTTGGATTTGGCAACATGGAGGTAAACTTGCAAAAACAATTTTCATACAGCCTGATTGGAGTGGGTTCAGGAGAGACTGAGTGGAAGGCAAGTGGATTCAGCAAATGGAGACAACAATTGCACTGAATTTTACTGTAAAATGATGAAAACAAGTATTTTTTAATGTTTGGAAATGAGGGAATTACAGAAGGAGTGTCATAAAATGGGATATGAGAGCCTGTTTCTATTATAAGAATAATCCAGTAGAAGTGGGAAAATTGATAATGTAGGCGAGAGAGGGGAAATCATCAGAAGTGCTGAAAGGGGAGAAAGAGATGGAATTTTTTGTACAAGTGGTGAGCTGGCCTTAGTAACCAGAAAAAAGACAGAAATGATTATTATAGAAGCCAGTAGGTTACTCAAAGTGGTACAGAAGTGTGTGGAAGTTCTCTAATTGTCTTTTCTGTTTTCTCAGTGAAATAAGAACTAGTTATCAGGGAACTCCCTGGCGGGCCAGAGGTTCGCACTCCGCGCTTCCACTGCAGGGGGCACGGGATGGATCCCTGGTTGGGGAACTAAGATCCTGCATGCCATGCGACACGGCCAACAAAAGAAAAAAATAGACAAAAGCTAGTTATCAAGAGAAAGTGAGGAAAAGAATGGGTATTGCAGTTTTGAGGAAAGAGATGTGAATTAGTCATGTTTTTGAAGAATGGGATAGTGAATTGAGGAGGACAATCTAATAGAATTGAAGGCTAACTGAGGCCCAGCTGAGTCTTATTATTAACAATTTAAAATGAGGCTAATTTACAACAAGCTCAGTCTTAGCTTTCCAATCGGTACAGACATAGAAGCAGCAGTGAGTTGTACTTAAACCGAGTTGGAATTATATTTTCTGAACACAAGCAATGACAGGAGAGAGGAACAGGGAAGTAGAGGATATTTTCAAAGCAATCCTCTTAATGATAAACAGTGAAATCTAAGACAGGTAAGGAAGGAAGAGAGGAGTAAGAGAGGACTTAAGCACTGGTGTTTTGGAGGAAATTGTAAGGTTGAAGAATTGTTGACATTGGTACTGAAGGGAATAGGCTTAAAAGAGTAGGCTTATCAGACAGCTTAGGATGCTTGAAGTTGAGACTTTGGCAGGTGTGCAGTTATTGTTAAAACAAATGAGATGCAGGGCATGATTACTGCAAGTGAAGAATGCAAGAAATTGAGAGGCCATGGAATGGGATGGATCATCAATGTAGATGGTGATATCAGCAAGAATCCCGGAATAGAGAGAGAAATAATCAGTCTGATAAATCTCCAATATTATATGAATGATACATTGTCCTTTCTCTTATTATTTGGCATTTTAATTTTATTTGCATCAGTTGTCTCTCTCTGATTGTAGGCAAGTGACAGGGGCAGATATTGAAATTTTATGGTCAACCCCACATATCTGAAATGTCCTACAACACTTTACAGTCTTTATGGTTTATGAAGCAATTTCACATGCATTATCTCATTCTGTTTTCATAGCTATCTACTGAGGCAATTAGAGATAGCATTGTTATAACAGTTTGATAGATGTGGAAATTGAAGTTTGATATTATTAAATCATTTGCCAAAGTTGGTATGGCTAGGAAATGACATATTGGGACAGTATGGGCTAGGAAATGACATATTAGAACAAATGACAATGGGAACATATTCCACATGGATATGTTTGAGAATGGTAAATGGAAGACATTAAGTATCAAAACTCTTCTTTGATGGTTTTAATAAAAGTCTTTTCTTTGCATGACCATTTTTATGCAATGGAAATTTATGATAAGAAAAATGGATTATTTTTAAATTTTGGAACACAGTTTACTCATAGAATATACTTTCATATTGTTTCTCTCCTGTCCTTAAACACTAAGTGTTTTTTTTTTAAACATCTTTATTGAAGTATAATTACTTTACAATGGTGTGTTAGTTTCTGCTTTATAACAAAGTGAATCAGTTATACATATACATATGTTCCCATATCTCTTCCCTCTTGCATCTCCCTCCCTCCCACCCTCCCCATCCCACCCCTCTAGGTGGTCACAAAGCACTGAGCTGATCTCCCTGTGCTATGCGGCTGCTTCCCACTAGCTATCTATTTTACATTTGGTAGTGTATATATGCCCATAACACTCTCTCACCCTGTCACATCTCACCCCACCTCCTCCCCATATCCTCAAGTCCATTCTGTAGTAGGTCTGTGTCTTTATTCCCATCTTGCCACTAGGTTCTTCATGGCCTTTTTTTTTTTTTTCCTTAGATTCCATATATATGTGTTAGCATAAAGTATTTGTTTTTCTCTTTCTGACTTACTTAACTCTGTATGACAGACTCTAAGTCCATCCACCTCATTACAAATACCTCCATTTCATTTCTTTTTATGGCTGAGTAATATTCCATTGTATATATGTGCCACATCTTCTTTATCCATTCATCCGATGATGGACACTTAGGTTGCTTCCATGTCCTGGCTATTATAAATAGAGCTGCAATGAACATTTTGGTACATGACTCTGTTTGAACTATGGTTTTCTCAGGGTATATGCCCAGTAGTGGGATTGCTGGGTCGTATGGTAGTTCTATTTGTAGTTTTTTAAGGAACCTCCATACTGTTCTCCATAGTGGCTGTATCAATTTACATTCCCACCAACGGTGCAAGAGTGTTCCCTTTCCTCCACACCCTCTCCAGCATTTATTGTTTCTAGATTTTTTGATGATGGCCATTCTGACCGGTGTGAGATGATATCTCATTGTAGTTTTGATTTGCCTTTCTCTAATGATTCATGATGTTGAGCATTCTTTCATGTGTTTGTTGGCAATCTGTATATCTTCTTTGGAGAAATGTCTATTTAAGTCTTCTGCCCATTTTTGGATTGGGTTGTTCGTTTATTTGTTATTGAGCTGCATGAGCTGCTTGTAAATCTTGGAGGTTAATCCTTTGTCAGTTTCTTCATTTGCAAATATTTTCTCCCATTCTGAGGGTTGTCTTTTGGTCTTGTTTATGGCTTCCTTTGCTGTGCAAAAGCTTTTAAGTTTCATTAGGTCCCATTTGTTTATTTGTGTTCTTATTTCCGTTTCTCTAGGAGCTGGGTCAAAAAGAATCTTGCTGTGATGTATGATATAGAGTGTTCTGCCTATGTTTTCCTCTAAGAGTTTGATAGTGTCTGCCCTTACACTTAGGTCTTTAATCCATTTTGAGTTTATTTTTGTGTATGGTGTCAGGGAGTGTTCTAATTTCATACTTTTACATGTATCTGTCCAATTTTCCAAGCACCACTTATTGAAGAGGCTGTCTTTTCTCCACTGTATATGCTTGCCTCCTTTATCAAAGATAAGGTGACCATATGTGCGTGGGTTTACCTCTGGGCTTTCTATCCTGTTCCATTGAGCTATATTTCTGTTTTTGTGCCAGTACGAAACTGTCTTGATTACTGTAGCTTTGTAATATAGTCTGAAGTCAGGGAGCCTGATTCCTCCAGCTCCATTTTGCGTTCTCAAGATTGCTTTGGCTATTCGGGGTCTTTTGTGTTTCCATACAAATTGTGCAATTTTTTGTTCTAGTTCTGTGAAAAATGCCATTGGTAGTTTGATAGAGATTGCATTGAATCTGTAGATTGCTTTGGGTAGTAGAGTCATTTTCACAATGTTGATTCTTCCAATCCAAGAACATGGTATATCTCTCCATCTATTTGTATCATCTTTGATTTCTTTCATCAGTGTCTTATAATTTTCTGCATACAGGTCTTTTGTCTCCTTAGGTAGGTTTATTCCTAGATATTTTATTCTTTTTGTTGCAGTGGTAAACGGGAGTGTTTTCTTAATTTCACTTTCAGATTTTTCGTCATTAGTGTATAGAAATGCAAGAGATTTCTGTGCATTAATTTTGTATCCTGCTACTTTACCAAATTCATTGATTAGCTCTAGTAGTTTTCTGGTAGCATCTTTAGGATTCTCTATGTATAGTATCATGTCATCTGCAAACAGTGACAGCTTTACTTCTTCTTTTCCGATTTGGAATCCTTTTATTTCTTTTTCTTCTGTGATTGCTGTGGCTAACACTTCCAAAACTATGTTGAATAATAGTGGTGAGAGTGGGCAACCTTGTCTTGTTCCTGATCTTAGTGGAAATGGTTTCAGTTTTTCACCATTGAGGACAATGTTGGCTGTGGGTTTGTCATATATGGCCTTTATTATGTTGAGGAAAGTTCCCTCTATGCCTACTTTCTGCAGGGCTTTTATCATAAATGGGTGTTGAATTTTGTCGAAAGCTTTCTCTGCATCTATTGAGATGATCATATGGTTTTTCTCCTGCAATTTGTTAATATGGTGTATCACGTTGATTGATTTGCATATATTGAAGAATCCTTGCATTCCTGGGATAAACCCCACTTGATCATGGTGTATGATCCTTTTAATGTGTTGTTGGATTCTGTTTGCTAGTATTTTGTTGGGGATTTTTGCGTCTATGTTCATCAGTGATATTGACCTGTAGTTTTCTTTCTTTGTGACATCTTTGTCTGGTTTTGGTATCAGGGTGATGGTGGCCTCGTAGAATGAGTTGGGGAGTGTTCCTCCCTCTGCAATATTTTGGAAGAGTTTGAGAAGGATAGATGTTAGCTCTTCTCTAAATGTTTGATAGAAGTCGCCTGTGAAGCCATCTGGTCCTGGGCTTTTGTTTGTTGGAAGGTTTTTAATCACAGTTTCAATTTCAGTGCTTGTGATTGGTCTGTTCATATTTTCTATTTCTTCTTGGTTCAGTCTCGGCAGGTTGTGCATTTCTAAGAATCTGTCCATTTCTTCCAGGTTGTCCATTTTATTGGCATAGAGTTGCTTGTAGTAATCTCTCATGATCGTTTGTATTTCTGCAGTGTCAGTGGTTACTTCTCCTTTTTCATTTCTAATTCTATTGATTTGAGTCTTCTCCCTTTTTCTCTTGATGAGTCTGGCTAATGGTTTATCAATTTTGTTTATCTTCTCAAAAACCGGCTTTTAGTTTCATTGATTTTTGCTATTGTTTCCTTCATTTCTTTTTCATTTATTTCTGATCTGATCTTTATGATTTCTTTCCTTCTGCTAGCTTTGGGTTTTTTTAGTTCTCCTTTCTCTAAATGCTTCAGGTGCAAGGTTAGGTTGTTTATTCGAGATGTTTCCTGTTTCTTGAGGTAGGCTTGTATTGCTATAAACTTCCCTCTTAGCACTGCTTTTGCTGCGTCCCATAGGTTTTGAGTCGTCGTGTCTCCATTGTCATTTGTTTCTAGGTATTTTTTGATTTCCCCTTTGATTTCTTCAGTGATCACTTCGTTATTAAGTAGTGTATTGTGTAGCCTCCATGTGTTTGTATTTTTTACAGATCTCTTCCTGTAATTGATATCTAGTCTCATAGCGTTGTGGTCGGAAAAGATACTTGATACGATTTCAATTTTCTTAAATTTACCAAGGCTTGATTTGTGACCCAAGATATGATCTATCCTGGAGAATGTTCCATGAGCACTTGAGAAAAATGTGTATTCTGTTGTTTTTGGGTGGAATGTCCTATAAATATCAATTAAGTCCATCTTGTTTCATGTATCATTTAAAGCTTGTGTTTCCTTATGTATTTTCATTTTGGATGATCTGTCCATTGGTGAAAATGGGGTGTTAAAGTCCCCTACTATGATTGTGTTGCTGTTGATTTCCCCTTTTATGGCTGTTAGTATTTGCCTTATGTATTGAGGTGCTCCTATGTTGGGTGCATAAATATTTAAAATTGCTATACCTTCCTCTTGGATTGATCCCTTGATCATTATATAGTGCCCTTCTTTGTCTCTTGTAATAGTCTTTATTTTACAGTCTATTTTGTCTGATATGAGAATTGCTACTCCAGCTTTCTTTTGATTTCCATTTGCATGGAATATCTTTTTCCATCCCCTCACTTTCAGTCTGTATGTGTCTCTAGGTCTGAAGTGGGTCTCTTGTAGACATCATATATATGGGTCTTGTTTTTGTATCCATTCAGCCAGTCTGTGTCTTTTGGTGGGAGCATTTAATCCATTTACATTTAAGGTAATTATCGATATGTATGTTCCTATTCCCATTTTCTTAAATGTTTTGGGTTTGTTATTGTAGGTGTTTTCCTTCTCTTGTGTTTCTTGCCTAGAGAAGTTCCTTTAGCCTTTGTTGTAAAGCTGGTTTGGTGGTGCTGAACTCTCTCAGCTTTTGCTTGTCTGTAAAGATTTTAACTTCTCCGCCAAATCTGAATGAGATCCTTGCTGGGTAGATGATCTTGGTTGTATGCTTTTCTCCTTCATCACTTTAAATATGTCCTGCCACTCCCTTCTTGCTTGCTAAGTTTCTGCTGAAAGATCGGCTGTTAACTTTATGGGGATTCCCTTGTGTGTTATTTGTTGTTTTTCCCTTGTTGCTTCTAATAGTTTTTCTTTGTACTTAATTTTTGATAGTTTGATTAATATGTGTCTTGGCATGTTTCTCCTTGGATTTATCCTGTATGGGACTCTCTGTGCTACCTGGACTTGATTAACTATTTCCTTTCCCATATTTGGGAAGTTTTCAAGTATAATCTCTTCAAATATTTTCTCAGTCCCTTTCTTTTTCTCTTCTTCTTCTGGGACCCCTATAATTCGAATGTTGGTGCGTTTAATGCTGTCCCAGAGGTCTCTGAGACTGTCCTCAGTTCTTTTCATTCTTTTTTCTTTATCCTGCTCTGCAGTAGTTATTTCCACCATTTTATCTTCCAGGTCACTTATTCGTTCTTTTGCCTCAGTTATTCTGCTATTGATCCCATCTAGAGTATTTTTAATTTCATTTATTGTGTTTTTCATCGTTGCTTGGTTCCTCTTTAGTTCTTCTACATCCTTGTTAAATGTTTCTTGCATTTTGTCTATTCTATTTCCAAGACTTTGGATCATCCTTACTATCATTATTCTGAATTCTTTTTCAGGTAGACTACCTATTTCCTCTTCATTTGTTAGGTCTGGTGTGTTTTGACCCTGGTCCTTCATCTGCTGTGTGTTTTTCTGTCATCTCATTTTGCTTATCTTACTGTGTTTGGGGTCTCCTTTTCACAGGCTGCAGGTTCGTAGTTCCCATTGTTTTTGGTATCTGTCCCCAGTGGCTAAGGTTGGTTCAGTGGGTTGTGTAGGCTTCTTGGTGGAGGGAACTAGTGCCTGTGTTCTGGTGGATGAGGCTGGATCTTATCTTTCTGGTGGGCACGTCCACGTCTGGTGGTGTGTTTTGGGGTGTATGTGGCCTTATTATGATATTAGGCAGCCTCTCTGCTAATGGATGGGGCTGTGTTCCTGTCTTGCTAGTTGTTTGGCATAGGGTGTCCAGCACTGTAGCTTGCTGGTCGTTGAGTGAAGCTGGGTCTTGATGTTGAGATGGAGATCTCTGGGAGATTTTTGCCGTTTGGTATTACGTGGAGCTGGGAGGTCTCTTGTGGACCAGTGCCCTGAAGTTGGCTCTCCCACCTCAGTGGCACAGCCCTGATGCCTGGCTGGAGCACCAAGAACCTTTCATACACATGGCTCAGAGTAAAAGGGAGAAAAATTAGAAAGAATGAAAGAAAGAAAGAGGATAAAATATAGTGAAGTAAAATAAAGCTATTATAAAGCAAAGCTATACAGACAAAATCTCACCCAGAAGCATATACATATACACTCACAAAAAAAGGAAAAGGGGAAAAATTAATATCTCCTGCTCCCAGAGTCCCCCTCCTGAATTTGGGATGATTCGTTGTCTGTTCAGGTATTCAACAGATGCAGGCACATCACGTTGTTTGTGGAGTTTTAATCCGCTGCTTCTGAGGCTGCTGGGAGAGATTTCCCTTTCTCTTCTCTGTTCGCACAGCTCCCGGGGTTCAGCTTTGGATTTGGACCCGCCTCTGCGTGTAGGTCGCCTGAGGACATCTGTTCCCCACCCAGACAGGACGGGGTTAAAGGAGCAGCTGATTCGGGGGCTCTGGCTCACTCAGGCCGGTGGGAGGAAGGGCTATGGAATGAGGGGTGAGCCTGTGGCGGCAGAGGCCGGCATGACGTTGCACCAGCCTGAGGCACGCTGTGCGTTCTCCCGGGGAAGTTGTCCCTGGATCACGGGACCCTGGCAGTGGTGGGCTGCACCGGCTCCAGGGAGGGGAGGTGTGGAGAGTGACCTGGGCTTGCACACAGTCTTCTTGGTAGCGGCAGCAGCAGCGTTAGCGTCTCATGCCTGTCTCTGGGGCCCGCGCTGATAGCCGCGGCTCGCGCCCGTCTCTGGAGTTCGTTTAGGCGGTGCTCTGAATACCCTCTCCTTGCGCGCCTCGAAACAAAGAGGCAAGAAAAAGTCTCTTGCCTCTTTGGCAGCTGCAGGCTTTTTCCCGGACTCCCTCCCGGCTAGCTGTGGTGCACTAGCCCCTTCAGGCTGTGTTCACACCGCCAAATCCAGTCCTCTCCCTGCGATCCGACCGAAGCCCGAGCCTCAGCTCCCAGCCCCGGCCCGTCCTGGCCGGGGAGCAGACAAGCCTCTCAGGCTGGTGAGTGCTGCTCGGTGCCGAGCCTCCGTGCGGGAATGTCTCTGCTTTGCCTTCTGCACCCCTGTGGCTGCACTCTCCTCCGTGGCTCCGAAGCTCCCCCCTCTGCCACCTGCAGTCTCTGCCCATGAAGGGGCTTCCTAGTGTGTGGAAACCTTTCCTCCTTCACGGCTCCCTCCCACTGGTGCAGGTCCCGTCCCTATTCTTTTGTCTCTGTTATTTCTTTTTTCTCTTGCCCTACCCAGGTACATGGGGAGTTTCTTGCCTTTTGGGAGGTCTGATGTCTTCTGCCAGCGTTCAGTAGGTGTTCTGTAGGAGCAGTTCCACGTGTAGATGTATTTCTAATGTATCTGTGGGAAGGAAGGTGATCACCGTGTCTTACTCTTCCGCCATCTTCTTCTCCCCCTCAAGTGTTTTTATTTTTAAAGAACATTTAGTAATTCCTAAGATGTCAGTTATTGTAAGGCAATATGTTATTAAGAATGTACATGTTTTTTAAAAGGTGCTAGACTAACTATTCTTACGAATATAGGTATATAAGAGCAAAAAAATACAGGGAGCAACTCTTCAACAGAACATTAAAACACTTTCAAAATGAGAAGATAATAAGTATACCAGAATATTCAATTAATTGGTCAAATCATAAAAGCCTTACGATCCTCTCAATGGATTATGAAAAGATCCATGAAACTTTCAATATCTTTTCTTTTTTAAAAGAAAGAAAAGTCTTTGAGAAAACTAATAATAGAGAAATGCTACCATTTTATAATGAAGCATATGTATCTAAAACAAAGAATTAGAATTATTCATAATGATGAGATTCTAGAGGCATTCTTTACAAAATCAGCAACAAAATAAGGAATACACATCCATTTTATTTATAATTTTTCCAGAAATTTAGGATAATGCAATTAGGCATCAAACAGGATTAAGAGTTCTAGTTCTTGACAAGGAAGAGGAAAAGTATCTTTTTTCCCAACCATCCTATCATATCCCTAGAATATCAAAAGACATCAAATAAATGCATCTTATGTTAATAAGAAATTTCAGAGCACGATACAATGACCAGACACGTTATGAAGAGCAAAATAAAATCAATTTTTCTTGTACTCTAACAATAACCAATTAGAAAATGTAATGAATAAAAAATACCCTATTTATAATGGGACCTTAAATTCCCAAGAATAATTCTAACAAGAAAGCATAGTACCTATTTTAAGAAAACTACAGGACTTCATTGAAAGATTGAAAACAAGATTTGAATAAATGAAGTATGTATTGTGTAGACAGGAAGAAAAAGTACAAAAATGCCAATTCTTAAATTAACTGAAATTCATTAAAATCAATATCCATTTATAACTTAAAAAACATTATTATCAAACTAAGAATAGAAAAGAACTATATAATCTGATAATGAGTAATTCAGAAAAGGCAGCAAATATATACTTAATGTTGAATTATTGAAAATTATTTCTCTGAATTTGGGAAAACAACAAGAGTGCCCACTATTGCTGTTATTAACTATGGTACTGGTGTTCCTATCCAGTGCAAGATAAGAAGACAAATAAAAGGCATAATGTTTAGAAAGAAAGAAAAAAAACCCTATTATTTGCAGATGACATAGGTATTCCAAAAGAAACTACAGATATTAGAATTAATAAGTAAATTTAACAAGGTCACTGTATACAAGATCAAAATATAAAATTAATTGTATTTCTCTATAGAAGCAATGAATAAATATAAAATGAAATCTTAAAAATAAACCGTTTATAATAACATAAACATTAAATACCTAGAAATAAATCTGACAAAATAAATACGTGACCTCTACACTGAAACAACAAAATAATATAGAAATATATTAAAGAGGACCTAGATAAATGGAAATATATAAAACATTCCTGGATGGAAAGACTTGATTTTGTTAAGATATCACATCCCCAAATTGATCTATACATTAATGCAATCCCAATCAAAATCCCGGTAGGGGTGAGTATGTGTGTGTATGTGTGTGTGTGTATGAATGTAGGTGTATTGGTGTATTTGTATGAAAACTGATATGGAATTGTAAAGGACCAAGAATACTGAAGGCTATCCATCTAGCTAGCTATCATCTATTTACCTGTATCTTAGGAGTTGGTTCCGTTTCTCTGGTTGAATCCTAATACAATCCATAAATATTTTGGACTAAATAAATCCATTCCAAGAATAATTCTAAAGAAATGTTATATTTGAAGTAAAAATACCTGAGAAAAGATATCCATAAATATGTGGAGGAAGTGTAAGGTATACAGTAAGCAGGAGGTTATGAGGGGCTAAAAGTTCAGGCTTTGAAGTAAGGATGTGAGAGTAGAGTTTAATTGTAGATAATATGTCACCAAATTAGAAACAAAAATCTAAATATGTAACATCAGGATATTATTTTAATATATGTTGTCAACAGAATTGAAATCAGGTGGCTATTAAAATTAGATGAATAAATCTGGAAAATATCTAAGAGGTACTTTTAACTGTCCATGGTCAAACACTTTAATATTCACACTATTCTAATTACAGAAAACATGTATTCATTTAAAATAATATACAATTATACAATTTATTATATAAAATGTACCAACTGAATGTTTTTGCTAAAAATGAGTTAATATTCCACAATAGAAATTAGTCTCATGGAAAGATTATAATTTCCTAAAATAAAAGGAAAATATTTGGTAACAAATTGTATATCTTGTGGCTCAGCAAAATTCATCAACAATTGGGCATTGCTGAACGCCTGAGTTCATATTGCCTAGTCTTGCAGTAAATGTAAATAAGCATGTAAAATAGATTATATACATATTAATGGACTGAATGCTTATAATGTATAGTTCTTTTGAAGTAAGATACATTTTATAAAGAAATTTTTGTTGACCTTGTAGAAATATATTGGTAAATGCAAACTAGCATTCAAATGATTGCAAAATTAACAGTAAATAAATAAATACATATGTCTATGGTATATATTTGCAGAGTTATTCAATTAGTATATTCCTAAATTAAAAATATGGATTTAAAAAATTTGTTTTATAATTCATTAAGATAATTCCTCTATCAAAGACAGGAATAATTCTCTATGACGGCAATTTGTTTCATTCTTTGTCATGTTCAAAGAGTCACACAAGTCCTTCATATTTCTCTAAATTTGGTTAATAAGGGATAATGAGTGAATATGGTTTGCTTAGTTCACTTCACTTCATCTCACTTCTTATCTCATTGATCTCATTTCTATCCTTGGAATTCCAGCTGTGCCACTCACTAGCCCTCTGACCTTGGGCAAGTGCCCTAACATTTCTGTGCATCATTTCTTTATCTGTAAAGTGGGGATAAACATAGTACTACCCTAAAGAGTTGTGTGAATTCATATAAAGTGAGAAGGCCTGTAAAGTGCTTACAAAGATCCTGGTACATACTAAACACTATTGTAAAAATATACTTTATTTATTATCTTAGGTTTTTTGGAAGTTTCCTCCCTTCTAGTACTCAGTCTTTTTTGTTTTCTCCAGTCTCTATGGCAGGAAAGTCTTACTTTCCCCAACTTGTCTAGGGTTTTCTGAGTTCCTAGCTGGATCATAGTCTCGGCTGGATGACCAAATCTTTTTCTCTAATTACCTCTTTGGCTTGGTTGTGTTGTTTCATTCTTCTTGCCCATTATCAACACTTCATGAAAGCAAGATGTCCCCAAACAAACACCTTATATTTGACAGACAAGCTGGAGGCAGAAATACTTGAGGGAAGATATCAATCCTGAATAATATTAACACTCAACGGTACTCTCAAAACACTTTTTTATACATTATTCACAATCAACCCTGTTTGTTAGTTTATCAGGTCAGGAAAAAATTGTTCCTGTTTTCCATATGAGAGGAAGGGACTCATAGAAGTTAATATATTACCATATCCAGGTGTGACAAAGTCAAGCATTCACCATTGGTTTTCTGACTCTCTCAATAGAACGGCCTTTCAGTTTCATAAAATTGAGTATCCATAATATATTAGTCAGCTTTTACTAGTTTGTGCTGCTGTAATAAGCAACATAAAAATCAGTGGCTTGCCAAAACAACAATGCTTTATTTCTTGCCTGTATTATATGTCAGGGATTACAGTTGCACTGCTGATGGACGGCCTCCATCTGAAAGATACTATTCTCCTGGCCAAGAGAAAGAGCAAGGACTAATCACTCAATGATGCTTAATGCTTCTGCTTAGGCATGGTATACATTATTTCTGTTGACAACTCATTGTTTAAAACATATCACATGATGAACCTTGGCAAGGATGGGATGGAGAAGAAAGCCCTTCCCCAAGAAGTGGTTCTGGAAATCATATAACAATGGGCAAAGATGTGTAATCATATTATAAGGAAGGGCAGAGTAAATAATCGAGGGCAATAATGTAGTATACCACAGAAATTCATGAATTGAAAAGGATATAGGGGAAGGTCTTTGCAGTAGAAACAAAGTATAAACATTAAAAGAAAAAATTAAGAAATAATAGACTTTGGGAGAAGTTTACCGTGTGAAAGAAGAGTTCTCAGGGATAATTCTGTAGTTTAATTTTTTTTTCTTAGGTATTCAGAGATAGCTGTTTCCAGTGACAAAGAAGTTGGTTAGGGGCAGTGTCAGATATAAACTATCTGAGGGAAAGAGGTCAAAAGAGAAAGCTGTACATCAGGCACAAGTGCTAAATTGCTGACTTTGGAATTTTAGACTATTAATCTGACAGCCCAGCTTCCTTTTGTAAGTGCTGAGTTATATAGGCTTCCTTTCCTGTAAACTCCCTCAGGTACTGAAACCTATATAAAGTGCCTGAAATGATTCTTTCTTGAAAATGTAATAGAAAACCCAGCTTGATTCTTTCTTTCCCTAACCAAAGACCGAGGTGACTGAACCTAGGAATAAATTTAATGGTTTGGGATTATATTTGACAGATTAGACACTTTTTCAGAACATGGTAGTGATGCGAATCAGGTCAATAGTTACAATCTATCTGAGGATATCGTAACTTCGTTTTTCTGCCATAGCCATAAACATTATCCTTCACCCTGCTCCGCCATCACACATCAGTCAGAGGGGCAGAGGAACATTTGTATTGTGCAATACAAATCCATTTGTAGAAAAATAATTCAAAGCATATGATCTGAGTATACAATTTTATTTCCCACTCAAGCAACAGTCTGAGACTTTCTGATTGGCCGCTCCCCTCCATGTAGTGACTCAGGAACCCCTATTTCTTGTATCCTATAGCTTTATCAGCCTCATTATCATAAATACCCAGTCAACAACAAGGGGAAATATTTCTTAGTTTCTTGTAATAAATTTTGTAAAACACTTTTTTTGACATTGGTCATTTTTGTTCACATTATATTGGTTGAAGACTAGCCAAATGGCCACACTCATTCTAGTCAGAGTGCACTGGCCAGTCAGGCACGCCCCAGAAACAATTCCATGCAATGGAAGGAGGGGCACCCATTTTCATACCCCTGCCACACCCATTTTTCCAATTAAAAATGTCTGTTTTTTGCTCATAATCTTCTCCTTGAAAAGCTGTTTTATTTATAACTTTGCTCCTAAAGTTGCTTGGTAAAAAATAGTAAAAGAAAAAGAAGTACAGGACTATTTTTTCCATAACATTAAAAGAAAGTGTACAGAATGGACTTGAGGACACGGGAAGGGGGAAGGGTAAGGTGGGACGAAGTGAGAGAGTGGCATGGACATATATACACTACCAAATGCAAAAGAGATAGCTAGTGGGAAGCAGCCGCATAGCACAGGGAGATCAGCTTGGTGCTTTGTGACCACCTAGAGGGGTGGGATAGGGAGGGTGAGAGGGAGAAGCAAGAGGGAGGAGATATGGGGATATATGTATAGCTGACTCACTTTGTTATAAAGCAGAAACTAACACACCACTGTAAAGCAATTATACTCTAATAAAGATGTTAAAAAAAAAAAAAAGAAAGAAAGTGTACTCAGTGCTATTTCCTCCATGGCAATTAAAGTTTTCACTTGGGTGTAATTATTCTGAAGACTGCAGCATCAATAGTTTGAACATACTTGGAGCTCAATCTATCAGATTTACCAGTGGAATAATTTATCCACATAATTCTCTACTCCTACTCCTAGGAAAAAAGTTTTAATAATAGTATCCAGATGGTCCTCCAACTTAAGAATGGTTTATGTTCTAAAATTCTGTTTATAAATTGATTTGCGGTCTTTGAGATATTATTTTATACATACAATATTACATATGGCGATTGTCTTTATGCCATCCATTAAAAGCCTATTTAACCTATCATCTAATTTAGATACAGGACCTTTGCTATAAAAACTGTAGTAAATATTGTTGTTGTGATGTTGGTAATTAACATAAAAACCTAGGAATGAAAAGTTGTTTTCTGAATATAAAATGTTTAATTAAAAATGTTGACACTATAATGTATAAAACAGCTGTTGTTATAACTGCATGCATTTTATTTGATAATAGCTGCCTTCACTTTTTTATTATTTAGGAAAATACAAGTTATACTATTTAATACTTGTATTTTCACATTTGGAAGAGCTGACATTCTATCACAGTGAAGTATGGTCAAAGTTAACAACCCCAGTTTTTAAATACTTGGAACAAGTCATAACGACTTTTATTTCAAAAGATCCCTGTATGCATTTACATTAATTCTGGTACCTTAACAGTCTGCCTGGTAAGCTCTTTCCATATGGAAACATGCATTTATGTGAAATGAAAAACACACATCCCTCCTCGATTTTAGCATTTTGAGTGCATGGGCAACAACAACGTTGACGTCACTGAAGCCTGTGAACATAACTCTCTATTTATTATAAGTGAAAAGTGGAATGGCTTAGAGGAACATATGAGATAATGTAAATAATCTCTTACCAAAAAAATAACATATTAAGCCAAAAGTATTTTACAGAATTTAGAACAAGAAGTGAAAACAGTATTGACGATCCACACTGCAATCATGAAAGAGAGTGGCTGAGATGGAGTAAAGGACGTCATTGGAAATGAGGAGGTTAAGGAAATGATAGATCAGGGGACTGGAGCAATCGTGTACACGGGTGCAGAATTCATCCAAAATACCCACATCGCTTGGGATAGAGAGCAAGACTGTGGGCCAGGACCAGAACGTCCAATGCATGAGGGCAAATGATGGCAGAGCGAGCAACAAGGATATGGGAGGATGTGCAGCTGAAGGCTGTGACAGCTTAAAAGTCAGGACATTGAGGAAAAAGATGAGACTATAATGATCCAGAAGCAGCAAATGGCAGTAAGCCATTCCCCATCTTTATTACCATCCCTGAGGAATATGGATTCAGAGAATAAAAGCAACCATCACTTAAGAGACTGGAGAGAAAATAATACTTTTAGGAAGAGTGAAGTTTCAGTTGAGACCACAGGGTGGAGGCTGGCAGAAGAGGTTGGGGATACAGGGGAGTTTATGTGGAATAGGAATTACAACCACTCTAAATATATAGAATGGATACACAACAAGGCCCTATTGTATAGCACAGGGAACTATATTCAATATCCTGTAATAAACCATAATGGAAAATAATATGAAAAAGCATCTACCTATCTATATATATAACTGAATCACTTTTCTATACACCAGAAACTAACACAACACTGTAAATCAACTATACTTCAATTAAAAAAGAGAATATTTAACATCAGAGCTGCATTACTTTGGAAGCGGACTGATAATTACAGAAATAATCTAGTGGCTGTTGTCTCAGCAGAACAACATGGGCCCCAGCAGGAGAAGACTCAGGTACATACCAACAGGTCAGGCCATTCAAGACCCACACAGTGGTCCAGTTGACCTGTGTGAGGTCAAAATGGGTCATCTGCATCCAGTTGATCATTGAAGCCTATTATGGCACTAGGCTCTTTGGAAAGAGAGAAATCTAAAATAAGCTCTGGGTTCAGTATCCCAGGAGAGTTAGATACTGGGGAATTCTAATTGATTCTTGGCTCTAGAATATGCTTTAAAGTTTCTTGGTTCTAGCCTATGCTTCGTAAGTCTCTTGTTCTGAGAACTTGTATCCTTTGCAGGACTACCAGGACAATAGTGTGAATGTCAAGAAACGGTCCTGGGGGCTGGATCAAACTTTGTGGGAGGGACCTTGGGTTGGTTTCTCATAGAGGACTGTACAGAGGTTCTTCACCTTCACTCTCTGCATTTAGCCTCTTCAGGTGCCTAGCCATGGTAATCTTAAATCGCTGCTAGATGCTTCATTCAGAGTATGTCCCTTTGCTAAACCTGGATGAGGTTTCTCAGCTTTAGGTGAGATGGCAGAACAGCCAAGCTCTCTTTCACATTGTAGAGTTTATACCTGTTAGAAAAGGACTTTTAGCTGTGACCTGCTGAAAGCACGTTCCACTTTTCACTGGTTGTGACACCCACGACTTCTTTAGTCTGTGATTGGCGGGTGTTTCAATGTCTTGAACCTATTTGAAATAATTCTGTCTTTTCCTGAAAGCTCTCATTACCACATAGAACTGGGTCTCCAATGTGACAGAACTGGGCACTAGAACCGGGCACTAGTGCCAATATGTGTGATCAGTACACTGCTGTAGCAGATCACTGGTCTGATATGGGCAGCATCTTCACCATGGCTAGGCATGATGACCTGGGGAAGTCAACATATGTATAGGTAAAATTTTAATTCTCCTGAAAGCTTCAGCCATAGCTGGCATCCAGGAAGACCCATGTGTCAATATCAGACATGGTAGCGGACAGTTGTACAAAGTAAAGCAATATTAGGTCTCAGGCTTTTCATCTATAGAAACCTGGCTACTTTGACCTTCATCTGTATTTTCTAGAAGCACTAGTCCTGGGAACAAAGATGTCCCTATACAGATTATCTCAGAAATGGTGATGTGATGAGTCCGAACTGCCAAGCAGGTACATGACAAGAGTAGGTAAAAATATTGATGGGGCAGAGAAGTCATGGTCCCTAAGTTACAGAAGATGCTATTCATTAGGGTCTGGAACACAGAGAGGGTTATGAGTCTTTGAGGCTGAGTTGGATGTGGATTTGTCACCCTTTCAGATAGAGTTACATTTATATCCTCCCCAACTCACCTTATCTTAGGGCTAATCTTAGTAAAGGCGTCACTCGTTATAAATATTCATGCTCCCCAGAGATAGTGCACAGATAAAGGGGGGTGAGTGGAGATCCTGCTTCACCACTGTAGCCTTTTCAGCACTTGGGAGAAGGAGACTCTTTGCCATGTTCTTCCTTTCAAATAGCAGTGAGGCATGACGGAAGATTTAGAGGAGATTGAACCTGAGAAAACTTGTTTCTGCCAGTATATCTCATGAGCACTTGAATCTCTAATTCCGAAAGGGACTGTAAACTTTCCAAGGTCTTAGGCCCTATCTAAAACAAGAGCAAAAGCACCAAAGAAGTGCTGATGTAAATATGTCACTAGGTGAGATGTGGGAACAGAATGGGAACTGGGGTGGGCACTTTCCTTATTCTCACCTCACCCAATGGCATAGTGCAAGCAACACTGGCTCTTTCCTCAGTGCTGGGTTACCATCCTTCTGTCAATCACGTACTACCTTTCTGATTTTTTTCCCCCCAAGGTCCTCAGTCTATCCAGTATTTTTTCTTCTAACCTCTTATATCTATTTCCTGGGCAATAATGGATTTTTTCTAGATGTGTAGATTTAGTGACATTAAGTTATACATAATTTGCTTATAATTTGAAAATCTAATTTGTATCTATATTTATATCCTCTTTATAGTTTCTATGTTAATTACTCATGTCTTATCTCCTTTTTTAAATCAAATATTACCAAATGTGACTTGGTTTTGTTAGTTACATCTGCTGGCTTTAGCGTTCTGTCTCATTCACTTCTTCTTTTATCTCAGATATTTCCTTTCTTCTACATCTATTGAGTTTAATTTTTTTTTACTTTGAGTGGTTTCATGGTTAATTTTGAGACTTACCTGTTTCCTAACATTGCCATTTTATTTTATTTTTTTTTCTGAAACATTTATATTAACATCTTTCCATACATATTTCCATACAAATACAAATATAAGATTTTTAGAAATTTCATGTAATGTCTGAAACATTTATATTAACATATTTCCATACATATTTCCATACAAATACAAATATAAGATTTTTAGAAATTTCATGTAATGTCTGAAACATTTATATTAACATATTTCCATACAAATAACCCAATGAAAGTTTAGTATTAGTTGTTTTGTTTGTTTGTTGTTTTATACTGCAGGTTCTTATTAGGCATCAATTTTATACACATCAGTGTATACATGTCAATCCCAATCGCCCAATTCAGCACACCACCATCCCCACCCCACCGCAGTTTTCCCCCCTTGGTGTCCATATGTCCATTCTCTACATCTGTGTCTCAACTTCTGCCCTGCAAACCGGCTCATCTGTACCATTTTTCTAGGTTCCACATACATGCATTAATATACGATATTTGTTTTTCTCTTTCTGACTTACTTCACTCTGTATGACAGTCTCTAGATCCATCCACGTCTCAACAAATGACTCAATTTTGTTCCTTTTTATGGCTGAGTAATATTCCATTGTATATATGTACCACATCTTCCTTATCCATTCGTCTCTTGATGGGCATTTAGGTTGCTTCCATGACCTGGCTATTGTAAATAGTGCTGCAATGAACATTCGGGTGCATGTGTCTTTTTGAATTACGGTTTTCTCTGGGTATATGCCCAGTAGTGGGATTGCTGGGTCATATGGTAATTCTATTTTTAGTTTTTTAAGGAACCTCCATATTGTTCTCCATAGTGGCTGTATCAATTTACATTCCCACCAACAGTGCAAGAGGTTTCCCTTTTCTCCACATCCTCTCCAGCATTTGTTGTTTGTAGATTTTCTGATGATGCCCATTCTAACAGGAGTGAGGTGATACCTCATTGTAGTTTTGATTTGCATTTCTCTAATAATTAGTGATGTTGAGCATCTTTTCATGTGCTTCGTGGCCGTCTGTATGTCTTCTTTGGAGAAATGTCTATTTAGGTCTTCTGCCCATTTTTGGATTGGGGTGTTTGTTTCTTTGATATTGAGCTGAATGAGCTGTTTATATATTTTGGAGATTAATCCTTTGTCCGTTGATTCATTTGCAAATATTTTCTCCCATTCTGAGGGTTGTCTTTTCGTCTTGTTTATGGTTTCCTTTGCAGTGCAAAAGCTTTGAAGTTTCATTAGGTCCCACTTGTTTATTTTTGTTTTTATTTCCATTACTCTAGGAGGTGGATCAAAAAAGATCTTGCTGTGATTCATGTCAAAGAGTGTTCTTCCTATGTTTTCCTCTAAGAGTTTTATAGTGTCCAGTCTTATATTTAGGTCTCGAATCCATTTTGAGTTTATTTTTGTGTATGGTGTTAGGGAGTATTCTAATTTCATTCTTTTACATGTAGCTGTCCAGTTTTCCCAGCACCACTTATTGAAGAGACTGTCTTTTCTCCATTGTATATCTTTGCCTCCTTTGTCATAGATTAGTTGACCATAGGTGCGTGGGTTAATCTCTGGGCTTTCTATCTTGTTCCATTGATCTATGTTTCTGTTTTTGTGCCAGTACCATATTGTCTTGATTACTGTAGCTTTGTAGTATAGTCTGAAGTCAGGGAGTCTGATTCCTCCAGCTCCATTTTTTTGCCTCAAGACTGCTTTGGCTATTCGGGGTCTTTTGTGTCTCCATACAAATTTTAAGATGATTTGTTCTAGCTCCGTAAAAAATGCCATTGGTAATTTGATAGGGATTGCATTGAATCTGTAGATTGCTTTGGGTAGTATAGTCATTTTCACAATGTTGATTCTTCCAATCCAAGAACATGGTATATCTCTCCATCTGTTGGTATCATCTTTAATTTCTTTCATCAGTGTCTTATAGTTTTCTGCATACAGGTCTTTTGTCTCCCTAGGTAGGTTTATTCCTAGGTATTTTATTCTTTTGGTTGCAATGGTAAATGGGAGTGTTTCCATAATTTCTCTTTCAGATTTTTCATCATTAGTGTATAGGAATGCAAGAGATTTCTGTGCATTAATTTTGTATCCTGCAACTTTACCATATTCATTAATTAGCTCTAGCAGTTTTCTGGTGGCAGTTTTAGGATTCTCTATGTATAGTATCATGTCATCCGCAAACAGTGACAGTTTTACTTCTTCTTTTCCAATTTGTATTCCTTTTATTTCTTTTTCTTCTCTGATTGCCGTGGCTAGGACTTCCAGAACTATGTTGAATAACAGTGGTGAGAGTGGACATCCTTGTCTCGTTCCTGATCTTAGAGGAAATGCTTTCAGTTTTTCACCATTGAGAATGATGTTTGCTGTGGGTTTGTCATATATGGCCCTTATTATGTTGAGGTAGGTTCCCTCTATGCCCACTTTCTGGAGAGTTTTTATCATGAATGGGTGTTGAATTTTGTCGAAAGCTTTTTCTGCATCTATTGAGATGATCATATGGTTTTTATTCTTCAATTTGTTAATATGGTGTATCACATTGATTGATTTGCGTATATTGAAGAATCCTTGCATCCCTGGGATAAATCCCACTTGATCGTGGTGTATGATCCTTTTAATGTGTTGTTGGATTCTGTTTGCTAGTATTTTGTTGAGGATTTTTGCATCTATATTCTTCAGTGATATTGGTCTGTAATTTTCTTTTTTTGTAGTGTCTTTGTCTGGTTTTGGTATCAGGGTGATGGTGGCCTCATAGAATGAGTTTGGGAGTGTTCCTTCCTCTGCAATTTTTTGGAAGAGTTTGAGAAGGATAGGTGTTAGCTCTTCTCTAAATGTTTGATAGAGTTCACCTGTGAAGCCATCTGGTCCTGGACTTTCGTTTGTTGGAAGATTTTTAATCACAGTTTCAATTTCATTACTTGTGATTGGTCTGTTCATATTTTCTGTTTCTTCCTGGTTCAGTCTTGGAAGGTTATACCTTTCTAAAAATTTGTCCATTTCTTCCAGGTTGTCCATTTTATTGGCATAAAGTTGCTTGTAGTAGTCTCTTAGGATGCTTTGTATTTCTGCGGTGTCTGTTGTAACTTCTCCTTTTTCATTTCTGATTTTATTGATTTGAGTTCTCTCCCTCTTTTTCTTGATGAGTCTGGCTAATGGCTTATCAATTTTGTTTATCTTCTCAAAGAACCAACTTTTAGTTTTATTGATCTTTGCTATTGTTTTCTTTGTTTCTATTTCATTTATTTGTGCTCTGATCTTTATGATTTCTTTCCTTCTGCTAACTTTGGGCTTTGTTTGTTCTTCTTTCTCTAGTTTCTTTAGGTGTAAGGTTAGATTGTTTACTTGAGATTTTTCTTGTTTCTTTAGGTAGGCTTGTATAGCTATAAACTTCCCTCTTAGAACCGCTTTTGCTGCATCCCATAGGTTTTGGGTCGTCGTGTTTTCATTGTCATTTGTCTCTAGGTATTTTTTTATTTCCTCTTTGATTTCTTCAGTGATCTCTTGGTTATTTAGTAACGTATTGTTTAGCCTCCATGTGTTTGTCTTTTTTATGTTTTTTTCCCTGTAATTCATTTCTAATCTCATAGCGTTGTGGTCAGAAAAGATGCTTGATATGATTTCAATTTTCTTAAATTTACTGAGGCTTGATTTGTGACCCAAGATGTGATCTATCCTGGAGAATGTTCCATGCGCACTTGAGAAGAACGTGTAATCTGCTGGAATGTCCAGCAGATTTTGGATGGAATGTCCTATATATATCAATTAAATCTATCTGGTCTATTGTGGATGGAATGTCCTATATATATCAATTAAATCTATCTGGTCTATTGTGTCATTTAAAGCTTCTGTTTCCTTATTTATTTTCGTTTTGGATGATCTGTCCATTGGTGTAAGTGAGGTGTTAAAGTCCCCTACTATTATTGTGTTACTGTCGATTTCCTCTTTCATAGCTGTTAGCAGTTGCCTTATGTATTGAGGTGCTCCTATGTTGGGTGCATATATATTTATAATTGTTATATCTTCTTCTTGGATTGATCCCTGGATCATTATGTAGTGCCCTTCCTTGTCTCTTGTAACATTCTTTATTTTAAAGTCTATTTTATCTGATATGAGTATAGCTACTCCAGCTTTCTTTTGATTTCCATTTGCATGGAATATCTTTTTCCATCCCCTCACTTTCAGTCTGTATGTGTCCCTAGGTCTAAAGTGGGTCTCTTGTAGACAGCATATATATGGGTCTTGTTTTTGTATCCATTCAGCCAGTCTATGTCTTTTGGTTGGGGCATTTAATCCATTCACGTTTAAGGTAATTATCGATATGTATGTTCCTATGACCATTTTCTTAATTGTTTTGGGTTTGTTTTTGTAGGTCCTTTTCTTCTCTTGTGTTTCCCACTTAGAGAAGTTCCTTTAGCATTTGTTGTAGAGCTGGTTTGGTGGTGCTGAATTCTCTTAGCTTTTGCTTGTCTGTAAAGCTTTTGATTTCTCCATCAAATCTAAATGAGATCCTTGCCGGGTAGAGTAATCTTGGTTGTAGGTTCTTCCCTTTCATCACTTTAAGTATATCATGCCACTCCCTTCTGGCTTGCAGAGTTTCTGCCGAGAAATCAGCTGTTAACCTTATGGGAGTTCCCTTGTATGTTATTTGTCGTTTTTCCCTTGCTGCTTTCAGTAATTTTTCTTTGTCTTTAATTTTTGCCACTTTGATTACTATGTGTCTCGGCGTGTTTCTCCTTGGGTTTATCCTGTATGGGACTCTCTGCGCTTCCTGGACTTGGGTGGCTATTTCCTTTCCCATGTTAGGGAAGTTTTCGACTATAATCTCTTCAAATATTTTCTCTGGTCCTTTCTCTCTCTCTTCTCCTTCTGGGACCCCTATAATGCGAATGTTGTTGCGTTTCATGTTGTCCCAGAGGTCTCTTAGGCTGTCTTCATTTCTTTTCATTCTTTTTTCTTTAGTCTGTTCCGCAGCAGTGAATTCCACCATTCTGTCTTCCAGGTCACTTATCCGTTCTTCTGCCTCAGTTATTCTGCTATTGATTCCTTCTAGTGTAGTTTTCATTTCAGTTATTGTATTGGTCACCTCTGTTTGTTTGTTCTTTAATTCTTCTAGGTCTTTGTTAATCATTTCTTGCATCTTCTCAATCTTTGCCTCCATTCTTATTCCGAGGTCCTGGATCATCTTCACTATCATTATCCTCAATTCTTTTTCTGGAAGGTTGCCTATCTCCACTTCATTTAGTTGTTTTTCTGGGGTTTTTTCTTGTTCCTTCATCTGGTACATAGCCCTCTGCCTTTTCATCTTCTCTATCTTTCTGTAACTGTGGTTTTTGGTCCACAGGCTGCAGGATTGTAGTTTTTCTTGCTTCTGTTGTCTGCCCTCTGGTGGTTGAGGCTATCTAAGAGGCTTGATGGGAGGCTCTGGTGGTGGGTAGAGCTGACTGTTGCTGTGGCGGTCAGAGCTCAGTAAAACTTTAATCCACTTGACTGTTGATGGGTGGGGCTGGGTTCCCTCCCTGTTGGTTGTTTTGCCTGAGGCAACCCAACACTGGAGTCTACCTGGGCTCTTTGGTGGGGTTAATGGCAGACTCTGGGAGGGTTCACGCCAAGGAGCACTTCCTAGAACCTCCGCTGCAAGAGTCCTTGTCCCCACAGTGAAACAGAGCCACCCCCCGCCTCTGCAGGAGACCCCCAACACCAGCAGGTAGGTCTGGTTCAGTCTCCCCCAGGGTCACTGCTCCTTCCCCTGGGTCCCAATGCGCACACTACTTTGTGTGTGCCCTCCAAGAGTGGGGTCTCTGTTTCCCCCAGTCCTGTCAAAGTCCTGCAATCAATTCCCACTAGGCTTCGAAGTCTGATTCTCTAGGAATTCCTCCTCCCGTTGCCAGACCCCCAGGTTGGGAAGCCTGACGTGGGGCTCAGAACCTTCACTCCAGTGGGTGGACTTCTGTGGTATAAGTGTTCGCCAGTCTGTGAGTCACCCACCCAGCAGTTATGGGATTTGATTTTACTCTGATTGCGCCCCTCCTACCGTCTCACTGTGGCTTCTCCTCTGTCCTTGGACGTGGGGTATCCTCCTTGGTGAAGTCCAGGGTCTTCCTGTCAATGATTGTCCAGCAGCCAGTTGTGATTCTGGTGCTCTCGCAAGAGGGAGTGAGAGCACGTCCTTCTACTCCGCCATCTTGGTTAATCCTCAGGTTAGGTGTATTAAATGCATTTTGACTTACAATATTTTCAATTTATGATGGGTTTATGGGGCTGTAACCCCGTAGTTAGTTGAGGAAGATCTGCATATTTATCTATCTATCATCTATCTATAGTTATCCTATAGATATCACTGTCTGAAGATAGAAACTTTGCTGGAATTTAAATTTCAGGAGACAGTTATTATGTAGATTGTATTATTAAAGGAAATTGGTAACATTATGGAAATAGTTTCAACCATAGTTTTCTAAAAGGTACTAAATCATTGTTCAACTGGATACTTCCTATACAACACTTTCTAAAGCCAAAAGAATTAAAGCAGTACCTCAGTGCAGGTACTTTTGTGGAGGCATAAGATGTTGTAGAAATACTAATTTTTTCCTGACGATATTACTTAATGCAGGAAGAACCAAGAGTAATGGTATTATGGGCTGAATTGTGGTCCCTCTCCACACCCCAATTCACATGTCCAATTTCTAGCCCTTAGTACCTCAGAATGTGACTGTATTTGTACATAGGGTCTTTAAGTAGATAATTAAGTTGAAATGAGGTCTTTAGAGTGGGCTCTAATCCAATCTAACTGTTGTCCTTATAAGAAGAGGAGGTTAGGACACACAAAGTCACACCAGAGATGTGTGTACACAGAAAAAGACCCTGTGAGGACCACACAGAGGGAACGTGGACATCTAAAAGCCAATGACAGAGGCCTCAAAAGAAACCAACACTGTCAATACCTTGATCTCAGATTTCTGGTGTCCAGAACTATGAAAAAAATAGATTTATGTTATTGAGGATCAGGTATCATCATTACTGCCGAACATTTTATGGACATTAACCCTTCACAGTAATCCTGTAAGTTAAGAATGGATCCATTCTGGAGAATTTAAATAATATTTTCAGAGTCACACAACTCATGAAGATAAAGTGGAGGTTTAAACTGAAGTTTGTCTGACTTAAAAGCCCATATCTTTAGCACACACCATATGGCTCCCATAGATATACAGAGATGTGAAAGAGCAGGGTTAATATGACTTGAATCCTTACCAAGTCAGAAAATCATCCTTTTCTAATAGAGTTGGGCCAAATTTCTTAAAAATAACAGAGTCTCAATTAAAGCACCTGAATTAATGTTTAATTGAGAACTCACTCAGAGGATTTTTTTAGATTGCCGTTATCCATCAGCTACTTTCCTCATTAAAAAAAAAAAAAAAAATCCAAAAAACAGAAAAGAAATCTCATTGTGGATCCTGGAGAAGCTCTTTTCTAGAACTATATATTTTTGAACTTAACAGAACCATCTAGCTGGAAATACAGACTTAAAGAGATGGATAAGTTCATCTTTTTAAATGAAGATAGTTAGCACCAGGTTTGCACTGGCCAGAGGAGAGGAGTACCCTATAGAACCACTGACCACCAGAAGGGACAAGGATTCCCTACATTCAGAAGACAAATTGCTGGAACATTGTTCCTGCATAGGCACTGCTCCATTTCCACAGCCATCAGAGACAGGCTATTGACAACACAGTAGGCAAGCAAACTGGGATTCACAAATACAGATGAACAGACACCAAGAATTAGCAAATACTCAGAGAAAACCAATACTGTAAAAGAGAAGCATCAAAAAGAAGATAAAAATCCAAGAAGATAGATCCACTAGAGTTAGTGGAAGAAGTCTTTAGAGATAAAAACAATTATCTTTGCAAAATTTTAAAAGAAAAAGTATCAAATATCATAGAAATAATTTTTTATCATTAAAATTAAAATCTCAATAGATAAAGGATCTCTGATTCTGGCTCTGAAGGAGTAGCTGTCATCAAACCTATTCACCCACTGAGAATACCTATAAAAGGATCATAAATTTAAAAAAAGATTGCTTGGAGGCATCAGAGAAAAATCAAAGCAGCCAGGACTCAGAAGGGCCAAGATCTTAGGACACACACACACACACACACACACACACACACACTCACAGTCTGATGTGAGTCAGGCATTTTTCACTGCTTTTTCCATTGGGAGTGTGCTGATTCATTGCATGGGTGTTAGAGGGCAGAAATCTTTAGACAGGCTCTTCAGCAGTCTCATGGGGCTGGGAAGACAAAAAATGGAATTCAGGGTTACCAATGCAGCCAGGACTTGAGGACCCAAGATTCCAGGGTATTACAGAGAAGTGAACCTGAGATTTACATCAATTATTTTTCTTTAGACTTTGGTGTATCTTAAGTGGGAGGGAGCAACAGACTAAAAAAAATCAAACATAATCCAGATTCAGAGGCTAAAAAGTTCAGCAGTGTCATAATGCTTGGGAAACAAAATTTGGAATTTGTGTCAGTTAAGGAGGATGGGTAATTATAAACACCTTGGACTTTTAGCTGCTATATTTGAAGGGATATCCTCCAAGATAAATGAAATATCAAACATGGACAAACCCACAGAAAGCCTAAACCTAGTCTCAAATTATCCCAATCCTGGATTACATCAAGGTGAAATGCCTCTGCTTTAACTGTAGACAGGTAGAAAACTGCAGCTTCTCTGGAGGAAAATGGCAACATCTATAACATCTACATTTTTAAAATGTACAATGTCAGGTATTCAATAAAAGATTACCAGCTACCAGCAAAACATGTCCAACATAAGAACAAATTACCAAAACCAAAGGGAAAGGGAAAAAAAAAACCCAATATATAAGATTGTGTCACAAATGATCAAGATACTGTACTTCTCAGACAGAAGTTTACAAAAGCTTGAACATAAATGTATTGAAGAAAATACATAATAAGATAATGAATTTAACTGGGGAACTGAAATATATATATATGTGTGTGTGTATATATATATATATATACACACATATATATATATATACACACACATATATATATTTAAAAATTGAAACAAAAATTATAGGGCTGAAAAATATAATAATTGAATTCAATAGATGAGTTTAACAACAGATTAGATGAAGTTCAGGACATGACTAACAAATTGAAAGATACATCTGTAGAAAATATCCATATTGAAGCCTGGAGATAATAAAGAATTTAAAAATACTGAACAAAATTATTAGAAATATATAAAACATAATAAAAATTTTGTATATGTATGAATTTGGAGTTTCAGAAATAGAAGCAAGATATACTAGACAAAAAGAAAAAAACTTAAAGAGATACTGGCCAAGAATTTTCAAAAACTGAATGAGCATAGTCTATAAAATTGCACAGAGAAAAGGTATCAGATGACCATATTCCGTGTAGTCTTAACAAATTTCAAAGGATTGAAATACAGAGTATGTAATCCGACTAATGTGGAAGTAGGGTAGAAAGTAGAGTTAGGGTAGAAATAACAAAAGTAACACGAAAAGTATCAAACGTTTGAAAATTAAACAACACAGTCCAAGATCACTTATAAGTCAAGAAGAATTGACAGTGAAAATCAGAAATCATTTTGAACTGAATAATAATGAAGTTGCAACAAAGTCGTGGGATACAGCTAAAACAGGCTTCATCTATATTAGGAAAGAAGAAATCGTGCTATAATTATCCATCTCACAAAACTAGAGAGAGAGAGATAAAACCCAATGAATATAGAAGGGAGGAAATAATAAGGATGAAAGATGAAAGTCAATAAAATAGAAAACAAATGCAAAATAGGGAAAAATCAACAAAGCCAAAAATTCCTTGAAAAGACTGTAAAATTAACAAACTGTTCACAAGGCTGACCAAAAATAAAAAGGACAAGACATGGTATAAAGTCAACAAAATATACCAGTAAACTAGTTCTGGATGTCCTTAGCAAAAAAAAAAAAAAAAAATTAAAGTATATGCTTAAAATTTAAGGGCAACATAAAAAAATTAAAATAAGACCTAAAATTTCTGAACTATCAAAATGGAAACAAATGAATGAAAATTTGATCAGTTAAAAAAATGGAAAGGAAAAGAACAGAAACATGAGAGTACAGTAAATAGAAAATAAACTGGCAAATATAAACCAGTGATTTTCATGATATAAATTAAATTCCCCATTTAAAAAATACACAGGTTATCAGATTGGATTTTAAATGTGATTCCAATAAGGAGAAAGTTATATGTAAAGGCTGAAAATAAAGTAACTGGAAAAGATGTACCAGAAAAATGTAAACACAAAGAAAGATGGAATAGTAATATTATTATGGGACAAAACAGAATTTAAGATAAAATCTTAAATTATACAAAGAACACATCTATCTATGTAGATAGATCACCAACAATACATTATCACAATGTGTGATGCAACAAATCATAAAAATACAAGAAGAAATGGACAAATTCATAATCATTATGAGGGATTTAAATTCATCTTTTCAGGTTTAAATTTAAATATACAATATAAAATTAAGGTTAAAAATAGTTTAACTTGTCTTCCCTGGTGGTGCAGTGGTTGAGAATCTGCTTGCCAATGCAGGGGACACGGGTTCGAGCCCTGGTCTGGGAAGATCCCACATGCCGCGGAGCAACTAGGCCCGTGAGCCACAACTACTGAGCCTGCGCGTCTGGAGCCTGTGCTCTGCAACAAGAGAGGCCGCGATGGTGAGAGGCCCGCGCACCGCGATCAAGAGTGGCCCCCGCTTGCCGCAACTAGCGAAAGCCCTTGCACAGAAATGAAAACCCAACACAGCCAAAAATAAATAAATAAATAAACTCCCTTCTCTTTAAAAAAAAATATATATATATCGATTGACTTCAACAGATCACGAGGAAATATTAAAAAAATATAGTTTAAAAAACAAAATTGCCATTTTGATTGCATTATTTTAAAACCTAATGGACTCTTCACAGAAATCGATCGTGCATTAGATTACCCAAAAACAAAAATGAAAACAGGGAACTTACAGGCTACATTCTTTCCCCTCAAAAGGCAATCAAATTAGAATTAAAATTAACAAATAAATAAATATTGGTTTTTATTTGGAAACTAAATAGCACCCCTGTAAGTAACTTGCATTTAAAAGGAAATGACAGACTATTTAGAAATGAACAATCATGAGAACAATACCTGTAAAAACCGGTGGATGCAATCTAAATGCTTGAAGGAAAATTTAAATCTAAAATGGCAATGTTGAGCTCTACCCACCACCAGAGCCTCCCATCAAGCCTCTTAGATAGCCTCAACCACCAGAGGGCAGACAACAGAAGCAAGAAAAACTACAATCCTGCAGCCTGTGGACCAAAAACCACAGTTACAGAAAGATAGAGAAGATGAAAAGGCAGAGGGCTATGTACCAGATGAAGGAACAAGAAAAAACCCCAGAAAAACAACTAAATGAAGTGGAGATAGGCAACCTTCCAGAAAAAGAATTGAGGATAATGATAGTGAAGATGATCCAGGACCTCGGAATAAGAATGGAGGCAAAGATTGAGAAGATGCAAGAAATGATTAACAAAGACCTAGAAGAATTAAAGAACAAACAAACAGAGGTGACCAATACAATAACTGAAATGAAAACTACACTAGAAGGAATCAATAGCAGAATAACTGAGGCAGAAGAACGGATAAGTGACCTGGAAGACAGAATGGTGGAATTCACTGCTGCGGAACAGACTAAAGAAAAAAGAATGAAAAGAAATGAAGACAGCCTAAGAGACCTCTGGGACAACATGAAACGCAACAACATTCGCATTATAGGGGTCCCAGAAGGAGAAGAGAGAGAGAAAGGACCAGAGAAAATATTTGAAGAGATTATAGTCGAAAACTTCCCTAACATGGGAAAGGAAATAGCCACCCAAGTCCAGGAAGCGCAGAGAGTCCCATACAGGATAAACCCAAGGAGAAACACGCCGAGACACATAGTAATCAAAGTGGCAAAAATTAAAGACAAAGAAAAATTACTGAAAGCAGCAAGGGAAAAACGACAAATAACATACAAGGGAACTCCCATAAGGTTAACAGCTGATTTCTCGGCAGAAACTCTGCAAGCCAGAAGGGAGTGGCATGATATACTTAAAGTGATGAAAGGGAAGAACCTACAACCAAGATTACTCTACCCGGCAAGGATCTCATTTAGATTTGATGGAGAAATCAAAAGCTTTACAGACAAGCAAAAGCTAAGAGAATTCAGCACCACCAAACCAGCTCTACAACAAATGCTAAAGGAACTTCTCTAAGTGGGAAACACAAGAGAAGAAAAGGACCTACAAAAACAAACCCAAAACAATTAAGAAAATGGTCATAGGAACATACATATCGATAATTACCTTAAACGTGAATGGATTAAATGCCCCAACCAAAAGACATAGACTGGCTGAATGGATACAAAAACAAGACCCATATATATGCTGTCTACAAGAGACCCACTTTAGACCTAGGGACACATACAGACTGAAAGTGAGGGGATGGAAAAAGATATTCCATGCAAATGGAAATCAAAAGAAAGCTGGAGTAGCTATACTCATATCAGATAAAATAGACTTTAAAATAAAGAATGTTACAAGAGACAAGGAAGGGCACTACATAATGATCCAGGGATCAATCCAAGAAGAAGATATAACAATTATAAATATATATGCACCCAACATAGGAGCACCTCAATACATAAGGCAACTGCTAACAGCTATGAAAGAGGAAATCGACAGTAACACAATAATAGTAGGGGACTTTAACACCTCACTTACACCAATGGACAGATCATCCAAAACGAAAATAAATAAGGAAACAGAAGCTTTAAATGACACAATAGACCAGATAGATTTAATTGATATATATAGGACATTCCATCCACAATAGACCAGATAGATTTAATTGATATATATAGGACATTCCATCCAAAATCTGCTGGACATTCCAGCAGATTACACGTTCTTCTCAAGTGCGCATGGAACATTCTCCAGGATAGATCACATCTTGGGTCACAAATCAAGCCTCAGTAAATTTAAGAAAATTGAAATCATATCAAGCATCTTTTCTGACCACAACGCTATGAGATTAGAAATGAATTACAGGGAAAAAAACATAAAAAAGACAAACACATGGAGGCTAAACAATACGTTACTAAATAACCAAGAGATCACTGAAGAAATCAAAGAGGAAATAAAAAAATACCTAGAGACAAATGACAATGAAAACACGACGACCCAAAACCTATGGGATGCAGCAAAAGCGGTTCTAAGAGGGAAGTTTATAGCTATACAAGCCTACCTAAAGAAACAAGAAAAATCTCAAGTAAACAATCTAACCTTACACCTAAAGAAACTAGAGAAAGAAGAACAAACAAAGCCCAAAGTTAGCAGAAGGAAAGAAATCATAAAGATCAGAGCACAAATAAATGAAATAGAAACAAAGAAAACAATAGCAAAGATCAATAAAACTAAAAGTTGGTTCTTTGAGAAGATAAACAAAATTGATAAGCCATTAGCCAGACTCATCAAGAAAAAGAGGGAGAGAACTCAAATCAATAAAATCAGAAATGAAAAAGGAGAAGTTACAACAGACACCGCAGAAATACAAAGCATCCTAAGAGACTACTACAAGCAACTTTATGCCAATAAAATGGACAACCTGGAAGAAATGGACAAATTTTTAGAAAGGTATAACCTTCCAAGACTGAACCAGGAAGAAACAGAAAATATGAACAGACCAATCACAAGTAATGAAATTGAAACTGTGATTAAAAATCTTCCAACAAACGAAAGTCCAGGACCAGATGGCTTCACAGGTGAACTCTATCAAACATTTAGAGAAGAGCTAACACCTATCCTTCTCAAACTCTTCCAAAAAATTGCAGAGGAAGGAACACTCCCAAACTCATTCTATGAGGCCACCATCACCCTGATACCAAAACCAGACAAAGACACTACAAAAAAAGAAAATTACAGACCAATATCACTGAAGAATATAGATGCAAAAATCCTCAACAAAATACTAGCAAACAGAATCCAACAACACATTAAAAGGATCATACACCACGATCAAGTGGGATTTATCCCAGGGATGCAAGGATTCTTCAATATACGCAAATCAATCAATGTGATACACCATATTAACAAATTGAAGAATAAAAACCATATGATCATCTCAATAGATGCAGAAAAAGCTTTCGACAAAATTCAACACCCATTCATGATAAAAACTCTCCAGAAAGTGGGCATAGAGGGAACCTACCTCAACATAATAAGGGCCATATATGACAAACCCACAGCAAACATCATTCTCAATGGTGAAAAACTGAAAGCATTTCCTCTAAGATCAGGAACGAGACAAGGATGTCCACTCTCACCACTGTTATTCAACATAGTTCTGGAAGTCCTAGCCACGGCAATCAGAGAAGAAAAAGAAATAAAAGGAATACAAATTGGAAAAGAAGAAGTAAAACTGTCACTGTTTGCGGATGACATGATACTATACATAGAGAATCCTAAAACTGCCACCAGAAAACTGCTAGAGCTAATTAATGAATATGGTAAAGTTGCAGGATACAAAATTAATGCACAGAAATCTCTTGCATTCCTATACACTAATGATGAAAAATCTGAAAGAGAAATTATGGAAACACTCCCATTTACCATTGCAACCAAAAGAATAAAATACCTAGGAATAAACCTACCTAGGGAGACAAAAGACCTGTATGCAGAAAACTATAAGACACTGATGAAAGAAATTAAAGATGATACCAACAGATGGAGAGATATACCATGTTCTTGGATTGGAAGAATCAACATTGTGAAAATGACTATACTACCCAAAGCAATCTACAGATTCAATGCAATCCCTATCAAATTACCAATGGCATTTTTTACGGAGCTAGAACAAATCATCTTAAAATTTGTATGGAGACACAAAAGACCCCGAATAGCCAAAGCAGTCTTGAGGCAAAAAAATGGAGCTGGAGGAATCAGACTCCCTGACTTCAGACTATACTACAAAGCTACAGTAATCAAGACAATATGGTACTGGCACAAAAACAGAAACATAGATCAATGGAACAAGATAGAAAGCCCAGAGATTAACCCACGCACCTATGGTCAACTAATCTATGACAAAGGAGGCAAAGATATACAATGGAGAAAAGACAGTCTCTTCAATAAGTGGTGCTGGGAAAACTGGACAGCTACATGTAAAAGAATGAAATTAGAATACTCCCTAACACCATACACAAAAATAAACTCAAAATGGATTCGAGACCTAAATATAAGACTGGACACTATAAAACTCTTAGAGGAAAACATAGGAAGAACACTCTTTGACATGAATCACAGCAAGATCTTTTTTGATCCACCTCCTAGAGTAATGGAAATAAAAACAAAAATAAACAAGTGGGACCTAATGAAACTTCAAAGCTTTTGCACTGCAAAGGAAACCATAAACAAGACGAAAAGACAACCCTCAGAATGGGAGAAAATATTTGCAAATGAATCAACGGACAAAGGATTAATCTCCAAAATATATAAACAGCTCATTCAGCTCAATATCAAAGAAACAAACACCCCAATCCAAAAATGGGCAGAAGACCTAAATAGACATTTCTCCAAAGAAGACATACAGACGGCCACGAAGCACATGAAAAGATGCTCAACATCACTAATTATTAGAGAAATGCAAATCAAAACTACAATGAGGTATCACCTCACTCCTGTTAGAATGGGCATCATCAGAAAATCTACAAACAACAAATGCTGGAGAGGATGTGGAGAAAAGGGAAACCTCTTGCACTGTTGGTGGGAATGTAAATTGATACAGCCACTATGGAGAACAATATGGAGGTTCCTTAAAAAACTAAAAATAGAATTACCATATGACCCAGCAATCCCACTACTGGGCATATACCCAGAGAAAACCGTAATTCAAAAAGACACATGCACCCGAATGTTCATTGCAGCACTATTTACAATAGCCAGGTCATGGAAGCAACCTAAATGCCCATCAAGAGACGAATGGATAAGGAAGATGTGGTACATATATACAATGGAATATTACTCAGCCATAAAAAGGAACAAAATTGAGTCATTTGTTGAGACGTGGATGGATCTAGAGACTGTCATACAGAGTGAAGTAAGTCAGAAAGAGAAAAACAAATATCGTATATTAATGCATGTATGTGGAACCTAGAAAAATGGTACAGATGAGCCGGTTTGCAGGGCAGAAGTTGAGACACAGATGTAGAGAATGGACATATGGACACCAAGGGGGGAAAATTGCGGTGGGGTGGGGATGGTGGTGTGCTGAATTGGGCGATTGGGATTGACATGTATACACTGATGTGTATAAAATTGATGCCTAATAAGAACCTGCAGTATAAAACAACAAACAAACAAAACAACTAATACTAAACTTTCATTGGGTTATTTGTATGGAAATATGTTAATATAAATGTTTCAGACATTACATGAAATTTCTAAAAATCTTATATTTGTATTTGTATGGAAATATGTAGGGAAAGATGTTAATATAAATGTTTCAGACATTAAAAAAAAAAAATACACCTAACCTACCAAACATCATAACACTTACATTAGCCCACAATTGGGCAAAATCTTCTAACACAAAGCCTATTTTATAATAAAGTGTTAAATATCTTATGTAATTTATTGAATATAGTACTGAAAGTGAAACAGAGAATGGTTGTGTGGGTACAGAATGGCTGTAAGTGTATTGGTTGTTTACCTTCCTGATTGCGTGGATGACCTGGAGCTGTGGCAATGTCATTGCCCAGCATCACAAGAGAGTGTCCATACTACATAACACTAGCCCTGGGCAAGACCAAATTTCAAAATTTGAAGGATGGCTTCTACTTATTGAGTATCACTTTTTCACAATCACGAAGTCAAAAAATTCTAAATCAAACCATCCTAAGTTGGGGACCGTCTGTGTGTGTGTGTGCATGTGTGTGTGTGTAATTACACAGTTCTTAGATAAATTTTGTTCTTGTAATAATTGTTTCTTTTCCTTTTCTTATTTCTAAAAAATTTTTCACTTTTATTTGGTCTCTTCATGTAACTATTCTATTATATTTTGTATCTGTTCAAATAAATACTTTTAAAATTATAATAATTAAAGGTATCTCCATTACTCTTATTCTTAGTTTTGACCATACTGTTGAAAAATGATAAAGGGCTAAAAGGAGGCATGGAAGCAGGAATCCATGGAGGGAAACATGGAGGAAAAACAACATGTAAAGGAGGAACCGATAAGCAGTCAACAAGCAGATGTTTCATATTCATTTGCACATGTCACAGTCGAAAATATAGCACCATTGTTTGAGACACTGTTTTTTTATTATGTTTCTATAAATAATACTTATGGAGGATAATTGAAAACTAAAGACTACATTTTATTTAATAATGCTCTACTTTAAAACATCTACTTTAAGAAATGTCTATCGGGCTTTAATAGAAAATTTATTTACTGGTCCAAATATTAAATATCATGTATATTTAATTATAAATACTCATTATAAATCTAATATCTGTCCTGCCACCTTTAGAGGATCTTGAGCTTCCTTACACTTGTCCTTTCCTACCCTTAGCAAAGCTGATAGTTCACTTATTGGTGTATGCTTTATTATTCCCTGAAGCTGGTTTCCACCATTCTCAATTAAGTCCAAGGTTAAGGATTCAGACATGAATGTGAACCAGCCCAGTTCTGCATCCATAGTCTTCGCCCTTTGGTTTGACTCTTCATTTTGCTAACATGTGTCCCGGCTAAAAGGGGCCGAAAGGGAGACAGCAAATGGATCAGAGCAAACCCATCTCCATCTCCACTAATGAAAACACAATGTAATGTCTCTGACCTGCCGATGGGTCAGCAACCCTACAATTTCTACCTGACAGGAGAGACACTCAGGATTGTGATTTTTTTCCAGAATGATACTAGACTATGACACTTTGAATGTGTTTCCTACAAGCATAAAATATATTTCCTTATGAACAAATATTTTGTGCCTATAGTTGTATGTGTGCGTGTTCCTTATCAAAAAGGCTTAAAAAGGTGTGGCTGATGTTGAGAGAGCAGTACTGTTGTGTCTTTACTGTGTGAGGAATGGAGGAGGGTTCAGAGAGAGTAAAATCAAGGCTAACTAATAACAGCAATAGCTACTGTTTATTGATTACTGTATGCCAGGTGCTGTGCCAGTATCTTACATACATTGCCTCCTTAAATGCATTTAGTTAAGTCTATGGACGTTTATAAACCGTGTGAGTGCCTTATCCTCAGTTGTACATTTCTTAAGTGGGGGAGGGATGCAGGGCAGAGCCCAGAGCTCTCATGTTCCCAAGTGGAGGCCATTGACTTTTAATTGTCATATTTATAGTTTAAAAGGTCATCATGTTGGGAATTCCCTGGATATCCAGTGGTTAAGACTCCTCGCTTCCACTGCAGGGGGCGTGGGTTCGATCCCTGGTCCGGGAACTAAGATCCCACATGCCATGCGGCAAGGCCAAAAAAAAATGATCATCATGTTTATCTATCCAAGAGTTTCTGTCCCAGCCTGGGTATTGATTTGAAGGGGTATGGGGCCCTCAAATTTTAATATACTGTCTAGCTTTAGAATCTGATTTATTGTTTTCCTCTTGAAACTACACGGGTTATTTCCTTTAAATGTCAAATTCAAGAGTAAGGATCCACACTGCCTCAAAGACCAGAAAATTCATGTATTCAGGCAATATTCTAGGTGTTGAGTTTATAGCAGTGAACAAAACAGGTAAAAATCCCTGGACTCATGGAATTTTTATTCTAGGTAAGGGAAAGAGACAATATGTAAATTAGTAAAATATATAGACTTTTATGCTAGAAAATAGATGCTGAGGAGTGAAATAAAGCTGGGGAAATAAAGGCAGGTGGAGGGGTGAGGGTAAAATTTTTAACTCCATGTTTAGGAAGGGGTCTCATTGAGAAAGAACCGTTCAGAAAGGAACACTTCCTGAATGAAGTGAAGGGGCAGTTCATCAAATATCAAAGCCCCAAAGCAGAAGCATGCTTGGTATCTTCTAAGATTAGCCAGGAGGCCAGTGTGATGGGAAGAGAATGAATGAGGGAAAGAGTAAAGCCAGATCAGCTCAGAGGACCTTGTAGGCCATTACAGGGGCACCATCAATGTGAAGTCATTGTAGAGTTTTGAGGGTAGGGGTGACTGAACCCAATTTATGAATAATGGGATTAAATTCTAGCTACTTGTGTTAAAAATCAATCAGATGATCAGATAGAAGAGAATAAGAGCAGAAGAGGAGAAACGTATAGATGTCAACAGGACATCTATAGTGAAAATCCAAATAAGAGATGATGTTGGCTAGGACCAATGCAGTACCAGTGGGGGAAGTGGAAAATGACATATGTGAACAAATTTTGGAAGTAGAGTCTACAGGATTCAGTCACAGATAGAGTGTAAGAGAAGAGTCAAGGACAATTTCCCTTTGTTTTCATCCCAACAACTGGAAAGATGGAATTAAGACAAGGAAGACCATTGGAAGAAGAAGTTTAGGAATGAAGATGGGATTCAGATGCTTGTTAGTTTTGGATCGTATATGTCTGACATCCAAGGGGAGCTACCCAGAAGGCAACTGAGTTTCCTGAGGGAAGCCTGGAATTAGTCAGCATATAGTTTTTAAGGCAGGGCTACCTACATAACTTGTGCGGCCCAATGAAAAATGAAAATGTAGGCTTCCGTATTCAAAAATTATTGAGAATTTCAAAACCCTGACAGCAGAACATTAAACCAAGTGTGAGGCCTTTCTGAGTGAAGGACCCTGTGTACAGGCAGTGCACCCAGAAAGCTGGTCCTGCTTTAAGGCCATAATTCTGAATGTTATCATCAAGAGAGTAATGTGTCCAGATAGATAGATAGATAGATAGATAGATAGATAGATAGATAGATAGATAGATAGATAGACAGACAGACAGACAGACAGACAGATATAGATATCCAAGGACTGAGGTCTGGGATACTTCAAGGTAAAGATGTTAGAGAGAATGAGGAGGATCCCTCAGAACTGACTGAGAAGGAGAAGCCAGCAAGGTATTTGAACTCGACAAAACAGAAACAATAATGAAATATTTGATATGGACTTGGGATGGTCCATTAGTATCCAGGCTCAATCCAAAGAGCTGGTGGGGGGGGGTGTTATCGCCTCTGGTGTCGCATTGCAAGAGGAGTTTTATTAGTTTGGATTGTTTCATGATAGGTTGATTTGAGGCTTTTACCACCCACAGGGCAACTCCAGAGTTTCTTTGTAAACTTCTCCATCTTTAAAAAAAAAATTGTTTTAATCACTTCTAGTAATTAATGAGATTTTGAAATCCATTGGCTGAAGCCCTTCTGAAAAGCAGAAAATCCATTTGTGGAGGCAGGTGCCACTTTGGCGGACACACAGATGAGGGAGTAGATAACAGAAGTAGAGAAAGGCAAAGGCAGGCTTTAAGTGTAAACGTAGCTTTCTCACTGGTCATACTGTGTGAAGCAGCCAAACAGGACCTGGCTGACTGCAGCAAAAAGTGAGATGAAACCAACCATCCAGGGCAAGGCAGAAATATTCAGGAATAAATAATCTGTTTCTTATCACATGGCACAAACCCGTTTGGGGTGTTAGGTTTCTTAACAGGTTACATTGGTTACTTAAGGGTTGAAAACTCACCAGCTTGGATATCTGTAGAGTTCTGTGTGCAGGCAGCTGGTTGAAAGTAAAAGACTGACCTTTCTCCTGGAGTAATATAATCTCCTCCCTCCTTACTCTTCCTAGAGTCTTGAGTGATTCCAGGCCAAGACCTACATTCAGTAGACCCTGGATGTGCACAAATGACTCCTGCAGAGAATGAAGAGGAAGCTGTAATAGGTCCCAGAAAAGATGTCATGTTAATATGCTCCATTGTGCCATCTCCTCCCTGGCTTAGCCAGAGATCATTTAAGTCTGCTTCACTACATGTGACTGCTTCAGCTTCAAAATGTCCAGGGACTGTGGAGGCAGAGGAAGTGACAGGCTATCAATGGACATAATACAAAAGACACTCCTCTTCCTCCAGGTACTAATATTTTGGAGTGACAAGGGGCAGAGGGTGGGGCATGAAAGAAGGATGGAAAAAAGAAGGTTACATTAATATATCCAGTACCACTGTCAGCATCTCTCAGTGGATTTATGTTGGTTATAGGGAGTTAATATAGTTTCCTCCTAATATAGTTACAGCATTCTGGTGAACTGCAACTTTGTTACAGAGAACCAGTGCACTATTCTATTCCCTACCAGCAAACAGGAGTTGGCTTTTGGGCAAAATCTTATTCTGCCTATTTTGAAGTAAGATTACAAAAGCATTTTCCGGGACATCATATAGTGAGAGCAGGGCTGTCAGCTCTTCACTAAACTGTCAACTTTGGATAACTGGCTCATAGGCCCCTCTCTTATTCTATATACCTGGAAGGATGCTTCGTTGGCAGCCTTTTAGATTCAAAGTTGTAGGGAAAATAACCTTTGTTGAGCTACTACTCTTTTGTACCTTTGAGACATTTTATAAAGATTATGTCATTCCACCTATAACCCTTCTATGAAAAAAGTATTATTTTCCCCCATTTCATAGGGAAGAAATTAAAGGTCAGAGAGGAAAATAAGATCTCACAGCAGTTCAATTGCCAGGGAAGTTTTATTAGAGTTCAGATTGTCACCTGGTGGGTCGACTAGGGGCTTTTACCACCCACAAGGCAACTCCAGAGTTTCTCTGTAAACTTCTTTATCTTTAAAAAGAATTTTAAGTGGCGGTGCTGGAATTCAAGCTCAGGTCTGCTTGAACATGTTTCTTCCTTACGTGGTTCAAGTAATTAGAATATTCAACAGGTATAAAAAAAAATCCATGAGTTTTTTGGAAACAAGTGCTCATTTTCAATCTTTTAATATAATCTTTCCATTTCTTCTTAAATATGGGAGATACTGAAAATCCTATAATCCATGATGCTAAGAAATTAACTTCTCTAGAAGGACAGTAGGTGGCATTTCATTTCTTTGCTTATTTTGCTCTTATTGTTTTCATTGAGGTTTTAATATATACGACATTTTTATTTCATTAAATATTCAAAGAGGAAGTTCAAAAACTCAGTCTACTCACAGTCTGAAGTCCTGTAACACAGCCTTGGCCACTGTAAGGTTTTAGATTTTAGGGTATGATTTTTTTATAGATGCTTTTTCCCATCCAAGTACTAACCAGGCCCGACCCTGCTTAGCTTCCGAGATCAGACGAGACAGGGCGTGTTCAGGGTGGTATGGCCGTAGACTGTATAGATGTTTTTCATATATTAAACCCACATTAAAATTTTTCAGAAGCTGTTGTAAGAGAGCACATAAGGAAGATCAGCATTATGCTGTAATTTGCAAGCATAGTGTCTAATGGAGGGCTTGGAACACTAAGCATAGTACTGTTTAATCCTAATGTCTATGTTTATTACATCTTCTTTTGAGTTGGGTTGCTAAAAAGATAGACTACAGTAATATATTTAATGTGGAAACTAGCATTCCAGAATCTTCTTCATGCTTAATATTTAACAAAATCAAGTTTACTATATACTATAGAAATTATTCTGAATAAGGGGAGAAAATTATCACATATTTATGGTAGTGGATAAAATTTATAAGATTTTCAAACTAGAAAGGTATTTATGAATTATTTGACTAGTATTATATGTTTTAGCAAGACCAACAGGTTAAGACATATAAAAAGAATCCAACTAATCAATGTGGATGTTCCCATCATTTCATGGCTATACCTCTGGAGGGTTTTTGTTTGGTTTTTGTTTGTTTTTTAAGTTAAAGTGACTTGGCTGGGTCTGACTGGGACAAAACTGATGGTTACCTATTTGAGTGGCTTTGGAATATTTATGTGTGGTTTGCATTTGGCTCTATCCTTTCCTTATCATTACATCCTTTCTCCACAGCCCATTTTCTGCATAGCCTTTCTGCAGCAATGCTAGCTGGAGAATAAGCAGGAATTCAAAGAGGATTAACTATCGCATGACAAGCTTATGAGTATTCATAATAATAAGTTGCTTAAAACTAGGTGGCAAAGCTTAGGGAGGTTTGTGTGGTTTAAAGGCACATATTCACATTTTATCAGGACCTTCTTAACTGTAGTAGATTAGTTCTCTCAAATTTAACATGAATTTTCACTTGTTGGCAAGTAGCCTGAGAGGTCATGACATGTAGTAATTTATCACTTTGCCGAGGGATGTATTTGAATCACATCTCTACTGAGGCTGGTATGCATGAGTCCAACCTAGAGTCTGGATTCATACCTCATCTCTTTGTGTTTCTTACTTAAAATGTCATCAACCCTGATGTCCATTTGACAGAGTGGAAAATTATGGAAAGCATATTCTGTATGATTTGTGTAAATTAAGGGTTTCTTGAAGATCTTCATATACTTAAAAATAATGAGCGGTATCTGAGTAAGTATTGTGTGATTTCTTAGAGGTATATAAGAAAAAATGTAGATTATAGACGCTAGGGAAGTTTATACCCTGGTTGTGCATTTTTTATGAATTATTACAAAGTTCATATAAATTATTATAATCACATAGTTACACATTAGCAAGTGCTCCATTGTATTTATTTTTTAATGCACTAGTGCTTAGAAGTAAAATAAGGACATTATAATCAAGATTTATCATGGAGGACTTCCTGGAGGAGGTGAACTTTGAAACAAATCGATCCTAAATATCACCTTGTTGAAGGGTGTTCCCATACTCACGATAGGGTCTTAAGCAAAGGACAGCCTTAGTGGTAGACAAATTGAACAGTAAACTCAGTAATCCACAGGATATGATTTCTCAGATAAGGACAGTCTTTTTACTAGAGCCTGAAGTTCTCTTCATGTTTCAGACAGTTTCTCACCTCAAGGCTTTGTCATCTGTTAAGAGAAACAGTCTCCCCTAGGAAAAGGAAGCCATAAGGCTGATTCAGGTATTTACTCTTGAAGGTAAATATATTTCGAGTCTTTATGAAAAAGGACACAATTAGTTTGGGGATTGCTGGATGCAATCTGACAACTTTACATTTTCAGAGGTATCATTAGAATGAACAGACACATTAATGAAGATCATGGAGATGATAAAGGGATCTCTTCATCATCTTAAAACATGGCTACCTTGTAACCTCAGTATTCCAAGTTATTTGGGAGAAATTATATTTTGGGCTCAGGACATGAAAAATGTAAACAGATCAAAGGTTTTATTTTTAAAGAGGTGAAATATTCATACAATGGAATATTATTGACTCTTTAAAAAAAAAAGGAAATCCTGCCATTTGTGACAACATGGATGAACCTGGAGGACATTATACTAAGTGAAATTAGCCAGATACAGAAAGACAAATACTGCATGATCTTACTTATGTGTGGAATCTAAAATAGTCAGACTCATAGAAGCAGAGAGCAGAATAGTGGTTACCAGGGGCAGGGGGAAGGGGAACTGGGGAGATATTGGTCAAAAGGTACAAACTTCCAGTTATGCAAGATGAATATGTGACTACAGTTAACAATAATGTATTGTTTACTTGAAATTTGTGAAGAGAGGAGATCTTAAGCATTCTCACCGCAAAAAAATAAAAGAAAATAAAAGAATGAAAGAAATAAAATGGTTACTATGTGATGGACATGTTAATTAACTTGATTGAGATGATCATTTCATAATATATGTTTATCAAAACATCAAGTTTTGATAAAACCTTAAATATATACAATTTCTATTTTTTGATTATACCTCAATAACATTGGGGAAGAAAAAAGATTAAAATACTGTCATGTTTGTTTTCATAACATAATGAAAAAAGCTAAAGCAGTGATTTTAGGTTTGACTTTTTCAGTTCATTAACCTCTAGATTGCAGAAAGAAAAATCTTCCAGAGGGACTTCTCTTTGTAAGTACCAGAGCAGTCAATTTCAGTGAAATAAGGATAAGGAATGAGCACAGGGGGAGAATTTTTCAAAATGCAGATGTCAGGACCCATCCCCAAAGGGCATATTTCAATCTTGGAAGGAGGAAGTCTTACGTATTTTCTAAAAGTACCCACATTTATTTTGATCTGATGCAATCATCTAGAAACCCTCTGGAATTATCCTTTAGGGGGGCTCTTAAAAAATATCAAGTCCTTATGGCATGCTTGTGATTTATCAGGTTTGGAAGCTGGAATTAAGGAATTATGTGAAGATGCAAACACTCGCATTATTCAAGCAATGGTGTGCAATAGTGATGATCTGAACTATTTCACTACCACTCTATTTCCACTATATATAATTTACCTTCTAGGTTAGGTTTACTGTTGAAAGAATAACATTTGACCTTGTGATACCTCCCTGAATAAGGTTTGTGTGACATAAAATGTTAGTCTTTTGCTAGACTGATTTTGCTCCCTTCCTTATATATGCTTAATTATAATCTAAAGAGGAAACTAAGCTCCATCAGCTTACTTGTTTGTTTTTGTTTTAAAAAATTGGGCTTCATAAACACTACAACTTTACCCACATTTGTAGGTGGGGATAAAGGAATGTTTGACTATAATTAAGGGCAGTTTTAATAAGTACCTTCTAATGCACCGTTAGCAGAGAAGCTGGAATAATTTCAGAAAACGGTTATATTATTTGCTTTATCTTAGGTCAGGCTTACCAACATTGATTCTATGTTTTTTTTCCTTCCTCAGATGTACATCCAGACAACAACACTTACTGTCTCCATGAGTTTAAGTGCTTCGGTGTCTCTGGGCATGCTCTACATGCCCAAGGTTTATATTATAATTTTTCATCCAGAGCAGAATGTTCAAAAACGCAAGAGGAGCTTCAAAGCTGTGGTGACAGCTGCCACCGTGCAAAGCAAACTGATCCAAAAAGGAAATGACAGACCAAATGGCGAGGTGAAAAGCGAACTCTGTGAGAGTCTTGAAACCAACAGTAAGTCATCCGTAGACTTTCCGATGGTCAAGAGTGGGAGCACTTCCTGAGAGATGTACGTTGAACATTCTTCTACTGGTCTTGGGGACTGTGCTACGTGGTTCCAGGGGCCTGGTGGTACTCGCACACCATGAGACCATCACAGCAGTTAGAACCATTTGGTTAGAACCAAACGATTTCAAGGCAAGTGGCTCCTCTCCAGAGCATGAACATAAACACGAAACGTCTTTTACAAAGTGTGACACTCAGGTCTCTCTTTTGAGGCACTACAGAGCTTGAAGCTTGGAACTATGCTCCATTTATAAAATTATCCTTTAGCTCTTAGGAGCTACTCTCCAATCTTTGTCAGTTCAATACTGGTCGCTCTTCACAGAATTAATAGTTAACTAGTATTTATGAAGCATGCTACCAAAGATCTTACACAAATAAATGATACGTTATTCAGATATTTAGGGAAATGAGAAAACTAGCTAGCCAACATGTTAGGTTAAGTCATAGTCTATATTTGTTTCCCCAAAGTGATCCCCTTCTTTGGTTTCCCTTGACTTCCCTTCTTGGATATATTAAGATAATTAGAGCTCTTCTCTGAAAGCCTCATGACCCTGAAAACAGGACCCCTTCTACAGCCACCACTCCACTTTTCCTTTCCTCACCTATTATCTTCTCTATAATCATCCCTGAAGAAGCACATAACAACATACTGGTACCAAACTAAGCCAGTAGAATTTAACTGAGCTGTTCAAGTCCATCTTGGACTCTATGGAAGAGTAGCAAATAGATTGAAGGTGTGTATTGCAAAATACCAGAAAGCTGAATACAGTGAAAAAAATTTATATGTGTGTGTGTGTGTGTGTGTGTGTGTGTGTGTGTGTATAACCTAGACATTACGAGGTTCTGTAGATGGTTCAAAAAGAAAAAAAAAAAAAGCTAAGGTCCTTGTGTTAGAGTGGCTTCCTGTCTTTTGGGAATATAACACAGGCATTTAATAATTAAGGATAAAACCCTATGCAAAAATACCCTCTTCCTCTCGGATTCTGCCAGGAGGCTGTATCTCCTTTTCTCTGTACTTTTGACATGAAATACAGAGAAGACTGAGATGACTTTATCTGATTTAATTATTATAACAACTTATAGTCTTCACTAGATTCACAAACCTTCCCTTGCATCAAGAGTTTCAGATGAACACTGTCTACTCTAATGCCCCATATGCAGAATTATCCTTAGAAGATAAGTATTGATTAATTAAACTTATTGGCTTCAATTACTATCAGACTTCTTGGAATGACTGGCCAGGTCCTCTAGGAAGATGACCTTCAGCTCGTGAATATCAAATTTAGTTACTCGTAGAGAAAGAAGCCTTTTAAGAATTTCACAGACATTCCCCACATATTCACCCTTCTGCAAACATGAAATCTTGAGGAAGTGCAAGAGAAGGCACAATAAGGATGGGTTTTGGTATCAAATTGTTATAATCATCTCTGATTATAGATAAGCAATTGACTAATAGTGGGGCTATCTGGGCTCCTAGCAAAAGTTGTGCTGTAACTACTTTCAAGGGCATCAGAGTAGAATGCTTGTGATTTCAGGGCAGAATTTTATTTGTTTTTTCTGCCTTGAAAGCATCAGTGCAGGAAGTTAAAACCTATTATAGGATGCCAATAAACTACTGTTGGCCAGTGATACACTTTGAACACTGGCACTTCTCAGTATGACTCACCAGAGTCTATAGTTGTACTTGGTTTTTAGCAGCAATCCAGAAAACCTTACATAATATGGTTGCAAATGGAAACAACCAAATGTACACTGAAATAAATACCAGTTATCCTGGACTCACCTCTGAAATGTGGTAAGGAAAAAAATTAATAAACTTTTTCCACCCCTTTAAAAAATAAGTCAGTTCCCTGAAGGGAAAATTTGCTGTATTGATAAAGACTAATCCCATGCTATAGAAATGTCTCATACATTTTGTTTTCCTTTTATTATTTTCTGTTGATGTTGAAATGGAAATTTCATAGCATGTGTACGTTTCCCTCTTTTCTCTGAAAATAAGAATGAAAGATTACAAATGTGAAGGCTGTATGGTGGCTAAGCCTATAATATTTTGGAGGAGATGAATGCTCACTTTTGGAAGATAAAAGAAAGTTAAGAAGGTGAAACAAGATAAAGTCAATTATGACCTCAAAGAAGGTTAAATTGTACTTTGGGGATTTTACTGTAGTATTCATCTTTTACAGGAGTGGTTTGGATTGAATAAATTAGGCTCAGATAAAGTGATTATAGTTTACACATTCAGGAGAGACAGAGTAGGAAATCTTCACCCATCCTTCTGCAATCCCACTCCTGGTAACCACTGTTAACCTTTGTTCACTTAAGGACTAGCTACAATGGACCCCTTGTGTGCCTGTTCCCTTTACCACATGCACCAGTGGTTTGAATGGGAAAAGTAAAAAGTCTTCCAAAATCACAAACTCCCTAAATTAAATGCAATATTTTTCTTCTAAAAGTGTGTCTTATGTCTTTAGAAGTATAATTGAATATTGGAAAACCTTTTGCCATTCAACTCTCTGTAACTAGTACCTTGCCTCCTCAGATTTAAAATACCTCCTTTCAAAACCGGTGGAGCCTATTCTCAATCAAACCGGGACTAGTTAATCCACTGGAACAGTATCCATGTTGCCGCATTCTCATAGTTTCTGCTACCAGACTTTTGATAAATCACCATTACTACAATGACTTGACAATGACGTACAGGACAGTGTTTTGTAAACTATAAATCACTGTATAAAGGTAAATGTATCATTGCTCCCATGAAAATATAGATTGGTCTGTAACAAAAAAGAGAAGGCAAAATTCAAAAACTATTGTTTTAGCATCCCCTTTTTTAAAGACTTTTTTTTTTTTTGATGTGGACCATTTTTTGAAAAGTCTGTATCGAATTTGTTACAATATTGCTTCTGTTTTATGTTTTGGTTTATTGGCCCCAAGGCATGTGGGATCTTAGCTCCTCCACCAGAGATCGAACACTCCCTGCATTGGAAGGCGAAGTCTTAACCACTGGACCGCCAGGGAAGTCCCTCCCTTTTTTTAATATGTGGAGGATTTTGATAATTATGGCTACTATGCTACAGTCGGGATTTTTTTTCTGACCAATTAACTGTATTCATGATATGCATGCAATGTTTTTCTTTCATAGCCATGGAGTTCTACAAGTCCATCATTCTTAGAAATTTCATCTTAAAGATGACTTGTTAATGCCAGAAATTCTGATCACATATTTAAGGAAAGCTTCTAATGGTACAGAGAATAAATAAAAGTAATGTGAAGCTGGAAGGGAGACCAAATGAGTCCATGTTAATGACTGAATTTGCAGAATACTACATTGCACACATAAAAAGGTCAAGTGTTGTTTCATAAAAGTGTGGAAAGAGAGTTAGAAACAAAGTTGATATATATGAATTTTATCAATGGTACCCAATTAACGAATGCTGTAACATGGTATTCCTTAAGCTCTATTCATGCATAATTCATGAAAACAGCTGCTTCTGGAGGTAGATCTGCTTTCTCTAGCTTATGAACACAGTGTGGTGTGCACAGGAAATTCATTGTTGATGTATTCAAGCCTGATTTTCACATAAGCATATTCATCATCAGCAGAAGTATTACATTAGCTTATATGTACATCTCTGATCCCTTTTGTTCTGTGACACTTCTGGGATAAAGGTAAAAGTATCACTGCTGCCATGAAAATATGCAGACATACCTCGTTCTACTGTGCTTCACTCTATTTCATTTCCCAGATACTGCATTTTTTTCAAAAGGGAGCATTTCTGGCAACCCTGCATTGTCAGATGATGGTTAGCATTTTTTTAGCAATAAAGTCTTTTTGTCTAATTTAGGTATGTACATTGTGTTTTTAGGCATAATGCTATCACACACTTAGACTATCGGATAGTGTAAACATAACTTTTATATGCACTGAGAAACAAAAAAATTTCATGTGACTTGCTTTATTGTGATATTCACTTTATTGCAGTGGTCTGGAAGCTAACCCACAAAATCTAGAGTGGTCTGTGATTAATAGAAAAGATAAGACTTAAAATTCAAAAATTCTATTATTTTAGCATCCATCTTTTTTTCTTTTTGGAAGAAAAAAAGGAAGACTCTTGCAAGATATCTGCCATTCACATCGTTTCAAGGTTGATTAAATTATGTTTCCAAAGCCTTACATCATTTTTCTAATCAGAAAAATTAAGATTACTTTCCTTTTGTAAATTATAGTCTTAGTTCTCAATAGAATTCTACCATCTTTTTCCCTGGAGGTTACTTCTAAGAGTTCAAGAAATGAAATATGAATTTCTAAAGAGCTTTAGAGTCTTAAAGTTGGAATGATCCTTCAAAATTAACATCTGAATATCATCTTCGTTAAGGTCTTTTGGCTCTTGTTCCTCTGTTACAGCCATAATTTTTCTTTCTAGCTATCTACAAATTTGATAGATATTTCTCACATTTTTAGTTACTGTTAAATATACTGAATAGGGCAGGAAGTTGAGCAATCTTTTAAAGGGTCGTTTTTCTAACTCATAATTTTTCTCCATCTTGTCTACAAAGATCATATGAAAGTCTTTCAAAAGCATAGTTGAAGCACAGATTTTATTTTCTTAGAATATACTTAGAGGCATATGAGAGCATTATATAAATTAGAAATAAAAAAAATAAAGACCATAAAAATCACCGTGTTTCACTTCACACCAAACCAAAGGTAACAGACACCCTACCTTTTAGAAGCATAAATAGAAAAGTAGCATTCCATATGGACTCTCTAAGACCACAGCCATTCCCCACAAATCTACCATGCCTCCATCCTCAAAAAAACCCAATGTTGTGGATTGTGGACCAGTGATGAAGCTGAGGCCCCATAACCTGGTTCAGTGACTTTTTTTGACTCATTTTGTAGAGAAGAGAATGCAACTTAAAACCAAGTCTATTGGTGTACAACAGAAACTAACACAGTATTGTGAAGCAATGATACTCCAATAAAGATCTATTAAAGAGATCTCGAGAGGAGGGGCAAGATGGCGGAAGAGTAAGACGCGGAGATCACCTTCCTTCCCACAGATACAGTAGAAATACATCTACACGTGGAACTGCTCCTACAGAACACCCACTGAACACTGGCAGAAGACGTCAGACCTCCCAAAAGACGCCCTCAGGCGACCTACACGCAGAGGCGGGTCCAAATCCAAAGCTGAACCCCGGGAGCTGTACGAACAAAGAAGAGAAAGGGAAATCTCTCCCAGCAGCCTCAGAAGCAGCGGATTGAAGCTCCACAAACAACTTGATGTGCCTGCATCTGTTGAATACCTGAATAGACAACGAGTCATCCCAAATTCAAGAGATGGACTTTGGGAGCAGGATATATTAATTTTTCCCCTTTTCCTTTTTTTTCCGTGTGGATGAAAGGCTCTTGGTGCTCCAGCCAGGCATCAGGGCTGTGCCTCTGAGGTGGGAGAGCCAACTTCAGGACACTGGTCCACAAGAGACCTCCCAGCTCCACGTAATACCAAACGGCAAAAATCTCTCAGAGATCTCCATCTCGACATCAAGACCCAGCTTCACTCAACGACCAGCAAGTTACAGTGCTGGACACCCTATGCCAAACAACCAGCAAGACAGGAGCACAGCCCCATCCATTAGCAGAGAGGCTGCCTAAAATCATAATAAGGCCACAGACACCCCAAAACACACCACCAGACGTGGACGTGCCCACCAGAAAGACAAGATCCAACCTCATCCACCAGAACACAGGCACTAGTCCCCTCCACCAGGAAGCCTACACAACCCACTGAACCAACCTTAGCCACTGGGGACAGATACCAAAAACAACGGGAACTACGAACCTGCAGCCTGTGAAAAGGAGACCCCAAACACAGTAAGATAAGCAAAATGAGAAGACAAAAAACCACACAACAGGTGAAGGAGCAGGGTCAAAACACACCAGACCTAACAAATGAAGAGGAAATAGGCAGTCTACCTGAAAAAGAATTCAGAATAATGATAGTAAAGATGATCCAAAATCTTGGAAATAGAATAGACAAAATGCAAGAAACATTTAACAAGGATGTAGAAGAACTAAAGAGGAACCAAGCAACGATGAAAACCACAATAAATGAAATTAAAAATACTCTAGACGGGATCAATAGCAGAATAACTGAGGCAGAAGAACGGATAAGTGACCTGGAAGATAAAATAGTGGAAATAACTACTGCAGAGCAGGATAAAGAAAAAAGAATGAAAAGAACTGAGGACAGTCTCAGAGACCTCTGGGACAACATTAAACGCGCCAACATTCGAATTACAGGGGTCCCAGAAGAAGAAGAGAAAAAGAAAGGGACTGAGAAAATATTTGAAGAGATTATAGTTGAAAACTTCCTGAATATGGGAAAGGAAATAGTTAATCAAGTCCTGGAAGTACAGAGAGTCCCATACAGGATAAATCCAAGGAGAAACACACCAAGACACATATTAATCAAACTATCAAAAATTAAATATAAAGAAAACATATTAAAAGCAGCAAGGGAAAAACAACAAATAACACACAAGGTAATCCCCATAAGGTTAACAGCTGATCTTTCAGCAGAAACTCCGCAAGCCAGAAGGGAGTGGCAGGATATACTTAAAGTCATGAAGGAGAAAAACCTACAACCAAGGTTACTCTACCCAGCAAGGATCTCATTCAGATTTGATGGAGAAATTAAAACCTTTACAGACAAGCAAAAGCTGAGAGAGTTCAGCACCACCAAACCAGCTTTACAACAAATGCTAAAGGAACTTCTCTAGGCAAGAAACACAAGAGAAGGAAAACACCTACAATAACAAACACAAAATATTTAAGAAAATGGGAATAGGAACATACATATCGATAATTACCTTAAATGTAAATGGGTTAAATGCTCCCACCAAAAGACACAGACTGGCTGAATGGATACAAAAGCAAGACCCATATATATGCTGTCTACAAGAGACCCACTTCAGACCTAGAGACACATACAGACTGAAAGTGAGGGGATGGAAAAAGATATTCCATGCAAATGGAAATCAAAAGAAAGCTGGAGTAGCAATTCTCGTATCAGACAAAATAGACTTTAAAATAAAGACTATTACAAGAGACAAAGAAGGACACTATATAATGATCAAGGGATCAATCCAAGAGGAAGGTATAACAATTGTAAATATTTATGCACCCAACATAGGAGCACCTCAATACATAAGGCAAATACTAACAGCCATAAAAGGGGAAATTGACAGTAACACAATCATAGTAGGGGACTTTAACACCCCACTTTCACCAATGGACAGATCATCCAAAATGAAAATAAATAAGGAAACACAAGCTTTAAATGATACATTAAACAATATGGACTTAATTGATATTTATAGGACATTCCACCCAAAAACAACAGAATACACATTTTTCTCAAGTGCTCATGGAACATTCTCCAGGATAGATCATATCTTGGGTCACAAATCAAGCCTTGGTAAATTTAAGAAAATTGAAATCGTATCAAGTATCTTTTCCGACCACAACACTATGAGACTAGATATCAATTACAGGAAGAGATCTGTAAAAAATACAAACACATGGAGGCTACACAATACACTACTTAATAACGAAGTGATCACTGAAGAAATCAAAGGGGAAATCAAAAAATACCTAGAAACAAATGACAATGGAGACACGATGACTCAAAACCTATGGGACGCAGCAAAACCAGTGCTAAGAGGGAACTTTATAGCAATACAAGCCTACCTCAAGAAACAGGAAACATCTCGAATAAACAACCTAACCTTGCACCTGAAGCAATTAGAGAAAGAAGAACAAAAAAACCACAAACCTAGCAGAAGGAAAGAAATTATAAAGATCAGATCAGAAATAAATGAAAAAGAAATGAAGGAAACAATAGCAAAAATCAATGAAACTAAAAGCTGGTTCTTTGAGAAGATAAACAAAATTGATAAACCATTAGCCAGACTCATCAAGAGAAAAAGGGAGAAGACTCAAATCAATAGAATTAGAAATGAAAAAGGAGAAGTAACCACTGACACTGCAGAAATACAAAAGATCATGAGAGATTACTACAAGCAACTCTATGCCAATAAAATGGACAACCTGGAAGAAATGGACAGATTCTTTGAAATGCACAAACTGCCGAGACTGAACCAGGAAGAAATAGAAAATATGAACAGACCAATCACAAGCACTGAAATTGAAACTGTGATTAAAAATCTTCCAACAAACAAAAGCCCAGGACCAGATGGCTTCACAGGGGAATTCTATCAAACATTTAGAGAAGAGCTAACACCTATCCTTCTCAAACTCTTTCAAAATATTGCAGAGGGAGGAACACTCCCCAACTCATTCTACGAGGCCACCATCACCCTGATACCAAAACCAGACAAAGATGTCACAAAGAAAGAAAACTACAGGCCAATATCACTGATGAACATAGATGCAAAAATCCTCAACAAAATACTAGCAAACAGAATCCAACAGCACATTAAAAGGATTATACACCATGATCAAGTGTGGTTTATTCCAGGAATGCAAGGATTCTTCAATATATGCAAATCAATCAACGTGATACATCATATTAACAAATTGAAGGAGAAAAACCATATGATCATCTCAATAGATGCAGAGAAACCTTTGACAAAATTCAGCACCCATTTATGATAAAAGCCCTGCAGTAAGTAGGCATAGAGTGAACTTTCCTCAACATAATAAAGGCCATATATGACAAACCCACAGCCAACGTTGTCCTCAATGGTGAAAAACTGAAAGCATTTCCACTAAGACCAGGAACAAGACAAGGTTGCCCACTCTCACCACTATTATTCAACATAGTTTTGGAAGTGTTAGCCACAGCAATCAGAGAAGAAAAAGAAATAAAAGGAATCCAAATCAGAAAAGAAGAAGTAAAGCTGTCACTGTTTGCAGATGACATGATACTATACATAGAGAATCCTAAAACTGCCACCAGAAAACTACTAGAGCTAATCAATGAATTTGGTAAAGTAGCAGGATACAAAATTAATGCACAGAAATCTCTTGCATTCCTATATACTAATGATGAAAAATCTGAAAGTGAAATTAAGAAAACACTCCCGTTTACCATTGCAACAAAAAGAATAAAATACCTAGGAATAAACCTACCTAAGGAGACAAAAGACCTGTATGCAGAAAATTATAGGACACTGATGAAAGAAATCAAAGATGATACAAATAGATGGAGAGATATACCATGTTCTTGGATTGGAAGAATCAACATTGTGAAAATGAGTATACTACCCAAAGCAATCTACAGATTCAATGCAATCCCTATCAAACTACCACAGGCATTTTTCACAGAAGTAGAACAAAAAATTTCACAATTTGTATGGAGACACAAAAGACCCCGAATAGCCAAAGCAATCTTGAGAACAAAAAATGGAGCTGGAGGAATCAGGCTCCCTGACTTCAGACTATATTACAAAGCTACAGTAATCAAGACAGTTTGGTACTGGCACAAAAACAGAAATATAGATCAATGGAACAGGATAGAAAGCCCAGAGATAAACCCACGCACATATGGTCACCTTATCTTTGATAAAGGAGGCAAGCATATACAGTGGAGAAAAGACAGCCTCTTCAATAAGTGGTGCTGGGAAAATTGGACAGGTACATGTAAAAGTATGAAATTAGAACACTCCCTGACACCATACACAAAAATAAACTCAAAGTGGATTAAAGACCTAAGTGTAAAGCCAGACACTATCAAACTCTTAGAGGAAAACATAGGCAGAACACTCTATGACATAAATCACAGCAAGATCCTTTTTGACCCAACTCCTAGAGAAACGGAAATAAAAACAAAAATAAGCAAATGGGACCTCATGAAACTTAAAAGCTTTTACACAGCAAAGGAAACAATAAACAAGACAAAAGGACAACCCTCAGAGTGGGAGAAAATATTTGCAAATGAAGCAACTGACAAAGGATTAATCTCCAAAATTTACAAGCAGCTCATGCAGCTCAATATCAAAAAAACAAAGAACCCAATCCAAAAATGGGCAGAAGACCTAAATAGACATTTCTCCAAAGAAGATATACAGATTGCCAACAAACACATGAAAGAATGCTCAACATCATTAATCATTAGAGAAATGCAAATCAAAACTACAATGAGATACCATCTCACACCGGTCAGAATGGCCATCATCAAAAAATCTACAAACAAAAAATGCTGGGGAGGTTGTGGAGAAAAGGGAACCCTCTTGCACTGTTGGTGGGAATGTAAATTGATACAGCCACTATGGAGAACAGTATGGAGGTTCCTTAAAAAACTAAAAATAGAACTACCATACAACCCAGCAATCCCACTACTGGGCATATACCCTGATACAGCCACTATGGAGAACAGTATGGAGGTTCCTTAAAAAACTAAAAATAGAACTACCATACAACCCAGCAATCCCACTACTGGGCATATACCCTGAGAAAACCATACTTCAAAAAGAGTCATGTACCACAATGTTCATTGCAGCTCTATTTACAATAGCCAGGACATGGAAGCAACCTAAGTGTCCATCGACAGATGAATGGATAAAGAAGATGTGGCACATATATACAATGGACTATTACTCAGCCATAAAAAGAAACAAAATTGAGTTATTTGTAGTGAGGTGGATGGACCTAGAGTCTGTCATACAAAGTGAAGTAAGTCAGAAAGAGAAAAATACCATATGCTAACACATAAGTATGGAATCTTAAAAAAAAAAAAATTGTCATGAAGAACCTAGTGGCAAGATGGGAATAAAGACACAGACATACTAAAGAATGGACTTGAGGATATGGGGAGCGGGAGGGGTGAGATGTGACAGGGTGAGAGTGTCATGGACATATATACACTACCAAATGTAAAATAGATAACTAGTGGGAAGCAGCTGCATAGCACAGGGAGATCAGCTCAGTGCTTTGTGACCACCTGGGGGCGTGGGATGGGGAGTGTAGGAGGGAGGGAGATGCAGGAGGGAGGAGATATGGGAACGTGTGTATATGTGTAGCTGAGTCACTTTGTTATAAAACAGAAAATAACACGCCACTGTGAAGCAATTATACTTCAATAAAGATGTTTAAAAAAAAAAATACTGAGATCTCCTTCAAACTGGGAAAAGAAATTGATGAAACCACATCAGATAGCCAGAAAGTAAAGAGCATCATAACATTAGATGGTGGCTCAATGATTCATTTCCAAAAATGGCTTGGCAAAGAGACAACAATCAAAGGACAAATTGTAGATGGAAAAATGGTAGTGGAATATATCATGAATAATATTGTCAGCATTGGAATCTACAAAAAGGGTTTCCCTGGTGGCGCCGTGGTTGAGAATCCGCCTGCCAATGCGGGGGACATGGGTTCGATCCCTGGTCTGGGAGGATCCCACGTGCTGTGGATCAACTGAGCCCGTGTACCACAACTACTGAGCCCACATGCTACAACTACTGAAGCCCGCACGCCTAGAACCCGTGCTCCTCAACAAGAGAAGCCACCGCAATGAGAAGCCTGTGCGCTGCAACAAAGAGTAGCCCCCACTCGCCACAACTAGAGAAAGCCCGCGCGCAGCAACGAAGACCCAGTGCAGCCAAAAATAAATTTTAAAAAATATGTGTTTACACGTGTGTGCATATGTATATGTATATATAGACATATATATATATGCAAACCACATTTTCTATCAAAGCCTTTATACCATCTCAATTATTGAAAAATTTTGTAAAACAATGAAGGAAATAAAGTAGGAAATAAAGTTGGCAACCTGGATAACACAGGATTAGAAAAAAAAAAAAAATCTATTAAAAAAAAAAGTGTAAGATCTACTTCCTATCCACTGTTCCTCAATAATAACCTAATGTGAGCAACATAGAAAGATAAGCAGGTATGTCCCACCTGTTTTTGGCATGAAGCTCATAATATTCAATGAAAGAAAAAAACAGCAAAAACCTCTACAGCTAGCACTTCCTGGGCTACCTGCATTAATTTTAGTCACTGTGGACTTTGTCTGATCCTGGTCTCTGTAAGAACTTGTCTGGTCAATTACCAGTATTCATGTACACTACAATGAATGAGTCTAATTTCCAATTATTTCAGAGAAGAAACTTTACAACTTCCTTATTCAATGTTCAAAAGTAAATCATTCTCTAAAAATCTGTTTCACCCTGAATTGGATTTATATAGTGAAATACATACATGTTTTGCACTTTTTCCTCTTTCTTCTTATGATTATTCATTCCAGAGTTCCACTGAAAAATAAATAGGATATCACTTTTGAATTTTAAAACAGAGATTTATTCCATCACATCTTTCAAAAACACAAAGTAATTATTTGGATTTAGATTTGTATTTCTGGAAATTTAAGTATGAATATAAATTTGACTTAGAATATTTTCTTGTTCATATTTTTCTAATAATCTTACAATAATGGGTTTTAGTTCATGATAAGTTGGTACCAGAACAATTAAATATTCATTTCCTTCTTTGAGTCTTTATTTATTTTTTAAACATCTCCATTTGTATCCTTTGGATGAAACCAGACCATAAATATGTATTGGCAATACACATTGATATTTTACTGTGTTCACTTCTAGAGTCTAAAAGTACTATTTTTAAACGGAAGATATATTCATTCTCAAAGCACAACTAATTATAATGACTATCTCTTTCTTGGTCATCAAATCAGACTCAAAGAATTGAGGTCTTTAACGTGGGTTGTAAAAAAAAAATTATTTTTTCATTTTGCAGGATAGAGATTTCATCTGTTCTTTCATTTTTTATATTGTAAACCTCTGTTAGTCAAAATGCACATTTAAATTGAATTTCACCTAAATATATTAAAGACCAGGGCATTCACATTTTCAGTTTTCTGCTAAATGTTTACACTATAAATGAGACTAGTGGTTTTACAGATTAAAAATTCTGCTGATTTTTATTTCTACAATTGTTGAAATCCTACTACACTGTTTAAAATAATAACAGGTTGTAAAGACCACATATCATAAAAAGTCATTGCAATATTTGAATTTTAAAATCATTTTAACAAACTAATTTATTATTCCGTACTATAATTTGTCTTAATTTGTCTCAACAGCTTCATCTACCAAGACGACATATATCAGCTACAGCAATCATTCAATCTGAAACAGGGAAATGATACAATATGAAGAAATGTGGTATGCGATCTTAAACAATGAACGTGACACCACCAACACTCACTCCTGGAGATCTCTGTAGACTACAATCAATCAAATCAATAGTCAATCTTGTAAGGAACAAAAAGTAGCCACAAGCCAAAAGTATCAATAACAGGAAGTGAAGAAACCCATTTTATATAATACAACCAATGAGTGTCAAGCTAAAGTATTGCTTACTCATGAGCAGTTAAAAAAAAAATCACAAAAGGAAAACTAATGTTAGCTTGTGAAAAAAAAAAAATGCTGTTGAAATAAACCATGTCTGATGTTATTCTTGTAAGTATTTTTCTGTGACTGTGAGAACTCCCATTCCTGTCCCACATTGTTCAACTTGTATAAGACAATGAGTCTGTTTCTTGTAATGGCTGACCAGATTGAAGCCCTGGGTTGTGCTAAAAATAAATGCAATGGTTGACGCATGCAATTTTTTATACAAATAATTTATTTCTAATAATAAAGGAATGTTTTGCAAATGTTGAGAGTTGTTTCGTTCCAGTTTTAAAGCCAGGGAAAACTCTTTCCAGTTGGCACTGCTGCTGTTATTTAACTGCTGTTGTAAAAGCCCTGGTGTGCCAAGAAACTACTATTTCCTCGAGGAATGTCTTTTTGTATGTTTGCGTGTATGTGAAGAACACGGTCTTTCATTTCTATATGAAAAAATATTCGTGTAAGATTTTTGTGAATATTTCAAGATTTATGTGGTAGCTTTTCATAGTAATTGCTTCTTTTATGAAGAATCAAGCAGTAGCTTGAGGTCAATTGCTTCAGGTATCATAATTAACAAATGATGAGTTAAACTTGGGAGAATGTAATCTGAAAATCACCATCTAAAAGTATATCCAAGTGTCACTGAAATTCTCCATTTTCTAAGTCAAACTTTTGCAGAAAGAAATATTCCAAGGTGTGTAATATTAACTTTTTCTCACCTGGGCCTAGTATCCACTGAAATCAGTGAAGTGATGGGCCTTACCCAATACATTCCTCAAAGCACAGAATTAGCGTATTTATTCCCTTGGCATCACTAAAGAAACCACAGTTCAGATAACATGTCAGTGCTTTCTTATTTTCCAAATGAAAACATGCATTGGTTCATAGAACAGTATCATTAAAGAGAGAGAAAACAAGGAGCCTGTGTCATGCTAATGAACCACACTAGGATGGGTAAGAGGAGCCCATTAAAGGCCTTCAAATCTGCTACCATTTTCATCATGGGCGCCTCCATTCTACACAGTCCCAGACATCCATCAAGTCAATGGTTCTCTACAATCATTTTGTTTGTTAGTAAATGTTCTCTCTGCTGAGTTAGCTTGGACGGCTCATTGCATCCCTTTTAGATATAAAGAGCTATCTGTGCTCTGTAGCTTCAACCAGGATATTGACAGTCACTTTATTTAACACAGAGAGTTGATGTAGCATAGCTTAGGCTCCTTCAGCATACAGTAGCATTTCCTAGATACCAACCCAGACAGAGAGCTACATACAGAAGGAAATAGGTACTTATTGGCCTCTTGTTGAGTTTCTCCTAATAGTTATTTGTTGTTTGTAGATAATATTTAAATCAAGAGTGAGAGTATTGTTTTCAAGTTTTCAGATTATCTGAATTACTGATAAATACAATCCTGTAATCAGGATCATAAACCCACCTCTAGGTGTGCCTTTCTAGATAAGACCTAGTTTAAAATGAAGGAAACTCATAACTGCATATTTACTATATTTTATTGTGCCATGTAGCTCAGTACCAATAGCCATACCAAGAAAAGTAATTATAATTGTATTTTAATTTTTAAACTGACAAGTTTTCTTCGTATTGGAGATTATTAGTCATTTTAAAGATTTTTTTTAAACTAGTAAGTATATACATGTTTGCTTGAGAAAAATGCTTGAATTTTACAAGCCTCGCATTTCATTCAGAGAGAAATTCAAGTACATATTCATATTTTCATTTACTAATTGACTCTAGTCAGGGTAAGTGGATGCAACAGGGTGATTATGAGAGCAAAGCTGGCTTTCAGGCCAAAGGTGGTTTTTTATTATTATTATTATTATTACTTTTTTCTTTTAAGGCTTTAGGAAGAAAAATAAAATATTAAGCAAAATTCATGACATTTCAAAATTGTTCTTCCTATTACAAACTTACCAATGGGTTTTCTTTCCTAAGTACTTTTATAAATAATTGATAATTATTTGGTGTTCTACAAAATCTTTTTAACTCATAATAGAGTTGAATAATAGTCCTCATAGATTTACATATGCCAATCATCCTTTATAATATTATCTCAGTGGAAAATTTTCTTGATGAAACTGTCACCCTCCCCAGGCAGTGGGAGGATAAATTCCCTCAACCTCTTATAGTGGGAGCTGGAGCATTCTGACCTCCACTGTGGTTATTTTCTCAGGGATTTTGCTGAGGGCTCAGGAGATAGTTATACACGCTGGGACAGTGTGGGGAGGCATCCTATAAGGAGAAGGATTTAGCATGTGCCAGTAGTGTTTCATAAGTCCCACGCTTTAAAACTAACTAACTGCCTGTGTACCGTAGATAAGCAAATGCAAAGTTGCATGGAAAAAATATAGTATTATAGTCTTTAGAATCGACCTTGTGTTTTATTCTGGCCAAGAAATGTCACATCTAATCTCAGCATGCCAGAGGGAATACTAAAAATGTAGCCTAAGGTAATATTCAGCAAATGTCACTAGTAGACAATAAGTGATATATTAGTGTGACCTTGGGCCAACCAAATCTGACCTCAATTTTTTTAAAAAATTAGCTTATGCTAGCTAATATTTAAAGGCATCTAAATCCATGATGGTTGATATGGCACAAACTAATTTTATTTTTAAGGAAAACTAATCATAAATGTAAGCTTGAGGGAAGACTGTTGGAACATGAATAGGAACTAAATGATTAAGCTTAATTTTTAGTGTTTATCAGAAACTTTTACAGATAATTTAACGTTTCAGATGAACAGGATTTTACTTTTTTAACTTAAATTAAATACCATATTACAGGAAATCTCACTAAGAGCAGAAGTTTGTGTCATTTTATTTCCTTCCCCTTTGACTCTATATTCTCTATTATTTACCAATGACAGTGAAGAAAGAATATTAACAATTTTCTAAATTATGTTAGCCAACACTGATATTTTATTTATTTATTTATTTTTAATTTTTATTTTATTTTTGAGTCTATCTTTATTTTTTTTTTTTACATCTTTATTGGCGTATACTTGCTTTACAATGGTGTGTTAGTTTCTGCTTTATAACAAACTGAATCAGCTATACATATACATATATCCCCATATCCCCTCCCTCTTGCGTCTTCTTCCCACCCTCCCTATCCCACCCCTCTAGGTGGTCACAAAGCACTGAGTTGATCTCCCTGTGCTATGCGGCTGCTTCCCACTAGCTGTCTTATTTTACATTTGGTAGTGTATATATGTCCATGCCACTCTCTCACTTTGTCCCAGCTTACCCTTACCCTTCCCCATGTCCGCAAGTCCATTCTCTACATCTGTGTCTTTATTCCTGTCCTGCCGCTAGGTTCATCAGGACCATTTTTTTTTTTTTTTAGATTCCATATATATGTGTTACCATATGCTATTTGTTTTTCTCTTTCTGACTTACTTCACTTTGTATGACAGACTCTAGGTCCATCCACCTCACTACAAATAACTCAATTTCGTTTCTTTATGCCTGTCCATTGTATATATGTGCCACAAATTCTTTACCCATTTGTCTGTCGATGGACACTTAGATTGCTTCCATGTCCTGGCTATTGTAAATACGGCTGCTATGAACATTGTGGTACATGACTCTTTTTGAATTATGGTTTTCTCAGGGTATATGCCCAGTAGTGGGATTGCTGGGTCATATGGTAGTTCTATTTTCAGTTTTTTAAGGAACCTCCATACTGTTCTCCATAGCGGCTGTATCAATTTACATTCCCACCAACAGTGCAAGAGTGTTCCCTTTTCTCCACACCCTCTCCAGCATTTATTGTTTGTAGATTTTTTGACAATGGCCATTCTGACCGGTGTGAGGTGATACCTCATTGTGGTTTTGATTTGCATTTCTCTAATGATTAGTGATGTTGAGCATACTCTCATGTGTTTGTTGGTAATGTGTACTGATATTTTATTTAGTCAGCAAGTGGATGAAATGACATTCTTAACTCTATTATGCAACTTACCAATTTTTCTCATTTCATTTATTTAATGTCAGTATTTCATCCATCTTTTAGAATAAAATTGCTAAAAATAACAATAAGGTTGCATGAAAGGATGAATAAGAAATAATACCAAATTATAGAACATTCTAATCATACAAAATAATGTTTAGAAATGCTTCCTTTTTCTTTTATTATGGTTCTCCTTTAATGGAGATATGAATAATGAAGAAACATTTGGCTTTAGCTAGAAGAAAAGATTTCCTTAAGAAAAAATGAAGCCTATGAATGTTCAGAAACTTGCTTTTATTCTTGGAAAGTGTCATATTATAGTAGCAAAAAGAAGAACAATTATTGTTTAAAAAAATATTGTCTATGTTCTATTTCAGTTTTTTTCTTACAAAAAAATTTTTGTAGCATAACTTTTAATGATATTGTGACTTATGGGTGCCATTATTTTTTATTTAATTTAACCCTTCATTGGGACATTCAGAATATTTTTCTCTCTGTTGAACTTAGTGTATTATAAATGTAAAGCCTTGTACTACATTTTGGCTACTTTCAGAGTGATAAGGATAGAGAAAAAGAAATTTGACCTATTAAATATTTTTCTAATTGTGTAATGCCTTATTAAGTACTTTTAGCAAAGCTAACTTTGACAAATAACTTGTTACAAAGTCATGAAGGTCAAGCATGGATTGGGATCTATTAAAAAATAAAAATTGGCCATGTAATGACTTGGATAGGAGGTAGGGGTGATGTGGTTATAGAAAACAGGAAAGGCAAATCATCCGTGTGATGTATCAGATTTTGAAGTAAGCATATAAGATTATTTACCAATGAACTAACTTTCGTTAGGTAAGTTCACTAGGACATAGGATGATCTTGAGAGCTAATGAAAATTATCAGAATGTTAAAGTATAATTCTGAAAGAGTTAAAAATATTGATACAACTTTCATAAAGAGGTAAAATAAAAAAGTCAAGGATTTTATTCAATCCATTTATTAATTAAGGAACCAGTAAGATGTTAAAACTAGCACAAAGAGCATTTGAGAAGCTAATGATGTATATAATATATTTAATATATAAATAAAGATTGGGATAAATCAGAGGATTATATATAAAACTAGTTTTGTGTCTTAAGGTGTAATAAACTGTAAACTTAGAGGTTATCTCTTCACTGGACAGACATTATTTGAAACTACTGGATAAAGATTGACAGATTAACCCCTGTATTTACAGAGCTATAAAATAACCATGTTGATAGAAATTCAAATGTAGCACCGTGCTGAAAAAAAAAATCACCATTTTTGCCTATTTCCATGTTTTGGATAATTTTTCTAAGTTTTATTTTATTGTTTTGTTTCCCCTAATTTCAAGCACTGCATTTGCAGTATCTGAATAATAAACATCACAAATGCGCTTAAAATCATATTAAGATAATCCAAGTTAGTAATGGAAGAGTTCTGGAATGGGACTCTATTTTAATTATTCTTTCCTATCTTTATTCTTTACTGTGTGTGCAATTCAGAGGCTGGATTGAATAAGACGATACGGAGGATAGATGTGAATAAGTGTGTAGCTGCCTTCAGCTAACAGTTCCTTATCTGGCAGTTCCACAAATAATCTGTGAAAGCGTGACTTCTTCCTTTTGTCCCATAGGTATTGTCATCTCTAGGGGGTATTTCTTCTCCCTTTTTTTGTAGTATATTACCCTGAAAGGGCAAATTAGTTTTTCAAGAGCATCCCCAAAGATGACAAACCATGGATAATTTATCACATATCCATGCATATCTTCTAGTTGTCCTTGGCTATTAACCCTTGCCCACCCCAACAAGGCCTTTTCTCAGATCCTGCCACTGGCATCTTCCAGGCAAGAGAAGCAAGAATGAGGTCTTCCCCGTCAAAGGGCTGGAGTTGGCAAGGGGAGAGGTATGATGAATAGAGCTCTGTTTTTCTACAAATATCCTAGAATTTATGAACACCCATGTACCCCACTTCAATTTTCTGAATGGAGTACTAGTAGCATTGGAGCTCAATAAGAATCTTCACTAATCTGGAAGAAGGAAGAGGAAGCAAAATTATAAAATAGATGAGATGTGGTTTCTGTACTTATTTTTTTTCTCATAATGTTCTTGAACTTCTTTGTACCTCCTGAAGATGTCATCCAGTTGACTGACAGCCTCTACATACATTCTAGGTATTCAGAGGTCCTCTTTTCCCATTTTCCATTTTTGGACCCACTAATACTTTGCCATGCTCCAATGCCTCAATCCCAAATTACTTTTCGATGTCAAAGTTGTCCCTGTCCCCAATACACACAGATATCAAATAGGCATATCAAAGGTCCCTAGGGAAGCTACTACAGTTGGATTTTAAGTAATAAAACATATATTTAAGATAGTTTAATTATTCACTTTATTTAGAATATTTACTGAGGACCAGCTATGTAGCAGATGTTGTAGGCGCTGAGAATATAACAGTGGACAAAAACGACAACAACAAAAAACCAACCCTGGTCCCCAAGGCATTTATATTTCTGTGTGAGAGATAAATAATAAACAAGATAGATGTATAAATATAGAGTATGTGGGCTTCCCTGGTGGCGCAGTGGTTGAGAATCTGCCTGCCAACGCAGGGGACATGGGTTCGAGCCCTGGTCTGGGAAGATCCCACATGCCACGGAGCAACTAGGCCCGTGAGCCACAATTACTGAGCCTGCGCGTCTGGAGCCTGCACTCCGCAACGGGAGAGGCCGCGATAGTGAGAGACCCGCGCACCACGATGAAGAGTGGCCCCCGCTTGCCACAACTAGAGAAAGCCCTCACACAGAAACGAAGACCCAACACAGCCATAAATAAATAAATAAATAAATAAATAAATAAATAAATAAACAAACAAATAAATAAATATCCCAATGCTCAGTCTTTAAAAAAAGAAAAAAATATAGAGTATGTAAGATAGTGATAAACAGTGATGAGAAAAATAAATAAATCAGAGAAAATGGATAGGAAATAGGTTAAGAAGTAACATTTTAGAGTACAGGGTTGAAATTTTAGGTAGGGTAGCTAGGGAAGATGACATTTGATTAAAAGCCTGAAGAAAAGGAGGGATTGATCTATGCAATGTCTTGGGGAAGAGAATTCTAAGGCAGAGGGAACAGGAAGGAGACAGATCCTGAGGCATGAGCATATCTAGAGTAGGGTAAGGTAAAGGGGAGGAGTGGGGTGGAGAACAAGATCTTGAAGGGCCTTGTAGATCACTGAAAGAACTGGAACTTTTACCCTGACTGATGGGAAACCCTCACAGGGTCTTGAGCAAATGAATGACATATGGGTCTTAATTTTAACTGCATCTTTATGACTTCTGTAATGAGATGAGATTAGCCTCAAAGAGGCAATGGCAGAAATACAGACACTGGTTACACACTCTTGGATGATCCAGAGTAGACAGGACCATGGAGTGGGCTGAGTAAGACAGTGGAGGTGATGAAAAGTGGTTAAACTCTCTCTACATTTTAACAGAAAATCTTACTAATTTGCCGATGCATAGATGTGGTTGAGAGAAAAGGGTGATTCCAGGGTTTTTGACTTAAGTAGCTGAAAGGATGGTTGCTATTTATGCAGATGTGGTGACTGTGAGAAGAATGAGTTGAAGGAAATATAATTCATACTAAAGTATGAATGTCCAATATTTCTTCCCACTCAGGCTCCTTGATTTGCATTTTTAAAGATGCATGGATCACTAACCGGAATAACTCTAGAAATGCTGGGATAAATTTGATGACAGGAAATACTTTGAGAATGAGCATTTGTTCCCCCTGCAACATTTCCACCAGGGTCTCAGATCATCTCCTGATGTCACCGAATTCTTCCCTCTTCTCTAAACTTCCTCTTCCAGGCTGAACCCTGAGCTGACTTTTTTTTCTTTCCAGCTTCTCTCAATAGCACTTATCTACCTCCTGAGGCCTATCCCAGTTCTTTTACGGTATTTTAAATTTTGTTTGATTATTGTAGTCGTTGTTGATATTGTGTTGTTGTTTTCCCAGGAATGGCCTGTGGGTCTTCTGATCAACTTTAATCTCTAACTTTCTGTTTCCTTGGCTTCTGAGTTATTTTAAAGTGAATACTGCTCCTCAGAATCTACCCCAGGAATATTATTTTTAACCCCCAATCTTTTATCCCAATCAAAACTCTTTGTCCGAGGTCAATTTCCTTCTTAAGAAACATACCTATCTGCCTGAAATATAGAATAAGTAAATAAAGGGAATATTGACTGAATAAGTAAATAAAGGGAATATTGCCTGAGATCATAATAAATATTAAGGGGCTGCATGAGTATAGTACTTTAGTTATGTTTTCTGCTAGTATATAAGCTCCCTGTTTCTCAAGGCCTTGCTTTTTAAAAAATTCATTATTTAATTCATTCAATCATTCACTTATTTTTCAGTAAGAACAATGTGAAAATCATATATTATTTCTTGTGTGGAGATGCAAAGAGCTTACAAGCTGGGAGAGATGATAAGTCACCTAATGATAATAGCAACTACAATAATTATAATAAAAATTATAATCACTAAGATTATGACACCCTTATATCAGACAGCTTTCTAAGTGCTGCAGTGGAACAAACCTTGCAGTAGCCTTGGGGGTTTGGTACTATCATTACCCCTGTTTGTAGAGGATGAAACAGAGACAAAGATTGATTAGCTAACTTGCTGGAGATCATATAGCACCTAGGTGTGGAGCTTGTACAGAGCTATGTATTGGAGAGAATGTGTCACCTGAGAGTCAGGACACAATACTACAGGGGTCAGCTGGAATATTAGGCACAAGTCTATTCTTGTTCCTGGAATCCTTTGATTTAGCATTTGATATTAGTGTGTCATATCTGTTCTTGGAGAGCTATCCATCCTTCCCAACTCTGGGGAATGTATTCTGATGAGGGATATTGGATAAATTCAAGTTAGTGCTAACTTTTTTATTTGCTTTAGAGTTTTAATTTTTATTCTGAGTTGCCTCTAATGTGCAATTTTTACAGTTATCCATGTACATCATAAGACCAGACACAGAATGCAGGCCTTTTTCTTCATGGTTTATGATCTGTTATATCTCATTTGAAAATTTTCAAATACTATGAAAGAAATTTTTAAAAGAATAAAAAGACCACTTGAGGGTTGTATTTACAACTTACTGGTAAGTTCACACAAATCAACCTAGTTTTATAATTGTTATATACAGGGTAACTTTATTCAGAAGTTCATGCAAATCATTTGTAAATGTGTTCTTATTATATTTTTAGGTTGGCAACCCATGATTGTTTCTTTCATGCACAAGTAGTTGCTTTAGTAATTAGTGCATGATCTCTTTCCTAAGATATAGACATTATTATCATAATGTCTTACAGACAGAAAGACCAAAGCTGAAGATTATTCAAGTTCAGTGTCAAATCACCCATCACTAATTGAGCCAAGAATAGAAATGTACAATCCACAATGCTGGGCTAACACCCCTTAGGCCAAACTGAGCCCAGCCATCCTCTTTCTGTCTTGATCAGTGTTATTACCTAATGGCTATTTACTAGGCCCACAACCTTAGCATTGCCATTAGCAGAAGTTGTCTATAGTCTTGGAGTCTATTACAGTGGAAACTCTTGGCAGAGCAAAAGGCAGAATTGGCAGAGACCTTGCTGCATTTTCACTGGCAGGTCCAATCTTCTAGGTCAGAGGTGAGAGAGAAAGTGTTTGGATAGTCAGTTGACAAGCACCTTTATTAGCACTATACTGGATCCAAGGTGCAATTTAAGACAAAGGTTTTTCAGGTGTTTTAAAGTTGTAATAGTCTGAGTCCTATCCAGTTTTCCCCTACTTCCCCCACGCCTCCCCCCCACCCACAGCAACATTTATGATGATTTCTAAGAAGCAAAAACTAGACCAAGATTGTGTTATGTAAAATGGAAATTTCAAATTCAAAAACTGTTATACCTGTTCATGCCTTGTAACTGGAGTTTGAGAATATGTGTCTTCTATCAGCAGGCATCTGAGACCTGAGATAGATCTTTAATGGGGCCCTGGGGCTGCTGGACAGACACAATCATCCATAATGGCTTTATGGAGTAGGTCAGTGAACCAGAACATAGATGGTTGATGTGATTGGCTTATGAAGAAGCTATAATAGCCTACCGTAGAAAAACCCTCACTTTTCAGAAAGTACCTACACCAATTTACACAGTAAGGATTTTAAACTAACAGTGACAGCTGTCCCCCACAGAGGAGTTATCTCTTTACTAATAACCAACAAGAGAAGAATTTGGCTGCTTCAACATATTTAATTTCTGAGTGTATTGACTGCATAGTATTCAAATATAATTACCATATTTATGGGGCTCATTCTACCTACAGAATACAAAAGTGGCATATTTAATATGATAATAAAGAGAAAATGTCTTCGTAGTATACTCCTTATTGCTGTCAGCTTTAGAATTTCACAAGTGTGTTAAAATATATTTTAACTTAATTTTCACCATGAATACATAATAACGATTCCTTCTTTCAATCATTATATGTTCTGAGGTTAGCATTAGAATCCAGGATGAAATGACTCATGTTGAATTAAGCTAAATAAATATTTAAAATCACTTCAAGCATGTCAAAATTCAGCCATACTATGGAACTGAAATATTTAATGGAGGTATTTTGTTGAGAGGTTGTGCACAGGTCACTAACATAGCTACATGCTGATAAAGATTTTTCTTGAACTTTTTAATGGCTGGATAAAGTTTATGTATTATTTATTAGACTAGAGATAGTTTTTCTAATGGAAAATTTAGCAGTAAATATTCAGAGTATGTTCTAAAATTGTAGTTTTAGGGCTTAATTTAAATACTGTGAATATGGTATGGTCCCTCTACTGACTAAGCTGACTGGCATCATATTTTGAAGCATAAAAATACAAAAAAAGAGTGTACACTGTATATCAGTAAATGGTGACAATTTTCTAAATTAAAATATGTAAAGCTTATATAAATATACATGGGCAAGTCATTTTACAAGATAAGCAAGAAGCAAACAGGGAGCTCAGTCCTTGTGTTTCTACCACACATTTATATTACCATTTCATCATGCTCAGCATCATAGAAGGACCATTTAAGAGCTGGCCTTTAAAAACAATCTATAAATCTGTAAGTCTAAAATTAGTTTAAAATAAGTCATTTAAATATCCATAAATCTGCCTCACCTCTCCTCTCTGATTAGTACCCACTAACCCTAGAAATTTACTTTGATGGTCAACAGAACACAATTATTTCAGAAACCAACTAAAATGAAAATTCTTTAAGGATAGTTTTAATCCAAAGTTTCTCCAAGAGTGGGCTGAACACCACTTGATCAGGGACCATAGGGATGTGGTTTAAAATGTAGTTTATGAAGCCCTGCTAGAGGCCTATCGAATTAGAATTTCAGGGTATAGGTCTTGAGAATCTGCATTTTTAAATGAGTACCTGTGCTCAGTAAGTTTGCGAACCATTGGATTGGAGGGATGAGTTGGAGAAACTTTTGCCCATAAATGGTCCATGATACACAGTGCATTTTAGGTAGTTTTTCCTGTCAAATTTTACTATTATTTAGCCTCAATTGTATAGGTTCTTCATACCATAATATAATTACTTATAAGTATACAAAGGTTTTAACTGACTATGAAATTACAGTAGAGAGTTTTAAATGGCCAAGACCATATATAGTTCCTATACGATATGAAGAATCTATCTTGGCTTTTTCTTTGATCTAAATGAAAAGTCTTTAACGCACCTTTAATAAATTTACTTTTTTTAATTTAATAAATTCAAGGGCCAATAACATGTACTTCTCAGTCTGGCAACCTAGAGAAGACTTCACTCTAATCTTACTCTACTCACCACTCCCCATTCAATCAGTAGAATTGCATTTAAACATGCACATGAATAATAGGGGTCATTCTCCCACCAATGTTTTGGTCTTGTACCTTAAGCAAGGAGTAAAAAACTAAATAGATATAATTATCATGCCATGGGTTCCTAGGGAGTAAATATGGCATGCAAAATTTGTTCACTTTGACTACTGGCTGTAACAGTAATAGACAGTGAGTCCACTTTATGGAAATTACTAATTATTCTTTAAGAATTCTAAAAATGTCATCTCTCTTATCGGTCCATGTTACTGCCTCATGTTATCAAAATTGTCTTTTTTAATGGTCTATGGAATGCATTTTTGCACAAATAAAAAAAACTTATGTATTCATGATGTGTTTTTTCCAGCACCTTGCCTCTTTGTGACACAGGATGAAGGCTAGTTAAACAACAGAAGCTCTGTTGAGAAGTCAGATCTCAAAAACCCTCTTGAAAAGGACCTCTTTTCTAGTTGACTAATTGGATAATGGTGTGTTGTTTGGCATGCCACTGTCTTTTCTCAAAAATGCTAACAGTTGTCTTTTCACTTAGGTGACTAAAATGCAATAACTCACTTTTTTGAGGCAATGGAGTCTCATTCAGCATTAAAATTAAGCATAGTGTTCAGAATATAAGAGGGAGAGTTTGTCACATCCCATATTAATCAGACCAAATCTATAGGTTTATATCTGGGGTCATAGTTGAAGAGAAATAGTAACAAATTAGAGTATAATTAAATGAACATGAATTGAAATCATTATACGGTAGGATTTTGGGAAAAGAAAATAAAGAATTACGTACGTTAAGTTAAAAGAGAAGACTTAGGTAAAGAGAAAATGCAAAATAACTGACTTCAGATTCATGGGCTGTCCTTAGAAGAAGGATTGAATTTGGTCAAATTATCAAGGCAGATTGAAACTGCCTTGCAATATGACAAGGTTTCGGATGGGAGTTAAATGGCCATTTCTAAGAAATTATGTGCAGAAGTTTCTTGCTTTAAATCATAAGGTGTGACTAGATGACCCCCAGCAATTATGGGCTGAGTACCTGCAATGTGCCAGTCATCCGGCCAAGGGCTGCAAAGAACACAGAGAAATAAAGACACCATCTGTGGTCTCAACTGTGATAGATGTTAGAAGAAAAGCAAAAAATCCCTACAGAGTTTCAAAGTTGGGAAACATTTCATCTCTAATAATCTCTGATTTGTGGGTGCCTTTAGAGATTTATCATCATACAGTTTTTAACATGGCATTGAGTAAGATAAAACAAGGATTCAAAATTTGTCAACTCTAAGTAACCTGGAACCAAATCATCACGGACAGCAGAGAAGTCCCCTATGACTCTAGCAAGTATACCCTGACCACAGAGACTGGTACTGGTGACGATGAGCGGTTGTAGGTGTTTCTAAAAAGCAATACAAAAATTATCTGCTCAGGATGACTAATCATATATCAGCCTGAAGCAGGTCTCTTCCAGGTATACATGTGTATAATTCACTGATAAATAAAAACAAGCATTGTGAAATGCAAATATGAACATGTTAGAACTTATTTAAAAGTCTCATTAATCTGTATTTTAACAGCAAACCATATTAATTACCTTAAATAGTTGTCTGACACTCAGCCTAGTATAAATTTCAGGTTTCTGGAAAGGATAGCATTTAAAAGGTTTGCCTTTTTTGTTTTGTTTTGTTTTCTTCTCTTCTCTTTTCATTTTTTAAGCCTGTCATTTCTGTACAAAGTGACATGAAATGTTTTTGGACATTGCCACGTGGCTTTTTTTTTATCACGATGGATAGAACTACCCATGGCAACCCAGGAAAGAGGGAGACAGAAGAAGACCTACCTCAGCCTAACTCTCCTGCCCTCAAATCTCCTCTAGTTGCCTCCTACTGGCTAAACCCAAGGCAGTGCCTGGCTGGCTTCCATACGGGTTAGCCTACCAGGCACAGGACAGAGTATTAAAGATAGGGTTTCTAGCGAGGCAAATGGAATAGATCAGGCGCACATACCTAATATGTGCAAGGCTCTCTTCTATGCACATGGGGTACAAAGATAAGGGAACAGTTTCTGCCTGCCACGAACTCAGACAAGTAAAGAGGTAACTTCAAACGGGTGTGCTGGGGTGGAGGGTATTATGTGAGAAGCAAGCCTGGGGAGCTCTGGGGACGAACGGGAGGACCTAACCTACAGTTGCTTCTTCCTCCTCTGGACCGTCAGTGTTTCCACACAGCCACACTTGTCACAAAGACAGGAGAGACTAAAGATGAAATCTGTGGAGAAGCACGGAGTTTCTAAGTCCCATCTATGCTTTCACAAAGCTCCAAATCCGGGGAGATTTTTCTGAATACAGCTGATTCTGTACACAAAAGAAAAACATGTTCAACTTTTTAAAAGTTGATATTTTAATATCTCAGGCCTAAATCTACTTTATACAAAAGCAAAAAATGAGAGGAGAAAGAAAAATGTTTTGTTATTCCGTGAGTCAAGTAATACATTATGACAGGTTTGCCAGAAAGTTCGACTCTATTTTACGTTAGGAAATGACGAGACAAGTATTTCATACAGCAGGACTTTGTTTCTGTTTTAATTTCTAGATCTTAGACCCCTGACCCCAGAAACACAAGGGCTCCAGATTCTGTGAGGCTACAAAAACAATCATTTAGCCTTTTGGCCTTGACTGCTTTATCTGTAAAATGGAAGTAATAAGACTCTCTATCTCCTTCAGAAGACCTTAATTTTGATAACTAATAAGAAACTAATAACAAAATATTTTGAGCTCCCTGGAGGTCAGCCACTAGCTAGGATAAAGTGGGTTATTATAACAGCACTTCTTGACATATTGGTACTTACAGCAACTAAAAACAAAATATATCATATCCTGTTGAAACTGCCCTTGGATAGGAAGAGTGCAATTATCCAGGGTTGCAATTGATTGGTGTCTGTGAACATCTGGATTTTCATAAAGTGTGTCTTTGGAGCCCTAAGATATGTGGACTATTTACAAAAGTGGACTAATCTCAGAAAAGAGGTAAGCATGATACACTCTTCCTGTTTCTACAGCTTTTTAAAGTTGTGCTAGGGTCAGAAGGATAAAACTCCTTTTCCCTTGCAGTGTCAGTCACCAGCAATGCTGCCATTTGTTAAGTGAGGGGATGAAGATAGATCTTTCTCTTCGGGGGGAGAATCATTAGTGTCACCTAAGTTAAAAAGAGGCAGCAGATGTGGGAAGCAGCACTGGTTGTTTCAGGCAACTGAATTTCAAATCCATCTATGCCAGTAGGTGTGATAATAAATAAATCTTCTTAGGTGTCTCATTTACGAAACGAGACCCACTGAATCAGACCCTCTAGGAGTGAGGTCCAGGCTGCTGTATCTTGAGGAGGCCCCACAGGGGACACCGATGAGCAGCCCGTTCACAGATGTGCTCCACGGGAGCAGGTGATGACCAAGGTCCCAACATTAATTCTCTGTTTAGGAATTGCTCTTAGGCAGCCTCCTATCTTTTCTCCATTACCTCCTAAGACCTCCAATTCAACCTTAACTCCTCCCTGCCAAAGAAGAAAGTTCGGTCTTGCAGACCTATCATCCACACAGTAACCACCACCCCAGGCTCTGCCTCTCCCACATAGGCACAGGACAAAATGACAATGTCGTGTCATGGGGGATGGTTCTGATTTCTTATCTCTTATAGGAGTGGCTGGTTGGCTTGTTTCTGTTTTAACCAATATCCTGGACTCTGAAATACAGCTCAGGAAATAAAAAGTCATAGGATCACCAATGTAGAGTAGAATTAATGAAAGATGGCAGCATGGGAAGAAGAACAGAGAATAGAAAATAGAAGCAGTATTTGGGTCCCGTTCTTGAGCACCATTAAAAGATTATTTGAAAGGCTGCATTTGGTCAGGGGATTCAGAAAAGCTGGATCTTGCCCTCAACCACAACTGCTCCTCTAAGAGTTCCTTGGGAATATAAACATACATATACACATACACACATACACACAAACACGATGGAGCTGGTGGAGAAGCTGAGACAACTTACTGTTACCAGCTGGAGTTTGGACCCTAAATTCTAAAGCAAGAGCTAATGCAGTTGTTTTCCAAGTATGGTCCTTGGACCAGCATTGTAAGCATCACCCAGAAACTTCTTAGAAACGCAAGTTCTCAGGTCCCACACCAGACCTACTACGTCTGACATTCTGGAATGGGGCCCAGCAGATGGCATTTTAACAAGTCATCCAGGTGATTCTGATGTGCTGCTCAAGTTTAAGAACCAAAGACTTAAGGGAACAACATAAACCATGGTCACTGGCTCTTCCTTCTCTACTTTCCCCCAAAGTCTATCCCAGGTCTTCGGTTTTTAATTCAGAATGGGGGAAGAGGCAGATCCACACTTAGAGGAAAAGGAGTGAGAGACAGAACAAGAGAAAGCATTTACTTCAGGGACCCTAGAGGGTTGGTTTGGGCTGTCTGCCCAAAACACCAAGAGGTCTTGCCAAAACAGGGCAATAGCTATTGGATTGACAGAAAAGTGCTTGGGATGGAGACATGGATATTCCTGGTTATCTAAAAGCAGACCCACCATTGTGCTTAGTTCAACAGCATTTTTTTTTTAACATCTTTTTGGAGTATAATTGCTTTACAATGGTGTTAGTTTCTGCTTTATAACAAAGTGAATCAGTTATACATATACATATGACCCCATATCTCTTCCCTCTTGCATCTCCCTCCCTCCCACCCTCCCTATCCCACCCCTCTAGGTGGTCACAGAGCACCGAGCTGATATCCCTGTGCTATGCGGCTGCTTCCACTAGCTAGTTATTTTACGTTTGGTAGTATATATATGTCCATATCACTCTCTCACTTTATCTCAGCTTACCCTTCCCCTCCCCGTAACCTCACTCCATTCTCTAGTAGGTCTGTGGCTTTATTCCCATCTTGCCCCTAGATTCTTCATGACAATTTTTTTTTTTTTTAAGATTCCATACTTATGTGTTAGCATAAGGTATTTTTCTCTTTCTGACTTACTTCACTTTGTATGACAGACTCTAGGTCCATCCAGCTCACTACAAATAATTCAATTTCGTTTCTTTTTATGGCTGAGCAATATGCCATTGTATATATGTGCCACATCTTCTTTATCAATTCATCTGTTGATGGACACTTAGGTTGCTTCCATGTCCTGGCTATTGTAAATAGAGCTGCAATGAACATTTTGGTACATGACTCTTTTTGAATTATGGTTTTCTCAGGGTATATGCCCAGTAGTGGCATTGCTGGGTCGTATGGTAGTTCTATTTTTAGTTTTTTAAGGAAACTCCATACTGTTCTCCATAGTGGCTGTATCAATTTACATTCCCACCAACAGTGCAAGAGCGTTCCCTTTTCTCCACACCCTCCCCAGCATTTATTGTTTGTAGATTTTTTTGATGATGGCCATTCTGACCGGTGTGAAATGGTATCTCATTGTAGTTTTGATTTGCCTTTCTCTAATGATTAATGATGTTGAGCATTCTTTCATGTGTTTGTTGGCAATCTGTGTATCTCCTTTGGAGAAATGTCTATTTAGGTCTTCTGCCCATTTTTGGATTGGGTTCTTTGTTTTTTTGATATTGAGCTGCATGAGCTGCTTGTAAATTTTGGAGATTAATCCTTTGTCAGTTGCTTCATTTGCAAATATTTTCTACCATTCTGAGGGTTGTCTTTTTGTCTTGTTTATTGTTTCCTTTGCGGTGTAAAAGCTTTTAAGTTTCATGAGGTCCCATTTGCTTATTTTTGTTTTTATTTCCATTTCTCTAGGAGGTGGGTCAAAAAGGATTTTGCTGTGATTTATGTCATAGAGTGTTCTGCCTATGTTTTCCTCTAAGAGTTTGATAGTGTCTGGCCTTACGTTTAGGTCTTTAATCTATTTTGAGTTTATTTTTGTGTATGGTATTAGGGAGTGTTCTAATTTTATTCTTTTACATGTAGTTGTCCAGTTTTCCCAGCACCACTTATTGAAGAGGCTGTCTATTCTCCACTGTATACTCTTGCCTCCTTTATCAAAGATAAGGTGACCATATGTGCGTGGGTTTATCTCTGGGCTTTCTATCCTGTTCCATTGAGCTATATTTCTGTTTTTGTGCCAGTACCATACTGCCTTGATTACTGTAGCTCTGTAGTATAGTCTGAAGTCAGGGAGCCTGATTCCTCCAGCTCCATTTTTCGTTCTCAAGATTGCTTTGGCTATTTGGGGTCTTTTGTGTTTCCATACAAATTGTAAAATTTTTTGTTCTTGCTCTGCGAAAAATGCCATTGGTAGTGTGACAGGCATTGCATTGAATCTGTAGATTGCTTTGGGTAGTATACTCATTTTCACAATGTTGAATCTTACAATCCAAGAACATGGCATATCTCTCCATTTATCTGTTTCATATTTAATTTCTTTCATCAGTGTCTTATAATTTTCAGCATACAGGTCTTTTGCCTCCTTAGGTAGGTTTATTCCTAGATATTTTATTCTTTTGTTGCAATGGTAAATGGGAGTGTTTTCTTAATTTCACTTTCAGATTTTTCGTCATTAGTGTATAGGAATGCAAGAGATTTCTGCACATTAATTTTGTATCCTGCTACTTTACCAAATTCATTGATTAGCTCTAGTATTTTTCTGGTAGCATCTTTAGGATTCTCCATGTATAGTATCATGTCATCTGCAAACAGTGACAGCTTTACTTCTTCTTTTCCGATTTGGATTCCTTTCATTTCTTTTTCTTCTCTGACTGCTGTGTCTAAAACTTCCAAAACTATGTTGAATAATAGTGGAGAGAGTGGGCAACCTTGTCTTGTTCCTGATCTTAGTGGAAATGGTTTCAGTTTTTCACCATTGAGGACGATGTTGGCTGTGGGTTTGTCATATATGGCCTTTATTATGTTGAGGAAAGTTCCCTCTATGCCTACTTTCTGCAGGGCTTTTATCATAAATGGGTGTTGAATTTTGTCGAAAGCTTTCTCTGCATCTATTGAGATGATCATATGGTTTTTCTCCTTCAATTTGTTAATATGGTGTAGCACATTGATTGATTTGCATATATTAAAGAATCCTTGCATTCCTGGGATAAACCCCACTTGATCATGGTGTATGATCCTTTTAATGTGCTGTTGGATTCTGTTTGCTAGTATTTTGTTGAGGATTTTTGCATCTATGTTCATCAGTGATATTGGCCTGTAGTTTTCTTTCTTTGTGACATCTTTGTCTGGTTTTGGTATCAGGGTGATGGTGGCCTCATAGAATGAGTTTGGGAGTGTTCCTCCCTCTGCTATATTTTGGAAGAGTTTGAGAAGGATAGGTGTCAGCTCTTCTCTAAATGTTTGATAGAATTCGCCTGTGAAGCCATCTGGTCCTGGGTTTTTGTTTGTTGGAAGATTTTTAATCACAGTTTCAATTTCAGTGCTTGTGATTGGTCTGTTCATATTTTCTATTTCTTCCTGGTTCAGTCTCAGAAGGTTGTGCATTTCTAAGAATTTGTCCATTTCTTCCAGGTTGTCCATTTTATTGGTATATAGTTGCTTGTAGTAATCTCTCATGATCCTTTGTATTTCTGCAGTGAAAGTTGTTACTTCTCCTTTTTCATTTCTAATTCTGTTGATTTGAGTCTTCTCCCTTTTTTTCTTGATGAGTCTGGCTAATGGTTTATCAATTTTGATCATCTTCTCAAAGAACCAGCTTTAGTTTTATTGATCTTTGCTATCGCTTCCTTCATTTCTTTTTCATTTATTTCTCATCTGATCTTTATGATTTCTTTCTTTCTGCTAACTTTGGGTTTTTTTTGTTCTTCTTTCTCTAATTGCTTTAGGTGTAAGGTTATGTTGTTTATTTGAGATGTTTCTTGTTTCTTAAGGTAGGATTGTACTGCTATAAACTTCCTTCTTAGAACTGCTTTTGCTGCATCCCATAGGTTTTGGGTCATCATGTTTTCATTGTCATTTGTTTCTAGGTATTTTTTGATATCCTCTTTGAATTCTTCAGTGATCTCTTGGTTATTAATTAATGTATTGTTTAGCCTCCATGTGTTTGTATTTTTTACAGTTTTTTTCCTGTAATTGATATCTAGTCTTGAATTTCCCCTTTTATGGCTGTTAGTATTTGCCTTATGTATTGAGGTGCTCCTATGTTGGGTGCATAAATATTTACAGTTGTTATATCTTCTTCTTGGATTTATCCCTTGATCATTATGTAGTGTCCTTCTTTGTCTCTTGTAATAGTCTTTGTTTTAAGGTCTATTTTGTCTGATACAAGAATTGCTACTCCAGCTTACTTTTGATTTCCATTTGCATGGAATATCTTTTTCTATCCCCTCACTTTCAGTCTGTATGTGTCCCTAGGTCTGAAGTTGGTCTCTTGTACACAGCATATATATGGGTCTTTTTTTTTTGTATCCATTCAGCCTGTCTGTGTCTTTTGGTTGGAGCATTTAATCCATTTACATTTAAGGTAATTATCGATATGTATGTTCCTATTACCATTTTCTTAATTGTTTTGGGTTTGTTATTGTAGGTCTTTTCCTTCTCTTGTGTTTCCTGCCTACAGATGTTCCTTTAGCCTTTGTTGTAAAGCTGGTTTGGTGGTGCTGAATTCTCTTAGCTTTTGCTTGTCTATAAAGGTTTTAACTTCTCCGTCAAATCTGAATGAGATCCTTGCTGGGTAGATGATCTTGGTTGTATGCTTTTCTCCTTCATCACTTTAAATATGTCCTGCCACTCCCTTCTTGCTTGCTAAGTTTCTGCTGAAAGATCGGCTGTTAACTTTATGGGGATTCCCTTGTGTGTTATTTGTTGTTTTTCCCTTGTTGCTTCTAATAGTTTTTCTTTGTATTTAATTTTTGATAGTTTGATTAATATGTGTCTTGGCATGTTTCTCCTTGGATTTATCCTGTATGGGACTCTCTGTGCTTCCTGGACTTGATTAACTATTTCCTTTCCCATATTCGGGAAGTTTTCAAGTATAATTTCTTCAAATATTTTCTCAGTCCCTTTCTTTTTCTCTTCTTCTTCTGGGACCCCTATAATTCGAATGTTGGTGCGTTCAATGTTGTCGCAGAGGTCTCTGAGACTGTCCTCAATTCTTTTCATTCTTTTTTCTTGATTCCTCTCTGTGGTAGTTATTTCGACTATTTTATCTTCCAGGTCACTTATCCGTTCTTCTGCCTCAGTTATTCTGCTATTGATCCCTTCTAGAGAATTTTTAATTTCCTTTATTGTGTTGTTCATCACTGTTTGTTTGCTCTTTCCTTCTTCTAGGTCCTTGTTAAACGTTTCTTGTATTTTCTCCATTCTATTTCCAAGATTTTGGATCATCTTTACTATCATTATTCTGAATTCTTTTTCAGGTAGACTGCCTATTTCCTCTTCATTTGTTAGGTCTGGTGGGTTTTTGCCTTGCTTCTTCATCTGCTGTGTGTTTCTCTGTCTTCTCATTTTGCTTAACTTACTGTGTTTGGGGTCTCCTTTTCGCAGGCTGCCGGTTCGTAGTTCCCATTGTTTTTGGTGTCTGCCCACAGTGGCTAAGGTTGGTTCAGTGGGCTGTGTAGGCTTCCTGGTGGAGGGGACTAGTGCCTGTGTTCTGGTGGATGGGGCTGGATCTTGTCTTTCTGGTGGGCAGGTCCACGTCTGGTGGTGTGTTTTGGGGTGTCTGTGGCCTTATTATGATTTTAGGTAGCCTCTCTGCTAATGGATGGGGTTGTGTTCCTGTCTTGCTAGTTGTTTGGCATAGGGTGTCTAGCACTGTAGCTTGCTGGTCGTTGATTGGAGCTGGGTCTTGGCATTGAGACAGAGATCTCTGGGAGATTTTGGCTGTTTGATATTACGTGGAGCTGGGAGGTCTCTTGTGGACCAGTGTCCTGAAGTTGGCTCTCCCACCTCAGAGGCACAGCCCTGATGCCTGGCTGGAGCACCAATAGCCTGTCATCCACACGGCTCAGAATAAAAGGGAGAAAAAAAAGAAAGAAAGAAAGAAGAAGATAAAATAAAATAAAATAAAATAAAATAAAATAAAGTTATTAAAAAGAAAATAAAAATAAATATTAAAAAAATTTTTTAAGTAATAAAAAAAGAAAGAAAGAAGAGAGCAACCAAACCAAAAAGCAAATCCACCAATGATAACAAGTGCTAAAAACTATACAAAAAACAAACAAACAAAAAAAGAAATGGACAGACAGAACCCTAGGACAAATGGTAAAAGCAAAGCTATACAGACAAAATAGAGAAGCAGAGAAGCATACACATACACACTCACAAAAAAGAGAAAAAGGGGGAAAATATATATCCTTGCTCTCAAAATCCACCTCCTCAATTTGGGATGATTCATTGTCTATTCAGGTATTCCACAGATGCAGGTACATCAAGTTGACTGTGGAGATTTACTCCACTGCTCCTGAGGCTGCTGGGAGAGATTTCCCTTTCTCTTCTTTGTTTGCACAGCTCCCGGGGTTCAGCTTCGGATTTGGACCCGCCTCTGTGTGTAGGTCACCTGAGGGCATCTGTTCTTCGCTCAGACGGGACAGGGTTAAAGGAGCAGCTGATTCGGGGGCTCTGGCTCACTCAGGCCGGTGGGAGGGAGGGGTACGGATGTGGGGCGAGCCTGTGGCGGCAGAGGCCGGCGTGACGTTGCACCAGCCTGAGCTGCACTGTGTGTTCTCCCGGGGAAGTTGTCCCTGGATCACGGGACCCTGGCAGTGGCGGGCTGCACAGGCTCCTGGGAGGGGAGGTGTGGAGAGTGACCTGTGCTCGCACACAGGCTTCTTGGTGGCGGCAGCAGCAGCCTTAGCATCCCATGCCCGTCTCTGGGGTCCGTGCTTATTGTTGCGCTCGCGCCTGTCTCTGGAGCTCCTTTAAGCGGTGCTCTGAATCCCCTCTCCTCGTGCACCAGGAAACAAAGAGGCGAGAAAAATTCTCTTGCGTCTTCGGCAGCTCCAGACTTTTACCCGGACTCCCTCCAGGCTAGCCATGGCGCACTAGCCCCCTTCAGGCTGTATTCACGCCGCCAACTCCAGTCCTCTCCCCAGTATCAGACTGAAGCCCGAGCCTCAGCTCCCAGCCCCTGCCCGTCCCGGCGGGTGAGCAGAATAGCCTCTCGGGCTGGTGAGTGCTGGTCGGCACCGATCCTCTGTGCGGGAGTCTCTCCGCTTTGCCCTCCGCACCCTTGTGGCTGTGCTCTCCTCTGTGGCTCCGAAGCTTCCCCCCTCCACCACCTGCAGTCTCCGCCCGCGAAGGGGCTCCTAGTGTGTGGAAACCTTTCCTCCTTCACAGCTCCCTCCCATTGGTGCAGGTCCCCTCCCTATTCTTTTGTCTCTGTTTTTTCTTTTTTCTTTGGCCCTACCCTAGTACGTGAAGAGTTTCTTGCCTTTGGGGAAGTCTGAGGTCTCCTGCCAGCGTTCAGTAGGTGTTCTGTAGGAGTTGTTCCACATGTAGATGTATTTCTGATGTATTTGTGGGGAGGAAGGTGATCTCCATGTCTTACTCTTCCGCCATCTTGAAGCTCCTCGCAACAGCATTTTTGAAAAAAACTTTGTTGACCTTTTACATTCAGTTTATTCTCTAATGTTGTTTTCCTTTACAGTGATCCATGAATGAAGCACCATAATCTTTAAGTGTGTATGGCTTCTAAATATCTTACTCTTGTCCTAGAATAGAGGTGAGAGGAAAGAAAAGATAGAGTGCACTCAGGGGGCTCATGGGAGATAGCCAGCAAGTCTTTTCCCTTCTGGGCCTCAGGCATTGACTGCCTCCTGTTAATATCCATGTGTGGATATTAACATATATGCTGTCACCATGATCTTTTTGCTCCACATTCAGTGCTCAGTGCTCTAATCTGTATTCTCAACCCTGAGTAACACATGATCTCATTGGGTAGCCAGGCTCTGACTAGGAATTGTTTTTATCCTTGGTGAGAAGTCAGATGTATGAGCGAAGGTCTCGAGCTCCCCCTAGAGGTGGGCACCTTTTATGTTCTCAGGTTGTCAAAACTAATATAGCTTGTGACATTGCCAAAACAATGTTATTCCCAAGCCATAGCCACCGGTGGCTATTCAATTTTAAATTAATTAAAATTAAAAATTCAGTTATTCCGTCATACCAGTCACATTTAATGTGCTCAGCAGCCACAAGTGGCTAGTGGCTGCAATACTACTGAACAGTGAAGATGCAGAACACCATCGCACAGCCGGAGGTGTTAGAGGGACAGTTAGGGGGTAAGGGTGTGGAGATAATCTAATATTAACGAGAATAAGTCCCATCCTAGGGAAGTGACGCAGTGACATATAGATGCCAAGTAGCGTATTCAGATACAGAACAAACGCTTCTGAGTCGAAGGCCAATTCAAGGGAAAAAGGCATCCTGCACCCTAGGCCTTTAGGTGTTTCAGAGACACAGCTTTATAATCACAGACTCCTACATGATCAACTTCTCTATGCTGCAGGGTTCTGCCCTATCACCATCCAAGAGAGCCACTGACTCTCTCTTGTCATCAACCCTACTCCCTATGCTACTCTCTACATTGGTCTTTCCTTTACTTTGTAATCCAAGGCCCTGATCATGGGTAATCACAATTACACAAACATAACTAAGAAATAGTCTTAAATTCCTATTTAACTCTAGCTTATTGTATTCATTCCACTGTCTCTCTCTTTTCCCGGTCATTGTACCAATTCACTTTGTAAAGCAGGACTCATTTGCCTAACAGATATGGAAGGTCAGCCTATCTTTCAAGTTTCCTTCCAACCCTTCTTTCAGATGTGCACGGGAGGAAGGACAGGTGGCTAAAGAAGAGGGTTAACTTTATATGTAGAATAGTAAGCAAAAATCATTTAGCAAATACAAGTAGCTGGCTTGGCAGCTTTTTTTCTTTGCCTCTTTGGCTTGAAGGTCTTTTATGAGCTCAACCAGTCCAGTCCAATTTACGTGATCCACTCCTGGAATAGGATGATTGCAAAGCATTATGCAGTGCTATATTTCTGAATTTACTTATCAGCAACTCTATTTCCAAAAAGATTGAAGGGCAGTTTTTCCTGTAAATATTAACTGTTTGGAGGGAAATAAATCTATAATCATATAAGGGATGGTTATAAAATTACAACACTGTGTTCCCAAGTCACACACCCCATCAATCTCATTAACTTATAGCTATATATATTTTCCATGTTGGATTTATGCTACTTGTCATTCATATAGAGTACAACATATTTTAACAGCATGGTCCAGGAACTTATCAGATAAAAATAAAAATGCCTTGATCACTTATAAAACAAAACCAACTACAGGTTTTAAATGTAATAGACAAAAATACAGCAACGATGACTTAGACAAGTTAGGGCATAATTCTGTACGTAAAACTGAGAAAAAGCAGACATACACATAGTAAGACTCCTCCAAATGGCACTAAATGGGAGACAGGAGAGTCACATCTGAGAGAAAATCTGAATTATAGAATACTTTAAGAATGCAGTCTTGTTATACCCAGAGAAACAACAATAATCATGACAATAAGACTAATTGCTTACAAGATATTTCTAGGTATCAACTGACCACTTTTCATCAGCAGATTTTACTGCAAAAGGAATAGAAGAGGATTTCTTAGGAGACAGAGGGCTAAACCAGATGACCTTTCAAGATCATTTCAGATCGTGACCTATGATTCTATGGTCTGTAAGTAGCAACATCTAGTTATACAAAACTAATTAATGTGATAAAGTCATTAAACATAGTTCTTTCAAATGGGTTAAACATATTTTCTATAATACTCTTTATGTTTCACTTTTTGAGAGAGAGCGTAAAACGGAACTACATAAAGACCAGGTCAAATGATAACATACTTCAAGTTAATGGAATCTGAATTAATACCACTCTTGGATAAATATCTCCAGTAAGCATACTTGAGAAAGAAGACAGGTGGTAGAGTTCCAGCTCTGCTTCAAGTGACTGTTTTACAACCTCTCTGACCTCCAGTAAGGGGTTTCAATCCTATCATCTCTGAGGGTCCCTTCCTTCTCTAACCTCTGCTGTTATATGCAGAGTTTTAGTTTCCTTGCAATTTATACCCAACATATGACATTAATCTAGAGGAATGAAGAGATTAGAGCCTATTTCTTATTGGACTGAGGTGTTATTTCTTCAAACCTAAAAGACAGCAAAATTCTTGTGATTTGCTTTCTATCACGGAAGACACTGGAAATTTCTTTGATAATGATTACTTTTATATCTAATCTGAAAACCTTCATATTGGTCTTTTAATTTTATAAGTCAAGAAAATAACACACAAAAAGTTCTGCAATATTCACAATTCCAATTGTCTTGCTGTTGACCTAGAGATGGTTTGTGGCAAGAGCAAGGTGAGAAGCCAAGGACCTTTCAGCCGAATGTTGGCAAAGTTGAATGCTCCTAAACATACATTTCCTGTGAAAAATCATAATGACAGATGACCAAGTGGGAAGTAGGGTTAGTTCTTGCATTGCCCAATATCATGGGGTACTTACAAACAAAAGTCGGAGAGCCGAAAAAAAGCATCCTGATTAATTTCCAGATTCAACTGACTTCTCTGGAACTTCTATACCTTAAGACAATTTCTTTTGCTCCACGTTACAAAAGAGGCAAGAAGTAGAAAGAAATTCTGAGAATAATACTGTAAACATTAAGATTGGAAAAGTTATATACTCAATGTATATCCTGAGAGGCAGTTGACTGTTTTCATTTTGAGGAAAATGAAACAGTAGGTAGAGAAAATAAATTCATTTTAAGTAAAAATTGAAAGTATACCCACTGTCTATTAAGTATTCTGCTTTCACATGTCACTCAATTGCCAGATTTTGGAGAAGATTGGATACAAATCACAAAGCCTGACTTCTCTGTTTTGATTGCTGGTCTGACTACTGACTGGTTAACCTGGTAAGATCAGTCCAAAAATGCAGTTAATTTATATATTTAGATCCAGAATACAATCTTCAAAATGTACAAGTGTTTCCAGTGATTTTATGACCTTTTATCGGACATTCATCATTCCAGTTCACTTCAGTGCGTCTTGTTAAGATGGTTGCAAAACTTTGGGAATCTTGACTTAATAACAATGTCAGCTGATTAACAGCAAAACTTCTCTAATTGGGAAGGTTTGAAAAATGCTTTAACCTCAATATGTGTGTCTCTCCATGATAGATACCTACTTTCACCAATTTCTCTCATCCCTAACAGGCCTGTCAATTTTATAGTAGCTCTGACCCACTCCTTGTCAATGTTTATGTTTAACTGGATCAGCAAAGGAAGTACGACATGCTGAAACATGGGGAAGAAAAAATAATAACAACATGACTTTGAGGATGAACAAATACCCTATTGATATTCAGCTACAGCTTCTGAAAATGCTCACAGGATGTTTGGAAATTGCATTTCTAAATGTTATGGGCTTCGGGTCTCTCAACCATGTAATGAATATGTATTTTTTCTCCATTTATTTATTACTGGTAGAAATTGAGTGATGGACTTTTCCACTGATGCCCCTGTCCATGTTTATTTTCTCATCACTCCAGTCAGCATTGTTATCTGACAATGCAAAACAAGTTACGTTTGGGTTGATACACACAGGCAATCCTTCTTTCAAAGATTTTTCATCTGTCACCATCATCTCCACTAAGATGCAGAGCAGGGAATGACAGAATGATTGGTTTTATCTGCATTTTTCTTTTCAAGATAAAATAACAAAACTGTGGTGATTTCAAATGGCAGGGTCTAATGGAGGATTATAAATTATTGCCTAATGTGCCAAATACTTTGGACCAGTAGCTTGAAATTGTGTTCTGGAGACTGTTTAGAATGACTGCTTGTCACAATCTCTTTCTTCATTTAAGAAAATGAACAATGATTAATGTGTGCCAAATCTTATATTAATACATTAAAGCTATGGTGATAGAATGAGTTTTTTATTCTTTATAAAAGTGATTATTTATATATGTTAAACAGGAAACTAAGATGTTTCTATGGAAATCAAAGTCCCATGGAGTTGCCAAATTTTCTTGAAAATATCATAAGACCAAAAAAAAAAAAAAAGAAAAAACTGCACAAAATAGCAAGGTCAAAATAAACTCAAGTAAAATAGATTATATAGTTCCCTTCACATTAGTAGCTCTTGCCAATACTACTTGTTGAAGCTATGCTCCTTTGTTTTCTAAAAGGAAAAAGATTTTTAAAGCCTATTTTTTTTTGCTTTAGTTTTTCAAATGATATAGATTCAAACACAATTGCATAAGTCTGATAAACTCAAATGTATGTATCATCAACTCCTAACTGAAGGCTCATAGATGTTAAGAAAGTTGAGATCCAGCCAAGGAACCCACCAAATAAGACACCTGTTTCTTGGGCTTGGGTTGAACTGAGCAGGGGCAATAGGAGGCTGATTGGCCAAAGATGGTTGTCCTCACTCAAATATTTTGGTCAAAACTCTTCTTTGGCTATAGCAGCAGAACAATAACAATATTTTCAACCTAAACGTGAATATTGCTATGCAGAATCACCTCAATGTTAAAATATAGCAGTGTGTTACCCTATCATTTTTCCTTCTACATGGGTTTCTAGATTAAGGAAGGAACCTAAAATGCTGAAGGCAGTTCTGTTTCCATAACCTACAAAATCTGACCTGATGAAGTCAACTACACACATAAACTTATTCCCTTGTTGATCTATGGCAGAGGAGAATACGTAGGAAGACTGATGTGACTGGTTTAAGACTAAATTATCTGATTTCAGTGAAAATAGTTTGGCAACCTGAATGAGCATCAGATTACAGACTCCGCTGATTACCCCAATATTCCTGCCCCCTGCCAGAATAAAACATCTTCGACTATCAGTGATGTTAACACTGTCAATATTTATTCGTCAAAACAGAGGACTGCCCAATTTCTTAGCACCTCGGTGCTACAGATACAGGCAATCTAGACGGTTCAAGCAGAAGAAAAAAAAAAGTTTTGGATCAAAGGTATCTGAATTCATGAATTAGATTATTGTGAATTCAGTAGATTCTGCTTTGCTTTGCTAGTGAAAGGCAAAATGTTACATTGCTTTTGGGAATAGTGTATGATTCTTGAAGCTATCAGTGGAGAAATAGCTGTGCCAATTAATTATGAATAAATGACTATAGGAGATAGTTTTTGCATTGGGTAACATATTAAGATAAAAAGTTAAATAGTTGAATAGTTTACAAAGCATTAAACTTGATCGACAGCCACATATACATCTGCTTTTGGGGCCTGAGGTAAGAGGACAATGGAGCTTTCTCCTCTGATTACTGTGTAAATTAGGTGTGCCTGGCTCTCTGTTTTCTATTATATTCGGAAAGTGAGCAATGGGGAGGCAAGGGAAAAAGAAAGAAGGAAAAATTAGTGAGAAGAATAGATGTGACAAGAGGACAAGCAGAAGTGAGATGCATCTTTGAATAATTTTTATTCTATATGGAGAAATTGAAACATTATAATAAGACCTGAGAAATAACTTCTATGTTTTTCACCCCATTTCAAAATACATGTACAGTTCAAGAACAATAGATAGAGAGGGGTCTCCTGGCAATCATTTTGATCACTTCAATGGGCCATTGAAATTTTTCATGAAAAGGAACAATGATTAATGTGTGCCAAATCTTATATTAATACATTAAAGCTATGGTGATAAAATGAGTTTTTTATTCTTTATAAAAGTGAGTACTTATATATGTTAAACAGGAAACTAAGATGTTACTATGGAAATCAAAGTCCCATGGAGTTGCCAAATTTTGCCAGTACAATTAAACAGCTCTAGAAAAGACTCATTTCTATCAAAAATAAAACAACATATGGTTTGCTCTAAAAATAGGTCTCTTGAAGAAAAACGGTGCTATGTAGTTAATGTTGTGCTTTTGAGGGCTTTAAATCTTATTTTCCCTTAAATAACTTTTGTTCTTAAATTCTTTAAGAAAAGTTGCAAATGCATTTACTCTGATCCAGCATAAGTGACAGCACAGAATACAGCTAGTGACACATTGTCCCATTCTCTTTAAAAACATGTTGAATGGATAAAACGGTTATTATACAGCCAAGGGCTAAGGAATGAAGTTGGTGTTACCACCTGTGTCTGTCAAAATCCATAGACAAGCGCCCTTCTAAAGGTCTTCTTTTGTAAGAGGGGTGTTTGCCTATTAAATCAAGTCATCAGTACTAGAATTGAGACTAGCTTCTCTGGATCATCTCTGAAGAGATGAGACTGTGAATACAATTGGTGATAATGTGCAAGTTAAGTCCAATTGTTTCAGATGCAGTAAAAATGAGCCATTTTAAAATAAATCAATTAAGCAAAATTTTGGATGCTCAGAGTAAGCATTAAAAAAAAAACAACTTCCCAAGGACAGAGATTTTCTTCTGTTTTACTTGCTGTTAAATCCTATTTTACTAGAGTAAATAGTACTTAGGTACTTAAATATTTGTTGAATGAGTAAATGAATGAACAAAATATTTGCAAAATACTGCATGATGTGATAAAAATAAAATACTCTACAATTGTTTAAACAATTTATATGGATTATCTTCTTTATTATAACTACTGTATTTGGTATTTGATAACAGTACCCTGCTTTACATGTGTAAAAACCGAGGCACAGACAATTAAGCATTTCACTTAAGGTTACCATCTATTAAATAGTTGTGTCAAAATTAGAACTCAGTCTGTCTGACTTCAAAGCCCACACTCTTAACCACTTACCTCCCACAAGTGCAGTGCTAATGTTGCTTCCCTTTACCTAACACATCTTTTTAGTAGAGTGAAATATATAAGTTAAGGTTGATTGTTAAACACCCTCTCTGGATTTATGTCAAAGCTCAATGATAAATGTGTCAAAATGCACCTGCCATTAATGACAAGATTTAATACCTGATGCTGGTAGGTATGTGAGGTGTTCTTTATTTGACATATTCATATAAACCAGCATTAAAGCTGATATAGTTATTATTGGTTGATCTAACTTCTCAGTTTTCTGCAATTTAAAAGGATTTTGGATCATAAATATTCACATTTGCAATGCTAAAGAAAAGAGCTACAATCATCTTTCCAGGGCACCCTTGAGAATTCTAAGTATCAATCCACCTATTTGTCACTCATGAAAGCTTAGCGCACATTTACAAAACTTAACACTTTTAAAAGGAAACACATAATAAAGTAACAGGAATGTCAATTTTTCATGCAATGAGCCCAAGGCAATCAGATTCATCTTTTGACAATGTTCATTCCTCGTTCTAGCCAAGCTCCCATTCTAGCTGCACCTTGGTGTCAAATCAACTATATGCTGACCAGCCTAGCTCTCTCCTGGAACCACAAAGGACTCAGCATACAATTAAACAAGGAAGATTTTCTAATAATGTTTAGTTGTTTCTCACCTGAGTGAAACATGTCAGGGATCCCTTGGGTACCATTTAAATATCAAGTGATACAAAACCACTATCAATCAAGATGAGAAAGGGCAAATCTCTGCTCTCTCAACCTCCCTGTAGCTTCAGCCTGAGGTTTCCCCGGCACTTGAGTAAAATTAAGTGTAAACATACACTTGCCTTTAGATTCAATCCAGCTCTACCTTCCAACTGCATCGCTCATTTCTCCTTTGTAACTTTCAGTGTTAGAAGACAGGGATGGCGGCTGTTCCATTTGAGCAGTTTTATCATGTTTTATCTAAATAGAGGTAATCTCAAGATCCCAAAATACCGGACTTCAGGGAAGAGTTATTAGCTAATATATCACCTAAACTTGACCAGAATTGAGTCAGAAATAGAGAGATCATGAGCCATGAGTGAAACAGTAACCTGAAAGAAATCAAGGGTGGTTTAATAGAATCAAGTCTATAAAACTGCAATTGGCATAGCATTAGGGGGAGAGGGAGGCAAAGGGTTGGAATTAAATACTAAAGCTTGCATAGTGAAGCAGGCAGAAAGGACTTGGGGACCTTCAGCACCCAAAGATGTCAGCCATGTCACTTCTCTGCCAGACTTTGATGGGAAGGAAAACCTGCCAAACTGCTGAATCTTGTTTTTGTTTTTCAATGATGACTGCTTTGGTAGAGACTTCTAATTGTCCCTGAATATTCGTTACCCTCTTCTTATATAGTAATATACACCCCAGTTTTCAGCTGGATACATTCCCACCTGTAATAAAGACTATATTTCCTATCTCCACATAGCTGGTGTGAGCATGAACTTTTTCTCTTTTTGACTTTTCTGTTAGTTAAAATACAGATGTGAAAAAATATGTCCAGCTGATTTCTGACAAAGGAAAAAAAATCAATGAAAGAGAGTCTTCTTAACAAACAGTGTTGGATCAATTGCATCAATTTCCCCCCAAAATGAACCTTGACTTAAGCCCACACTCTACCCAAAATTTCGCTCAAAATGAACCACAGATATAAATGTAAAGTGTAAAACTGTAAAACTTTTTTGAAAAGAATATACGAGAAAATCTTTATGACCTACCATTAGGCAACAAATTCTTCAATATGATACCAAAGGCATGATCCATAAAAGAAAAACTCAATTATTGGATTCCTTAAAATTAAATGCTTTTGCTCTATGAAAAATGTTAAGAAAATGAAAAGACAAACCACTGACTTAGAGAAAATGTTTGCAAATCACATATCAGAGAGGACTCATATCCAGAATATATAAAGAACTCTCCAAACTCCACAGTAAGAAACCAAATAATCCAATTAGAAAATGAGCAGAAGATTCCAACAGACATGTCATCAAAGAATATATACAGATGGCAAATAAACATAGGGAAAGATGTTCAACAACACTAGTTATTAGTAAATGCAAATTAAAACTACCATGAGACACCACTACATATATATTAGAAAGGCTAAAATTTAAAAATATATATACTGATAATGTCAAATGCCAGTGAGGGTGTGAAGAAACTGGATCTCTCATATATTCCTGGTGGAAATGTAAATGATACAGCCACTCAGGAAATTAGTCTGGCAGTTTCTTTGTAAGTTAAACATATCCTTACCATATGACCCAGCACTTGTACTTCTGGGCATTTATCCTAGAAAATGAAAACTTATGTTTATATAAAACTCTGTACATGAATATTCATAACAGCTTTATTTGTAATAGCCCCAAACTGGAAATGACTCAAATGTCCTTCAGTGTGAACTGTTAAACAAACCGTGGTGTATCCAAACAATGGAATACTACTTGGAAATAAAAAGGAATGAACTACTGATCCGTGAGACAGATTGGTTCACTCTTAAGGGCATTCTGCTGCCAGAACAAAAGCTAGTCTCAAATCATACATAGTGTATGATTCCATTTATACAGCCTTCTTGAAATGGCAAATTATAAACATCGCTGTTGCCAGGGGATAGGGAAGAGGAGGTAGGGTGTGACTATAAAGGGGTAGCACGAGTGAAGTGCTTTGTAGTGATGGAACAGTTCTGTATCTTCATTAAGATGATGGTTATACAAAGCAAATATATGTGATCAATTGTCATAGAATTAGTTAAAAAGACATACAAAAATGAGTGCATGCAAACAACGATGAGACCTGAGTAAGGTCTGTAGTACAGTTTATTGTACTGTTCCAATTAATTTCTTGCAGTTGATAATGCTCTATAGCTATATAAGATGGCACCATTGCAGGGATCTGGGTGATGGGTACACAAAACCTCTCTGCACTATTTTTGCAACTTCCTGTGGGTCTGGGTCTATAACTATTTCAAAATTTTAAAAGTTTAAATAAAACATTCCTGGTCATGAGGTTAATAAAATGAATCAGAAAAAATGAAATGCAATGAACGGGTTAATAAAATGTCCCCACAGCTCAGGACAGTTTGACTATCTCAGTCAAGTACTGAGTTCTTAACCTACCCTAACAGAATACAGCTACCTAATAGTCATGTCTATCTATCTACTTTTTCAAACCTATTTCGGTTATGATGAGTCATAATTTCTAGAAAGAACAAAGAAAAATGATTTAATTTGTCCCATTAACCAGTTATATTATTAGCACCTTTAATAATAAAATGTCAATATTCTCTGTATAATTAATACATGAAAATTTCAATACTTAAACCAGTAAGAATCCCTTGGTAAATGATGAGCTTCATCTAAGCAGATACGGTTTGTTCTTTTCATGTTTATTTTCTAAGTGCAGAAAATAAACCCACCAGAACCATCATTCTCATTCATTAAGCTTTTGTTGAATGAATAAATAAACATATGCATGAAGAAAATAAATGGTGGTGGCAGGAGCTTGTTCCCTGTCAACAAGCTAGCTATAATCTCAGCATGTCGTATATAGAGTAATAAACTACAAAATATGGTACAGGGTTTGGGCCAGATTGGATAATTATTTTCTAGGGAAATTTGGGTATAAGGAAATGAAAGAACCAGCTATGGAGAGAAAAATTATAAATCCATCATAAATCTACAACAGATTGCTGGAAAAGAAAAGCCTGAATTGGGCTATGTGTAAGCATAAACTAGTCTGAGAAAATCAATTAAAAAAAATAACTGGATATTTGGGAAGTATACTTGTATATAGTAAATAATTAAACATTTTAAACTCCTCATTGTTAAAATAAATGGTTCTTTGTACAATTTCCCCTCTTGATATTAACATCATAGTTTCTTCATTTTCCTGATCTGGTTTTTAAGAAATTTCTAATAATCATGACACAGAAAGCAAATACTCTACAAACACTGTCCTATTATCTTTGCGCCTCATCTATTTGAGGCTCTCACAAATCATGGATATGACATTCAGGAGCTTTGAGGACTTGGCCATCGTATTCTGTGCTAACTGTAAAAGAATTTCCAACCAAAATTTATTTCCAAATTTTGATTAGAACCAATTAGATTCTGCCACTGAGTAAATCCCTACTTCATTTTCATGTAAATTGGAAAATTTAATATTATGTGGGGTGGGCGCTAGTTCTAGATGACAAGACTACATATTTGGCTTTTTTTCAAAAGTATCTAAGATTTTAAATTAGTTGCACTTCACTGTCTTATGTGAAAGTTGTGGATGGTTTCTCTTTTCCTTTTTTGGGAGAAAGGAGATTAAGTGAACAATTCAATGTCTGGTGTATACAGGGCTTTTTTCTATGCTTTAAAATAACTAAGGTGCTCTGCACAATTCCCACATGGTGTTTTAAAGGTGAGATTCAGTTAGATAACAAATTATCTGACTCATAGCTCCATACATTCCAGCAATATTCAACTAAAGTCAATTATGCATCCTGTGTTTTTCAAGTTTCCAACATATGGGGCTAAGGAAGGACGCTGTCAAAACATCCATAAACTCAGACATGTTACTGAACTACACATGCAAGTTGGTTGGGAAATTGTCTACTGATTTCATTTGTACAACGATTAATTTTAGGAATAACTGGATACTAACTAGCTAGTAAATAATTTCTAATGTAGTAAGAGTACCATGGCAGGGATGAGATCCAAGAATTTACTCAAACCTAAATAGCTGTGGGGAAAAACCCAGCAGCTTTAAAGCTGTCAATTTTTTTTTCATGTTCTCTAGAATATGACATTTTGAATTCAATTTTGAGAGCAGATTTTACCTTAACTTTGGGGAAGAAGGGAATGGCCTTCAAAGGTTTTTGGATTTTCTAATGTAAAGGCCACTATCCTAGTCTGGAAGTGAACATTCAGAGGTAAGGATAAGCTGAATATTGATGAATATATGCATAATAATGAAAAGTTTGTTTTCTTTTAGATGAAGTTGCATCTGTGACATGGTTTACATTCAGGTAAATAAAAACAATGAAATAACATAATACCATGAAGGAGAACGCTTGTTTTCTCACTAGGAATTTCAGAAATATAAGGGTCTAATCTTCAGGCAGCGTGACTTGAGAGAGGGGGGCCTCCTATGTGGTTGGTGAACTGGCCTCTTGAAATCATGGTAGGCTTGAGCTGAGAGCCACATCCATCCAGTAAGAGAACCTGTGAAGGTCCACGATTAGGAATATCCATTTCTTTATTCTTAATCTACTCTGTGCACTGCTTTACCTTTCTATTATGCCCAAGATTTTGGTGAATTTTTTACTACAAGTGATAGCCAGGTGTGACAGTTTATTTGGAGAGCTAAGAGAAGGGTTGATGATGTCCTTTAGGATGACACAGTGTGGGAGAGAGACAGTATCTGAACTTGACAGAATAGAGGACTACTGGAAGAGGGGAAATAAGCAGCCATCAGGCTGCATATAACACAAATGCACTGATTGGGATTTCTCAAAAATAGGGGCAAAGACTTGGCTTCCTCTGATCAAATATGATAGAGGCAATTTGGGTATTAAAGGATCATCTCTTAAGACTGGAGAAGTTGAAGATGGGTTATGTAGGAATATCTAGCTAAAAGATAAATTATTTAAAATGAACTACACTGTTTGTTTCCCAAAAAAGGTCATTACTAAAGTGAAAAAGGAGCTAGTATATAGTTAATTGATGTTTAATAAATATGTTATTATGTATTAAGCTAAAATTTTTAAAAAAACAATCATGTTGAGTTTTGGTATACTGACATATGAAAAATACATTTTAATCACAAATGATATTATTTGTGAAACACAAATGCATGGAGTGGAATAAGTAAGCATTCTGTGATTAATTGATTCAAAGATTCAGTTTGAAGAGAATGAGTCTAAAGTATACCCTACAGAGCTTAAGGCTTTAGGACACCAAGGCTGTGCTGATAAAAACAAAGCTAAGTGATTTATCAATCCTGTGAATTAGATTAATGCAGCCAGTCAATCTGGATATTATGGGGAAAATCTCTTTATTTTTCTCAACAGCAAGTATTTTTGTCTGTAATTGTTCTTAATCATTCAAATAATTGCATTAGCTATCTTACTCTGCTTGTGTGAATGACTTTTCTTGAATTATTTCATTTTTTTCTCTGTAGGTTAGGTATTTAATTTCTGAAGGTTTTCTGCCATATGTCCTGTCTTTGCTGGTGGTCATCCAAAAATTGTTCTTTTCCTATAAAATATGTATCATTTCAGTTATCTGATGTTTTTTCCCTTCTTCGATGATAACCAACCATAGATTGTGACCTTGATTTTCCTGTCTTAAATCCCACTTTATCTCCTCCATAAAATTTTCATTTACTTTGTCTATACATTTATCTTAATTAGCCTTCAGTTCCTTCAGTTAAGTATATCTCCATCAATGTTTGCTGTGACCAGGACAAGTGGTGGATAAAAGTGCTATTTTAAATAAGTATGAGTCAGATAACTGCAGCCCCAGGAAGGCCATGTCTTTTTCTCCTCCTTGAAAGTCCAAGGACCAAGAGAAGGACAAATGAAGTCATGAGAATGAGAATTGTACTTTCATAGCAGAGGCAGGGTCCAGAGATGCTCCTCAAGTTCAATTATGTGGTCATTAGGAAATGTCTTTTGTTGCTGTAATGATAATAAGATAAGCCAAGTGCTTAAGTAGCATTAAATGAACAGGAGATATTTATGGAGGAACCCCTTAGGTTTTGTTGAAATATATCACTTATTTTGAGTAGATTACAAGGTAGACTTATGACAACTCAATCATGCAGACATTTAAGGAAAAAGAGTCACTGCTGTAGTTTGGAAAATGTTTTAGCCTGGGGGCAGAAATAATCCAATACTAATAGTATTTGATTTTCCTTTTTCTCTTGTTTGCATGGAAATGTGAGAGTAATAGAAAGAAAAGGTAGGGATGCTAGTCCCTGCCTGCGCTCCCCCCCGGGGTCATAAAACTCTTGTAAGAGAAATTTCTCCCCAAATGGAGAGTACGTAGTCTATAGAGGACAACCATTTCTCCCCAAATGGAAAGAGTACGTAATCTATAGAGGACAACAATTTCTCCCCAGATGGAAAGAGTATGTAGTCTATAGAGGACAACTATTTCTCCCCAAATGGAAACAGTACGTAGTCTATAGAGGAAAACTATTTCTCCCCACATGGAAAGAGTACGTAGTCTATAGAGGAAAACTATTTCTGGTGGTAAAACATAAGTATGTTTAGACATTCCCATTTATAACTTTTCTTAATCTAGATAAGTTTTTGCTCAGATCCTATTTTATTTTCTCTGCAGTCTATGTGATTTGTTGACCCATCTCTACTTCTGTACTTTATAAGATTCTTGAAGAAATGTTGTTTGCTTTATTACTATAAATTGTGATCCTATAGCTTTCATACATTTTTTCTTTCTTACAAAATAAAACTATCGTTCAATATATCCAGCTAACTCTCATTGTTTGTTAAAAGATAAGTAATAGGGAGATACAAAAGAAAAGAAATAATACAGGTTTAGCAGAAACATCTTTTTGAATAGCAAACTAAGACCACGGATTTTTTTTTTTTTAAGCAAACCCATCATCAGATTTTAAAGCTGCAGATCAAAAAGGATTATGCCCAATCTCTTTTTTTTTTTATTAATGTAGAAGTTGAAGCCCAGAGGTCTTAAAATACTTGCCCTCAGCTGTTGGATCCAGTATAATCAGCTGTAAGGTGTCTGCCTGACCTGAAGCTTAGCTCTAGAAGGGTGAGAAAGAGACAAAGAACTTATTGTACGTTAAACTTCAACCTGAACCTCTAGTAATGAGGACAGCCTCCTTTGAAGGTTCCAAACAGGGAGTGGGGTCAAGACTTCTCCTTTTCCCTTGGTTACTTAATTGTTACTTCTCCCTGTCCCCAGACAATGCCAAGCGTGTGTGATAAGCCTTGACCCTCATATCTGCCTCTTTCACCGCCCTCTGTACCAAGCCTTAGGGCCAGATATAGTCTGTTTTTATTCTTTTTTTTTCTCAGCCTTTCACCAACATCTTAGCCTCCTCCTCCCTTTGATCAGGAAGCCTGGTGACCTCATGGTCCCAGACGACCACTTCATTCTTACTGGAGAACTCTGTGAACTGAGGCCTCCAGATTTAACTCTTAATGTACTGAAGATTATCAAAGAAACTGGAAAATCTCCTCTCAAGAAAATGTCCCTTGCTAGGAGGGCCATTATTTCACTACAAAATCCTATCTTGAATGCCAAAAGCGAAATATTACTTCATTTCTTACTCTAAATATCCCTAGGGAAACTTAATGAAACCCTGGAAAGATGGATGCCTTAGATGAACGTCAAAGAGAAAGAAATGCAGTAAAGAAAGCACATAATTTTCAAAGTAGAATTCTGATCACATTTATTTTGTAAGTAAACAAATAATCCAGGAAGAAATCACTAGGGAGAGGTCTATACCTAACACAATATTGCTGGTATTTACTGAACTGAGTCAAAAACCTAGTAGAATCTCTACATGCCATCAATAAGAAGTTACAGTGTCCTCGTGGAGGATATATTTGAACACAGATTACATTGCTACTGGAGTCATGCCTATGAGACATCAGAAAAATTGGGATTCTAATAGATTTGAAACACAGGTTGCGTATGTGGGGAAACTGAGAGGTGTCTTTCTACCTCAGAAATTGCATAACCTTGTACAGAGAGCCAAAACCTACTAAATGGATCAGCCGTCCGAAGGGGACTTGAGTGATTTTTCCCAGTCCTGTCATTTTGTGAGCCTCTCATTTTTACAACACTTACGGTAGAGACAAATTGCAATAGAAAGTTCACTTAGAATGAAAAAAATCAAAGGCTAGCAACGACTCAAAGATGTTACGGTCTTGGCTTCACCCCTTCCTGGCCTTTTAATAACTACAAGTAATCAAAGCCATTTTAAGGCTTTTATGTATGCTTCCATTATTTTCCTATGCTGGGTAATTCTCACTGTAGAAGCAAGATGTATTTACCTAATCTGTGGACTGACACACAGTAACCAATATCTAAATACAAATGAACCTTTGGGAGAACTGGGAAAGGCTTAATATGTGAGGATCACTCAACCTGTAGAGGTTTATCCTTTTGTGTTTAGGTTCTCTGGTCCCCTCAGGATGCCATCTAGTATAATTGTTTTTTTGAATAGCTCTAGTGATTTTAACAACCTTGCTTGTAGGGTTTTTTTTTTTTTCTATGTTTTAAAGTGTTTCTAATTTTTTATGAAAAGTTCCTTCTGACATTTGCTTTGATTTTTTTCCCCATTTAATTTCCATTTATGCCCTTACTACATTATTTCTAGGAAGTGGGAAACTGAAACTTTGGGTATGATCAAGGCTATTAAAAGCATGTACTTCTTTTGAAACCTCTTACCATTTTGTTCTGGGTATTATCAGCCTCAGTATGGGAATAGAAAGGGAAAAGGTTAAAGTTTACCAGTGTATATTGCCCTTTGTTTTTATTCGCTTTTAAGCGCCTGGAAATAGTGTCTATAATCCCAATGCACCTGAATAACAAAACTCATATCTGTGTATAAATTTTATATATGAAATGATATTGGAAATTGAGAACAAAAATAATGATTTGACAGTGAATCGTCCCAGCATTAAATTGAAAATAAGTAAGCCACTTTACATTTTTAAAATTAAGTAATTACAGATCATTGATCATTGGCTTAATGTTGTTTTCTGATCCTATGATGTGCATACTCACCAGGATTTCAGCTGTAGTTTGTTTAGCTTTGAATCAGGGACATTTTGTACCATGATTCATTTGATGTACCTAAATTTTACAACAGCAACGATTTAGTCTTTTTTATTTATGTTAGCAAAAGGAAATATAATAAAGATGATCTGGAAACTTATCAGGAAAATAGGAACTGCACATTCATGTAAGCACCTTAATGGATATCTTATTATGATGAAAAGTTCAAAGAGGCCAGTCTTTAAGAGGCCAGCTCCTCTTAAATCTTGCAAAGAACAGTTTTTCCTCAGCTAACATTAAAAGAGATTTAACTATTTTAAGAGGTGTTAAAAACTTTGAACCTAGATGTTAATCATTCAACAAATGCTTATGGAGCACCTAATATGTGCTAGTCTGTCTCTGTTTTGATTCCCAGAGATACAGAAGGAAAACTAAAGCAGGTAATCAATCTGGAAATAAGAGCTCAGTTCTGGGTGCCTGGGGACCATGTACTGGGACCATGGCGCCCTGGACAGAAAGGGTCAAGAAAATAAAAATGGCAATTTCATGCTTTATTTCTAGGTGTCACCGTGGAATTACTTTTCCTAACCTATAGAATTTATTTTTTTTTAAACTTTTAAAATGTAAGTAAGATACAAATACAGAAGAATATGCAATACAAACATAAAGCTTAATGAATTATCATAAGACCAACACCCTAGTACACACTATTCATGTCAAGAAACTGAAGTATGCCCAGAGCCCCAGAAGGTCCTCTATGTGCTCCATTTCATTATAATCACTTCCCACCCCACAAAAGTAGCCATTTTAAAAATTCTTATAGTAATCATCTCTTTGCATTTCTTTATAGTCTTATTAACTTGTTATTCTAGGGACTAGATCAGAGCTTTGCAAATTGCATGTACTCAATAAATTCCTAAACAAGTTAAGTCACTGAAGATGCATTCCTCAAGTATACATCCTTAGAAACTCTGTTTAATGTTTCCTGTTTTTAGGGGTTTTTTGGGGGGGGGCAGGAGGTTGGGGTGATTTGGGGATATGTCTCTTAAGTCACTATTATTCTACATTTTTTCCTTCCATCCTTACATTTTCTTACAATATATTTTTTGAAAAATTAGGTCCATCTGACCTGTAGTTTTGAATATGCCCGTCCTTTGTATTTACCACAGTTTGGCAGTTGATGCAGAGGTTTGATTAGACTCAGACTCAGTCCCTTTGGCAACACTGCAAGTTATATTGTGTTCTTTCATTAGGAGGCACATGCTATTTGGTTGTTCTTTTTTGTGATATCAGCAGCTGTGAATGCTATGACTAGATGCATTAATTTGATGGGAGTTATAAAATGGTGATATTCCATTGTTGTCATTTATTTTTCATTGTCTGGATGGAATAATTCTATACATAGAGGGTCTCCCTCAACTGTTATTTTGGTACCCAATCATATTGGTAAGGCAAGGTAAATGTTTTATTTTTTTCCTTCTATTTCCCATTTCCCACAATGATGAATTTGTCCCTAAACACCCTCTGAAAGTAACTAATTAGTTCTTTTATCCTTTTTTTGCACCATTATCAATTCATGGATTTAAACATATTTTATGAGTGTCAGTCCGACTGGGCTCCTGTAACAAAATACCATAGACTGAATGGCTTCTAAAAATGTATTTCTCACAGTTCTGGATGCTGAAAGTCCAAGAGTAGGGGGTCAGCATGGTCAGGCTCCGGTGAGAGCTCTCCTCTGGCTCACAGACTGAGGACTTCTCGTTGTGTCCTCACATGGTGGAAAGGGTAACATAGCTCTCTGGAGTCTCTAAGAGTACAAATTCCATTCATGAGCCTCCATACTCATGACCTAATCACCTCCCGAAGACCCCACCTCCATCACATTAGGGGCATTAGGATTTCAGCATATGAATTTTGGGAGGACACAAACATTCAGTCCATAACAATGGATTTCAATTCATTGCTATTGCTATCCTTATTGGAGTTCAAATCATCCTAACATTTGACCTGCAGGAAACTTACTCAGGTGTCTGGCTTTTGATGCCATCAAATGGGATGATGAGGATGACCAGGTTATGTGTCTCTCCTCAGCCAGTAGGCTAACCCAGACATCATCAGAGTGGCTGTAGGGTTCCAAAGAGCCACAAGAGATGGCACACTTAAATGTGCAAGTATTTATTAAGTTTCTTAAGTCTCATTAGCCAAAGCAAGTCACATGGGCAAACGCAGGTTCACTGAGAGAGAACTACCTCAGAGTGGGAAATGAGATGAGAATTATTGGTCCATTTTTGCAAACAATCTACCACATATCTAATTGTCTTTCTCTTAAACATCACATACTCTTTTAGCTAGATCCCTAAAGTATTTTTGTTGGCCTTTTCTATAAAACTCAGTAATTTTACCAGTTATAGCTTATTGTTAGTCAATATTCTCTGGTATGCAGAGAATATGTAGTTTCAATTTTTCTGTTGTTAATATCAAGGAAGTTTTCTTTAATTATTTTTAGTATTTGTATTCTCTTGCTTTGGTTTTCTTCTTCAGATATTCCTATTATCCATATACTAATTTTTTCCATGCATTTTCAATATATGTTTTTTTCTCCTGAATCATTTTCATCTATTTATTTCATTTTAATTTTTAATATCTTGTTTCTTTTCACAGTTTTCTTTCTCTGAAGTCATTATCTCTTGTGTTCATTTGCTCTCTCATTCTTTCTGATTTATTCATTTCTGAATTTTTTTCCTTTATTTGTAATTCTTTTCTAAGTTCCATCATCTTATTTAAGAGTTTAAAATTTTTGATTTATGTCATTCTTTTATATTTTGTATCAATTTTAATTTTTTAGCTCATTTTGAAAAATATTAAGATGGTTTTAATCTCATGGATGTGTTTTTTATTTTCTTTTTTCTTATAGTAACATTGTATGGAATTTGACTTCAACCATTTTTGTTGCTTATTTTTTTGTAAATTAGTTCTCCTAAGGTTTTAGAGAGAGGTGTTGTTCACAACAGCTTTCTGAGATTTCACGGCTCCGTGATTTTCCCTTCTCTATCTTTATCTGAATCTTATCTTCCTTCCTTTCTGTTGTCCACATTGTGCTTAATTCTAATCATATTCCAGAATTTTCCTGCCATTGCCTAGCCCTGTCCAGGAAGGCAGTTTTGGCTGGTCAGATTTGAAATCATAGGATCTAGACTGCTCCAGCTTTCACACTCTACAGTAAGCCCTTGGCATACCAGCTACTGGATTTATCTAAACCCCTCTTTGTGTAAGCTGCTGTTCTTAGTTTGGCTTGATATGCATTCCAGTGCAGGCATGTTGGCTGTTATGGATTCTGTTCTTAGATCTGTCCCATACTTCAGCCTCTTTCTGCTCCTTCCCACACAGATATTAACACACATGGGCATCTTGAGTCTGTGGGAGATGTTTTCCCTCCCACTCGTATTTTGGAGTTCATGGAGGATATTATGTCACCTAGTTAATTGTAAATGTTATACCTTGGTTTTGGGGTTTTGCTATTTGGTTACCCATTTTTACAAAGAGTTTTACAGAGACTCACAAAGTATGCAGTGCTGTTGCCATGCTCTTTCCAGATTCCCTCACCTCTCTCATCTTTTTATTCTCCCAATTTCTCCATTCCCTCTTCTATTCTAAACCCCAAATCATCTAAAACTGCTATTCGGCCCCCGCCCCCCCCATAAGTTAATTCTTCAACCCAGCATCACAGACTATGCACTTGAGGTCATAGACTATTATCTTGATTTTTAAAAAATAAATACAAATTGATCAATTACAGATGCTTTCTCCCCACGAGCCAAAAGCACTGTGTACTAGATGCCCAATAAAAATTACTTTGGATGATTACTGACACTGTGTATGGCACTTTGGCATTTGGAAGTGTTATAAAAGAGGATAAAAACTGGTTTGAATACCAGCATCTCAGGAAAGTGTTGATATTATATCTCCCAGACAAAATAGGAACTGGGACACGGCTTTCTCTAACTTAGCTCCAAAGTATTTGTTCTGATTAAAGAACATACATCAAAGAAAAAACTCCTTTCCCAGTGAACCATTTCACAATGTTCTGTTAGTCACAGTTCCATTCCAATACAATGTGAATACCAAACATGTAAAGCATGGCATGACAATAGGAAAACTTTATCTGGGTTAGGGACACATTGATCTTCCATAGTGAACATTGCTCTTCTTTCCCTTTCAAAGGGCTGAGTTTGCCCTAAAGGATGCAAAGTTTTAGCCTGATCCTCCTTAGGACCAGTCATAATAATCTGTACTAACAAGCCAGGCTTAGCATGTTATCTAAAACCATGGAGCAAAGGGAAACCAACTGGTCCATACTAGGGACTTGACTCCCATGAACACTATGATCTAACAAACTGAACTTACTGAAATACAAGTGATTTTTAAAAGAATAATCAGAATAATATTTAATGCAAGAACTCATTACTAAAGTCATGTTTATTCATTTAAAAGTAAATGACACATTTCTATACACACCAGGAGAAAGTGGTCCATGCTGAGTTCTAATTAAGTATCGCCAGCCTCATGTTTATAGATAGTTTCATAATTACAAAAATTGCCAGGAACCAGTCTTTGATCTAAAACCTATCAGCCTGCATTGAATTACAATCTAATTTGCTTCCTCTGTCCCAAAATGACCAGCTTGTGCTGTAACATGATCTTTTAATAATGTGATCTGAAGTAACTGTTCAAACAAAATTTGATTTGTTTAATGAGCAGATACAAAAATAGTGCAGTAATATTTTTGTCTTGAGAAGAAAATTAAAATGCCTTTCAGTTGATGAAGTTGCCTTAGATATAACTACATTTCCAGTGTGCCAGCACCCAAGCAGTTAATGGTAGTGAGAATCAAAGGCCCAAAGAAAGAGGCCCTAATCATAATGATTTTATTCTGAGGGGCAAAACCAGGGCAAAGTCAAACATCACGTGGTCTTGTACTCCGTTTGAAACATGCATTGATAAAGCTGTTTTTGAAGTCAATATTTGTTTGCCTCAGTGTAATTATAGTCCTTTGGGTTTTTCTTGCCAATATGTGTGTGTTTGTGTGTGTGTTTGGGGGAGGGAGGATGTATAGATGAGGAGTAACATTGCTATAACAAGTAACTTGCTCTTTCCCTCATAATGCTGTCATTTTTTGGATTAGTGTCCAAACTTACATTGAAGAGAGACTTATAGTGATATTATCCCTTCGACAATTGTCCCATGGATTGCCTTGGATGTTAAAAACTCAAAATAATGTTTGCTTACCCCAAGTTTTAATGTTTTGTTACAGATGTAATAATCCAGTGTGACAAGAAATTAATTATAAATTTAAATGAACAAATTACTGAAAGCATTTTTTTTCTAAAATTATCTATTATTCTATCTAAAATAGCATATTTAGCATCCTCAAAATTATTACCTCCTCCTCCAAGTACTCTGGGAACATTCACAAAAATACATTCAATTTCTTCTAATTTCTTCCCCTATTACCACTCCCCTCTCTAAAATCCTAAAAGGCCTCTTGTCTCTCAAATGAAGTGGACTCTTTTCATTACATTTTTTATATTAATTCACTCTATTGATAATTCTCTTGTTCTTCCATTTTTTCAACAAAAAGTTGAGAGCCCTCTCTGTAGCAGACATGATTTTGGGTATTAGGGATAAAGTAGGGATCAAAACAAGAGATTCTCTGTCCTCATGCTGCTAAAGTCTGGAAGACAGGAAAAATTAATCCATAATAAAATATCAGATATTGAAAAGTACTGTAAAGAAAAGTAAGCAGAGGGACTCCCCTGGCAGTCTAGTGGTTAAGACTCTGAGCTTCCACTGCAGGGGGTGTGGGTTCGATCCCTGGTCAGGGAACTAAGAACCTGCATGCTACTTGGAGCGGCCAAAAAAAAAAAAAGGAAAACATTAAAAAAAAAAAAAAACAGAAAAAGAAAAATAAAGCAGAAAAAAAAAAGAAAAAGGAAAAATAAAGCAAAGTAAGGGGAGAAGATTAAACAGTATCTACGAGGGTTTTTTCCGGCACTATAATCTGATCTGGGACCTGAATTAAGTGAGGGAGTAAACAGGGTGAATATTTGGGGAAAGGTATTTTTAGGCAGCAGGACAAACAGAGGCTTAAAGAATGTATATTGACATTTTTGGAAAGTTAGCTGGATGGAGGGAGAGTGGCTGGAAATTAGAACAAAAAGGTAGCTAGGAGTTGGATTATATAAGACCTCAAAGCCACAGTAGATTCTTTGCTTTTATGGTATATTCTATGGGAAGATTTCATGCAGGGAGAGGCATGTTCATCAAAAGAGGTCGTTTCAGTCGCTTTGGCTGTTATATGGAGAGTCAACTGTGTGTATGTGTGTTTGGGGTGGTGGAATGAGTATGCCAAGAGTAGAAGCTGGGAGACCAGGTAGAATATGATATCAGTAATCCAAGTTATTTATTATGATGGCCTAGACTAGATAAGAGGACCTGGTTTAGGAGAGGAACAGCAAATGTGGTAAGAAGATCTGACTTCAGAAAATAGTTTAAATGTATAACTGAAGGACTTTAATGGAGTAGATGAGGAATGTGGAAAAAAAAAGAGGCAACAGAGATAATTCCAATGTTTTTGACATGAGCAGCTAGGCAAATGTTGGTGACATCTATTCACAAGAGAAACTGAGTCAGAAACAGAGCAGGGGAGAATTGAGTTCAGTTTAAGATACATTTGAGTTTATTAGACATATAAGTGGAGATATTAAATAGCAAGTTGGATAAAAGTCTTGAGCTATGGAAGAAGTTGGGTCTGGAATTGTAAAAATGGGAGTCATCAGTTTCCAAATTGTATTTAAAAGTATGAGTCTGAATGGAATAACCAGTGGTTGAGTGTAGGTGAGAAGAGAGGAGAAGTGAAGAGGAGAGAAGAGGTCCCCAAATGGAGTACTGGTGAGAAGAATCCAATGAAGCCTATTGAAAAAGTGAAGACAGTGAGACAGCAAGGGAACAATGATGTGTCCCTCCCAGAGGCCAAGTAAGGAAAGGTTTGCAAGAGTGAACTGTATCAGGTGCTTTGAGAAAGTCAAGGAAGATGAACACTTAGAAATTATCCTTGGATTTGCAATATGAAGTCATTCATGACCTTAACAAGAAAAATTTTGTTCAAATGTTGGAAACAAAAGCTTGCTTGGTGTAGGTTCAAGAGAGAATGATCAGGGTTGTAATGAATAGCATTCAAGGAGATTTTCAGTTAAAAAAAAAAAAAAGGAGAGAGAGGGAAATGTGGCAACAAATATTAAATTTAAGAAAGAACTGCCATCAGGGAAAGTGAGAGCTAAATTCTTGAAGTAAATCAGGGAGAAATTCCATGTTGTATTATCCATTTGGAAGATCCAGAAAGGCACACCCCAAGTAAAGCTGTGTAAATGACATATGGGTCCACCAACTCAGATCCATGGGAAAACAGAACAGGAATGAGAAGAAGACAAGTTGAAGCAGAATAGTCTACGATTTTTGCTTGGAATAGTTTCGGCACTTCGGGGATTCATTTTTATGGTTATAGGGGTATATGTTACATAAGCATATTACGGTGGTTTAGAGATAGGAGGACACTTTTTTTACTGAATTCTTTTCCTAAATATTCTATTCCACTATAACAGACTTAAATATTGCTTCTAAACTGATATATCTCAAATCCAAAATCATCTTTCTAATTCATTTTCTGAGTAACAGATGCCAATTAACAATTATTTGCTGGGTACCTACCACTGGAATTCCCACTGAAAATTCAACTGAGCATGCTTTAGAATCAAAATCATTATCTTCTTGAAATATGCCTTTGTTCCTCTCATCGCTCCTTTGTATAATAGTCCCTCCATTATTCCCAACACCCTGGCTTATAAACTTGACTTCCTTGTCTTCATGGTCTTACAGCCAATCATCTACCAAAGTACCTGTGCAGTGTGGTCCCTACTTCCACTTCCCCTTTCCATTTGTACTGCCAGTTCCTTAATTCATACCCTCATCAACGCTCACATTGACCACGCAATGCCCTCCTATGCATTTCCTATATTGCCCCACAATCTAGCCTTTCACATTGTTAAATTTTCTTATCATCCACCTGTATAATCATATCACTCCCTTCCTCTTTAATTTTCTTGAATATCATTATGTAAGGAATTTAACCTCTTAGTGTAACTTTCAAGGTATTCAGTCATTTGGTTTCATCCTGATTTTGAAGGTAAATAGTTTTCTGGAAGGTTGGACAGCTGGGGAGTAGAGAAAGGAAACAAGGGATGCCAGGCACTGAAATTGCTTTTTCCTTAAAATAGAATATGATTTTGTCAATGTAAGCATAAGGTAAGAAAGCCCAGGTGTCTGTAATTTTTCCTATTGAAAGCATAAAGTGATTGAATGTGTTGTGTTTTTTTTTTCCCTGAAAACTGATGAGAATCCAAATTATAAAAATACTGGGATATGGCAAAAACTTCAGATTTTCAGATCTAAAATATTCCTAATTTTCTGGTACAGAGTCACTGATGGCAGGTCATCATCCCCACAAGTGACATTCTACAAAAGAAATGAGGCTATTGTAATTTTGTATTCTTTGCTTAAAATAATAATAATGATAGTAATAATAACAATAATAGTAATGAGGACCAATCTAAATTTATGGTTTGAATTTGTTATGCTGCCATAAGTTCATAGTCCATTCTGATGAGCTGTACCGATCCTGCATCAGTATACACAGATATTCCCTGCTTTTCAAAAGTTCTGTTTATGCCACTTTGCTTTTACGGAAGACCTACCTTAGTACCTGTTTTCACTAACTGAAAGAAATCCAAAGAGGCTTTTTGCTTTTACGCGTTTGTTTTGCAGCCAGCCGTCCTAGAGGCAGCACACACCCAGAGCAGTGAGAGTGGCCCCGCCAAGCTCCTTCCCTGGGAACTGCACTCAGCATCTCAGCCTCAAGCTGCCATAGCTTTGAACTGTGTCTGTGACCGTCTGTGCTTTATCTCAGTTTATTATGTGCACCCGTTAACCAGATGTGTCTTAAGGTAACTGCTTCTTCACTTTACACCATTTCAGCTTACAAAAGTTTTCATAGGAACACTCTCCTTTCAGATAGCAGGGGAAACCTGTATTCTTTGCATCATACCTCTTAGTCACTGTTCCACTCTTCCATGTTTGCTCATGCTGTTGCCTCCGCTTTTGATGTCCACTCCTTACTTCATATTACATTTCCCTTAAGTTTCAAGTTTCCTATAAAATGCTGCTTCTATTGTAAAGCCTTTTTCCTGCAGCACTTTGACGTTACCTCTATTCCTGCATTTATTACCTCTATTCCTGCATTTATTTTATGTCTTCCTTGTGCAGAGGTTAACTGATAATGTGTCTGGGACCTGACCACATCATCATTTCTCTATGCTCACAGCTGCTGTTGTCCAGTTGCCTTACTCTGGGCAGATGATTAATTATATTCGCAATGGTGGGATTTAATGGACCAGCATACATAGGAGCATCTTTCATTGCAATAGGATCCTTCTGGACAGGGGTTATCTCCTAAAGGTGAGATTGTGAAAATGTACTTCGGGGGATGTGGGATAGTAATTATGAGGATAGTTTTATTTTTTTAAACCATTTTAAAGTATACAATTCAGTGATTTTTAGTATATCCACAATGTTGTGAAACCCTCACCACTATCTAATTTTAGACACAAAAAGAAACCCTAAACCTCCCAATTCATCCTCACCTCTGGCAACCACTAATCTTGCATCTCTACGGATTTGTCTATTCTGGACATCTCATGTAAATGGAATCATGCAGTAGGTGACCTTTTGTGTCTGGCTCCTTTCACTTAGCAGAATGTTGTCAAGCTTCATCCATGCTGCAGTATGTATCAGGACTTTCTTCATTCATTTTTATGGCTGAATAATATTCCATTGTGCAGATACATTTTTTAATCTATTCTAATCTATTTGATGGACATTTAGATTGTTTTCACTTTTTGGCTATTATGAATAATGCTGCTATGAACATTCATGTACGAGTTTTTGTGTGAACATATGTTTCCAGTTTTCCTGGGTATATACATAGGAGCGATATTACTGGGTCATATAGTAATTCTATATTTAACCTACTGAGAAGCTGCCAAACTTCCCCATAGGTGCTGTCCATTTTACATTCCCACCAATATATGATGGTTCCACTTTTCCACATACTTACTGACACTACCAACACTTGTTATTTTCTGTTTTGTTTTTTTTTTTAAATAATGTCTTTTCATGTGCTTATTAGTCATTGTATATCTTCTTTGGAGAAACATTTATTCAAATCCTTTTTCCATTTTTAAATTGGGTTATTTATCTTTTTATTGTAGAGCTCTAAATATTCTCTATATATTCAGGCCCTTCTCAGATACATGATTTGTGAATAGTTTCTCCCATTCTAATAGTTATCTTTTAATATTCTTGTGGTTTTGGTGTCGTGTTTAAGAAAGTATTGCCTAATCCAAAGTCATGAAGATTTACACCTATGTTTCTTTCTGTTTTATAATTTTAGTTTTTATAGTTAGCCTTTGATCCATTCTGAGTTAATTTTTACATATAATATGAGGTAAGGGGATAAAATTTATTATTTTGAATGTGGATATCCAATTGTCCCAGTGCCATTTGTTGAAAAGACTATTCTTTCCCTCACTGAATAGTTTTGGCATCCTTGTCTAAAATCAATTGAACATAGATATGTGGGTTTCTGTCTGTAATCTCAATTCTATTCCATTGATATATTCATTTGTGCTCATGCCAGTAACACACGCTTCTTTTGTTTTTTAATGTGGGATTTAAAAATTTTTTTTTAATTTATTTATTATTTATTTAGTTTTGGCTGTGTTGGGTCTCTGCTGCTGTGTGGGCTTTCTCTAGTTGAGGTGAGTGGGGGCTACTCTTCACTGCGGTGCACGGGCTTCTGATTGCGGTGGCTTCTCTTGTTGCGGAGCATGGGCTCTAGGGTGTGCAGGCTTCAGTAGTTGTGGCACATGGGCTCAGTAGTTGTGGCGCATGGGCTTAGTTGCTCTGCAGCATGTGGGATCTTCCCGGACCAGGGATCAAACCAGTGTCCCTTGCATTGGCAGGCAGATTCTTAACCACTGCACCACCAGGGAAGTCCCCACATGCTTTTAATTTCTATAGCTTTGTAGCAAGTTTTGGAATCATGTGTGAGTCCTCCAACTTGTTTCTTTTTCAAGGTCATTTTAGCTGTTCAGGATCCCTTGTATTTCCATATGAATTTTAGGTCAATGTTGAATCGGAGTGGTAATAGCAGACATTCTTGTTATTCCTGATCTTAGGGGGAATAATAGTATTCTGACAATTGCTATCTATTAACTTGAGAGTTTAATCTATTTACAGTTAAAGTAATTACTGAAAAGAAGAACTTCCTTCTGCCAATTTGCCGTTTGTTTTCTCTATGCTATATCTTTTTCTGTTCCTTAATTCCCCCTTATAAGTATTAAATAGATATCTTCTTGTCTATCAGTTAGATTCTCTTACTGTTTTTATATTATTTATTTTTGAGTTATTTTCTTAGTGGTTGCCTTGGGAATCTTAATCAACAATAAACTAACACTCTAGTTTGAATTAATACTGATTTAATTTTAATAGTATACAAAACCTTTTTTCCTATATATCTTGTGGGTTCTACTTATTCTCTTATGTCTTTTCATTTCAGCCTGAAAACTCCCTTTAGCATTTCTTGTAGGGAAAGTCTAATAGCCCTGTAGTTTTTATCTCTTTCTCTTTTTGTTCTTCTGAGAATGCTTATTTTGTCCTTTAATTTTGAAAGATAGTTGCTGGACATAGAATTCATGGTTGACAGCTTTTTTTCTTTTAGAACTTTGAATATGTCATCTTACTACTGTTATGGACCCTCAAAATTCATATATTGAGACCCTAACCCCTAATATGATGGTGTTAAGATGTGGGGTCTTTGTGGGGTCATGAGGATGGAGTCCTCATGATTGGGATTAGTGCCCTTATAACAGAGACCCCAGAAAGCTCTCTTTGAAGACACAGTGAGAAGATTGCCATCTATGATCCAGGAAGCAAAACCTCTCCAGACACTGAATATTTGGGCACCTTGATTGTGGACTTTCCAACCTTCAGAACTGTGAGAAATAAATTTCTGTTGTTTGTAAGCAACCCCAGCTATGGTATTATGTTATAGCAGCCCAAACTAAGACAACTATCTTCAGGTCACCATGGTTTCTAATGAGAAACCAGCTGTTAATTCTGTTAAGGATTCCTGTATATGAGTTGCTTCAGTCTTGCTTCTTTCAAGACTCTTTGTCATTGACTTTTATCAGTTTTATTATGATGCATGTGGATCTCTTGGAGTTTACGTAAAATTCGTTGAGCTTCCAAGTTGTGTACATTAATGTTTTTCATCAATTTTTAGAAGTTTCTGACCATAATTTCTTCAAATAACTCTACCCCTTTCTCTTTATTAATATTTGATACAGATTGTCACTAGCATTCTCACTCAGTCTGTATGTCAAATTGACAGACCTGACATTTCTGAATCTAGCTTGTCATTTCATTAGTCACAGCACAAGATTAAAACAATGATAAACTAATCAGATGCGAACATAAGTTTGTTCTCTACATTCACACTTAAAGATAATATTTGTAACATGGATTTATAACATTATTCTTAAAATGTTCAATACCTTAAGTAAATATTTTACTTTTAGATATTAATTATCATATGAATTCATCATGAATAACAAGATACATTTTAAAACTAAGCATACAAAATAGGAATAAAAACATCTACAATAGTTTCAGTGGTTTTTAAAAACATTAATGCTCAGTACAATACTTTATAAAATATCACTGAATGTCAACATAATGGTAAATATTTAGAAGCCTTTTTTGAGAATTCTTAGTATTGAAAAAGAATAATCAGATATAATTGGAAAAACACTTGTTATTCCCTTCACAGTGAAACTTGTTGTAAATAATACATGAAAAATAATCTGATCTTAAACTAAAATGTGTTCTTTTATTAGAAAATACTGTTAAAAGATACATAGGAAATATTGCTGAAGATTTAGAAAAGCAACTAATAGATCAAATTACTTAGTGTGGGAGTTTGCTATATAGTTGGATGGAAGAACATATTTCTAACAAGTCCTACCTTAGGAAATTTGATAGATGATAAAATACTCAAATTATTGTTGTCTGTGAACCTCTCAAAAGAATATGCATTGGATAATGTTTCAACAGTAAATAATTCTTTTAATTAATTAGAAAAAATATGTAAATGTAACCACCATAGACTGATTACCTTGACTGCAGTTTTTTTTTAAATGAGTGGAAGACAACGTTGAGGAAGCTGCATCATGCATGAAATGCATTCATTACATTATTTATAGCCAAGCTATTAAAGCAAGGAGAATAAAGGCAGCAGTGTACCAAATGCTTTACGATGTCAGTATTATTCATTTAAAAAATTAATACATAATAAAATCTTTAAAATAGCTCAAAATGAGAAGAGATATGACCTTGAAGATCACATGTATTACTTAGAAATGTGCTGGCTGCTTTGTCACAAAAACTTAAGAGTTGAGCTATACATTTTTTATTTTAGAGAAAAAAGAAGTTTTCCAAATACGTGGAAATTTTTGCATATGGTTTCAGGCAAATGTTAAAGAGAAAATGTGACCCTTCAAAGTACAGTAGAATTTTAACAGTGAATGGGTAGTTTTTGAGTTTTTGAAAGAAACTTGGGGTATAGAGTAAAAATTTTTGATATGGCTTCTCAGTGATTATTTGCATTACACAATTTTGTTGCTGAAAATAAATGTGTGTCATCTATAAAAATATTCAGATTTTCAAACTCAGAAATAAAAATTTCTAACATATTTACAAATCTTCCAAATGAATGGTTCTATGGTTGTTCAATCTACTTGTTAACAATATTAAAAGGCAGCATTTTCTTATCAGCTTAAAAGAAGTACTGGGTATTAGGGAAAATGAAATTTTACCAAATCAATTTCAGTAAAAACGTTGACAGAATTTGTGAGTGTGACTGAAATATTAATATCATGATGTGGTAGGCACAGTTGACAGTACTTCTTCAGTTTGAAAATAACCTCATTATGACATCTTTTTTTACCTGCAACAGTGATTAAAATCAGTTATTTATATAAACTGAACTAAGAATCAAACCTTGAATTTGTGGACTCAAAGAGCTTTACTAGATTTTCAAAATTACCAAAGCATTTTCTATCATAGTATCTGTGAGGGAAATGTTTTTTAAATCATTAATAAATAAAACAAAATTTGAAATACTTTATCTTTCTTTTTTAATTTATATTTTTACATATTTTATAATATATTAAATCATAAATACAATAGCATATGATTTATAAACAAATACCTAAGACATATTTTTTTGTAATTATGCAAATCTATGTACTAACCACTGATTTGACTTTTGTTTTAGGTATTAATATTATACAACAGCAACTGAAATACTGGGTTCTCTGCTCTTAATTTAAACTATATTAAAGCTGTTATGAGGAATATTTTTATCTTCTCTTTATTTTAAATTATCTATTTCTGGGAAAATGCTGGAAGATTATTTTATTTTTAATTAGATCATGTTTGTTTTTGACACATTCCTACCCTTTATCTGAGTTAGGATAGTGAAAGTTTTCTCATATCCTCCAAAATTAGTTCACATCTGGTCCCACTTTTTCATTTTAAGCTATCCAGAATTTATTTTGTTCCTCTGAAAATGGAGTTGAGTTGTAAACTATGCTGGAAATACAGGTAAGATAGCCTAGAATGAGTTGCATGCATACTTGATAGAGAATTTTATGTACCACAGTTAAGAGGACAAAAGCCAAGACACATATTTTGCTAGGGCAATTGAGTTAGAATGGTAATTTCTTTTAACAATGTAACTTTGAATTTAAAAAGTCAGGGGCAAAATATTCCATAAATATAATTTGGTGTCAGACTAGAACAGACAGTAGAGGATCAAATTCAACAAAAGGCTAGTGTGAACAATTCCCAAATCTATAATAAGATAATGATTACATTAATAGTTGTAGTTGTAGTAGTATCAGTAGCAGAAGTGTTGATGGTGGTTGCAATAAATAAAAATAATAGCTATTTGAGCACAATTTTAAACACCTTACATATAATTATTCATTTAATTCTCACAACAAACCCACAAGGTTGGTACTAAAATTACACTCATAATACAGATGAGGAAACAAAGCTTAGAAATGTGAACAACTGGTCTCTAAACTCACGTCTAGTAACTGGAATAATAAGGATTCAAAGCAGAAATTGTAGGCCAAGTCTATGTTCTTATCTAAAGTACTGTATTCAGTGGTGCAGCAACGGGAGAGGAGTTATTACTCAGGATCAGATCCAGGCGTACCTCAGAGATATTGTGGGTTAGATAAATCAAATATCACAATAAAGTGAGTCACACAAATTTTTTAGCTTCCTAGTGCATATAGCAATTTTGTTTACACTATCTTGCAGCCTTTTAAGTGTGTAATAACATTACATCTAAAAAAAGTACATAACTTAAAAAGTACTTTATTGCTTAGAAATGCTAACCTAACCATCATCTGGCAATTCAGGGTTGTCACAAAACCTTCAATTTGTAAAAAACTCAGCACCTGTGAAGCACAATAAAACGAGGTAGGCCTGTAAATAAAAGGACTCACAAGACTCTATAGGGTGGAGTTTGGGATTAAAATATACTCACTACTATATATAAAATAGATAACCAACAAGGACCTACTGTATAGCACAGGGAACTATACTCAATACCTTGTGATAACTTATAATAGAAAATAATCTAAGAAAGAATATATATATATATATATATATATATATTTGAATCACTTTGCTGTACACCTGAAACTAACACAACATTGTAAATCAACTATATTTCAATAAAAATTTTTACAAAAGGCTTTATAGGGTGTATTTACCGAAGGATTAAATAAAACTCAAGGATGGTAAAGGAATGTATCTGCAACAAAAGGTGCTGTAACATTCAGTTAACTATGGTGCTGGTTAATAACTGGTAAAAATTACTTTTGAGCATTATTTCATACCATCCAATAAAGCATAACAGGAGAAAGAAAACACAGGCAACCACAGAGAGCTCTGAAAACTGTCAGGAGCAGTCCCCAGCTCTTTTTCTTCTTTGGATTATGAAACCCAAGATATATGTGTGAGGCATCTCAGTTTCATGGGAGCACAAATCTGAGTTTGTGGCAGAGTCTTTCACACTCCTCTTATCAGGTAGCTAAAGCCAGGGTATAACTGATTAAGTCATTTGAAAACTCTCAATCTATACCTCAGTATACAACATAGACACACTAGTACTGCGTGTCTCCAGAGATGTTTCAAACTTTGAATAGCACAATATAATTCACTTGTCAACACATCTCATCCTTATCTTGGCCAAGGGTCAGTACCAGACTTCCGGGTATCCCGGATATAAGCATGGAGTTGCCCCAGTCCAGCTGTAACCTCCTCCTTACACAGGCAAGTTAATCATGTTTTTTGATGGTCAGAACTTTATGTTTTAATCAGTTTCAACATATTCATTTTTTCTTTTATAGTTAGAGCTTTTGTTTACCCTCTAAGAAATCTAGTGCTACTCCAATGTTGTGACGACATTTTCTGATATTCCCTTCAATGTATCATTCTGGAAACTTATAACTCTGGCATCTATGATTAGAGCTGATATTCACATAGGATTAAGATATTTGGATGGAGTGACATAGGGAAAAATAACTTTTTTCCATATGGTTAACTAGTTACAGCAGTTTATGTTGAAAAGATTTTATTCTCCCATTTAACTGGCTGAGCACCTTTGACGAAAATTAATTGATAGTGTAAGTGTGGGTCTATTTCTAGACTTTCTGTCTTGTTCCATTGATCTGTTTGTCTGTCTTCACACCAGTACCACACTATTGTGACCATCAGAGATGTACAGTAAGTCCTGAATTGAGCTGATCTAAGTCCCCCAACTTTGCTCTTCTTCTATATATATATATATATATATATATATATATATTTTGGGCTATTCTATATCCTTTGTATTTCCATATACTTTTTAGAATCAACTTGCCAATTCTCCCCTTGCCAAAAATAGCCTTTTAGGATTACAATGAAAATATAGAACAATTTTAGAAGAATAAATATTTTAATAATATTGAGTCTTCTCACCCATGCACATGGTAAGCTCTCTCCATTTACATACATAAAACATATCCTTCAACAGTGTTTTGTGGGTTTTAGAGTAGAGGCTTTGCATATCTCTACTAAGGTTCTTCTTAATAATTTTGTTTTTAATGGTATTACAAATGATATATTTATACTTCATTTTCAATTCATTTGTTGCCTAGTTTATAAAGATACGATTGACTTTTGTATATTTACCTACTGTGCTCATAAACTACTTATAATTTCTAGTAGCTTATTGGTAGAATCATTAGGCTTTTCTACCTACACAATCTTATTGTCTCTGAATAAAGGTATTTTATTTCTTTCTTTTCAACCATATGTACATATAATGTTTAATAACAGCATAAAATGTATATAATAACACACATAATATATAATGTATATAATGCATAATATATATATATCTAATATGTAATTAGATATAATACATTATATATAATTTAGGATATAATTTTTATATACCAGTATATAATATATAGTGCACAATATATATATACAATGTATATAATACTGTATATGCTATCACTGATATCATGTATATAATAATATATGCATATGTGTGTATATATACAATTATATATACCATATACAATGCATATAATATGTATATGACTCCCACTCTCTCTCTCTCTATGTGTGTGTGTGTGTGTGTGTGTGTGTGTGTGTGTGTGTGTATATATATATATATGTACACACACTGGGCACTGATCTGACCTCCTCTTCTCTTTTAAAATGCAAATATTATGTGAGGGATAAGGTTCTAAAAAAGTCAGGCAGTTGTTTACTTTTCCGAAACATAACGGTTGTATAGAATGTTCACTGCACAAGGGTCATGGAAGAGAGCTGCAGGAGAGTGGGGGCTGAAATCTGGCTCATTCTCTAGTTATAGAGCCATGCATCCCAGCATCTTTTGAGTAGGGTTGGATTCTCCTGGATAAAATGGAAACTTCCTAATTCACAGAAGTCACCTCGTGAGTCAACAGTAAACATGTAGCTGAAAGAAGGCTTTGCGTGGGAATAGGGAAGCTACGAAAGCTACGAAGAAAGCGCTGGGCAGCAAAATAAAGGGGAAGGAGTACACTGAGCAAAAAATACAATGAAGACAAGTTTCCAGTTTTGTTCAATATACTTTCAGTGGTGATGGCCTTTATCCATTTTTCTTCCTTTGCATAATTTAAACTTACTATTTAGTGTAATACGAAAGTTTAAAATGTAAAGGACTATAGTCCTTTCACCCTTTAAATTTTTGTTGAATATCTATGAATACTATATAGCAAGATTAAAAAAATGAATAATATGTAGTTACTGTACTTGTATCACCTGTGATGGAACTTCTATTCCTCTTCCTCAGCCATGACATTAGGTTGGATCTGACCTCAATCACCTCTCCCCTGTGTTCCTGACAGTGACTTTAACTGGATAAAGCCAAACTCTCATATTCCAATCACAGAGAATGGTTCTCATATAAAAGTTTGACCCAGTTTGGGTAAAATAACTACAGAAGGTGTTTTCTGGATATTTGACTTCTATGAGGTTCATTTCTTTTCTGGAGGAGCTGCTGGGAGAGAAGCTTCTGTGGGTGGAATGTTGCAGAGCTACCACAAGAGGGAGCTTGGTGAGAGTGCCCTAGAGGAAGGTGTGGCCAAAAGGATGATAGAGAAACAGAACCGGAGCTCTCTTAACACTCTCAGCTTATTTTTTAATTTAATCCTAGATAAACTGAAATTAAGAGCATGTGGATATTGGCATGTGTCAACCTATGTAGTAGTCTGGGAGAAAATAAGGCTAGAAAGTAAGGTTTGAACTAAAAAAAAAAAAAAAGAATAATTTTGAATTTACTGAAAGTTTTCTTTTAAGCATTGTGGAGACATCTATGATTTTTTATGTGAAGAATAAATATTTTTATGACAAATGTCAAATGATATACCTCTGCAGTTGGACATAAAGGAGACCTAAATTTTGGATAGCTAACATCCAGGAAGTTTTAATATGCAACACAGTCTCTGTATAATCATAATAAAAGGTGTAATCAATTGAACATTGTCAGTTAATTGCAATCTGAATGGTCCAGGATGCCATGCTTCTCGTCAAACTTAATTTGAATCTTTTTAAAAGGTAAGGTTGGATTTTAGCTGGTTTGAAGTCTTTCCCAAAGCATGACTTTCCAGCTGAACTCCCTTCATTATGAACAGGAATAAAGTGATGCGCTTGACACAGCCAGATGAAACACATCACCACTGTACCTGACAGCCAAGAAATTTAAACTGACAAGAGCCTCTTAAAAGAGTCACAGAAAAAGTGGACTTTGAGCTGCGAGTGCAAACAATAGACGCTGGTTTGGCTTTGGGCATAACGGGGGAATCCTTTTTTAAACAGCTCCTTTCTCATATGTCTACTTCAGGAACTAGGGTTTTTCCTCTTATTTACAGTTTCTTAGAGAGCTTTGCATATCCAAACTACGAAAAGGAGAAGCAGTGAACTAAAAACATGTATAGTGTTTATACAACCCATTATTTTGGCTTTACTTTCTATAATTAAAGACAAAGTTGATTTTCCCTGCTGCCTCAATGAGAATACAACCTGTTTCTCCCCACTCTTCCACATAACTCTAACTGACAGTACCACCCAGTCAGGCAGCATGCTGAAAATGTCACTTATTTCATTACCTAATCACTCAGCAAATTCTGTTGCTTGTACATGCAAATACATTAAAAGGAATTCATTCATTTATGTCCTTCTCTCCTACTTTCACAGTCCACATAATCATTATTTCTTAACTAATATGCTAATCAATATTTATGTTCACTAAGTATTTTGAGCTGTCTTCTTCCCGGGGCTTGATAAAAATGTATTTGCCCACTCCATTTAAAGTTAGGCATAGCCATGTGACTTTCTTTGGCCCATAAAATGTGAGCAGAAATAATGTCTGTTACTTCCAGGTGAAAGCTTTAAAAGTCAATATATAATGTTCCATCTTTCCTTTTTATACCTTCACAGTTAAGAAAGCTCAGAGATGGAGCTTCCCTCTGTCAGGTTCAGGGAGAATGACATGGGACAGAGCCCTAGTTGACCCTCAATGGCCCTGTGACTCATTCTGACCAATGAAACATCAGCAGAAGTGGCATGAGTCCCTTCCAGGCTGAAACTAGAGAGCCTCCTCGTTCCCTCTCTACTGTTCCTTCAAGAAATGACAACAGGGATTTGCCTGGTGGTCCAGTGGTAAAGAATCTGCCTTCCAATGCAGGGGACATGGGTTCGATCCCTGGTAGGGGAATTAAGATCCCACATGCTGTGGGGCAACTAAGCCTGTGCACCACAACTAGAGAGAGAAAAAGCCGCACGCTGCAACTAGAGAGAAGCCGGCACACCGCAACAAAAGATCCTGCCTGTCTCAACAAAGAGATCCTGTGTACCGCAACTAAGACCCAATGCAGCCAATCAATCAATCAATCAATCAATCAATATTGGAAAAAGAAAACAAAAAGAAATGACAATGAAACCGTATATTGAGTTGTCACCACCATATTGTAGCAATCTGTATCTCCAAGACACCTTATACCCAAGCATGAGGCCTAATCCACAATGAACTTTATATGAGTAAGAGATATACCACATAGTGATAAAACTTTTGATTCACCAGAGTGATATAAAAACTCTAAATTTGAACACATCTAATGAAATCAAAATATGTAAAGACAAAATTGATAGAACCATAAAGAGAAGTTGCCAAATTCACTACCGTAGTCATGCCAAGAATCACTTTAAAAACAACAGCATATATTAGTGACGGAATTGAACGTTGAACAGGGAAGTCAGTAAGTTTAATTTAATGCACCTATATGGAGCCCTGCATGCAACAGTGAGAGAACCCACATTCTCCTCAAGCACGCAAGAAACACACGTGAAAACTGAGCATGTACGTGGTCATAAAGCAAGCCTCAAGAAATGTCAAGAGATGAGTATCCTAAAGACTCTTGCAGAGCATGGGCAATAAAGAAAACATTACTCAGTTGTGAGCTGGCTTAACTTAGAACTTTAAAAACAGGCAAGGAGGATGATATATGAAAGGTAAACAATATATACATCAAATTATTTGTAAACTCTTTAGCAAAATATGAAAACAACAAATCTAGGAACTTTAAATATCATTACAGCAATACAAAAGTGGTTATTAAAAAAATTATAAATGACATTCATTATAGTAACAGATGAAAGGAAGATAATCTTATCTCAAAAGATATAGGAAAAGCATTCATGATTAAAATGCTTAGTAATTTAGGGAGAAAAGGAACCTTCTTAAATGTGTTAAATTATCTACCAATATTCTATAGCAAAAATGTCTTTACTGTTGAAAGCTTTCTCATTCAATCAGTGACAAGCAAAGATATCAACTATCATCATATCTACTTCCTTTTTTACTGGCGGCATCAGCAGATAATAGTATATAAGTTAAATAGACAAAAAAAAAAAAAAAAGATACATGGTTAGTCAAGGGAAAAAACAAGTCCAAACTGTCATTATCTTGTATAATGGAATTCTTTTCATAAAAAAGATGTCAGTTATAGAACATCATTAGAATTAATACGTTTGGCAAGATGGTTGGATATAAGATCAAAATGCAAAAATAAATTATATTGATACCTACTAGCAGCAATGACCAATCTTGTCCTCTCAGCCAAATTCTGGACTTGCTATTCAGTATTCTGTTTATGATGCTGATAAACCATTCTGCAATCCTATGTTAGCTTTTCTATTGTTTCCCCAATTCTGACATCATGACATATATAAAAAATAGTAATATTTGTTTAGCAACATAGAGCAAATAGGCAAGGCTGTTTCTGGGCAGAGAAAACCAGTCCTGACTCCTTCATGCCACATGCTCTTTCATATTGATAAATCAACTTGAAGCTTACAAAGTGCATTCATAGACATTTCACAGACATTTGATCTAGCAGGTAGAAATATGCAATCACCCCAATGAAGTTATTTTTTAATCTATCTGATTAAAATGGTTATTATGCACATGTATACCTGTTATCTGATACACTCTCCTGCAACACAGCCTACTTAGAACTGATTGAGAAAGTTTATCATTAATTCCTATTATAATACTGAATTGACTCATAAAACCATTCATTTGCTCCTACAAATATCTTTCTTTTTGCCATGAATGTGAAAGACGGTGTTTGGACCAGGTACAATAGTTGTCTCAGTATGAATTGGGCTTGGAATGCTCTTTTATAATCTCAAGACCTATAAGACCAGACTTCTAACTTCAGTATTTGGAAACATTAGGCAGTTTCAGGATAGAATGGGAAAAACATTAAGGTGTGCCAATTATTTTGGGATATTTCTATAAAATTTGCTTTTAAAAATAAGACTGAACAATTTCCCTTTCAAATCAGTTTTTGTCTAGGAGTTTATAAATTTGAGTATTTCTTTATCTAAAAAAGTATATAATCTGTATCTTAATACTACTTCATACGCAACCTGGGGCAGATTAGAAGGATAAAATATTAATGTGGAAACGATCTACACACTCAGGATCCAAACTCATGATATTAGTACATCAGTTTCCTCCATCGTCCCTCCCACGTTTCTTACCGTTCAAAGGATTTCAACACATGTCAGAACTTTTTGTCATCTATTAGGAGCTCAGCGACTCTGGTTTGCTTGCTTCATTTACCTGCTTATTTTTGGTCTCCATTTATCATTATTTTTAACAGTTGTCAGCATTAAATGTGATTTGCCACATCAGCCAATTTACACAGCAAATGTAAAGCCTTTTGAATTTAACTTACAATTTCTGGACTTCCCCAGTCACTTCAGTTTTGCTTTATCAGCATCATTTGACGTTTTGCCATTAGAGAGTTCTCACTGATTTTTATTGTTTTAAGGGAATAGGAAATAAAATAGGCATGTTCAATTAGATATGGTTATTCACTATTATACAAACTAGAGCACTTGTATTTCAACAGTAGCAATCTAGATCATTAATACCTCACTATCCCGTGACAGATACTACAAAATAATTGGATTATTGATCCAATTTTTTTGATCCAAATTTTGATCCAGTTTTGGGAGGGCAACATGAGAAGAGACTATAACTGTATGTACACCACACCCTTTAGGTTGCCCTCGTACTGCTCCAAATTATAGAATTTAACTTTGTGTTTAGCTTTTATTTACTGTTTGATTTTATTTCTGAAAATGACAATTCAGACCACATTTCTTTTTTATACCAATTTTTTTTTTTTTGGCTGCACTGCGCAGCATGCGGGTTCTTAGTTCCCCCACCAGGGATTGAACCTGTGCCCCCTGCAGTGGAAGGGCAGAGTCCTAACCACTGGACCACCAGGGAATTCCCCAGACTGCATTTCTTGATGAATATCCAAACACTATATCATTATTCAGGAATTTAGCTTTCTGTTTGGACAGTAGTTCAATTTTTAGCACCATCTCTAGATTTTTTAGTAGGATTCAATATTTTAAAAACTCTGAGCATCAAAAGAAAATTGCTTTATCTCCTTTATCACAGCTCAAAGGTATACTTGTTTGTAATGGCATATTTCCAAAACTGGGTGAGGTGTAAAACCACATAGATGCACTTTTTGGTTTTTTGCCCTCAACACAAGCAGTAGCAAATACATCCATTTAAAATCAAGCGGACTATCTCAACTAAATGTGGAAGAGTAAAGCTAAGATCATAAACATTTCTTAATGCAAATACTTAATAAGACTAATATCAATTAGAAACACAAGCAAAAGAAATTCATTGCCAGTAAACTGATCATAACACTTCTAAACCATACACTTCAAAATTGTTAACCAGTGAAAAGCAGCAGTTTGGGTCAAAATGGTTTGACTTCAGATCCTTCCCCTTTGCCTACCTCTTGTCTCCCTGGATACGTATTTTCAGAGCTTGAAGTTGTTACTAGGAAAGTACAGTCCTTTCCTGGAATGACCGTTACTGATTTCCTTTATACCCCCGGTCGAATGTGGGTGCATGAAGTCTGGGAAAGGGTGAGGACGGCAGCCCTGTGGTTGGTTTCAACAAATCATGATTCTCTGTGTGGGACCAGGTGCATCATCTTTAAAATCAAAATGAATTCTTTTAACAAAGAAGAGGGGATGTATGTCAGGTACGTAACTCTGTGTCTATCACACTTATTTTCTCCAAATTAGAGAAAAAGACGAAGGTGGTACCTTTAGCCCTTCTCTCCTTCTATTAGAGGAAATAAGAATGACTGCTGAGGAGAGATGGGGAAAATTGGAGAAATTGGAGGAAAACAACTAAGATTCTATTACAGAAACATAGGGCTTATGGTTCCACATGGAACTGGGGGGAATAATCTAAACAATATATATCGCTGTGGCAAGCTTTAAAATGAACTCCCTCTCTGCCTCCACCCACGCCCACACACCAGGGGCAAAAGATATCCACACCTAATCCCTGGAACCTTCTATTTCAGAACAGAAAAGGGTATTTTAAGTTAAGAATCTTGAGATAGGGAGATTATACTGTGATATCCAGGTGTGCTCTAAATGCCCTAAGTTCTAAATGTGGGCAGACGGAGACTACACACACACACACACACACACACACACACACACACACACACACAAGTGGAGAAGGCACTGTGAAGACTGAGACAGAGATGTGGTCATAAGCAAGGACTGCTGGAAGCCACCGAAGCTGGAAGAGGCACCCTGGGCTTCTCCTCCACACTCATGAAAGCATTCTGAAATGAGCTAGCAGTATTTACCCAGACACATGTAAAATATAATGTGCTATGTCAGCAAAGAAGCGCAAAGTCATTAATCTTTTTATTTCATTATTTTCCATTTTCTATCATAGGCCATTTGCTTTTATTTTACTGAGAACATGCTTCGACATTATGAGATTAGGCTTATGGCAAGAAAAAGAAGTGAAGAAAAGGAAGAAAACTCTTGAAAAGACAAATGCTCTCTTAATTAAGCAAACAAACTTTAGGTTAATATTTTGGTTAACATAGATTAATGCCTTGTTACTGTTTATGCAATATGGCACTTTAAGGTCACTTATTACATGTTCATAGCTCCATAATATATACTTTAGCCTATATGTTTACCCTCATTTCACAAATGAAAAAACTGGTATATTAGATTGAGAGATTTAAAATCCTTTTACATGGTTTAATGATCTATATCTTTTCATGAGATTGAAAAATGTGCTTGGAGTGACATATTTTCCCTGAAGTATTATCCTTAAACAATCATGTGTGCTCCAAGTTAGGGCTGAGATTAGCTTTAGGTAAATATATATACAGCAGAGTTCCTTTATTTCCCACCCCGTCCTCAAATCCCTTTACTAAAACGTGAGATTTCTCTCTTTGAGCTACGTTATTTTAGGTGAAGTTTTGGGTCATTTGTTAAATTCAATAGCCTATAGTAGAAGGTAATATAATGAGTGTTATCAGTAAGTCAAAGGGTATTTAAAACGTTCCAAATTATACTTTCTGAATAAATAAATACATGTAAATCTCAGGGTCCTGAATAGATTGAGAATATTTGTGGAAGGATGGAGTAAGGGAAAAAACAGATAATGGTCAGTCAGAATGAAGAGAGAAAAACACAGACTGTGAGGAATGGTCATGCTAAAAACAAGCTTCAACTCTTCTAATATTTTAACGGTTATTCTAAAAACCAAGGGCAGTTCTGTTGTGAGTTGATAAACATCTTTAAGTGTCATACAAAGATACCAACTGTAACTGAAGTCCATTCAATAGACAAACTGTGCAACACGACTCTCAAAACTGTGTAACAAAAAAAAAACCCAAAAATTAATTTTATAGATTCCATTCTTTCCCATAAGAAAGAAATCTGTATTTTGGAGACTCTTCCCTGCTTCCTCGACATATATCTTTGCAACACACATATCTGTAAGAGGCTTAGACTCAATAAATTGTATATCCTTAGAAATTAGGAAATGAGTGAGATTAGAGAATACTTGAGAGTAAGCTTTTAAAAAATGCTTAGATACTCAGAGAGATGGCTGAATAATCAATCAAATTTATTCAAGCATATGTATGTGATGGATGTATTGATTTATTTTTAAATAAGCAAACATATTATCCACCTTGAATGTAAAATTGTTGGTTTATCAGACTACCTGCCTTTAAATATATGTGACATTTTTAGTTCTATGTACTCCCAGTTTATGTCAAAGAATAAATGGCTATGAAAGGGATTTTATATTTGTGAATGAATTTCTAAAATAATATTTAGATATAGAGATAGAAGAACCTATTTGGAAGCTGATATTTCAAAGTGAGCAAGTAGTTTCCCAGAAGTTTAGAGATCATATTACATTTCTAATTATCTGCAAACCAGTGAAGCAGTTTAGATATTTTAAATTATTATTTCTTGCAAATCTGTACCTAAAACTTTGTTCAGAGAAACTATTGCCTGACTGAAAATCAGAAAACTTCAAGTCTGAAACTGCTGAAATGACCAAGAATCAATGGAATATTCTAAATGGGGTTGTGTGCTGGTCCAGCCACAAGAGAACTGCAGAGGACATTCAGCTCTCAGCAGAGATGGAAGCAGGTGTAGAGTATGTGCAGAAGAGAACCCACAGGAGGAACTGAGTGCAGGATAAAGGCGATGTTCAGGACCAAAACATTTATGAAGTAAATGAGAAATCTTTACTAAATCTAGTGGGAGGGAAATCTAACAAAGGACTAGAGATGAGAGTGAAGAATTTGGTTTGAAGAGATAATTAATGACTTTGGCAGACAAAGAAGTTGAGTTAGAGGAAAAGAATGGAGATAATCGATACAGAAGTGATTCTTTCTTTTACCTCTTCCAGCTTTATTGAGGTATAATTGACAAATAACATTGGGTAAGATGTACAACGTATTGATTTGCTAACACTGACATACTGCAATATGATTATCACCATCACATCACATAAATACCATTTCTTTTTTGTGGCAAGAACAGTTAAACCTACTCTCTTAGCAATTTTCAAGTATACACCACAGTACTGTTAACTATAATCACAATGCCGTGCATTAGATCCCCGGAACTTAGTCATCTTCTAACTGGAAGTTTGTACCCTTTGGCCAACATCTCCCTAATTCCTCCATCCCCCAGCCCCTAGTAACCACTATTCTATTTCTATGAGTTCAGGTTTTTCAGATTCCACATATAATTGATTCTTACATAAGAGGCACAGTCTTTTAATAGACTGTATCATTATTTCTCAGGGAGGGAGAAAGACGAATAAAATAATCTACATGTATTGATAAAAAATATTCAATAAAATTTCATGTGTGAAAAGGTTGAATAAAGTTGATATTGAGACTATATTTGACATGCTTAGATTAAAGCACTAAATAAGATGAGTAATAGCTTGAGAGGACGTATATATGAAATAATTATATTGAGTAACACAACACTCAATATTAGCTCTTAGCTACTTCTGAGCAAACTTTTTGCCAATATATTTTTCAAGGAATGTGAAATGCATTGCGCTTCTCCACAAGAAGGATCTATATAAAGTCCTTGATATTGCAGTGGATTTATTGTTATTAATGGCCCAAACAGAAATAGAGTTCATTTGAACTCCTATTTGCTCCTAAGTGAGACATTCAATCTATTTAAAACTATATTATGATTGAGTGGTCATAGCTGAGAGAACTGATTAGGAACTACTTCAACAAGGAAAATGAAGAACTCATTACCTTAATTTTCTGCTAACAGGCCTTTTGAGCCCTTTTAACCAGCACTAAGTTGTCATGGTGAAAGCAAAAATTAATGGTGGATTGGGTGAGAATTCTGACCCAACTCTCTCAAGCAGCTAACAAGGTTATTGGGCCATAGAATTGGAGTCACAGCTTTTTTGGAGCTTACAAGGACAGAGATCATTTTTGATATTAGAGACTGAAAATGGAAGCATTTCCTTGGCCTTTCTGAAAACTCTTGAGTCTTTTTTCAGTGATCTTCAGTGCTTGAGTCTTTTGATTATTTGAGCAATTTACTGTGGTTTTTTTTTTGTGGGGATCATGCTATGGCTCATTCAGTCTTTAGGCAAAGTCATTTATTTTGATGCCTCATGTCATAACAAGAACTACAGCAAATACTATTTCTTTTACTTTTTAAACCCCAAGTTTATTCTGCATTTTACACGCAAATGACACAAACATATTCAGAATTGAAAGACCCATTTCCTCTTTTTCTTTCTTCTTTTTCTCTCTTCTCTATCTCACAGAAAAAGGTAAAAATAGTTCATGGAACAAGACTAAAATTTAAACTATGTGCTCTTTTTAATTAAACACTTTTGCTGGTTTGAGTGGAATCTATGCTATCATATTTATAACCTTCAAAATAATTTAGTAAATTGAGAGATTAAGATGTGTTCTTGGTGCCATTTATACATTCTGTATCTGATCCTACACTGTAAGTATGGTTTATATAACTCACTGAGAATGGTTCAAAGAGAGTGATTTCTCTTAAAAGACCACTATGGTAAAGGAGATCAAAAGGGCTTAAGCAGGGCTTCCCTGGTGGCGCAGTGGTTGAGAATCTGCCTGCCAATACAGGGCACACGAGTTCGAGCCAAGGTTTGGGAAGATCCCACATGCCGCGGAGCAACTAGGCCCGTGAGCCACAATTACTGAGCCTGCGCATCTGGAGCCTGTGCTCCGCAACAAGAGAGGCCGCGACAGTGAGAGGCCCGCGCACCGCGATGAAGAGTGGCCCCCACTTGCCACAACTAGAGAAAGCCCTCGCACAGAAACGAAGACCCAACACAGCCAAAAATAAATAAATAAATAAATTAAAAAAAAAAAAAAAGGGCTTAAGCAAAATCTTAAAGGATTTTCCCTAGAAGATGGACATTAGTGTTTACCTAAAGAAAATCAGAAAGATACATCCTAGTATAAGCAATCCCACCGTCCTATTGTTTGGGTCAAGCTGAAGGTCAATTGCACAAGCTTCGAATGTACAAAGTATGTATTTCTTTTATGGGAGGTCTATGATTGACTATGATCCCTGACCTGTATCACCAGCACACTAGAAGGGAGTTACTGCAAATAAAAAGTAGCATTTTATTTAAGCGCTGGCTTATCCTATTGTAAAATTGTTGGGCTTGTGAAGCTGAGCAGGGCATGAGCACCTGCACGTATGCTGACACATAAAGAGACGCAGACTCCAAGGTCTAAAAGAGGTCTTTAGGTCGTACTAATTTCAATGACTCTAGTAGTGATCGCTTCAATCTCCAAAGAGACTGTCAAGACTCCTCCCCTGATCTGCAGCCTTCACAGGTTTTTACTGAGGTCTCATAAGGCCTCAGTGCTGATCTTCAAGGATCTCCATCAACCATTTCCACTTTTTACCTGCACACGCTTTTTCTCTCTAAGTTGTCGGCAAGGCCACATCAACGTCCTTTCCTTGTACTCTGCTCATTTATGCCTCTTGTAATCTTTGATAATATGTTCCACACCTTGAATGAACTTTTCCACGGAAAAAGTCATAATGATATTTTACTCATCTAAAAATTGGATTTTGCACAGCCAGCAACGGGAAACAAAATAAAATAAAGCCGTCTATTGAAGCCTAGCAGAATTTAGATTCACTTAAGGTGGAGCTCATGGCACCGGGGAATTCTTCTGAACTAGAAACTGATCTTTTTCTGTTATTTTAATTTCTTTTTTAATATAACCTATATTAATTATCGAATAATAGCTTACATAGTAACATGTTCGAAATGTTGCCTTAGTACTTCATTGACATATAGGTGAAAGTTATTTAACAAGATGTGTTTTAAAACTCATTCAACTATAAAAATATGGGATCATTACCAGTGATGTCACCTATTAAAATTTCATCTCCGTGACTGAAAGGAGACCATTAAACTTCAGCGGTGATCTGTGATTTTGAAACATATATGCATTTTTTCCAAATTGAACTTTTAAAGTCTCTCAGCAAAAAAATAAGAATAAACAGTTTTTCACATTATTGATTATCACTGCAGTCTTAACATCTTTATGTTACAAAAATGTATGCAAGTTTAGAGCATAGAAAATAAAAATTACCCATAGGGAAGTCCCTGGCGGTCCAGTGATTAGGACTAGGCGCTTTCACTGCCGTGGGCCCGGATTCGATCCCTGGTTGGGGAACTAAGGTCCCGCAAGCCCCACGGCACAACCAAAAAAATAAAAAATTACCTATATTATTATAATTTAAAAAAAAAACCACTGTTAAAATTTTCACATGTACCCCTCAGAAAGATAGATAGAAATTCAGCTAAAATATAGTTAAATTAAAATATGATAAACTAAACATGAAATTATTTACATTTATAATTTGTATTTTATGAAATTTTATAATATGTTATAAAATGTATATGTACAGACTGGTAATCAGCTTCTCCAACTTTATAATTTATGACCACCCTTACATATTGATACACATACATTTATAATTTAAACAACTTCCTAGTATTTCACTGTATGAATATATCATGATTAATTTAATTTGTCCCCTATTTGAGGCTATTTAGTTTGGTTCCTTTTAAAATAAATTGCAAGTAGCATGTTTATAGTTTATTTTTGTGATATTTACTCCTGTATGACATATTTCTACATTTGAAATTGCTTAATAAAGTTTTTCCTGTATTTTCTCAATATATTTCCCAGAAAGTGCTCTAATATATAATCCCAATAGAAATGTATCAGTATTAACTTTTCACACAGTTAATAATACTCCTCTGCCTATTAGGATGGTTTATAATCAGAATATGTATATTGTCATTTCAACCTATAATCAACATGATTATTTACTACGGTTATCAAAATTCAGGTATTTTCAAGCCTTTTTTGTGTATTAAATATTTGCATCAGTGTGTATTTTATATATCTACCACGTCTCAAGTAAGACACTGAATTTTAATTGAAAATACTTGATTCATGTTTAGAAGTGATTAAATTTACAATTAAAAAAGTATATTCACACATTCAAGCTGTTTGAAACATATTTAAAAGCTTCCCAATAACTGAATCAGGTATCAATTAAAATTTTTAATTTAAATTAATTTAACTTAAATTAATTTCAATTAATATTTGGTCACACTAGCCAGATTTCAAGTGCTCAAGAGCTACATTTGGTCAGTGACAACAGTACTGCATGGCACAGGTCCTAGGTCCTTAGTACAATCGACAAGACCTACATGATCCAGCATCCTATAAACCCTGTGCCCTCATTTCTTGCAGTCCTCCTCCTCACTTAATCCACTCCAGCCCTCTAGCTTTCCCACTCTTTATGGAACACTGCAGGCATCTCAGGACCTTTGTAGTAGCTATTCTTTCTGTCATCAAATACCCTTATGGGTTGCTATTAGTACGTCACATCTTTGCTGATATGACCCCTTATCAGTGAGAGCTTCCAAAAGTGCTACTCCCTTCTCACTTCTTTATGATCTTTATCGGCTTTATTTTTCTCTTAATACTAATTTCCTCTTGTTATTGTCTGTCTCTCCACTCTAGAATATAAGACTATGAATGCAGAGACACATGCTCCCTGTTGTATCTATCCTCAGTGCCTGGCACATAGTAAATGCTCAAATATTTGCTTAATATGAAAGCTCGTGTATAATTCCTAATTATTAACAGGTCCTGTGTGTATGTCTCTGTGTGTGTGCTACCACTCTTTTTTTCCCTTCTCTTCCTTCTTTTTCCTTTATTTCTCATGATGATCATCCATCTTAAGAACCACTTCCCCCTAACTTATTTCTTACCACGTACCCTATTAGCTCTTCTACCAAACCCTAATTTTCATTGATGAGTCAGTAGTTGAAAAATTTTTTCATTTCAAATATGGGTTTCGTCAGACTCAGACATTTACATGCCTAGGAATTAAAAACTCTAGGCAAGAGCTGTTTAGACCAAAGATTACAAAATGCAACGGCCCACAGCTAGTTCCACCTTATATATGAGGAAAAGTGATTTAAGACATTTAAGTATCCCTCATTTCTTCTGTTAGACAAAAATCAGGTATTCCTAAAATAGAGCTTAGATTCTGGAATAGATAGCAATTGCAACCTCATGCATATATGTATTTTAGCACTATTTACATAATGAATACTTGGCTCTGAAGAGATCATATAAACTTAGAAAATTATATCAACAGTATTAAATAAAGATCAAATCATCAATAGGTGTATCAGTCATTTATCAATCAAAAATTTAGATCATATTTATAAATATTTATTATAAACACTGGCAACTTAATATAATGCAGATTGTTAATTATAATAAATTACTCATAATTACAGAAAGAGCAATCATCATTTTCAGAGAGCTCTCTTCTGTTTTGCTATATCTCCTACAACTGTCTTTCTGATAGGTTTCCACAGATAATGCAGAAATTAAGAAAATAAGTTTTAATAAAATAAATACATTTAGAAACATTCATCATCGTAAAATAAATTTATATATACCAATACATTTTGTGATACTGCAAAATTCTGTCCTCAGAGATAATCTTCTCATTTGCCTCTTTTGTAAATAGTATCTGTAGTGAGTACACCAAGTTCTCACCAGGGTAATGTCTCTCTATGGCTACCACTGCCTTTGTTATTTCAGGATGAGTTTCTCTAATTCCTTCTAATTAAATCTCTGTTTGAAGACTCTCAAGGGAGTCGGGTCGTAAAGCTGTTCATTTGTAGTGAAATGGAGCATATGGAATATGTAATGTTGGTCTTGGTGTCCCTGGAATAGCTCACAATTTGCTTCGGGTTTGAATTCAAGATCCAGCTAAACTCCATTTTAACATTGCTCTTGAATAACTAGATTAAACAGAAAATTAGAATTGCACAGGGAATTGGTAGCTTGTATTATGTTCCTTGGCACTGCCCAGTTGGTTTCTAACGTACCTTTCCCATAGTTCTCTGCCTGGTAAGCTTCTAGTAACCCTTGAAGATCCAGGACATTTCCATTTCCTCTGGGTAAATGGATCCAATTTTTAGAGGCAGTTAGTTGTTTCTTACTCTGAGATAACACAGCCCTTTGCTCCTAGCTCTACATATAGCATTTTAGACACTTGTAATAATCTACTTATCTATTCCCGCCAGGTACAAACCTACAAATCATCCTCCACGCCTTTTACTTCCTCCTTTCTCACCTAATCAGTCACCTTGTACTGTGCATTTTATCTTCAGTGCCTGTGGTGGGCAGCATAATGTCCCACTAAAGATGCCTACATCCTAACCTGACTATCTGGCTATGGACACACACTTTAACCCTTTGTACTTCAAGTTCTTCACATGTAAACTGGGGATTATAGCAGTGGCACCTACTTAAAAGGATCTTTCTGAGGATTAAATCAATGACATATATATACACACAGAAGAGTGCCTGTCAGGAAGTAAGCACTCAAAAATGCAATTACTATGAACTATAGTTCTTTACTTGCATTTTCTCATTTGAGTTTTGAAAACACTAGGAGGTAAGTATTAACATTATTCTCAATTGCAGATAAGGAAATTGAGGTTTAGAGAGGATAATTAATTGTGTGAAGTAAGCGTCAGGGTCTGGAAACACAGCAATCTGTCTGCAGGACATGTTGGTTTACATTACTTATTTGGATGACATATTACTCTTATTTAATTAATCTAGAATTTTTTTAAAATTTGAGATTACTTTTCCATATCAAACTGCTAAACATTTACATATGTAACAAACAGATCTCTTAAACAACTGACACGATTTGAAGAGGGAAGGACAGTTGTTAACTTCCCAGCATAATAAAGATTCTGAGATGTTTACACTTAAGGAGAGTTAGATTCAGATCAAAAATACTTTCTTAAATATGGACTCAAAGTAAAATAGTATGAGTAAGTCTGATATTCAACTTCAAGTCTTTCTTGGGTTTATAGCATAGAAGAATCATGCATATTAAGAAGTCAGTAGCTTATATATGGTGACTACATTTTGCAAGAACCAGATAATGTATTTCTTTTAAATAAAGAGTAGTTGAGTGGACATTTAAGTAAGAAACTGAAGTCGAAGTAAAATTATTCCAAGAAAAAAAGAGGAGTTGGCCTAAGTACCTTGGGCCTATTATTTCTCATAATTTGAATTAGTTCTTAATGAGCACATTTTACTTTATGTTTATGAGCTTTCATTTGGACACATTTATGCAGAATGTTCTAAATTTATAATTATGGCTAATGTGAGACTCAGCAGGTCAAGGACTGTAAACTGTTTATGTTTATTTCACCAATACCCTAATGGCTCCTTCATTTGTTTATTCAACAATTACTCAGTGCCCATTATGGGACAGTGAGTAGTATCAGGTCTTGAGATACAGAAGAGACCATGACAGGAAAATGCTATCTTTATAGAGTTTAGATTCTAATCAGGAGCGATAAGCATTAAACAAGTAAATAAACAAATTATGGGTACATAATGTCACTTAGAGGTATCTGAAATAAATGACGATTGCATCAATTATTGTAGTTTGCAGTTGTCAACCGCTTTACTTTACCTATGTTCTGTGTGATCGCAATTCTGGAAAATAATTTCAGGAGATATTTTTACTTTTCAGAGGGGAGACATTGATAAGTCTGTAGATTAAACAATCTTCTCAAGCTTACAGAGTTAGTTGCCAACAAAAGCAGAGTGAAAACATGTATCTTGAGATTACTCACAAATCTCATGCAATTTTTATAATACTTATTTAAATTACTTTTACATATAAAACCTACTGCGACAACTTTAGTGGGCTATGTCTAGATGTACACCATGCTACTCTAAAAACCACAAGCTCTTCCAGCATGATAACATGTCGTAGGAAATATTCAAAATCTACTCATAAAAGTAATGAAGTTTTTATGAGCCAAACACAATTTAAATAAAAGTAGTTGGTAGCAAGAAAAATATCTATATGTATACCTATAGCTATATCATCTATCTATCTATCTATCTATCTATCTATCTATCTATCTATCTATCTAACTTGTCCAGCACAAATACATTGTTTTTTGTAAGAATATCAGCTCAATTCCTTTAAAAGTTGTGTATAGTTAGCGGACATCAACTTTCATTTGAAAACTTTCAAATTTTCATTTGAAACTCAAGATGAGTAAAAGAAAATTCAAATATCAACTAACTCTGAAAACCAACAAAATGCCCAAATCTCAGAGAAATTTCACTTACTGTAAATGATGGAAGTTGTTGGAGAAAAACTATTTGTGGCCTGCCTATGCTTCATCTCATGAAAAGAGCAAACCACCATCTATAAGTAATATAGAAGAGACAATTTAGCTTTCTCCTACTTTCTGCCCACTAATTCATAGGAACCGATTTGTACCAGTCAGAAAGCTGGGTAGTCCTCCCTCTATTACACGGAAAATATTTCTATGTTGCCTTTATTGTTTCCAGTTTTATGTCACTCCCTCTCAACATTCTGCTGCGTAAGATTGTCAAACCTGTTTCCCCAGTTGCCTGCATCATGGTAGAGACTGTAAGCTCCCAGAAAGTGTCCACTATGGTCCAGCAGATATGCAGGAGGTGAGGAGTTCTGCCTACTAGAACTGGGTTAAGGAAGTGATACCACTGCTCCAGCTGTAAGTCTAAGAACAAGATTTGAACAGCACCCAAGTGAAAAAGGAGGAGGGACACAGGCAATCCAAATTTTCTCCCAGTTGGCAGATTCTGAGCATGGTCAGAGCCCTTGTCTTTTGAAGAAAACTAAACAAAAAACATCAACAAAATGTGTGAAGTCTCAGAAGAGAGTTACACAGTGAGAGGGAATAACATAATTCTAAAAAAATATTAGTAAGTTGATGAGCAGAAGAAACTTCAAAAACTGGCACCTGGAAGTTAATGAAAATGAATTATCTATAAAGCTGGAGCAGAGAGTCACAGGAAAATAATTACTGAGATAAAATACAGTGGGAGGAACTTTTTAAAAATCCACAAAGTAAGAGGCAAGGGCAACAAAACTGAGATAAAAAGGGAATAAAATGAGAAAAGGAGTGAGAAAGTCTGAAAGGAATTGAAATCATGATGATGGAATTAAAAACTTCATTGGCAGCTGTAAGCAGCAGAATTGATTCTCGAAGAAATTCATCAAGGATTGGGCTTCCCTGGTGGCGCAGTGGTTGAGAATCTGCCTGCCAGTGCAGGGGACACGGGTTCGAGCCCTGGTCTGGGAAGATCCCACATGCCGCGGAGCAACTGGGCCCGTGAGCCACAATTACTGAGCCTGCGCATCTGGAGCCTGTGCTCCACAACGAGAGGCCGCGATAGTGAGAGGCCCGTGCACCGTGATGAAGAGTGGCCTCCACTTGCTACAACTAGAGAAAGCCCTCGCACAGAAACAAAGACCCAACACAGCCATAAAATAAATAAATTAATTAATTAAAAAAAAAAAAAAAGAAATTCATCAAGGATTAAACAAGAAAATAATGAGAAACACCATTTTTACTTTGGAAGACAGAGAATAGGGATAAAAACAAGAATAATCCATTTACTGGAGAAAGAAAGCCAAAGATTTGGAATGGAAGCAATAATCAAATTATGGTTGGAAAAATCCTAATGCGAATCACAAAAGGAAACGAACAAAAATCACTCAAATGCTTCAGAAACTCTTCTCTGGTTTCCATGTAAAATCAATGGAAAAAACTGACACATTCCCTTGCCCCTGCTCCAAATGTTATGTTCCCTGACACAGGAAAAAGCAGGTTAAATGAAAAGTTGTAAATTTACACAGGCACAGAAAGTTTTAAATTTAGGGCACAGAAATAAATTAAGACTGGAGGCCTTTCTGTTTGAGGGTAATGTGTGCGCTCTAGTGTACGTGTTTGCGCATATCTGCAGTAGGGAGCGTGGTTGGAGGAGTGGTCGGAATCTTGGAAGGATGAGAGAAGTTACATCGGTGTGCAACATCAGAACTCCAATGCAGGAGTTTCTAGATCAATACAGAACAAGAAAAGAGTAACTTAAGCTGATGTATTAGTAAGAACGTTGTATGATAGTTACGAGCTCTATTCTCTTCATCTATAGTGTTTCTACCTTGCTTTTAGGCTACCTCTGAGAGGTTCCTTATTAAATGTTTCACTCTATCATGGGACTCCACTTACCTGTCTTCAGGAGACTGGGGCAGTGATTGCTGCCTGTCTCCCATATCCGCCACTGAAGGCTGGGAGGGGATAGGAGGTTGTTCTGTGGTAGATACTGACTGGCAGTTCTTGTCCTCCTTTATGAAATACACAGAGAAGGAAGCCGACAGAAGAAAGGGCAGAAGCTAAAAGACAAATAGAGAAAATGCAGTAAATAGAAAGCATGCATCAACAGAGGTCATAAAGCAACAGAAATCATGAGAGATAGAGAATTGGTTGGTAACACTTGTGCAGTCACCTTAGGCTTGAAGGGAAGTGAGAGAGTGGCTATCTGAACACAAAGAAAGTATCTGTCTGGAGAGAGGCCACTGTCCAGAGCTGTGGGCTGTAGTGGACATGGACGGAGGCACCCAACCTACAGCAAACAACCCAGAATGGAGGGAGTGAGCCTGGGGGGTACATTCCTCCTACTGGTGCTCCCTTATGTAGAGTAGAATCCAGCTTAAAGCCAGAGGGCAAGAGAGCCATTGATGCAGTGTTATAAAGTAGGTCCTACTCCTAGGGCCCAGGGCAGGAGTAATTAAAAACAATCCAAATTACAACTCCAACCCAAAATAAACAATGAAAAAGTAATGGATTTTTATGATGAAGATAAAATCTTGCAAATAAATATTTAGGTAGGTAAAACATGTTGCCTACAAAAGACTGGAAGATTAGTTTCATTCGACCCTTAGAAACATCTTTTCAGAAATTCTTAACTTGAAGATTACGGTATGCGTTTCAGGCAGCTCTTGAATTATAAAAGCCTTTGTTAAATTTTGCTACTATTTTGAATATATAAACGCTTGTTTTCTATGTAGGGGCCTGCACCTTTCATCAAATTCTTAAAGATGTCTGAAACCAAAAAAAGTTCAGAACCACAGATCAGTACAAATTTAAGATGAAAAGATCACCAGCAAAGAATTTTATATTCTTGAGGATTGTTTTCATGTAAGATAGAAATAGAAGACAATTCTAGACATAAACTATTTCAGAAATATATGCCTTTGGTGACCTTGGAAAAACTTACTTCAGCCAACCAAAATATGAACCAAGATTAAAAGCACAAGAATACAGGGACTTCCCTGGTAGAGCAGTGGTAAAGAACCGCCTGCCAATGCAGGGGACACGGATTCAAGCCCTGGTCTGGGAAGATCCCACATGCCATGGAGCAACTAAGCCTGTGTGCCACAACTACTGAGCCTGCGCTCTGGAGCCCACGAGCCACAACTACTGAGCCTGTGTGCCACAGCTACTGAAGCCTGCACGCCTAGAGACTGTGCTCCACAACAAGAGAAGTCACCGCAATGAGAAACCCGTGCACCGTAATGAAGAGTAGCCCCCGCTCACTGCAACTAGAGAGAAAGCCCACGTGCAGCAACAAAGACCCAACGCAGCCAAAAATAAATAATAATTTAAAAAAGCACATGAATACAAATACAGTGAGATAGAAGGCAGATAGAGGATATTGAAAATGATTAAAAATAAGGTTAAAGTAATTGTCATAATGATGGTTACAAAAATGTGATAATTAAAAAGTAAATATATAATTTAATGAAATTTAATAGAAATTATGTTTGTACAAATGGCCAGTCTATTACAAGAAAGACTAAGTTTGTGTTGGCAGAAGAAGAACAATAGGAAGTTGAAAAGTGGATAAAAATAAAGGGTTTTAGATTTATACTCTTTTGTAAAGAATAGGCAAAGGATGACCTATTATTGGTTGATTAATTTGAGAAGTATACACTGAATAATGTTTTTGAGAAACTTAAAGAAAATCATTTGAAGAACTACAAGTGCATGAATTCCAAATCACAGTGAGACCAGGCATAATTCATATAGCAAAAGAGAAAACAAAGGAAATAGCAAGAAATACAATTAATGTGAAAGAACTATAACCGCACATAGGTTATGGAAATATTTATATACATGTATTGTTTTAAAAACATATCTAACTATAGCCTTCTCATAAGAAACCCATCTAGAACAATTAGAGGTTGGAAATTAAGGGGCCACAAAAGTTAATTAGGAACCTATAAACATAATGTCCATGATTTATGAAAAAGTTGAATTCAAGGTAAAAGACATTAAAAATGACAGAGATTTGCTTCACACTAATAAAAGGAATAATTGATTTAATGAACTTTTATGTGCTAAAAATCAAATTATATAGATCAAATAGTAGTACTAGAAATTTACAAAAATATAACTGTGGGAGAGAGATATTATCATGGATCTTAGTCTTTGACAGATCTTAAACAAAAATTAATATAATTATAGAAAATTTTAATGTTCTTCTGAAGTTGAAAAAGAGATACCAAATATTTTAATGAAAAAAACTATATATTTTGCTAATATATGCTGATATACTTTAATAGGTAAAGAGATATATCTACAATAAATGATGCAAAAACTTAACCCCAAAATATATGCAGTCCTTCAAATTATATGGAGAAGCATTGAGAAGAAGAACTTGTAATTTAATTGTAAATTTCATCTGGAAGAATAGTAAATATTTCACATGAAGATAAAAATGTGTTATATATTATGTATTTTAAATGTATTATGTACAATATTTTAAAGTGTTTCACTTTCAATGTTTTAAAGTGTTTCACTACTTAAAAATCATATGGTTCTGGTATAGTAATCAATAAACAGATCAGTAATAACCCAAAATATTCCTTTCTGTAATAATAATAATAAATCTTTTGATAAAAGTTATATCAACAACAGCAATTAACATTTGAGAGCAATGCACATGGTGACCTTGAATAAACTATTTTCCAGCCTCCCTTGCAGTTAGTCATAACCATGTGACAATCCTGGCTAATAGGATGAAAGTAGTAATAGCGTGTTCAGGTTTCTTGTTAAGTATACATAAAGGGAAATGGCATGCCCTTCTCCTCTTTCCCTTCTAGTTGCTGGCTGAAATATAGATGTAGTGATTGGAGCTGGCATAGCCAACTTGGGTCAAGAAGTGAAAGCCAAATATGTTGAAGATGGAGAGCAAAAAACCAGAAGGACTGTGTCATGTAATGATTGTGGACTCATCTTCCTTCCTGTGTCTGGACTGTTCACCTCTTCAGTAACATATGAGAAACATAAACTGATATCTTGGTCTTGGTTAAGTCACCATTTAGTGAGTTTTCTCTCACTGAAAGATAAACTTAATATCAGTATATTTGTTTTAGTTTCTTTATCAGTGAAACAGTTGTGTTTGGTTCCATTGGTTTTTACTAAAATTAGAATGTGAGACAAAGCTGTACACAAAAATAGAAAGCTCTGTGTTTTTTAAACATTTTAAAATATTTTAGACATAAAAAAAGATGTTAAGAGTATGAGACATACTCAAAACAACCATCAAACAGAGAATAAGACATTTTAATTATTTCTGAATTTTCCCAAGCATATCTTCCTGATCTGTTTCTCCTCTCCCAACCGCCATGCCCCAATCTCCAAGGGGAATAACCATTCTGACTTTGGTGCTCATCATTCCCATGCAAGTGTTCATATTTTTACTACCAAGGTTGATAATATGGAATTTTTTGTAGATTTTTAAATTTAATATACAGGGCATTACTATAGCCTGAATTGGGTCCCTCTCCCCACCCCCACCCTCCTGAGTTCATATGTTGAAGCTCTATCCCCACTGTGATGGTGTGATGGTATTTGGAGATGGGGTCTTTAGGAGATAAGTTTCAATGAGGCCATGAGGGTGGGACCCTCACCATGGGATTAGTGTCCTTATAAGAAGAGACACCAGAGAGCTTGCTTCATCTCTTTCTTTCTCCATCATGTGACGAGCCAATGAGAAGGCACTGCCTGCAAGCCAGGAAGAGGGCTTTCACCAGTAACTGAACTGCTGGCACCTTGATCCTGGACTTCCCATCCTCCAGAACTATGAGAAATAAATGTCTGCTGTTTAAGTCACTCAGTCTATGGTGTTTTGATGTAACAGGCCAGGCAGAGTAAGACAGGACCCACACTGTATATAGTCTTCTGCAGGTTGCTTTTCTCTAATTATTGTTTGAAAGATAAATCCATGATGATATTCTTTCCTTTTGTGCATTCATTTTCACTCTGATATAGTATTCCATTAGGTACTATAGTATATTCCCTTATCTATTTTTACTTTGCTGGTTATTTACATTGTTTCTATTATTTTCTTATACAAATTGAAGCTGTTATGAACAACCTTGTACATCGTTTTGTTGACAAATGCCAGTTTCATCAGTACATAGCTGGTGGTGGAGTTTCCATGTTACAGTGTATGCGTGTGTTAACCTTTACTAGTTTTTGCCAAAATGCACTGAAAAGTTAAAGATTCACCACATTGTTGTCAACACTTAGCATTGCCAAATTTTAAAAACTGTCAGTCTATTAAGTGTGAAATGGAATTTCTTTTTACTTTGATTTGCGTTTAATTTTCGCCAACATTGTGGCTAAACTTTTCATGTGTTTTTTTAACCTTAAAAGGTTTTCACATGTTTGAATTTCCCATTGGCATCTTTGCCTAAATTTCTAGTCAATTATTTGTTATTTTCTTAATGATTGGTTGGAAGGGACCTAATTCTTTATTAAAAAATATCTCTAGTCAATTTTAACTAACTAAATTTCCATAAGGAGATCTTTTGCTACTGTATCAGTGGTATTTAACCTCCTATATAAAAAGCTGTGTTTCCAGGCCACCATTTCAAGTATTAAAAACTTGAGAGAGGAGCCAGCTTTTCTCATTCTGCCCCCTGTAGTCTGTCTTTTATAATCAGTGCATCCACCACCACTGAGTCTGAAAGGGATAATGCTAATAAAAGGAGCAGAATCTCTCTCCCCTTTTTTATTTCTCCCTTATGGCTGGTTGTAATGTAAGTTTCTCTTCAGGCGCTTCTGGAATTGATGACATAAAAATACAGGGAGACTTTAACAGCAGGAATAGGTCAATGAAGCAGCCCCTGCTATTCCTGCCATGTTTTGGTGGCCACACTCGCGCTCTTCCCCTCACCCCCTCACCCCTGATTCTCCTTCACAAGTGCCCTGGGGTGTTTCTAAGGCACATTTATTATTCATCAAATACTAGGGCTCACAGTCCCAGACTGGGATGAAATCAATCGGCATGTATCTTCATTTTATATATTTTGCAAAGAGGCTTGATTCTATCCTTTAAAAAGCATGTAGGTTTTGTAGGATAATAATTTACATAATTCAAAATGCAAACAGTACAGAAGAGAACACAAGGAGAAGTCTCCCTCTCAGGTCTATGTCATTCTTCTTCCCCTCAGGCAACCATTATTAATGATCTTTCCTAAAATTCTAGGACCATTTTTTTTTATCACTTAAAAAGAAGCATTAGCATTTTATTCACATGAATGTGTATAATGGAAGGAGTATAATGGCCCCCAAAGATGTCCATCCCTAATCCCTGAACCTGTGACTATGTTACCTTACATAGAAAAAGGGACTTTATAGATGTGATTAAAGGTATGTACTTGAGATGGGGAGATTATTTTGGATTATTCAGATGAGCCCAATCTGATTGCATGAATACTTAAAATCAGAGAACCTTTCCCAGCTGTGATCAGAGAGAGGTGTGACTACAGAGAAGGATTCAGAGTGGTGTGATGTTGCTGGCTTTGAAGATGAAAGAAGGGAACCATGAGCTAAGGAACGTGGGGACCCTGAAGAAGTTGGCAAAAAAACGGATTCTCTCTTTGGCCTCCAGAAAGGAATGTAACCCTGACAACATGATAACCTTGTTATCATGATAACCTGATAAACTTGAGTTATCCTGGTGAGACCCATGCCAATCTTCTGACCTGAAGAACTGTAAGATAATAAATCCGTGTTGTTTTAAGCCTCTAAATTTGCGTTTAATTGTTACAACAGCAGCTGTAGAAAGCTAGCATAATACATGTACCTTGATTTTTACTTTTTCTCATTAAAAAATAAAATAATTTCATATCAGTACAGAGAGCTTACTCAGTTTCAAAATTTTTTTCATAGCTGCATAATATCCCATTATATCACTAAACCATCATCACACATTTTGAAGTCTTCTGCTATTTCAAATAAGACTACAGTGAACATCCTTGAATAAGTGCCAATTTTCACACACGTCAGTTAATATATGGGGCAAATCTTAAGAAATGGAATTAACCATTCAATGGGAATGTGTATTTTACATTTTGACCGCTATTTCTAAGTTAGACTCCATAGACTTTGTTTCAATTTATATTCTATGTCTGAAAGTCCTGTTTCTACATACCTTTGTAAATACAGTATGTCATTGAACATTATCTACCTGATAGCAGGTAAGTGGAATCCTAGTTTGAATTCATATATCTTTTGGGATAAGTGAAATTGAGAATCTTTTCATATGTTTAAAAGTTATTTATATTTCTCATTCTGTGAATTTTCTTCCCTGTGTTTCCTTCCTTCTTTATTTCCTTCCTTCATCCCTCCCTTCCTTCTTCCCCCCAACTGTTTGCTCATGTTTCTTCATGCTGGGTTGATGAAGAATTTCACATTGATATATCAATGTTTCATATCTTCTAAAGAAACAAATTATTTTTCTTTTGGCTTTTCTTTGTCAATGTAAGTTTTTTTAATGTAAACTTTACCAAATTTTTTGTTTTGAATTTAGGGTTTTATTTCATATTTAGAAAATATGCATTAATATATTTTTACTCTTCCCTGGATTATTTACTATTTTTATGATTTCAGGATTCATATCTTTGACCTATTTTCTTATGCTGCAAGTTATGAAAGAAATTTACTTTTACTCTTTCCAGAAGGCTACCTAGTTGTTCTAACACCATTTATTGAATATTCCACAACTGCTTTTAACATGCTTTTTAAAAATAATTTCCTTTAAAACCAACGTTTTCAAGTTTAAGAATGGACATATTGCATATACCTAAAAGTTTTTAACCTCAATTTACATTAATTGTATTCCTATTTATTAAGCTCTTATAAAGGACTAATATATTTTCTGTATTTTTATGAATGGACAGATAATGTAATATGTCTTGGCAAGAGATGCAGTAGACCCCAATTGGGTTGACTGTCCAGCTAACATCAATTTATCCAGTGCCCATATCTGTCCTACGGATTTTTCTTTGGGAAACCATTCCTTTTCCCCCATTCTGGTCATGGTCTGATTGTACTAACAATCATGGTATCTTATCACTCCAGACACAGGGTTCAAAATATGATTTACCTTGGCTCAGTAACTGAGAGTAATTCACCCTCCTGGCAAGCTCTTCCTGGACCCACTCTCAGACTGAGCTATCACAGGAATGGAACCCAAGGATTTAAACTCTAGGACCCAAATTTCTTTTCCCTGTCACTTCCTCCCAGTATATTACTAGGGCACAGGAGAAAAAAAAAGCACCTTTCTTCTGTAATTTTGTTTCTTCACTTCCTTTCCCTTAATTGTGCTTGATGATCACCCAAAAATGCTTGATCAACCATCATAAAGAAACCTCAGCTCTTAGAGCACAAAACCTTAAGTCACCCAGGTTTGAGATGCAGCAAGATTTTACTCCTATCCTGGTTGGTGGTAGGCGTTATTTTTTTTTTACTTCCTGATATATTTCCCACTTCTAGGAATGGGAGGAAGAGCTTCTCTCTAAAATAACAGAAAACAAAATACAAGATGAATTATCAGCAATTCAAAGCTGGGCACATCCATTGGTTTGAAAGCTTTCTTTCCCTCCCTGAAATCTAGGCAGAGTAATCAACTCTGCATCCCAGGGACTTAGCATAAGTACAGAAAAGATACTCAGTAAATGTTTTTTTAATAAATGAGTAAATGCATAAACAGCCCCTACCTGGAATTATTTCCTCTGGGAGAAACTACCAGAGACGACTCACTGCCTTTTGCTTCAGTAGTTTTTTATACCATTCTCTGTTCCTAGCAGTGCCCCCCCGTCCCCCTACACCAGGAGATTTCCACTACATGGCTCTACTCTGTGATGATTCAGTACCTTCTTTTAGCTGTGTCTGTTCTCCACTGCTTAGGGCACCAGTGGCCATCCTGGACCACGTTGTTCAAGCCATCCTGGACCACGTTGTTCAAGCCATCCTGGATCTCTTTAATTAGAAGCCATGATTTCAGGAAGAAAGTCTAGAATAACATTTTCTTATTTTCCAGAACTTTATTCAAGAAAATAATTTTTTCCAGCTTCTTTTGGGACTTTTTCCAGATCTGTTGTTTCCCTTCCTCGACAGAGTAAATAAAACTTGGCCCCAGCTCTTTGGCGCTGCCCACTCCTTAGTGGTGAGGGAAACAGTCCCTCAGTTTACACTCACTAGGCACCGAACAGTGATAAGGCGAGTAGAACTCTGGCCAGAAGTTCCTGTCATTATCCTATGTGAGTGTGCATGGCTTGGAGTGCTGCCTTCAGCACTATTTGCAAACAGGGACATTGGTGGGATGAGACTTGGGTTTCTTCTCTAGAGCCATGGATTTTAGCTACCCAGGCAGCTTTTTCAAAGTCCTGGTCCTAAGTCTGTGATGGAGCCTGAGCTATGGGTTTGGAAAGCCGTTCATTTGATTCTGATGTATATGCCTGGTGAAGTCTGGCTCCTGAGTGCCAATTACCACTAATCAACTAGTTCTGACTTCAAGTATTAGTTTTGCCATCAACGAGGAGTTTGCTATCCTCAAGTCCCTTAACGTTTCTGACTCTCATTAATAAACTGCAGAAAATATTGACCCTTTCCCAAATGTTTGTGAAGATCAAATGATATAATGTATAGCACAAGAACATGCAATAAATAAAATTATTATTATTATGTAACTAAGCATGTGACTCTGTTTCAAAGGAGCAGATGAAAAGGGTACCTATTCATTATGGTGGTGAACAGGAAGAAACATCTTTTAGAGAAAGGCAGGGCTGATGCTACTTTGAAATAGTTAATTCTGGAAAAGCTTATTTGGTCAAAAGATAGTCTTAGAATGAAATCCAATAAAATACAGGCTAAGTCCATGGAAAGAGCTATCAAAGAACCCAATGAAATTCAAGTTAATTCTTTACCTAAGCTTATAAATAAGTGCTGAAGCTGCCCTTCTCCATTTAAAGTGCTTTCAGCTAAGACAAACAACTCAAATCCTTTTATTTTCCTTTAGTTGCCCTTAAATGAACACCTTAGTTATTTCTGACATCTCTAATCCAACCTGGAGTCCTCCATACCTTCGGTAGCTGCTTGTTTCTCCAGAGTTTAAGAGTTCCTGTCCTTCTAAAAGATGAATTCAGAAGCCCCTTCCAGATTTCTTACTCTAGCTTCAGTTCCGGAAATTTACTTCAAAACCCATGATGTTACCAAGCAGTAGACTCAAGCCCCTCCATTCATAAAAGGGATATAAGGCTGGAAGGAAAACCTGCCTCACTATTTTCCAACTAAGAGATGAAGCAACAATTATGGAATCCAGAGCTGGTGATTAATCACAAAATCTTGGGCTGTAACACAGAGGGCTGCCTTTCATGGTGTGACACAGGAAACATTATAGGGCAATAACTTCAGGGGGATTCAGGCGTAGAAATCACTTAGTAGTGTCACAAGCCAGGGAAGCCTGTATTCCCCATCCCACTGCTGCAGCTCGGAGGAGGAGCAAGCAGGTCAGGGATAGCAAGCACAGACAAGAGCTGCGCCCAGAAAGAGAGATTCTTCTCCCTCTACTAGCATGTGCCTATGCGAAATCTCTCTTTTCTTTTTGAAGAGTCATGATATTTTAAGAAGTATAGTATTGTATCAATTAATCGGTAGTAAAGTAGCAAGCAGAGACGGAGTGACAAATATATAGCTGATCACGATTATACTTTAAATATACTCTTAGCAAAGGTAGACAAAAGGCTGATACTTCTATGAATAAATGGGAAGCTCTAACTCAATGAAGCCACCTCGCTATAGATTAAATGGTATAAATAACAACACAGTGCACAGCTGAAGGAGAAATCAAATAAGAACATACAGTTCCCTAGTCACTTTTGGTTACAAATTTCAACAATTCTGTAATAATGAGGAATTAAATAGATGCTATATAATAGCTCAATTTTATTATGTGCGTGTGTGTGTATGGTAATTCTTTATCACATTCCATAGTACAAATATTCCCAATTAAATTTTCCTATTGCTTTAAAAAGACCCCCCCCAAAAAACTTCCTCCAGTATTTGTATTTTAAAAATTGAATTAATACATATTTTAATTTTAAAATAACTCAAATTGTTACCTTGAACACACAAATTATATGTTGTCTATAGCAACACCATTTTTAAACCTTCTAATTTTTGTGTTTCTTCTTTTTTAAAAAGTTTTTAATCAAAGTAATACATCACATGGATATTGCTTAAAATGTTAAATTTATTCAATTTTTTAATAAGAAGTACTTGAGCTTCTACTGTGAGTCAGGCGATTTTTCTAGGCACTGAGAAATTCAATAATGAAAAAAAAAAACGTAAAAACTCCGATCCTGAAGGAGCTTGTATTCTAGTTGGGGCTCAGATGCTACAGTTACAAGATCTAAAGACAAAAATAAAATGAAAGAGGAAGACAGGACTGTAGAGCATGGGAGGAGGGAGGAAATATAGTAGCAGTTACTATCTAGTAATTTAATTGTGTTTATTTAAAAGATCAAGCCCTCAAGTATCTTTATTGCTTGCATATTTTGTTGTAATTTGATTTCATATACCCTTTCTAAAAATGTGTCTGTAATATATGATGATGACTTAGTAATTGGCTTCTAATGAAATTAACTTTTGCTTGCTTCTGCATCGTACCTATCTTCTCATCTTTTCATCGAGGTTCCTAAACCAAAGGAGAAAATACTTCTCAAGGTTAATGGATTTCTTTAATTTCCCTCATTCACTGTTTAACTGTCTATTGTATACCAGACATTGGGCTAAGCCATGATAAGTAAGGCCATGAAAAACCTCCTGGCATAGCTGGCAAGACACACTTAGTGGCAATGCAGTATGATGAGAACCATAATGAAGAAAAGCATGAAGTTCCATTGAAGTAGAAAGGCAGATTAATAGAGATAACCAGGGAAACAGATAGCATTTCTGAGAGGAGGGGAAATCTAAACTCTCTGGAATGATGAATAGTTGTCCAGGCTGGAATCAGAGGAGGACATTCTAATCCATTCCATGTATAGTTTATAAAGGCGTGGAGCAGTTCATTTCATGGAGGCATCAGGAAAATTCCAATAGTTCTTTTGGAATTTGAAACAAAGAGTTTGTGAAAGTCATGAGTTTGTTGGGAGGAGAGATAACTGACAAGGACCAAAGATCTTGAAAACTTCAAAATTTCCAGGCCTTTGATCTAAGAACAAATGCTTTTGTTGCCCTGCCTTTCTACTCTGCCCTGTCTACTGAAAGGATGCCAGCTGCCAGCACCTGTGTTTCTTTGTTGGAAGGCTCTTTTGTCCCTGAAGCCTGCTTTGCCAGTGAGTACAGCAGGCTGAAACGGTTGGGGAATTACTGCTTCCTGAGTTTATTGCTTAACCAACGCTCTTAGGAGTTGGTACTGAACTACTACTGCTCCCTTGCCTGTACAATGGGACAACCCTGAGGAGCACGTCCTACACTAGTTCCTAGAGCTCCTGCAGCTAGGTTAAGCTCCAGTTCCCCATACTCAAATCCTCAGGAAGGGATGCCAGCGTTGACGATGGTAAGTGGGCATGCTGTGGTATCACAATTATTAAGCTGCTCACCCATGCTGAACTGTGTTGGGATACTGGTAGGAGATGCATTGTTTACATATCTCTAGTATTTGTGAAATATTGGGGCAATGGCAATTTCAAGGTTTGAGAAGTCAGAAGGTTGTTGTTAAGTGTCACTGAAACATTGAAGGGAAAACATGTGACAGGCTCAGGTCACTCAACTACCAACTCAAGGCATAGTGTGAAATCCAGAGGGTTTTGGGCACCATTAAAAGAGGGATTCTTATTTTATAACCAGAGGGCAGAATGAGCTAAAACTTAGGTTTCAGATAAGATTGTGAGATTAGGGAATTTTCAAACAGGTCTGAATTTGGAGCCCTGGTTAGTCTTTGCTAACCTCTGGGCCTGAGACTGGGGATGGGAACATTGAATGGGTGTGGTTTGAACAGGCTGCAGTCTTAAGTACCAACGAACATTTACCATGTTCTCTGGTAGAAGCGTTTCCATCCCTGGACCTCTAGTCTGATAAAAACTAAAGTTGTAAGAAAGGAAAGCACAAAGTCCTCAAGAGATTCACAAGGAGGGATAATGAGATTTCCTCCTACATCTACCCTTTGGTTCCAAACCCAGGTCTTCTAGTGATAAGGAATACAGCGCCTCTTAAATCCTGGTTGGTTCAAACTATACACTGCACCTTGAGTGATCACATCCAATCCTCAAGCTAGCATTTCAAATGTATTTTAAGAAGGCATGCCAATATTCTATTAGGCTGGAAGCTTCTGGGACATATGGTAGCACCAGTGGATTCTCTCTGGTTATGTGCCCATTGTTGAACGTAAAGTGGGTTCCTCGGTCCAAGGCAAACTTATGTAAGATCAAATGTCATTAATCAGAGACTCTGTGAACCCTGGGATAGCAGTGATGGCTGAGGCACTGAGGGCAGAGAAGATAAAGCCCTTGTACCACTTCAGATCCAATTTTGACCCACATTAGATTCAATCTGTCCTGTCAGTGGTACTTAAAGTTGGTGGTCACTCACAATTTCTGGGAAAATAAAAGAAAAGAAAAAGAAAAGAAAGACTTATGAAAGGAACTGCGGCAGGGTAAGATATTATACCTGCAGCTGCAGTCTTTCCTGAGGAATTGATATTGATCATCTTTCTTCTCTACCAGTCACTGTAAATTCCCCTCATTTTTCACCAGTCCTCAGCTCTCTATCCCTGAGGAGTCTGAGCCCTTGATTAGCATGCCCTTGTGGAGCTGTTGCTGCAGTTGGCCAGTTATGGTCACCACCAGTTTAAAAAGCACCAGGAAACTCCCCAGGGAATCAATTCCTGAGTTCTATACTCCACACAGGAAGCAAGTCTGCCACCTCGTGAAAATCAGGGGCAATTACTACTACCAGTAATTCTGTTCTTCCTCTTCTGGCCTGCTGGCATAATAAACCCACTGTAATGGAAATCATGCTCTCTCATTAAAGTGAATTTATATTTCTCTGCTCTTTTCTATTGTGGTATGATTTTATAATTTAGCTATGAGAAGATAATTTTATTTCCTTTATTTCCAACTATTTAAGAAGTGCCCTGCTGTCACCCCTATGTACAGACTATAGTTCAGTATCACTGCAGATGTGTATGTATGAGAAAGAGCTGGCAGGAGATAACTCTGGAGAAGGAATTAGAGAATAATTTGCGACGGAGTTTAGAGTTTATTCAGTAGGCAATGGGATGTCTTTGAAAGATTTTTAAGCAAGGAAGGGATAAGTCCAGATACGAGACTTTGAAAGCTAATTACCATGGCTTGGAGGGTTGAGGCTGGAGGAGGTAATCAAGACGATCTCAGTGGTACAGCTGAGGGCCTGAATGAAGGACAACAGTGACTGGATAAAAGAGGAGAGGGCAGATTTGAGACAGGTATTCCAGGAAAAATGATCAACTTTCATAACTAATCAGTTATTCGGTCTAAAAAGGAGGGACAGTTCTAATTGAATTGGACTTCTTCTTTTGGGTTAGGTGCTGTCTAGTCTTATCTCAGCTTCTGCTGCTTGTCACTCAGTAAGCACAAAAAGACTCAAGAGAAGTCCCAGGACTCCAAAGAAATGAGAAACTTGGCTTTACAAAATAGGACATGGAAGGATGTTACAGGCAAGTATTTGTTGAGGTAAAAGATATAATAAAGAGAACCATCCAAAAAAGGTGCAAAAGTCACACATTTTTTAAGGCTTTAGCTAAAAAAGGTTTCATGGCTTTTGCATACATTCCCTACGTCTTAAGTATAAAAGCTTCAGTTATTGTTGGTAAGGAGCATTTTTGAGGATGATTTTTAAAATGTGTCCTAATTCCTAACCCTACCCCCATCACTACCACTAAAGAGGGCAGTATGTTAAACATAATAAAATAAATACAAATTTATAAATATACAAAAATAATAAAATATATTATATATAAAAGCTAAGAGATAAGCAAGCTAACAGTAACCGGCAGAGCAAAGAAGAAATCGCTGAGTTGAGAATGAGTCATCATTCCACGCGCAGGATCTGTCAGGACAAAGGACGTTGAGTGTTTCCTGTGGGCAGGATATGGACCACACGAAAGAGAAAGCCAGCGTGAGGCTGCCCTGAGACAAGCTGTTATATCTGAGGGGCTTGAAAGACTTTTGTGTTTAGAAGAAAGGAGGCAGCTGGAACTTAGTGTGTGAATTAAGTGTATGAATTCGTCAAAGCAATCCAAATGAATGAAATCGTTCATGAAGCGCCTGTAAACAACATACTGGAGAGCACTGACAATAAAGTGATGATAGAAGGTGGCTTCGGTAGGGTTAGGACGGCAACAGAGACCTCACTCTAAGGGGAACATTAACAATGACACAGCTCTCTATGCTTACTGCCCTACTTTTTCTCTTCACAGACAAGCACATCTTGAAAGAGCTGCCTGCAGTTACTCCTCCTATTAATTTATCTATAAATCTCTCCTTGATCCACTCTGATCAGACTTTCCTCTGCACCACTCCACTGAAAGAGCACTCATGAAGGTCATTAATGTATGTGCTGATGAAGGCGACCAATTATATGGGTGTTGCCAAATCCAGGGGTTACTTTTCTGCCCTCTCTTATGTGAACTCTCATTGACCTTCAACACAGCTGACTGCTGCTTTCCTCTCTTGGCTTCTATGATCCCACACTCTTCTGTTTCTTTCTCCTATCTTGCTGACTGTTCCTTCTCAGTCTTCTTTACGGGACTTACCTCCCCTACCTGAAATATAAACGTAGGAGTGTATCCAGGATTTGGTCTTGGCTACTTTTCCATTTCTGTTTATTCTTTATCCTTAGATAATATTGCCTAGTACCTTGGTTTAGAATGTCATTTATGTGCTAATGACTTCTTAACAGTATCTATAATAAGAAGTTGCCAAATTACTAACCTGATAGAGCTAGTTGGATGGCTAACAGGCATCTCAAACTTGTCATATCCAAATCTTAATTTTGGTTTGTTTGTGCTCCATCTGCCATACACAATCTTTTTCTCCAGAGTCTTCCCGACTTGGCTTAACATCCAGCCAATATCCACCCAGTTGTTCAAGACAAAAGTCAAGAAGTAATTTGATTATATTCTTCCCCACTCCATGTCATCCAATAGATCCCACATTAAATTCTGAGGCTTCTATATTTGAAATATATCATAAGTTCCTCCACTATTCACCATCTCTAGCACTATCCTCCTTGTCCAAACCGCCCCCACAGTATCTTCGATGGATGACTTCAACAGCCTTATACATACTTTCACACCTTCCACAAGCGGTTCCCCGCAAGGCAATTCCCCATCACTCACTGTACAATACACACAGCTTATAAATCATCACATCACATAGCCCCTTTCTGACCACTCTGTCAGGAGTGGCCACCCACTTTTGTTACTCTGTATAGCCACTGTATTTTTTGTTTATTAGTAGTATTTTTTCTTTTGCTTATGTACTCTCTCCACCCAGGGTAACTTATAAAAAAGCAGTTATGGCAATAACCTATAATGGAAGAGAATGTAAAAATATATATATATATATAAATTTATATATATATATATATATATATATATATTAAACTGAATCACATTGCTGTACACTGGAAACTAACATAACATTGTAAATCAACAATATTTCAAGAGAAATTTTTTAAAAAGCAATTATATTGTGTTGCCACTGACTAGAACAATGTGTGAAGCACAGTAAATACCCCATAAATATATGATGAATAAATGAAAGATGGATAAATAATAGGAAAAAAAGGCAGTTTGTAGAGGATTAATGGCTATGTCAGAAATATTAATATTTCAAGACTTCATATTTGAAAAGGAGAAAAGAAAACAATAATGTGGAAATTTAAGGAGGCAAGGTAAAGAAAGCTTTGTTGGTTTTTAAGATTAACAAAGAACTAAATGCGTGTGAAGTTTATAGAGAAGGCACCAATGAAGCAAGAGATTAAAGATAATAAAAAATAAACAATGAAACATGATCCTAAGATAATCAGGAACTACTGCATCAGAGCTACTGATTCTTTTATTATTTTTTAAATTTATTGAATGATTTAAAAAAATGTTTTTTATTTCTTAATTTTTTAAATTTAACATCTTTATTGGGTATAATTGCTTTACAATGTTATGTTAGTTTCTGCTGTATAACAAAGTGAATTGCTATATGTATACATATATCCCCATATCCCCTCCCTCTTGGGTCTCCCTCCCACCCTCCCTATCCCACCCCTCTAGGTGGTCACAAAGCACCAAGCTGATCCCCCTATGCTATGCAGCTGCTTCTCACTAGCTATCTATTTTATATTTGGTAGTGTATATATGTCAATGCTACTCTCTCACTTCTTCCCAGCTTACCCTTCCCTCTCCCCATGTCCTCAAGTCCATTCTCTACATCTGTGTCATTATTCCAGTCCTGCCCCTAGGCTCATCAGAACCTTTTTTTTTTTTTCTTTTTTAGATTCCATATATATGTGTTAGCATACAGTATTTGTATTTCTCTTTCTGACTTACTTCACTCTGTATGACAGACTCTAGGTCCATCCACCTCACTACAAATAACTCAATTTCATTTCTTTTTATGGCGGAGTAATATTCCATTGTATATATGTGCCACATCTTCTTCATCCATTCATCTGTTGATGGAAACTTAGGTTGCTTCCATGTCCTAGTTATTGTAAATAGTGCTGCATTGAACATTGTGGCACATGACTCTTTTTGAATTATGGTTTTCTCAGGGTATATGCCCAGTAGTGAAATTGCTAGGTCATATGGTAGTTGTATTTTTAGTTTTTTAAGGAACTTCCATACTGTTCTCCATAGTGGCTGAATCAATTTACATTCCTGCCAACAGTGCAAGAGGGTTCCCTTTTCTCCACACCCTCTCCAGCATTTACTGTTTGTAGGTTTTTTGAAGATGGCCATTCCAACCAGTGTGAGGTGATACCTCATTGTAGTTTTGATTTGCATTTCTCTAATGATTAGCGATGTTGAGCATCCTTTAATATGTTTGTTGGCAATCTGTATATCTTCTTTGGAAAAATGTCTATTTAGGTCTTCTGCCCATTTTTGGATTGGTTTGTTTGTTTTATTGATATTGCGCTGCATGAGCTGCTTGTAAATTTTGGAGATTAATCCTTTGTCAGTTGCTTCGTTTGCAAATATTTTCTCCCATTTTGAGGGTTGTCTTTTTGTCTTATGATTTCCTTTGCTGTGCAAAAGCTTTTAAGTTTCATTAGGTCCCAGTTGTTTATTTTTGTTTTTATTTCCATTTGTCTAGAAGGTGTGTCCAAAAGGATCTTGCTGTGATTTATGTCATAGAGCGTTCTGCCTAAGTTTCCCTCTGAGTTTTACAGTGTCTGGCCTAACATTTTGGTCTTTAATCCATTTGGAGTTTGTTTTTGTGTATGGTGTTAGGAAGTGTTCTAATTTCATACTTTTACATGTAGCTGTCCACTTTTCTCAGCACCAATTATTGAAGAGGCTGTCTTTTCTCCATTGTATATTCTTGCCTCCTTTATCAAAGATAAGGTGACCTTATGTGTGTGGGTTTGTCTCTGGACTTTCTATCCTGTTCCATTGATATATATTTCTGTTTTTGTGACAGTACCATACTGTCTTGATTACTCTAGCTTTGCAGTATACTCTGAAGTCAGGGGGATGGATTCCTTCAGCTCCATTTTTCTTTCTCAAGATTACTTTGGCTATTCAGGGTCTTTTGTGTTTCCATACAAATTGTGAAATTTTGTGTTCTACTTCTGTAAAAAATGCCATTGGTAGTTTGATAGGGATTGCATTGAATCTGTACATTGCTTTGGGTAGTATAGTTATTTTCAAAATGTTGATTCTTCCAATCCAAGAACATGGTACATCTCTCCACCTGTTTGTATCATCTTTAACTTCTTTCATCAATGTCTTATAGTTTTCTGCATACAGGTCTTTTGTCTCCTTAGGTAGGTTTATTCCTAGGTATTTTATTCTTTTTGTTGCAATGGTAAATAGGAGTGTTTCCTTAATTTCTTCTTCAGATTTTTCATTGTTAGTGTATAGGAATGCAAGAGATTTCTGTGCATTAATTTTGTATCTTGCTACTTTACCAAATTTATTGATTAGCTCTAGTAGTTTTCTGGTAGCATCTTTAGGCTTCTCTATGTATAGCATCATGTCAACTGCAAACAGTGACAGTTTTACTTCTTCTTCACCAATTTGGGTACCTTTTATTTCTTTTTCTTCTCTGATTGCTGTGGTGAAAACTTCCAGAACTATGTTGAATAACAGTGGTGAGAGTGGGCAACCTTGTCTTGTTCCTGATCTTAGAGGAAATGGTTTCAGTTTTTCACCATTTAGAATGATATTGGCTGTGTGTTTATCAAATATGGCCTTTATTATGTTGAGGTAAGTTCCCTCTATGCCCATTTTCTGGAGAGTTTTTATCATAAATGGGTGTTGAATTTTGTCAAAAGCTTTCTCTGCATCTATTGAGATGATCATATGGTTTTTCTCCTTCAATTTGTTAATATGGTGTATCACATTGATTGATTTGCGTATATTGAAGAATCCTTGCATACCTGGGAGAAACCCCACTTGATCATGGTGTATGATCCTTTTAATGTGCTGTTGGATTGTTTGCTAGTATTTTGTTGAGGATTTTTGCATCTATGTTCATCAGAGATATTGGCCTGTAGTTTTCTTTTTTTGTGACATCTTTGTCTGGTTTTGGTATCAGGGTGATGGTGCCCTTGTAGAATGAGCTTGGGAGTGTTACTTCCTCTGCCATATTTTGGAAGATTTTGAGAAAGTTAGGTGTTAGCTCTTCTGTAAATGTTTGATGGACTTCACCTGTGAAGGCATCTGGTCCTGGGCTTTTGTTTGTTGGAAGATTTTTAATCACAGTTTGAATTTCAGTGCTTGTGATTGGTCTGTTTATATATTGTATTTCTTCCTGGTTCAGTTATGGACAATTGTGCTTTTTAAAAATTTGTCCATTTCTCCTATGTTGTCCATTTTATTGGCATATAGTTGCTTGTAGTAACCTCTCATGGTCCTTGTATTTCTGCAGTGTCTGTTACTTCTCCTTTTTCATTTCTAATTCTGTTGACTTGAGTCTTCCCCCTTTTTTTCTTGATGAGTCTGGCTAATGGTTTATCAATTTTGTTTATCTTCTCGAAGAACCAGATTTTAGTTTTATCCATCTTTGCTACTGTGTCCTTCATTTGTTTTTCATTTATTTCTCATCTGATCTTTATGATTTCTTTCCTTCTGCTAATTTCGAGGGTTTTTTTGTTCTTCTTTCTCTAATTGTTTTAGGTGTAAGGTTAGGTTGTTTGAGATTTTTCTTGTTTCTTGAGGTAGGATTATATTGCTATAAACTTCCCTCTTAGAACTGCTTGTGCTGCATCCCATAGGTTTTTGGTCATCATCATTTCATTGTCATTTGTTTCTAGGTATTTTTTGATTTCCTCTTTGATTTCTTCGGTGATCTCTTGGTTATTTAGTAGTGTATTGTTTAGCTTCCATGCGTTTGTATTTTTTACAGTTTTTTCCCTGTAATTGGTATCTAGTCTCATAGCACTGTGGTTGGAAAAAGATACTTGATACAATTTCAATTTTCTTTACTTAACCAAGGCTTGATTTGTGACCCAAGATATGATCTTTCCTGGAGAATGTTCCAAGAGCACTTGAGAAGAAACTGTATTCTGTTGTTTTGGGATGGAATGTTCTATAAATATCAATTAAGTCCACCTTGTCTAATGTGTCATTTAAAGCTTGTGTTTCCTTAGTTTCATTTTGGATTATCTGTCCATTGGTGAAAGTGGGATGTTAAAGTCCCCCACTGTTATCGTGTTCCTGTCGATTTCTCCTTTTATGGCTGTTAGCATTTGGCTTATGTACTGAGGTGCTCCTGTGTTGGGTGCATAATTATTTACAACTGTTATATCTTCTTGGATTGATCTCTTCTTCATTATGTAGTATGCTTCTTTGTCTCTTGTAATACTCTTTATTTTAAAATCTATTTTGTCTGATATGAGAATTGCTACTCCAGCTTTATTTTGATTTCCATTTGCATGGATCTTTTTCCATCCCCTCACTTTCAGTCTGTATGTGTCCCTAGGTCTGAAGTGGGTCTCTTGTAGACAGCATATATATGGGTGTTTTTGTATCCCTTCAGCCAGTCCGTGTCTTTTGGTTGGAGCATTTAATCCATTTACATTTAAGGTAATTATCGATATGTATGTTTCTATTACCATTTTCTTAATTGTTTTGGGTTTGTTTTTGTAGGTCTTTTCCTTCTCTTGTCTTTCCTGCCTAGAGAAGTTCCTTTAGCATTTGTTGTAAAGCTGGTTTGGTGGTGCTGAATTCTCTTAGCTTTTGCTTGTCTGTAAAGGTTTTAATTTCTCCGTTGAATCTGAATGAGATCATTGCTGGACAAAGTAATCTTGGTTGTAGGTTTTTCCCTTTCATCACTTTAAATATGTCCTGCCACTCCGTTTTGGCTTGCAGGTTTTCTGCTGAAAGATCAGCTGTTAACCTTATGGGGATTCCCTTGTAAATTAGTTGTTGCTTTTCCCTCGTTGCTTTTAATATTTTTTCTTTGCATTTAATTTTTGATAGTTTGATTAATATGTGTATTGGCATGTTTCTCCTTGGATTTATCCTGTATGGGACACTCTGCACTTCCTGGACTTATCTTTTTTTCTTCTTCTGGGACCCCTATAATTGGAATGTTGGTGCATTTAATGTTGTCCCAGAGGTCTCTGAGACTGTCCTCAATTCTTTTCATTCTTTTTTCTTGATTCCTCTCTGCAGTAGTTATTTCCACTATTTTATCTTCCAGGTCACTTATCCATTCTTCTGCCTCAGTTATTCTGCTATTGATTCCTTCCAGAGAATTTTAAATTTCATTCATGGTGCTGTTCATCATGGTTTTTTCCTCTTTAGTTCTTCTAGGTTCTTGTTAAACATTTCTTGTATTTTCTCCATTCTATTTCCAAGATTTTGGATCATTTTTACTATCATTACTCTGAATTCTTTTTCAGGTAGACTGCCTATTTCCTCTTCATTTGTTTGGTCTGGTGGGTTTTTACCTTGCTCCTTCATCTGCTGCATATTTCCCTGTCTTCTCATTTTGTTTAACTTACTTTGTTTGGGGGTCTCCTTTTTGCAGGCTGCAGGTTCGTAGCTCACGTTGTTTTTGGTGTCTCCCCCAGTGGGTGAGTTTGGTTCAGTGGCTTGTGTAGGCTTCCTGGTGGAGGGGACTGGTGCCTGTGTTCAGGTGCGTGGGGCTGGATCTTGTCTTTCTGGTGGGCAGAGCCGCGTCCGGCAGTGTGTTTTAGGGTGTCTGTGAACTTAGTATGATTTTAGGCACCCTCTCTGCTAATGGGTGGGGTTGTGCTCCTGTTTTGCTAGTTGTTTGGCATGTGGTGTCCAGCACTGGAGCTTGCTGGTCTTTGAGTGATGCTGGGTCTTAGCGTTGAGATGGAGATCTCTGGGAGAGCTCTCACCGATTGATATTACATGGGGACATGAGGTCTCTGGTGGTCCAATGTCCTGAAATCAGCTCTCCCACCTCAGAGGCTCAGGCTGGAACACCAAGACCCTGTCAGCCACATGGCTCAGAAGAAAAGGAAGAATAAAAGAAAGAAAAAAATAATAAATTTTGAAAATTAAAAAAATAAAATAATTAAAATTTAAAAATAATTAAAATTAAAAATTAAAAAGTATTAAAATAAAAAAATAAAAAAGGAATAATAATAAAAAAAAAAGAGAGCAACTAAACCAATAAACAAACACGCCAGTGATAACAAGGGCTAAAACCTATACTAAGAGAAACAAAAATCAGAAAGAAGTCAGTCACAGACAGCAAACCCCAAGTCTACAGTTGCTCCCATATTCCATTGCCTCAATTTTGGGATGATTCGTTGTCTATTCAGGTATTCTACAGATGCAGGGTCCATAAAGTTGACTGTGGGGATTTAATCCGCTGCTCCTGAGGTTGCACAGAGAAATTTCCCTTTCTCTTCTTTGTTCTCACAGCTCCTGGGGTTCAGCTTTGCTTTTGGCCCTACTTCTGTATGTAGGTCATCCTCAGGCACCTGTTCTCCACCCTGACAGGAGGGGGTTAAAGCAGCAGCTGATTAGGGTGTTCTGGCTCACTCAGGCCGGAGGGAGGGAGGGGTATGGAATGCAGGGCGATCCTGTGGTGGCAGAGGCAGAGGTGATGTTTCAACAGCCTGAGGTGTGCTGTGTGTTCTTCCGGTGGTGTTGTCCATGGATCATGGGATCCTGGCAGTGGTGGGCTGCACAGGCTCCCAGGGGGGCAGTGTGGATAGTGACCTGTGTTTGCACACAGGATTCTTGGTGGCTGCAGTAGCAGTGTTAGGGTTTCATGTCCGTCTCTGGTGTCCGAGCTGATAGCCACAGCTCATGCCCGTCTCTGGAGCTCGTTTAGGCTGTGCTCTGCCTTCTGTGGGCAGACAGGGAAGGAATCCCCTTCTCCTCATGCACCTGAAACAATGGTCTCTTAGGTAGGTCCAGACTTTTTCCCAGACTCCCTCCTGGCTAGCCTGTGCGCACTAGCCCCCTTCAGGCTGTGTTCACGCAGCCAGCCCCAGTCCTCTCCCTGGGATCTGACCTCTGAAGCCCAAGCCTCATCTCCAAGCCCCCACCCCACCAGCAGGTGAGCAGACAAGCCTCTCAGGCTGGTGAGTGCTGGTTGGCACCAATCCTCTGTGCGGGAATCTCTCCGCTTTGCCCTCTGCACCCCTGCTCTGCACTCTCCTCCGTGACTCCGAAGTGTCCCTTCCGCCCACCCCCCGTCTCCGCCAGTGAAGGGGCTTCCTAGTGTGTGGAAACTTTTCCTCTTTCACAGCTCCTTCCCAGAGTTGCAGGTCTCATCCCTATTCTTTTGTCTCTGTTTTTGTCTTTTGTCATCCCAGGTATGTGGGGATTTTCTTGCCTTTTGGGAAGTCTGAGGTCTTCTTCCAGCATTCAGTAGGTGTTCTGTAGGAACTGTTCCACATGTAGCTGTATCTGTGATGTATTTGTGGAGAGGAAGGTGATCTCCACTTCTTACCCCTCCGCCATCTTGAAGGTCACCCCTCTGCTGATTCTTACTGAAGGATTAGCCTCAGAAATGTGAAAATGTGGAAGATTCTGTCCTCCTTCCTCTCTTCCTTCACATTTCCTTCCTTCCATTTCCCTCTCCCACCTTTTCTTTCCTTCCTCCCTTTTTACTCCTTTCATCTCTCCTTCTACAATTGCTGTTTTAGCACGTCTATAGTATCAGATGCTGTGAAATAGATAGGGGATTTAATCTGAATGAAAACAAAAAGCGAGATCTGACAATAGATAAGAAGAAAGAGAAATTGCCTTTGTGCCAAGGAAATTAGCAGCAGCATCCCTAATGGGTTTATTACAGCTACTCTATTAGTCACAAATAACTAAATGGACTCTGGGTGACTTAAGTAGAAAATGAGTGTGTTGAAATTGTGGGGGACATCTCACAGACCCTGCAGGACGGCCAGATACAGGCTATGGCATAAACCAAGCGAGGCAGGGCCAAGACAACATCAGGGCCAACATCACCAATGACCAGTTGCCACTTCTGCAACTGGCATCGCCTTTAGTCATCCTTTGGTTACTGGACTCCAGCACTCTGAATGCTTGTCACCACAACACTGGACTCTCCACTCCACTGTAGGGACCACACAAAAATTCTTCACTGACCTTTCCTTTTGCTTCACTCCCTAAAGAATCAAGACAAGGTCATGTAACTGGTTATGCTGAGGTCACATAGAAGCTGAGGGGAAAGGAATATCTACCCTCTTTTCAGCCTCCATATGTGGCAGTGTATCTGCTTCTTGTCTTCCTTTGCATACCCACACACCTAAGTATGAATTCTGGTCACCCCAAAGTCAAATATTCACTAGAGTGAATTCCAAAAGAGGGAAGCTGTATGGTGTGGAAGTGACTCTGGCTCCCTGGGCTCTCGTTCACACCTCCGCCTTGAAATTTGTATAAATCAGCTATACTCTCCAGGTCATCGTTCACTTATCTGGAAAATGTGGCTGTTGTTTTCACGTTTGCTAGCCCTTTCCAGTGCCAAGATTCTCCAGGTAGCATCTTAGAGCAAAAGAAATATATCAGTAAACCAAGTCATACCTGTTTGTAGCATTTTATCACTTATGACTCTTAGAAATCCCTTAGGGGTAAGATAAATCAGAATATCTTCACTAGGTATTACAAAGATAGAAAAATACCAATGAGAAATGGTAAAGGTCAGACATATATACACTGGTCAGATGAACTGAAGTGAGACTCAGAGAGAAAAGGTGTCAACACTGTGGTTATGTTTATGCTCCTGAGAAAGAGAGGGGGAAAAAAAAAAAAAAAAACGCCAGGGGAACTAGATTTCCCTCTTAACAAACAGTTCAACAGAAACAGGGAAAATAACACAATATAAAAGGCAGGATATGTCAAGTCAACACAAAAATCAGCTGGAGGTAACTGGCTAAATACAATTCAGGTTTCCATTCCACAGAGATGTCTCCAGAGCCAGGAAATTCAGGAAAGACTGGTACAGACTACAAATGGTGCAAACTCATCTTTGCAACATTATCATCGAAGGCCATTGAGGAAAGCATCAGGAACACTGAAAGTTCAGACATCCAGTATGTTTTTAAAAATAAGTGTTAGGAAAGTACAAGAAGGCAATGCACTAGAATTAGTTTTAGGTCTTTGACGATTTAAATAAATACACTGGAGAAGAAAATTAAGTTAAACCTTAACTGAAAGAAGAAGATGGTTAAAATTGCATTTGTTCATAGAACCTGAGAATGTAACCACTCATTCTGGTCTATAGACAAGTTTAAGTAAATTCAAATTGCATCCTTGAATTTATCTGAGACCTTACTGATATTTCCCAACATGACAGATGCTGATAACCCAGGAAAGAATCTTATTCTCCTTACACCAATTATTTGGGGCAAGGTATTCAGTTCAGAAATTGATAAGTAGTAAAACTGGTTAATGATGTACCAGGCCATGATCTTTTAGAGAAGCAGCTACCACCTCAGTTTTGTTACAAGATATTTATTTGATTTATAACTTGACAAGACTGCTTTCCTTTATATTCAAAGAGTAAAAAATCTTGTTAAATCCAGAGAGATAGGTATTCCAGGCAGTGCGCATTTTTGGGGGCTCTATTTACCCTTATGTCTTTCTTTTCATGACTGGGGAATAGCTAACACATTGCATATTTTTACTCATTCATATTGTCTATGATACCAAATTTTAGCAGCAAGAAAGAAGAAAAAAAATTTTTTTAATAAAGAAGTATTTTAAGATTGGACTAAGACAACCAAGCCTTTGGGAAATATCCTGTTATTCAACAGAATAGAGAGAGTGAAAATGAAGAGCTAAATGCTTTCATGGCACTTTGACCTTCCTGCTGGGGATCCAAGATGAACATGACCACACATGTCCTTCAATCATTACAGTCCAGTGGAAGAGAGTGATTGAGTTTCCAAATATCTTGAGAAGTAAGTACAACGAAGGGGTTTCCCTCAAGGAAAGTGCCTGTAGACTAACATGGGAGGGACCCATCACAGTGGAAGAAGTCAACATTATTTTCCTAAAGGAGGTTACTCCTTTAGAGGAACTGGACTTTAACATAGCAATGCAAAAAGGGAACAGTGTTTATCATGTCACAGTTGGTACTGCATAGCTAATTTCAGGCATCAGCAGCTCTTACAGTTCTGCTTCCTGCCTATCTGTCCAGTCATATATCTTGTCACTCCTCCCCTCATGTTCTACACTCCAGTCTCTCCTAACTCACCACACATGCTCACATCTCTTTACTTTTGCATATGCAAGTCTCTTAACCTTGGATACCTTCCCCATTGACCTATGACCTTCATAAGGCTATAAGCTCCCTGGGACCAGGATTAGGTATTTCATCAGCACATACTGCCATATCATATATACCACAGGTTCTCGGTAAGAATTTATGGAATACATGAGGAGATGAAAAAGGCAGTGTGGATAGTGGGTAAAATCAGGAGCTCTGGAGGTGCCCTGCTAAGTTTTGATTCCTGTATCTTCCACTTAATCTCTGGATGATATTGAGCAAGTTATATAACCCCTCTGTAACTCAGTTTTCAAATTTATGATAAGATTTTCATGAGATTAAATGAGATAATACATGCAAGTCTTTAAGAACAGCATCTGACACATGCTAATCATAACTGTTAGGTATTTGTAACTAAAAACAAATTATTGGATGGATATTTGTGGCGGAGGCAGTCATTATTCTCACATATTACATTGGCTTCTTGAATTTCCCAGTACCTTTATGGTTAGGCAGGGACATAGGATGAGTTCTAACCTATGGGCTGTAACTAAAAAGCTATCATTCGACTTTGCATGCTCTCTGTTGTCCTGCCACAGAGATCACAAGGCTATGTTAAGATGGAAGAGCCATGAAACTCAAGCAGCCTGAAGGAAGACTGTGTTGAGACTTTGGGGTTATCATTGCTGCCGCATGAACTCACCCACCCTGACGAATTCAGGATTACCCTAAAGTCATACCACAGAGATGACTGCTTTATATACTAACATAACCTTGGATGAAAACAAGTGAGTAGGCAGAAACAGCAAATCAGCATCGTCTACAAAGGCTGGAGGGATAAAATGGTGTCTGGAAAGAGGAGCTGTGTTAGGGATAGAGGAAAGGAGGGAAGAGGGAAGAATGCTGTAGATTCAATCTTCGTTCAGGTATTTTTGCAATCAGTAAGGCCTTTCCTAAGATTTAAAAAAGCCTTAAATAATGACCAAAGTGATGTCACATTCTTTTATTTGGTGGGGGGGGGGGGTTTCCCTATAAGCAAGATTAAAAGTCAAAAATTAAAAAAAATAAAAATTACTTTCACAACTATATTAAATTAGTAAAGACAAATAAGTCAAATGATTGTATTTCTTAAACTTTTTCTGGAAATAGGCAGACTTTTGTGAATGTAGGTGGATCACAAAACTCCTTTGAAAATTGGATAAAAGCTATGGAATTTTTCCATAGGGAAAGATGAAGTTGTGCACATAAACACACAATTTCCAGGAATCTTGGACCCAGAGTTATGTTGTGGGTTTCTCTATCAAATCCTGATTTGAACTATCCAGAAATATATTGAAAGAAATTCCCTAACTATTTTAATTGATCAGTTGGGCTACAGTTAATAACAGTATGAGTGTAGATGCACCACGGACACTTAAATTAGTATAAATGTTGTGAAGGGCAACTAGTCAATATTCATCAAATTGAAAAATGGTCATACTCTTTGAGGCAGCAATTTTATGGATAGGAATTATCTCTATAGATACACTTGCAAAATTATGCTGTGATATATGTTCAAGGATCTTCATTATAACTTTGTTTGTAATAACAAAAATACCTGGAAATAATGGCCAATGAGAAGAAAATGGTTAAATAAATTATAGTACACTGATACAATATAATACTCTGAAGCCATTAAATAAAATGAAGTTGATGTGCACGTAGTGACATGGGAAGACAATCTGTTTATTTAAATCAAGAAACAAAACTGTGTATATTAAATGGTCACTAGATAATTTTTTACAAGAATATGTGTGTATGTATTCTGAAAGAATATGTAGGACACCATTAAAAGTAGTTACCTTGGTGAACCATATGCCTATGCATGACACATAGAAGCTTTCAATAAATATATCTGCATTTATTTATTATCTACTGTGCTCAGAATTCCCCTGTGCTCAACACATTGCTCAACGCCTTGGGAATACAAAAGAATGGAAGAGAGCCATTACCAGTGACTTTTTTTTTGACTGTGCTCGGTCTTAGCTGCGGCATGCAGACTTCTTAGTTGCAGCATGCAGACTCTGAGTTGTGGCATGCATGCGGGATCTAGTTCCCCGACCAGGGACTGAACCATGGCCCTTGCGTTGGGAGCATGGAGTCATACCCACTGGACCACCAGGGAAGTCCCATTACCATTACTTTAAAAAAAATTATTAAAGTATAGTTGACTTAACAAGTGTATGGCATAGTGATTCAATAGTTTTATAAGCTATACACCATAAAAAGTTATTATAAACATTGACTATATTTCCTGTGCTATACATTACAACCCTGTGACTTATTTATTCTATAACTGGTAGTTTGTACTTTTTAATCACCTTCACCTATTTCACCCCTCCCCAACTCCTCTCACCTCTGTCAACCACCAGTCTGTTCTCTGTATCTGTGAGTTGGTTTCTGTTTTGTTATATTTGTTCATTTGTTTTGTTTTTTAGATTTCACATATCAGTGAAAACATACAGTATTTGTCTTTCTCTGTCTGACTTATTTCACTAAGTATAATACCCTACAGGTCCACCCATGTTGTCGCAAATGGCAGGATTTCATCCTTCTTTATAGATTAGTACTATTCCACTGTGTGTATATACCACATCTTCTTTACCCATTCATTCGTTAATGAACACTTAGTTTGTTTCCATATCTTGGTTGTTGTAAATAATGCTGCAATGAACATTGACGTGCATATATCTTTTCGAAATAATGTTTTTGTTTCCTTTTAATCTTCTTGTCAATGAGAAAAACAGATATTTGAAATCATTAGAGAAAATTTAAAAGAAAAAATATGAAGAAGTGCAAGTTGAAATGGTAAAAACCGAGTAATAAGTGCTGAAGAGTTTCTTATCAGCTTTGGGAGAAACTGCTCTATCAAACAAGATATTCTCACTTAAGGTAAATATCTCTGCTTGTGTGTGTGTGTGTGTGTGTGTGTGTGTGTGTGTGTGTACTTTGAAGAAAAGAAAACATGTGAATCATACATCTCACATAGGAAGAACTCAGGAAAGTGTAACTTTAATTCAAAGTGCTGTGCGTGCATGCACACACACACACACACACACACACACACACACACTCACCCCTTACGGGGATATCACAAACTTCTTTCTCATAATTTTGGTTTATTGAGGGTAGAACAAGCACTGAAAACACAACTCATTTATCAAGTGTCAAATGAGAAAACAGCAAATCCAATTAATATACCATGTGGTATTTCTCTAATTGCTTCTAGATGTGTACCCTAAGCCCTTACATGACTCCAACTTCTCAGATACCAGCAAGCTATATTTGGCCATGTTGGCAGCTTTATTAATATAGCTGTTAGTGATGCTAAGAAAGTACACTTATTTTCAACTGAGCCTGACAACATTTGATACATAGGCCATGTTGAATATTGCACCAGCTGGATCATTTTGAATCCCTACAATAGACAAATCTGTCAAAAACTCAACTACTCTGTGTGTGTACCTACACAATCACAGGCGTGACTGACATTTTTTCAGTGATGCTAGGATCGTATCTCTCTGGGAGAGAATACCGATATTTATAGTAGACTTAAAAAATGCTGGTCAAAACATCCTAAAACCTAATAATAAATTTCTGTAAAAATATGCAGTCAGTTAAATTATTGGAAAATCTACAATGAATGGCTATTTGAGTTAAGATAATTTTGTTTCTAAAAACACTTTCTTTTATATTTGAGTATCTAATCGTGGTAAACATGGTACTAACTGTTGTATGTTGTTCTAAAATGATTCCAAAATTTTCTTAGTAAATGAAATGTTCCAAGCAGCATTGAGGAGGTCAGTTGGCTAGAGCCTATGGACACAGAATTGAGGAAATACAATGACAGCAGTTTTGGACCGGCATTAGCCTCTAGTCTTCCCAGCCATTGACACAAGATGGGATGCTGGACTCTTGGTAAGATCCCAAAACAAGGTATATATCTGCATACTAAGAGTGGGTGAGGGGGACCCTCCTTGGTGGTCCAGTGGTTTAAGACTTCGCCTTCCAATGCAGGGGGTGCGGGTTCGATCCCTGGTCGGGGAACTAAGATCCCACATGCCACACAGTGTGGCCAAAATTAATAATAATAATAAATTGAAAGTATTAAAAAAAAAAAAGAGTGGGTGAGACCTCCACTTTAGGCTATCAGACCACAGTCTCACCTCTGTAAAGTTCCTCTCCATGGGTTCATTTGCTGGACTGATTTCAGTATAAATCTGGCTGGGAGGTGAGGACAGAATAAAAGGTACTTAATCTGACACCTAAGTGATTTGTTGGACTTCTTAACAACATGATTGAGTTGACAGCTCTTTGTATTTCATCAGTTGTCCAGAAAGTCTGAGGTGGAACTTGTGACAGTTAAACCACTTGCTTCAGGATTGCCTAATTTCTCTATGAATCAAGCCAATTTTACCTCTCCCACCATAAATTCCAAAGTCTTTTATTTCATAGTATTCATTTCTTCTATTTGTCTTAGAAAGTAAATAACTTTGATGTAGGTAATTACATTAAATGGTGTGGGATGTCTCAGAGTTTCTGATAATTTATTGCTTATTGAGGAAAATGTCCACTGTACTTACCAAGAACAGCTGTGCCCAAAAGCGAAGTGATTTTTAAAAAAAAACAAAATATTATGCTACCTAAAACGCTGTGGTGCCCAGATGATATTCCTCTCCTAGGATAATGGCAAAGCTCTTCAGGAAGCGTACAGATAAGCAAATCTGTGAACTTCAAATTGCTGATAGTGAGAGCAAAAGTGTGCATTGTAGCTAAACGGGGAGAATCTCTCTGTTCCTGCACCTGGAGATTTCTATTAAGAGGAGTCACCTAAATGTTGGTTATACATAATTTTAAATAGGAATACAAATTACTGGGCTAAGTAGGTCTTCTGCAGGAATCGGTAGGTGATTTAAGAGAAAAGGAGTTTTATTAAACACAAATTCTTAGTGCCTATCCAGTGGAGGGTAAAACTGACATAATTCAAGGATTAATTAAGCCATTCCTGAAGTTCTTTTTTAGTTGCTAAATACAGAAATAAAGATCAACCTAATCATAGGCAAACAGTCTAAGAAATAGAATTATCTCATGCTAACTCACCTCTCTCACTTAACATCCAGCTACCACCTAGCAGCTGTCAAACATGTGCTTTGAATGATGGATTCTGCTCTTAGTAAAAAAATGTATTTTTCCTAAGTAACTGAAAGTATATTAGCTATATCTTGGAAAACTATGGAATTTCTAAAATTTGTATTTATGGGTACTCTAAGCTTTTGAGTGGGTTGAGAGTATCAAGAAGATTCCGGAGCTTGTTCCAAGCTTCACTGAGGTCTGAATTCAGATAATGCTAAGAGGTACTGACAGATACTACAGTCTAAGTCTCTTGTATAGCCTTGGGATGGAATGAAACCTCACCTTAAGCTAAACTGGACAAGATTACCCAGAATTTAGAAAAGTACTGAGGGGCAGATATGATACTAATTCCATGAGACAACACAAAATCAGATAATAGTAATAATATCAATAATAATAATAAAGTATATGTATTGAGTGCTACATATTTGAAATTTCATATGCATCATCTCATTGATCCTGATAACACGCCTGGGGATTATATGATATTTTAATTATTATCATCATTATTATTATTTCATCTATTTTATTATTGAGGAAACTGAGACTTTATACAAATTAAGAAAATTGCCTAAAGTCACTCTGCATTTAAATGGCAGTGCCCAGGCTCGTAACAACTGTGCTTCCCTGAGCTATCCATCTGCTCAAAAGATATCAAGAATCTGACTGAAAATGTCTGTAGCAGGGTCTGCTGCAGAGAGACTAAGTTGCTGAGAACTATCAATAGTAGAATTCCTTTGGTGGGAGCAATTGTTATTATGAAGCCTCAAAAAGCATTACTTAGAGATGATGCTAGTTACAAAGCCCTTAAACATTTGCTACTCTAAGTGTGGTCTTCAGACAGCATCTCCAATGCTTGTTATGTACACTCTCAGGGCCCACCCCAATCCCGCTGAATCTGCATGATAACGGATCTTATGACTCTGAATAAGATCTCTAGATAATTCACATATAGATTAAAGTTTGAGAAGCACTGCCAATATCACCCATAAAGTACTGCAGGGCATCACCTAAGCTAGAATGTTACAGCTTTATTTTCAATTTAACAAGATGAACTGGGAGTAGGAATTGCATATATGGGAATTTACTATTTATAGAAAGGTAATTATACTGGTATTAAGATAGGACATTCAATTTGGGGACAAGGCAGACGGTGCTACCCTCTATGACAGGAGTTTATAAGACTGCTTGTGTACCACATGTGTGGAATTCAGCTGCCAATCCATGAGGTTCAATTCTGCCTGTTGAAAAGCTTCTCAGAGTAAGTTGATACCACAGTGCCATTTTAAGGCAACTTAGAGTTAATATTAAGGTACATCTCCATATGTCATCATGGAGCAGCCATCCTAAAAGGTAATCTGAATGGAATGTGGAATAAATAATCCTGTAATAACTAACTGAAAGTTGATAGTCCTCATGGAGTCTAGAGAAATGAAAAGCTAGAAAGTAGAATCTGTCAATGTCTCTTCAGCACCATCCAGAGGAGAAGGCCTCATCACCAGTTACCAGAAATATTCCCTCCATTGGACAACTCTGTCTACTCAGAACAGACAACGTCTCACCAAATCTCCACTGCTAGGATACTACCCACAAACCTTCTTGTTACAGTCAACTATACCAGTGCTTATCAAACTATCTGTGGGGAAGGACCAGCCTTTTTTCTCTCCATTCTATTTTGGAACAATAAATACAATAAAAAATAAATTATAGACAATGAAATAAAATGGGCATAAAACATAAATTCATTTAAAAATTATCATTAGATTTAATGATCCTCACTGTGGATGAGCAACAAAAAACTGTGGACCACATTTTGAGGAACACTTTTTCACACAACCCCAGATTATTCTTCCTCATCCTTTAAGGATTTTACCTCCTGGTTCTCTATTATTTTCTCCAAAATTGCTCCTGCCATGGCAATTTTAATATCCATGTAGGCGATTCTTCCAATAACCTTGACTCTTAGGTATTTGACCTATAATAATCTTGTTCTTGACTCTTCCTGAGACTTCCAAGTTTGTGAAGATATTCTAAAATTTGTCATTACCAATATCTGTAATTACCTCATTCTCTGACCACTGGGAAAATCCCAGGCAAACCAGGATAAGTTGATTATCCTTCCTCACTGCCACATGTAGCTCATCCATGGTGAGGTCAGAGCAAAAACTGAGAGCAGCCATTCACACACTTTTGCAACAATTTGACAGGTTTGTTTTAAATATCCATTAAATCTAATAATAATAAAAAATGAACTTATGTTTATGCCCTTTTCCATATTATTCCCTCTAGTACCTTCACTAAAATAATTTTTCAACCTGACAAGTATCTACAATTCATTAGTTCTACCATCTTCTGAAATTTTCATTAAATTTTATTTTTATTATGAAATATAGAGAATCAATGTCTCAATTTTGAAAATGAAACAGTTGTATTTTTAATTGAAATGAATCCCTTGATCAGTTTTGAGATAATTCTATCATTACAAAACTGAAACTTCCCATGCCATGCTACATTCTCCATTTATTTAAGCTTTACTAATCCCCAATATACTACATATTTACTTAATTATTTTTTGATGGACTCTCTTAATCCACTGCAATGCAACATCAATGAAGGCAGGTATTTTTGTGTTTTGTTCACTGTTGTATATGCAGCACCTAGAATTGAGCGCCTGACACATAAGAGACCTTCAATAATATTTGATCTTTCATTCATCCATTCACTTAAACAAGTTCATATGGGAGGAATTCTGGGATAAATGAGAAACAAAATCTGTTTTCAAAAATTCCATATATTTGTCTAACAAATGTTTAAACAAATAACTATAAGATGAAGTGTAATATGAAATAGGTTTGTACACGGAATATTATGGGAGCACTGAAGAAATACGCAGAATTCCGTCTGGGGCTGGAACAACTTTGAGGAAGATACTATGCTTACTCTAGAAGGGTAGACAGAGCTATTCCAGTGAGAGGAGAGATATATGAGGGTGTGCTCCAGGAAGTTCAAAGTCCAGAGACACAGACCTTACGGAGCCTGATCGGGTGCTGATTGGGATATAAAATGAGAATTATGGAGAGGCAGCAAAGGGGACTGACAGACAGTGGTGCAAGTGTAAGAAACCTAGAATTTCTTTTTCCTTTTATGTATGGAAATCATTGAAGAATTTTAAGTATGGAAGTGAAATATATATATTCATATGTTAGTAAAGGATGAAATTGAGCATGGCGTAGTCTAGGAAATAACAAGTTTGAATTTGGGCACGGTTTATAGCAATAGAGAAGACAAAACAGATTTGAACATTATTGGTACTTAGGAGGCATTAATGAGAGAACTGGTAAATGCATGGATTTGGGAGATAAGGGGAAAGAGTGAAGTGGATGATGACTATTAGCTAAAAGCAATCAGTACTGTGACCAGGTCAAACTGAAGTTTCAGCCACAGCAATCAGAGAAGAAAAAGAAATAAAAGGAATCCAACTCGGAAAAGAAGAAGTAAAACTGTCACTGCTTGCAGATGACATGATACTATACATAGAGAATCCTAAAGATGCTACCAGAAAACTATTAGAGCTAATCAATGAATTTGGTAAAGTAGCAGGATACAAAATTAATGCACAGAAATCTCTTGCATTCCTATACACTAATGACAAAAAATATGAAAGAGAAATTAAGGAATCACTCCCATTTACCACTGCAACAAAAAGAATAAAATACCTAGGAATAAACCTACCAAAGGAGACAAACGACCTGTAGGCAGAAAACTATAAGACACTGCTGAAAGAAATTAAAGATGATACAAACAGATGGAGAGATATACCATGTTCTTGGATTGGAAGAATCAACATTGTGAAAATGACTATACTACCCAAAGCAATCTACAGATTCAGTGCAATCCCTATCAAACTACCAATGGCACTTTTTACAGAAGTAGAACAAAAAATTGCACAATTTGTATGGAAACACAAAAGACCCCGAATAGCCAAAGCAGTCTTGAGGGAAAAAAACGGAGCTGGAGCAATCAGACTCCCTGACTTCAGACTATATTACAAAGCTACAGTAATCAATCAAGACAGTATGGTACTGGCACAAAAACAGAAATATAGATCAATAGAACAGGATAGAAAGCCCAGAGATAAACCCACACACATAAGGTCACCTTATCTTTGATAAAGGAGGCAAGAATATACAATGGAGAAAAGACAGCCTCTTCAATAAGTGGTGCTGGGAAAACTGGACAGCTACATGTAAAAGAATGAAATTAGAGCACTCCCTAACACCATACACAAAAATAAACTCCAAATGGATTAAAGACCTAAATGTAAGGTCAGACACTATAAAACTCTTAGAAGAAAACATAGGCAGAACACTCTATGACATAAATCACAGCAAGATCCTTTTTGACCCACCTCCTAGAGAAATGGAAAGAAAAACAAAAATAAACAAATGGGACCTAATGAAACTTAAAAGCTTTTGCACAGCAAGGGAAGCCATAAAGAAGACGAAAAGACAACCCTCAGAATGGGAGAAAGTATTTGCAAATGAAGCAACTGACAAAGGATTAATCTCCAAAATTTACAAGCAGCTCATGCAGCTCAATATCAATAAAACAAACAAACCAATCCAAAAATGGGCAGAAGACCTGAATAGACATTTCTCCAAAGAAGATATACAGATTGTGAACAAACACATGAAAGAATGCTCAATATCACTAATCATTAGAGAAATGCAAATCAAAACTACAATGAGGTATCATCTCACACCAGTCAGAATGGTCATCATCAAAAAATCTGTAAATAATAAATGCTGGAGAGGGTGTGGAGAAAAGGGAACCCTTTTGCACTGTTGGTGGGAATGTACATTGATACAGCCACTATGGAGAACAGTATGGAGGTTCCTTAAGAAACTAAAAATAGAACTACCATACAACCCAGCAATCCCACTACTGGGCATATACCCTGAGAAAACCATAATTCAAAAAGAGTCATGTACCACAATGTTCACTGCAGCTGTATTTACAATAGCCAGGACATGGAAGCAACCCACGTGTCCATCAACAGATTAATGGATAAAGAAGATGTGGCACATATATACAATGGAATATTACTCAGCCATAAAAAGAAATGAAATTGAGTTATTTGTAGTGAGGTGGATGTACCTAGAGTCTGTCATACAGAATGAAGTAAGTCAGAAAGAGAAAAACAAATACCGTATGCTAACACATATATATGGAAGCTTAAAAAAAAAAAAAAGGTTACGAAGAACCCAGGGGCAGGACAGGAATAAAAACGCAGACATAGAAAATGGACTTGAGGACACAGGGAGGGGGAAGGGTAAGCTGGGACAAAGTGAGAGAGTGGCATGGACATATATACACTACCAAATGTAAAACAGATAGCTAGTGGGAAGCAGCCGCATAGCACAGGGAGATCAGCTCGGTGCTTTGTGACCACCTAGAGGGGTGGGATGGGGAGGGTGGGTTGGAGACGCAAGAGGGAGGGGATATGGGGACATATGTATATGTATACCTGATTCACTTTGTTACAAAGCAGAAACTAACACACCATTGTAAAACAATGATACTCCAATAAAGATGTTTAAAAAAGAAAGAGAACAAATAGCTATATTATAAAAAAAAGTGAACAATAAACATTAACCAAAAAGTAGTTTTCTTATATAGAAAACATGCCTTTTAAAAAGATAATAGGGGCTTCCCTGGTGGCGCAGTGGTTGAGAATCTGCCTGCTAATGCAGGAGACACGGGTTCGAGCCCTGGTCTGGGAAGATCCCACATGCCACGGAGCGGCTGGGCCCGTGAGCCACAGCTGCTGAGCCTGCGCGTCTGGAGCCTGTGCCCCGCAACGGGAGGGGCCGCGATAGTGAAAGGCCCGCGCACCGCGATGAAGAGCGGTCCCCGCACCGCGATGAAGAGTGGCCCCCGCTTGCCGCAACTGGAGAGGGCCCTCGCACGAACCGAAGACCCAGCACAGCCAAAAATAAATAAATAAATAAATAAATAAAATTAAAAAAAAAAAAAAAAAAGATAATAAAGCACAAAACACCTGAGACGAAACCTAACAAGAAATCTGAAGGATATATGCATATATAATTTCAATGTTTATTGAGACATGAAAGAAAAATTTAATAACTAGAGTGTGATACCTTCTTCTTGCATAGAAATAGTCCCATCAATTCATTGTAAATACAAATATAAATTGAACACATCTAAATCAATTGGTATCATAACTCTCTATCCTCCTCTCTCTCCTCTTCCTCATTCTACTTCTTGATTTCAATCTGAGAAAAAAAACTTCCTAACATTTGTGTGTATAAATAAATGTGCAAGGATGAGAAAAAAAGTCAAAAAAGGTTTTTTAATGGTAGAGAACTACTCCTGTCAAGTATACACTAAGCTGTACTGATTAAAACCATGCAATAATGGCTTATGGGCTGACAAATCAATGGAACAGAATAGAGGACAAAAAAATAGAACCGTTTTTATGGGATATTTAGTACATGATAAATACAGGTTTTCAAAACTCAGTGATGGAAAAACAGATTACTCAACAGATTGGATTAGGATAACTAGCTATGTGTTGAGAAAAAAGAGCTGGACCCTTACCTTTCTCAACAAAATTAACTCCAAATGATCCACTTTCAACAAAATTTAAAAAACAAACTCTGAAAAAAAATCTTTACAATACACATGGCATAATGTTGTCAATCTATAAATAAGTATTAATGATTTATTTTTTTAAAGTGAACAACTGCATAAAATGGGCAAAGGGTCTGGAAAGCTAGTCTTTCTCTCCTCTCTCTCTCTCTCTCTCTCTCTCTCTCACACACACACACACACACATACACATGTACATCATATAAATGACTAATAATATACATAAAAGCTCACCTCACTTAATTAAAATATGCCAATAAAGCAAAATTTAACTGCTTTTTTACCAACTAGACTTGCAAATATTGTAAACATTTATAAAATTCCATGTTATTTAAAGCATGGGAAAGTCAGTACACCCTTTGCCAGAAGTGTATAGATGCTTCGTACCAATTTTTGTAGGGAAACTTTGAAATTTTTCAAAATATAAACTATATATGTCATTTGAAATTTAGTCTATGATAAGATTTACTCAAACAAGTGCTCATTAAATGTACAAGGATTTTCATTTTGCTAGGGAGTGACAAACCTAATTGCCCATTAAATGTACAAGGATTTTCATTGCATAGGAATGATATTGGGTTGGATGCATAAATTGGGCTACATAGTTAAGAAGCAGTACTATGGAGCCATTAATGAGGAGAGAGTTATAGGTATGAGTTTTGCTATAGGAAGATTATGCATAATTTTATTTCTAAGTGAAAGAAGCAAGTGGAGATCAGTATATGTAGTTTGATTACATTAAAAATAGAGTATGCACATGCTTTTTTATTTGCATATGCATGCAAAGAAGTGCTAGAAAAATGCACCCCAAACTGATAACAACAACCACAGCTGAGGAGAGGAATTAAGGCAGCAGCGGGTAGAGGAAGGAGGCTTTCATTTTTTATTTTGATTATCTTAGTATTTTCTGAAATTTTTTATAATGACCATATATTACTTTTTAATAAAGACTACTTACTGTATAGTAGTGAGTTAAATGCTCTAATAGTCTATAGTTCTAACTGGATTTCCTAGCAATATCAAATTTGGGATAAAATGAGACACATATACTCCTCAACAAAGAATGTGTTTCAGTAGGCTGTTGAGCAGACCTGTTGTGAAGGCACAGATAAATGGGACCGAGCAAGACAAATAACCCATCCATAAGATTGCACAAGCAACTCCTCCATATGACTGACCTGCAGACTCAAGGGCTTAGTTAATTTTGTCAGGAATTTATTTATTCTGGAGATGGAAGTAAGTGATTAACATAACCCAACGTCGAATACTTACAGCAAAATTCTCTGACATTCTTCCTCTGGTTTCTTGCTCACCATGCAAACTTTTTATTAGAAGTTGGCTCCCCAAGTACTTCTGCTTGTGTTGTAAATTAATAAATTGATATTCTCATTTATACTTCAAGCTCTGGAAACTTGATTAATGTGAATCTCATCCTTAGCAATTGACCCATTCTTGGAATGCTGACAAAATCAAATTTCTGAGCATATGGAAACGATCCTAGGACCTAGATTCTGGTGTCATCGCCAAGGCAAATGCTAACTTTAGAAACCTTTCATTGAGATGAAACAGACTTTTGCTGAAAACAGCCCTTCTAACTAAAATACCCCATTTCTAAAAATTATAACTATTATACAAGGCTTGATCCAAACCTTACTTCCTACATAAAATCTTCCTTCATCATAAAAGGTGACTTGCCTCTTCTAAATTTTTGTAGAAATTATTTCCCTTGTACTCAGGCACTTATCACACATTGATTGTATTTTTGTTCACTGACATTGATTACATCCTGTACAAAATTAAACTCCTGGTATATTTTTCTGCAATCAGTGTTATCTGGCATAATCCCTTACATGCACTATGGTTAGAGTTTAGTATATACTTGTTAATTTAAGCCTTCTTGATTGCCTCCTGCTGTAATCTTTCCTTCTCTGAACTTATTTCCTATATCACCATTTAAACATGTGCCTTATTACATTTCTTTCAGTTTTATTTTATACTATTAACTTTCATAAAGTGACTATCTTTCTTTTAGCTTATATACTATCTGGTGGTGAAAAACATTTATTAGTATATGTGAAAGAAATGCTTACTAAATGAAGTTAAAGGTGCTGTTCTCGTTTACATAACTATAATGTGTAGTGCTTTTAACCAAGTAGATGCCCTCTATATGAGTGTTAAATGAACAGATACCCACATGATATTATAGGACCTCCTAATAGAAGTTCTATGAATTAGTGATTTAGGAATCTTTTTAGATAACTATCCTTAGATTTGCTTTGAAGGAAAACAGAAAACTCCCAAGTGTTATAGGTTCACTCTAAAGAATGGTATTAAGTAGATGATAAGTGAAGAGTCATTGCCCACCAGTATAATTGTTTTATTTATGTGCTCCCTGTCAGCTTCCAGGATGAAGAAAAATGTTCTGTGAGCTGTTCCTTTTTTTTTTTTTTTTTTACATATTTGCATTAGCTTTTGTTAATTAACTTAATTACTGTGACCCAAAGCAACCCAGGCTTGCTTGAAATGCTAGTCAGGTCTGGAATAGAACAGGTAATTCCTTATGGGAATAATATCACTTGTAGACTCTGTATGGTGGTGTGCTCATTGTATTAGTATCTGGGCACCTTGCTTTATGGAGTTTGGCTATCTCTGACCACATATTAAACAGGTTACAGAAATATGAAAGTGATGTGTTGAACCTGAACTAATAGAGCATTTCTATGGTAAGTGTAGGTTAGTTACTTCTAAAATTCTACTTAGGAAATTAGTTCTCATATTCATTGCCACTTACCTTGAAGGTATTAATTATCAGAGCTAGAATGCATCTATAATAGTTACATTTCATGTTTATATTTGCATATATAATCTCTGTGTGATTCTATCCCTCATTTAAGGTATAAAGTCAATTAATTTCTCTAGAAATGTTCCTTTAATTCTCAAGTTCAAAAACTGGGAAATGTCTTATCTTATTCTTAGACATTTCTGTTATTTTTTTTTTTTTTTAATTCTTTTCAAGGACTTTTCCTGACCATTCAGAAATGGTGGCCAAACTCTGAACATGCTGTTCTGGCTACTGCTATAAGTAACTTGTCCTCTTGAATGTCAACATGGCAAAGAACTGAGAGGTAGATGGCTATTTTATCTTCCTTAGAGAGGAGGACAGAAAATGAAACCCACAATATGTGGGGCACCAGTGTGGTCTCCCCTTTAACTCCCTAAGGCAGTCTGCTCCACAGGGCTTTGTGGAAGACCACTGGAGTGGTTGAAGAAGGAACGGCGGATGGAAGCAAAAGGAGAAGACTGGGATAAATAGAGCAGTGTGGACCACTCAAAGTAGTAATTAATGACCCCAAACAGGAACTCAAGCACCTTTTCACTCCTCTCTCTTCTGTCCCTAACAGATACCAGAGTGGTGAACAGGCTGCAAAATAGTACATCCCTGATTCTCTGGCTTTGGAGTAAGTGGCCAATGTGGAAACCACAGAGTTATTTAAGATGAAGGATTTGTCCAAAATTTGAGTTTGTCAAAGATTTTTTTTGGCTGAGTAAAAATGATTTTCCTTAAAAAAAACGGCACTCCAAGTTATAAAGGAAATTAGAAAGTTAGAAGTTGTATCTGGTTCTAGGGTGTGTACACTGCACAGAGGCACCACATTTAAGAGTGTCATTCGTAACTAAAATATTTACCAACATAGATGAGCGCATGGGCTGATTTGAAGATTCCTTTGCTTCTAGGCTGTGTCCATTAAAGAAGAAATCTTCACCATGTAAACCCACACTTGGATGCATGGCTGTGTTCACAAACCATGACCTGGGCTTCCAATTAGGTTGATTCCTTCACTTACTTGATGTTTTTAAATGCTCTATAATTCCCACTCTCCTTACTACCCCCTCTTTCCCCAACAGACCTAATCCCAACACAACAATCTGGTTATCCCACCTTGAGCTGGGGTGGCTGTGGTCTCAGACTTGCACACTATATGCTGGGTCCACTGTTTCGTAGATGACTGTGAGCTTAAGAGAGTTGGTACAGAAAACTCAAAAAGGTATCCATTTCTTCTCTAAACATACCTGTGTAAGCACTGGTATAAAGTATGAATTAATGATCCTAATCCTGCCAAATGAGTGAAAGCCTTCCTGTAAACAGATGCCTGAAACTAGGAATGGCTGCCTTCAGTTGTACCAAACAATCTGACTTTGCCTATTTGGTAAAGGAAAAAAATAGGCCAGTGGCTTGGCTTCATCGAAATTTCAGAACTGAGACCTTAGAGTCCTTTTAAACATTTCTCTCTTCTGTCTCTTACTTTCAATCAGTCTCCATGTCCCATAAATTCTACCTCCTAAATGCTTCTCCAATCTCCTCATGCCTCTCCAATCCTACTACTAAAGATTTATTTCAAACCCCCATCATTTCTTACGTGATTTACTATATTCATCTACTAGATTATTCTGTTTATTATCCATCTTTGTTTACTATTAGTCTCTAGCACTTGTCAGTAGGCTTTGTGAGAGAGTGGGACGGAAGGAGACAAAGAGGAGGAGGGGGGAAAAGAGAATAAATGCTTGTTCTGTTCTTCACTGTACCTCCAGCATGCGTTACATCGCTTGATGTGTAGTAGACGAGCAAAACATATGTTTGAACACTATGCATGTGAATAAATGAATAAGGGGTTGCGTGCATGATTGGGTAGATGTATTCAGCCTACCATCCTGTAGGTTGGAGTTATAGTGATTTTTTGAAATGTAAATCTAAACATGTCACTCTCATCCTTGATTTACTCTGATTTACTCTGTGGCCATAAATATGAAGCCTACCTGATGTGGAATTTAAGAACATCTTTCAAGTCAGTTTTCACCATTCTTTCCCATAACTAGTGTCTATCCCACCTTCAACCATTTGATTTTTCACCCTTCTCTGAAAACAGTATTTTGTTTCTCATCTCCATGTCTACATGCATAATATTATTTTCAAATCCATTCACAGCACTTTTTTAGACATTAACTTCATGAAGGAAGTTGAGCATGCTACTTACCTCTATCACAGGACTATTGGATCTATTGTGAATTTGGTTCCTTATTGTCCTCCCACTTTGGAAAGTGAGTTCCTCCCAAGGTAAGGGTAGAGTTTTTGTGTGCACATGGTCTTATACACTTCCCTGCTCTTAGTAGACATCTGATATATATTTACTGAATGAAAAAAAATGAATGAACCATGACACCCACCACAAAAGGTACACTGGTGACTTCAGGCACTTGTATCAAGTTTAATTTGGGGTCGACGTCTATCACTGGACTGAAAGTGTTCCCTTTTTCTCTTTTCCACTATCCAGTTATTTAAGGGGTAGTTTGAAAGTAAGGAAGCTGACAGCTGAGATTTGAGGAAGCTGAGATTTAATATTTCAACCTTGATTTAGATTGATAAATAAAAACTAGAGATATTTCTAACCAAGGTTTGGGATAACATGGACACAGAATTTTTCTCAGAAAATGGTATTTATTGTGCTTACTTGCATATATTTGAATTTGCATGTCTTACTCAGAAAGTACTATTGACAGTTTTAGTGCATATTCAAACTACAAATGAATAATCTGGCTCTATAAGGCTGTAGAAGAATTTGGCAGCACTAGTGTTTTCTCCTTACATCTGTATGAAATTGGACCAGCTAATTAACTTCTCAGATCCTCAACTTCCTTGAGTGTCAACTAGTGATAATAACATTTAATTCACAAAGTCAGTGATGATGATGATATTTATGTCATTTATTTAGCAATTATTATGTGCCAGCTTCTATGATAAGCACATGGTGTAACCTGTTGAACCCTCCAAACACCTGAATGAATTATCGTCTTCTTATGTGGCATAAAAAGATAACCACTTAAGATTTTATTGTAAGTTATCGGATTAGAGTACAGGTTAGACAGATCCCAAAGTTATCCACTTAACTACTACACTATGGCAAAACTTCCTATGACAAAACCTTCCATGCATAGCATACCTAATTTCTAGGTAATTGTGCATATTGGGAAGAAAGTATTGATTTTTAAATAGAAGTCCCTCCTGAGAAGCTAATAAATATGATTCATTAATGGACTGTATAACTGTTCCTATCACTTCTCCTTGAAGAGGGCTATTACACTGATTTCTTTCTTAATTTACCATGGGGAATTAACATTCTATTATTTATTCAGTTCATATACCACAATAATATAACACTATAAAAATAAATTGAAATATTCTGAGTAGAAGGCAAGTAATTAACATTATTTCAGCTGTGTTCTGCAGAGTGAAGGAATGTGTTTTGTGACTCAAAAACTAGGTTTCTAAAATCAGTTCATCTTCTGAAATGCAGTTGTGTTACTGACACATTTTTTTTTTTTTTGCTTTTGTTATTTCTTGAAGCACTTTTAATTGGTTATTTTTCTATCCACAGTGAGGGAAAGAGTTATGAAATGTTATTCAAGGAAAAGACTAATACCTCCTTAGGGTCTCTCTGAGGTACACTAAATTTTTATAATTTGCAATTTCTTTTAGTGAGGTACTATTTGTGAATCATCAGCATCATCACTATCAACCTTGTAATTTTTTGAAAACTGTATGGCTTCCATTTCAGTAGTCGACCCACACATGCTCCTGTACAAGGAGCTGTGGACAGAATGTGCTGCCTTGTAATGCAGAACAATGCTTACTCTAATTTTTTTGTAGTCTAGGAGAGGGTGTGGGGAGGAAAGTGAAGAAACTGAATGAGAGAGAAAGGAAAATGAAAAGAAAGGGAAAAGTAGAATTAAAGTATCTGCTTTTATTCTAAAGTATATCAAAATGTTCATTCCAAAATCATTCCATGAATTCTCTACTTCACTACACAACTTACTTTTTATCAACATTTTTTAAGGCTAAATCTATCAAATATTTCATTTTGCCATTTTGTCAAAAATGTTTCAAACCAAATATAACTGAGAAAAAATAATGGAAACTGTTTTCATAGTTCCATTTAAGGAATAAAACATTAAAATTATAGTTGAATATCACTATCTCTCTACAGTCACATCAGAGCTAACTATACCTGTACATCAGTGAGGATAGACTAGATAATAAACTATGTCCCAAACCACAGTAATGTAAAAAAACAACCATTTATATCTTACTCATGGTAAAAGTTCATGTGGGCAGGCAGTCAGGGACCCAGAATAACAGAGCACCTACTATTTTGAACTTGGATAGCCTTCATAGTAGTAAGAAAATTGAGATTTCTGTAGAGTCTCACACCAACAACAAATGCTTTACCTGAAAAGAAATTATGTTACTTCCACTGACAGATCATTGGCTGGAACAAATCATGTAGTCCCATTAACTCAAAAAGCATGAGAAAGTACAGACCTGCCATGTATCAATACTTGAAAAGCATATGAACCAGAAATACTGGTGAACAGAAATAATGATAATTTTATATCCTGACATTGTGGTTTACCTTTCTCATGCATATATGCATGTGTATTTATGTCCTCCCCAAATATATTTTATATAAATTGTGTTTTACCATATTTTTCTTCCTGAAACTTGTTTTTATTTTGGGTCATATTTATATCTATTGGCATTATCCAAAATGTTACATGTAGCTCTGATTTGTTCATTTTCACTTCTGCAAATTATTTCATTGTCTAAATAAACTGCAATCTTATTTGTCCAGTTTTCTTTTGATGGATATTTCCTATTTTTCCTTTTTTGATTATTACATAAATATAAACAAACTTATACAACTAGCTGTATAAGTATGTGTGTAATAGGGAAGAACAAATCTGACTCCATATTAGATCTGTTCCTTTTTCTAAAACCTTTGCGCTTTTTTGCCTGTGCTTATATGCTGGCTCTGTACCTTTTGTTAAAGAATGTTACCTATAGCCTGAAATATACAGGATAGCCTATTCTCAGGGCTCTGACCTTTGAGTTCATTCATACAGAGATAAAAAGTTGCAGAACAGAGAATAACATTTGTCTTGTTGGAGATTTACAGGAGCATCGTGACCTGACTTACATGGAGAGCTGTAAGAATAAAGGATTCCTACACCAAGAAGTTTGCAAAAACTAACCATGTCTCTTCCTTACCTTGCCTTAAAAAAGCCTTGTTGAAACCCTTCGAGGAGTTCGGGGTATTTTGGCACAAGCAACCTGTCTCCTTGCATGGCCCTGTGTTAAGCCCTTTACTGCCCCAAACTCTGATATTTCAGTTTGTTTGGCCTCACCGTGCATTGGGCACACAAACTTGTGTCCGGTAACATGTGTAAGATTTTCTGTTTCCGTATATAATTTTCAGTAGTATTTTTGGGCCTTTTAATATTCACTACTTACTATTACTAAATAAGACCAAATTATGCTTTAATCTATTTGGAAATGACTTTTACATATCCTGTAAGACAGAGATTCAATTTTAAAACTTTAAACTTTACATATAAACATCCAATTGTCTAGAAGCAATTATTTAATAATTTGTTCTTTCCCTATTGGTATTGATATAATGTCACCTTGATCACATATAGAGTTTACCTACGGCTCTATTCTTGAGATCTTTATTTATCCATTAGACTATGTACTCTGTTTCCATCACACTGCCTTCACAACAGTTATATAATAAATTTTGATATCTAATTCTTCAAGCATTCCTACTTTGTTGCACTTCATCAAAATTACCTTGGTGAGGGAGAGACCTTCAAGATGGTGGAGGAGTAAGACATGGAGATCACCTTCCTCACCACAAATACATCAGAAATACATCTACATGTGGAACAACTCCTACAGAACACCTACTGAGCACTGGCAGAAGACCTCAGACTTCCCAAAAGCTGTGTGGCTGACAGGGTCTTCATGTTCTGGCCGAGTGTCAGGCCTGTGCCTCTGAGTGGGAGAGCCAAGCTCAGGACACTGGTCCACCAGAGACCTCCCAGCCCCATGTAATATCAAATGGCAAAAGCCCTCCCACAGATCTCCATCTCAACGCTAAGACCCAGCTCCACTCAACTACCAGCAAGGTCCAGTGCTGGACATCCTATGCCAAACAACTGGCGAGACAGGAACACAACCCCATCCATTACCAGGGAGGCTTCCTAAAATCATAATAAGTTCACAGACACCCCAAAACACACCACCGGACATGGCCAAGCCAACCAGAAAGACAAGATCCAGCCCCACCCACCAGAACACAGGCACCAGTCTCCTCCACCAGGAAGCGTACACAAGCCACTGAAACAACCTTACCCACTGGGGGAAGATACCAAAAACAACAGGAACTACAAACCTGCAGCCTGCAAAAAGGAGACCCCAAACACAGTAAGTTAAGCAAAATGAGAAGACAGAGAAACACACAGCAGATGAAGGAGCAAGGTAAAAACCCACCAGACCAAACAAATGAAGAGGAAAAAGGCAGTCTACCTGAAAAAGAATTCAGAGTAATGATAGTAAAGATGATTCAAAATCTTGGAAAGAGAATGGAGAAAATACAAGAAACGTTTAACAAGGACCTAGAAGAACTAAAGAGCAAACAAACAATGATGAACAACACAATAAATGAAATTAAAAATTCTTTAGAAGGAAACAATAGCAGAATAACTGAGGCAGAAGAATGGATAAGTGACCTGGAAGATAAAATAGTGGAAATAATTACTGTAGAGCAGAATAAAGAAAAAAGAATGAAAAGAATTGAGGACAGACTCAAAGACCTCTGGGACAACATTAAAGTCACCAACATTCGAATTATAGGAGTCCCAGAAGAAGAAGAGAAAAAGAAAGGAACTGAGAAAATACTTGAAGAGATTATAGTTGAAAACTTCCTTAATACGGGAAAGGAAATAGTCAATCAAGCCCAGGAAGCACAGAGAGTCCCATACAGGATAAATCCACGGAGAAGCAGGCCAAGACACATATTAATCAAACTATCAGAAATTAAACACAAAGAAAAATTATTAAAAGCAGCAAGGGCAAAACAACAAATAACATACAAGGGAATCCCCATAAGGTTAACAGCTGATCTTGCAGCAGAAACTCTGCAAGCCAGAAGGGAGTGGCAGGACATATTTAAAGTGATGAAAGGGAAAAACCTACAACCAAGATTACTCTACCCAGTAAGGATCTCATTCAGATTCAATGGAGAAATTAAAACCTTTCCACTCATTAAAAGTTAAGAAAATTCAGCACCACCAAACCAGCTTCACAACAAATGCTAAAGGAACTTCTCTAGGCAGGAAACACAGAGAAGGAAAACATCTGCAATAACAAACCCAAAATAATTAAGAAAATGGTAATAGGAACATACATATTGATAACTACCTTAAATGTAAATGGATTAAATGCTCCCACCAAAAGACACAGACTGGCTGAATGGATACAAAAACAAGACCCATATATATGCTGTCTACAAGAGACCCAGTTCAGACCTAGGGACACATACAGACTGAAAGTGAGGGGATGGAAAAAGATATTCCATGCAAATGGAAATCAAAAGAAAGCAGGAGTAGCAATTCTCGTATCAGACAAAATAGACTTTAAAATAAAGACTATTATAAGAGACAAAGAAGGACACTACATAATGACCAAGGGATCAATCCAAGAAGAAGATATAACAATTGTAAATATTTATGCACCCAACATAGGAGCACCTCAATACATAAGGCAAATGTTAACAGCCATAAAAGGGGAAATCGACAGTAACACAATCATCATAGGAGACCTTAACACCCCACTCTCACCAATGGACAGATCATCCAAAATGAAAATAAATAAGGAAACACAAGCTTTAAATGACACATTAGACAAGATGGACTTAGTTGATATTTATAGGATATTCCATCAAAAACAACAGAATACACTTTCTGCTCAAGTGCTCATGGAACATTCTCCAGGATAGATCATATCTTGGGTCACAAATCAAGCCTCAGTAAATTTAAGAAAAATGAAATCATATCAAGTACCTTTTCTGACCACAACGCTATGAGACTAGATATCAATGAGAAGAAAAAATTCTGTAAAAAAATACAAACACATGGAGGCTAAACAATACACTACTAAATAACCAAGAGACCACTGAAGAAATCAAAGAGGAAATCAAAAAATACCTAGAAACAAATGACAATGAAAACATGGAGACCCAAAACTTATGGGATGCAGCAAAAGCAGTTCTAAGAGAAAAGGTTATAGCAATACAATCCTACCTGAAGAAACAAGAAACATCTCAAATAAACAACCTAACCTTACACCTAAAGCAATCAGAGAAAGAAGAACAAAAAACCCCCAAAGTTAGCAGAAGGAAAGAAATCATAAAGATCAGATCAGAAATAAATGAAAAAGAAATGAAAAAAACAATAGCAAAGATCAATAAAACTAAAAGCTGGTTCTTTAAGAAGATAAGCAAAATTGATAAACCATTAGCCAGACTCATCGAGAAAAAAAGGGAGAAGACTCAAATCAATAGAATTAGAAATGAAAAAGGAGAAGTAACAACTGACACTGCAGAAATACAAAGGATCATGAGCAATTACTACAAGCAACTGTATATCAATAAAATGGACAACCTGGAAGAAAGGGACAAATTTTAGAAAACACAACCTTCTGAGACTGAACCAGGAAGAAATAGAAAATATAAACAGACCAATCACAAGCACTGAAATTGAAACTGTGATTAAATATCTTCCAACAAACAAAAGCCCAGGACCAGATGGCTTCCCAGGTGAATTCCATCAAACATTTAGAGAAGAGCTAACACCTATCCTTCTCAAATTCTTCCAAAATATAGCAGAGGGAGGAACACTCCCAAACTCATTCTATGAGGCCACTGTCACCCTGCTACCAAAACCAGACAAAGATGTCACAAAGAAAGAACACTACAGGCCAATATCACTGATGAACATAGATGCAAAAATCCTCAACAAAATACTAGCAAACATATCCAACAGCACATTAAAAGGATCATACACCATGATCAAGTGGGGTTTATCCCAGGAATGCTAGGATTCTTTAATATACGTAAATCAATGAATGTGATAAAACATATCAACAAATTGAAGGAGAAAAACCACATGATCATCTCAATAGATGCAGAAAAAGCTTTCGACAAAATTCAACACCCATTTATGATAAAAACCCTCCAGAGAGTAGGCATAGAGAGAACTTACCTCAGTATAATAAAGGCCATATATGACAAACCCATAGCCATCATCGTTCTCAATGGTGAAAATCGGAAACCATTTCCTTTAAGATCAGGAACAAGACAAGGATGCCCACTGTCACCTCTATTATTCAATATAGTTTTGGAAGTTCTAGCCACAGCAATCAGAGAAAAGAAATAAAAGGAATACAAATTGGAAAAGAAGAAGTAAAGCTGTCATTGTTTGCAGATGATATTATACTATACATAAAGAATCCTAAAGATGCTACCAGAAAACTACTAGAGCTAATCAATGAATTTGGTAAAGTAGCAAGATACAAAATTAATGCACAGAGATCGCTTGCATTCCTATACACTAATGGTGAAAATCTGACAGAGAAATTAAGGAAACACTCCCATTTACCACTGCAACAAAAAGAATAATATACCTAGGAATAAACCTACCTAAGGAGACAAAAGACCTGTATGCAGAAAACTGTAAGACACCGATGAAAGAAAATAAAGATGATACAAACAGATGGAGAGATATACCATTTTCTTGCATTGGAAGAATCAACATTGTGAAAATGACTATACTACCCAAAGCAATCTACAGATTCAATGCAATCCCTATCAAACTACCAATGGCATTTTTTACAGAAGTAGAACAAAAAATTGCACAATTTGTATCGAAACACAAAAGACGCTGAATAGCGAAAGCAATCTTGAGAAAGAAAAATGGAGCTGGAGGAATCAGGCTCCCTGACTTCAGGCTATACTACAAAGCTAGAGTAATCAAGACAGTATGGTACTGGCACAAAAACAGAAATATAGATCAATGGAACAGGATAGTAAGCCCAGAGATAAACTCACGCACATATGGCCACCTTATTTTTGATAAAAGGGGCAAGAGTATACAATTGTGAAAAGACAGCCTCTTCAATAAGTGGCGCTGGGAAAACTGGACAGCTACATGTAAAAGAATGAAATTATAACACTTCCCAACACCATACACAAAAATAAACTGAAAATGGATTAAGACCTAAATGTAAGGCCCGACACTATAAAACTCTTAGAGGAAAACATAGGCAGAACACTCTATGAAATAAATCACAGTAAGATCCTTTTGGACCCACCTCCTAGAGAAATCGAAATAAAAACAAAAATAAACAAGTGGGACCTAATGAAACGTAAAAGCTTTTACACAGCAAAGGAAGCCCTAAAGAAGACGAAAAGACAACCCTCAGAATGGGAGAAAATATTTGCAAATGAAGGAACTGATAAAGGATTAATCTCCAAAATTTACAAGCAGCTCATGCAACTCAATATCAAAAAGACAAACAACCCAGTCCAAAAATGGGCAGAAGACATAAATAGACATTTCTCCAAAGAGGATATACAAATTGCCAACAAACACATGAAAGGATGCTCAACATCACTAATCATTAGAGAAATGCAAATCAAAACTACAAAGAGGTATCACCTCACACCAGTCAGAATGGCCATCATTAAAAAATCTACAAACAATAAATGCTGGAGAGGGTGTGGAGAAAAGGGAAACATCTTGCACTGTTGGTGGGAATATAAATTGGTATAGCCACTATGGAGAACATTATGGAGGTTCCTTTAAAAACTAAAAATAGAACCACCATATGACCCAGCAATCCCACTACTGGGCATATTTCCTGAGGAAACCATAAGTCAAAAAGAGTCATGTACCACAATGTTCACTGCAGCACTATTTCCAATAGCAAGGACATGGAAGCAACCTAAGTGTCCATCGACAGATGAATGGATAAAGAAGATGTGGCACATATATACAATGAAATATTACTCAGCCATAAAAAGAAACGAAACTGAGTTATTTGTAGTGAGGTGGATGGACCTAGAGCCTGTCATACAGAGTGAAGTAAGTAGAAAGAGAAAAATAAATACTGTATGCTAACACATATATATGGAATCTTAAAAAAAAAAATGTTCTGAAGAACCTAGGGGCAGGACAGGAATAAAGATGCAGACGTAGAGAATGGACTTGAGGACATGGGGAAGGGGAAGGGGAAGCTGGGATGAAGCGAGAGGGTGGCGTGGACATATATATAGTACCAATTGTAAAATAGATAGCTAGTGGGAAGCAGCCGCATAGCACAGGGAGAGCAGCTTGGTGCTTTGTGACTACCTAGGGGGGTGGGATAGGATGATGGGAGGGAGACGCAAGAGGGAGGAGATATGGGGATGTATGTATATGTATAGCTGATTCACTTTGTTATACAGCAGAAACTAACACACCATTGTAAAGCAATTATACTCCAGTAAAGATGTTAAAAAATAAAAGAAGAAAAAAGAAACCAAAACCAAGACATAGGTAGCAAAATGTACATTCACACCTTGCTAAGAAATCACAGAAGCCTAGAAACTTAAAGATGAAAGGAGAGTTCTTTGTTCTAGAAGCCTCATTGTTTCTCATTTTTTCCTAGATTTATTTATGCATAATTGACAAATAAACATTGTATAAAGTGTACATCATGATGTTTTGATATACATATACACTGTGAGATGATTACAATAGCCGAGTTAAATAACACTTCCATCATCTCACATAGTTACTCTGTGTGTGTGTGATGAAAACATTTAAAATCTATTCTTCTAGCAAATTTCAAGTATACAATACATTATTATTAACTATGGTCATCATGCTGTACATTAGATCTCTAGAACTTATTTATCCTGTATAACTGAAACTTTATCCCCTTTGACCAATATCTCTCCATTCCCCCAGCTCCACGAATAAATTTTTAAACTGTTTGTTTCTAGTCTATCCATTTATTGAGATTGTTATCATTTGAGAATCCAGGCTTTGTGTGAGCAACTACTCCCACTTCCCAACATGGATCAGCCCAAAACTTGTCTCTTGTCCCTTTATTCATGTTAGAACCAAAGCTCTTTTTACTGAGATCAGCAAGTAATCAACTGACATATCATTCCCAGTTTACCGTGCTTACTTTCTGCTTCTTATTCACTTTTCATTCATCTTGGTATATGTATCACTTTCTTTTGAGCTCTGATATACCTTTAAAAGGTGAAGGGTATATTGCACCCATAGCTTTACCATGTTTCATAATGGGATTTTAAAATGATATTAGTTTAGCCAATTATTTTTGTAAAATAGTCTTGACATAACCTGGAGAAGATCAATCATAGTACCAGATAATTTGATTTGAGGATTGATAAGGGGGATGTAGAAGGAAGGGGAGAAAAAGGAAGGTATGAGTCAATTCCTGGGCTTTCCCCTTCTTGGCATTCACTCATTCATTCATTAAACAAATATTAATTGAAGCTTGGCCATCAAGCGACTGTTTTTAATAAGGATTCCCAGTTGGAGTTAAATCTAAACTGGTATCTGATAAAGGAGTAAGAGTTAATTATAAAACTAAGGGAAGGAGAACTGGGGCAAAAAAAGAAAATTGCAGGTAAAAAGAAGGCATCTTAGGATTCTGGAGATTTTGAGGCTAACATCTCTATAATTACTTTATTTGTCTTACATAGCATATCTTTAGTATTTTTAATTTATTATTATACTTTATTTCAAGAAATTCAGTAATCACTTATTTTGTTTACCTTATAATAATACCAAGTACTTTATGAAATACTGAAATGCATGGCCCTCTCATTTGAGACTTACTGCCTCAGGGATTCAGTAGCATTAATTTTTATAAAGTTTCCTTCTTTTTTGCTCCCAAATACAATTAACAGGCAATTTTTGTCAGTTTACTTTTTAAAATATTAAAGTATGAAATACAGGTCTTATGTCAAGCATGTGCCTTTTAATTTTCTGACTGGATTTATACTTTGGTTATCTTTATTTGTATATTTTCTAATACATTTAGATGCATATGTTTTCCCCAATCCAAATCTACAATAACTAGCCATCACATCAGTTCTATAGATGCATGCAGGCTTCTATTATGTTAATTTTATCAGGAACTATATTTGCTCTTCATTTGGTGATAAAACATCCACCCAAACCAGAGATTTGTTGCAACTCTCAAATGCAATGCAAACTGGCAGTCTCAGTGAAGGCTTCAAGATTCTGTACTGGGTTAATGTCTCAGCCGTTGTACTCAAGTAGCATACAGCCAACTCTGGGGCTCCGTCTTTGTAGTAAGGCCTCAAAATAATTAGTCAAAGAATGTTCTCAGTATGTTTGGCTTAATAATTATACCGACAGTGTACAGGAGTTTGGAAAGCAATTTAAGGGTGACAGACAATGTATTTTCCTATTAAAATATTAAAGCCTCAATATTTGTATAAAGCAAACCACAGGAATTACTTTAACAGAAAATGAGGAAACCTTTATAATTATAGTAATGGACATAGGAAATGGTCTGAATAAATGCAGAGATATGTCATGCTCTTGGATGGTACAATTTGATTTTGTAACGATGTCTGTTTTCATAAAATTAATTTGTAAAATTTTCAGTGAAGTTGTTTTGTGAAATTTGATAAACTTATCATAAAATATCCATGGAGGAATAAAGGCACATGAACGGCTAACTAAACATTTAGCAGAAGAGTTTACTAGATGTTGATGGGGAGCTGGTTCCTTAAACATCACTGGCTTCCTCCCTAACACTGGGACATAAGGAGACACTAGATTGAATACACTTCAAGATAAACTACAGGTGATCTTAAGGTGAAACTACGAAGGTAATAGAAGAAAATGGTAAAAAAAAAACTCTTTGGGACTCCCATCTCTTCTCTCTCCTTCTCCCTCTCCTCCTCACTGTGATTCTCTTCCTCTTTCTCTTCCTCCTTCTTTGGCAGCTCATTTAGGCTACTTACAAAGAGAACTAAAACACTTGCTCAATCCAGCTGCAGTGTCGATCATCACTGCATTTTCAATGAGTCAAAATACATGTATTAAGGTGATCCTGAAGCAACAGAAGTCAGAAGCAACATATTTGTAAATGCCTATTTATATGCTTAGTCTTAAAAACTAGAATTTGATTTTTCCTTCTACTTATTTCATATAGTTCTCCTTATACAACTAGGTTGATTGTCTAAAATAAAGTGCAACAAAACCATCCTATTCACTTGAGTTTGGGTATAAATTAAATGATTTATTCAGGAAAAAAATGAGCCCGAGGCCAATGTATAAACGATCCTGTGCTTTTCCTGACAGGGGAACATAGTCTCCAGTTATTTTTCCAGTAGTAGAAAGCTCCTCTGGCTTCCAAATACCTGTGGCAGTTTGCAGTCAAAGGGCATGAACAGAATGAATTAAATTTGTCCTCAAAGGAATAAACTTGTGACCTTGGCCTCATTAATTGTGGGGTGTGCTCTGAGTTGACTTGTAACCTAAAACAATTCAGAATTATACTCACATGCTAGAATACCCTGAGTATTTTTTGCACATCAGGAAAAATAAAGAATCCTGGTCTAGGTGTTCACTGCATTCTTTGTGTAGAGGGAAGTCCTGGGCCCTTGGTCCCAATACCAACCTTCCTTCGGTGCCTTTCTCACTCTTCAGGATCTTAAACTTGGTTTACTCATCTCCTATACTGCCTAGTCACAGAGAGAGAGCTGAGGCTCTTGACTGTTGAAAATTCAAACTCTGATTGAAGTGTCTTCCTTGCTGTGTAGCACAAAGCAATGCTGAGTGATGGCAGCTCCCCACAGCAATGACAATCCAACCCAAGCCACCCCTGAAGCTGCAGTCCATCCCTGAAGCTGTAGTCCATCCCTGAAGCTGCAGTCCATCCCTGAAGCTGCAGTCCATCCCTGAAGCTCAGCACCCACCCACTGAGGGCTTACAGCATTCAATACTCCATTGGCAACTATGGAGGCACTGTGTAAAGCTCTGTATTTAAACCATGCTTTACATCTTTTCTACATTTGAGAAAGGCCTGACAGAGAGACTAGGAGTTTAAGAAATAATTCTATTAGGAAATCTGGGGGCCCTGTGTAAGTCATCTATCCTATCTGGGTCTCAGGGCCTAGATGACCTTGAGGTTGCCTTTAAGCTCTGAGACTTCTGATTTCAAATTCAGGGGAAAGTCCCACCAACGTCTTTACAAAAGCGAAATTTTTCAAGATCTCTCTCAGAGTTTTAGACTGGGGATAAAAAAACAAAACAAAACAAAAAAACAAAACAAAACAAAACAAAACTCCAAGGGAGAACCTACTGCAGTGGTTGCTAAGGAAACCAGCTGCATAGTGATTCAGGTTATTAATTAGTATATCTTCCCAAGTAGTCAGCCATGGTGGTGGAAATACCACCAATAGAGCAAAATTCCTTTTGATTGAACTATATATACAGTGGTTTCTGATTAAAATGCAAATCTTCATAGAGGTATTAACCTATTATTAGCTATTAACCATTTATTATATCAATTTTTAAGCATTGGGACAAGTCAAGTACATTTTGAAGGGAGCAAATGAAGGAGGGAAGATATAGAATATGGCAAGTCTGCCTGGTAGAGAAAGATAAGGTGCAGCTTCACAGGAAGGAACCTCAGTTAGGATGTAGCTTATAAAGATCTTAGGGAATCGAAGGGAAAGAGGCACCATGATGAGGGAAGAGACATGATTAAATCAGACACAGGAGAATACTGAGGATTACTTGTCGAACAGTGGTACCCAAAATCAACATGCCCCATAAGGGGGGTGGGCAGGTAGGAAGAATAACAAAGTTCATTGCCTAAAATCCCAGAATATGTTCCCCTCTCATTCAAGGTGTTACAGAGCATGTTCTAGATACTCTGGTCCTTGATACTGAGTTATTGAGATCAAGACACAGCAAATTTCTTAGTGTAAGAATAAGGCTACATTTCAACATTTATTAATATCACCATGCTTAAAAAAGTTTTATCTATAGTTTTTGAATGAGAATACAAATGGGGAGTTTTAAAAGTAGCCATTCTTAAGCAGTCATTAAGGCAAAATAGTTTGTTTCATCTGGTTTTACTTTTTCCTAAAGCTACACTAAATACTTCCTCTGAAAATTATTACACACACTGAGATAGCTCAGGCACAATTCTTGGATTTGTGTTTCCCAGAACTAATATGCTATGGAGATTTGAAGGTTCTTCCCCTCTGTGACACATTTGGACAAATGTTTTTGGAGCATTTTAGTAAGTTCTTGAATTTTCTTTGACTACATCGACAATGTAATTTCTTAAAATGAAGCATTATATCAAAGAATAAAGTGACCCAATACAAGTTAATACTTAATTCATACTTGTATCATCCTAGACAATCATAGAATGCTCTATAGCCTAATCAATTTAGAAGGTATAAATCCAAGGCCTGGGAGGTTCACCACTAACAATGTGGCTGGAAATCATTAAGTGCTCTATAGAATACATAAACTTGGACATAATAATTTTCAAGTTAGGTAAAGATCCCTGACATATAATGTTTGGAATAAAACACCAAATCTATGTATTTGGAATACATTATAAACATGACAGTAAAATCTTAAAGTTGCTCCAGAACTTTTGTCTGCCTCCTGCTTTCAATGACACCAAATTTTGATTTGGTTTTCTTCACTTCCAAGATTTCTTCCCTGAATTTCAAAATTGCTTATCTTGACATCTACATGGGGCTATCTAAAAGACATCTTAAATAATGCAGTCCTCACTTTGCTTGCTCTCAATATACACACATTTCAGTAACCAAACTTTAAATTATATCAGTCTTCCAATAGCACAGTTCCAATTCCAGTTACCATAGTACATTAACTCTAGGTGACTGCCTACATTACAAACTTTGCTGCTACCTCTTCAGTCCACAAGTTGCTACATAAATAACAGATACATTTCACCATCAGAGATCAATTGTATCACTTATTTCAAAGTCTGTTGACAACTGGCCATTGTGCATTTGTAATTCAGTTCATGCACAGACAGCAAAGCATGTGGTTATGTTACCTCTTTATCTCCCATAATAAACTCATAATATTTTACAAAAGTGATAATTGAGAAAGAAAATTGGCCAACAAAAAAGAAAGTGCAGCAAAGAAAGAAAAAGTGATAGCTGATAACACTAGAAGTAAAATAGAATAGAACATAAATGGAGTTAAAGAACAAATAGCTGATCTTGTAAATGTTAGCATTACCTCCCTTTGAAAGACTCTAGATACACTTTCAGAGGGGCTTAATAAAGGCAAATTTACCAACGTAAATGAGGAAAGTGGTTCTAATGGAAAAGATGAAGCTATCTCAGAGGAAATGATGCCAGCAAAGAAATTCACATTAAAGAAATTCTCGCAAAAGTTTCACCACAGTGGAAGCACAAAGGATCTAAATTTGGAAAGGAATAAGGCGAGTTTTGTTTTCTTGTCAAGTACATGCTGCCAGGTTGAGAAAATCTATGTCAACAGTTTACACTATTCTTCACAAATTCTCTAAGATTTCTGGAGGGATCAGTAACTTGTTTCATTGAAGCAAAACTGCAAAGTCCTAGGTCAGGAAGAGAGTTGGATAGTGCCTTTATTTTGTTTATAGTCACAGAATCACAAACTATTGCTATATTCAGAGCTTCCCTGCCTCCTTCCTGATCAGTATTTTCCCGGTAGTGTCCTCTATAAAATGGGCAAGCCAGACACAACTGCTAAGAGAAGTGAGAAGGAGGGAGTTATTCAATGACTTAAGGAAGTATCAGACAAAAATGATATTTTATATCATGGTGGAAGATATAAAAACTTGTAGATATAAATAACATAATCTATTTTATTTAAATGTTAATTTTATTATCCACTGGGTTTTTTTTTTTTTTGAGAATATTGTTAACTATCATTAAATAAATAAGTCTGTGTTGCCACAGCCTTTGGAGCACACTGTATAGAGTGGTTCATGTTCAGGAGCAGCTCAGTTACAAAGCAGCAACCAAGTTTGGTGAATCGGTCATCAAGGCTTCCAGTTTTGGAGTGTGTAGCTGAAACCAATGTTGGTTTTCTGTTCATGATGTCATGACTTATATGGATGTCACTATGGGTCAGAAGGCATACCTTGGTAGCATATTTTTCATCTTCTGAAAAATGACTGCTTATTTCTCTGAGGTGCTCACCAAGAAAACTTGAAACAGAATTGTGAGTACCCTACATGTCGTATTCTATAAACACACCATGCAAATTTGGTGATTATCCATCTGAATGCTTCAAGTTGATTCAACAACTTAAAACAACAGACAGAAATTTAATTTTAATTTTGTTTTTACATTTGGGATATGTTTCATTATACCTGAAACCCAAACAATGTACAAAGAGTTTTTCAAAGTATTAATACCATTCCAGTTGGTAATGTTTAGAAAAAGAGTTCAGAATGACATAATGATGTGATCTTTACAAATGTACACACAAATATACCTTATTTTATGCTCTCAGTGCAGGCGTGTGTGTGTGTGTGTGTGTGTGTATGTACATTCACAAAAATACATCAATTATTTTACTCACTATTTATTTATTCAACCAATCTGTATAAAGTGTTCACTCCTGGCAGATGGATGTGAGAACAGCAAGAACCATCTATCCATGTGGACATCCAGGTTACGGAGAAGAAGGTTGGGGTATCACAAGGGCAGGGAGGATCAGACAAGCTAGCGATTTCCACTGAGGAGAGTATGACTAAGCCCCTTTGACTCTAGTGCTCTACCCAGCCTCCAGAGCATGGAGCCGTTTCATAAACCATTTGCGTCATGAAATTCCCTGAGGATTCTAGCGTCAAATCCTCTGTCCACTAGTCTGCTATTGTCTGTGTGCAGCCACTCGCGGTGAAGGCCGTCTCTCTCCAACACCAGTAGAGAATGAGCTACAGATTCTTTACCTTTCCTTCTACTTCCTCCCTGTTCCATTTTTCTGCTTTTAATGTTTTCTTCTGGGGCAAAAAGGATGAGAAGGGGAAAACACGATAATGACATATTAACGAAACCACAAAACTTCTGCTTAGGGTCTTTGTTATTTCTTAATTGACCCTTGGGGTAAAACTGTCTGCCATGGAGAGGACATAAAGAACCATATTTATGAAAATATGGCACTTACATATTCTCAGTCCGTGGTTAATTTTCATATCCATCTCAAACATAACTTGAAAGGCAAAGTGAAATGGTGATAAGGTAAGAAGTGTGCAGTATGAAAGACCAGGGCTTGAATCCTCACTGTTTTGCCTACACGCTGTGACGCTCTGGCAGGTTCCTGAGCCTCTACAGTTGTCAGTTTCTTTCTATGTATTAAGGAGCTAATGAATATCAAATACAGAAGAGGGAGGGATAGAGTTTAAATACAGAAACAGTTGTCAATAATTATTTTTCCTTCCTATTGAACAGATATGAACACGATCTTTAATTTTCATATTATTTAAACTGAGAAATAAAATATAACAACGTTTATTGAAAACTTACTATGTTCTAGGCCCTGGTCTTAGTGCTTTTATACATCAGTCTGCTTCATTCTTATAACAAATTTATAAACTAGGAACTATTATTACCTCTCTCTTATAGTCAAGGAAAAGGAGGTATGCAGAATTGCAGTAATTTGCCTGAAGTTGAAAATCAGACAGCTAGAATCTGGCTCTCCCATCTCTTCTGCGCTGTTATCCACTAGACCACAAATCTCTTTACTAAAGCATCATATCTAAACATTTCTTTCAAATCATCATTATATAAAATCTTCGGGAAAGATTTCCATCTAAAATATTGAAGCAGTTAATTAAAATATTCCTATCTTGGACAGTGTTTGAATGGACTATTGTTGATGGGCTACAGGAGAAGGTTAATTCAAGAGATAAATGAAAAATTCCGAGTTCAGATGACAACACTAAAACTGAGTTGATCACCAGACTACCAAATGTCAGTGAACCCTAACTGTGATCACCAGACTACCAAATGTCAGTGAACCCTAACTGTGATCACCAGACTACCAAATGTCAGTGAACCCTAACTGTGATCACCAGACTACCAAATGTCAGTGAACCCTAACTGTGATCTGCTCCTCCCCAGTTCCCTGCATGTCTGGATTTGGACATGATTAATTATTGAAGTTAATCTCAATATTTACAAATAATTTTTATATAAAAAAGTGAGGGATTTTATTTAGAAAGATGCTAAGCACACATCCGTCTCATTAAGACTTAAAGATAATTACATCTTCTTTCATGTAGAAGGACACACTTCTTAAAAGAAGACATTTAAAAACATTGAAGAAAATAAAGGAAGATGAAGATTCTAATTTATCAGGTCTTTGAAAAGAGAGGAGAGAGAATTATTTATTGAGTAGTAACCATCCATCTTCCTATAGTTGGAGAGATGTGATGGGTGTGTGTGCATGCCTGTGTGTGTGTGTGTTTGTGTGTGTGATTATTGGAGGTGAAGTGGGCTGGCTGTGAACTTCTTTAAACATAGTCAGAACTGGTGACTCTCATAAGATTTCTCCAGGCTTTGGACTGAACAAATTTCTCTCTGACCTCAAGCTGATGATTCTGATGATTGATTATACTTCTGTCCAGTAAGCTGTTAGAGGTGAGAGATGAGTCTCCCTGAATCCCTTATCATCTTTCACTCTAGCTTTCTTTTATGTCTGGCACTAGCATTGTACTTTGGCCCTTCAGTCATCACCTCCACTTTCACATTCAAAGCTCTTACTGAAGGGTTCCAAAATGTCACAAAGATAAAATATATGAATGTATGGAGGAAATGGAGACTCCTCAGCTCTATTTGTATTTACTTTAATCTTTCCAGTAAGAACAGAGTGATACATGTTACTTTCTGGCTGGCAAACTACAAGAAAAAGGCAGTTTGCCACAGGAACACTATAGTATTTTTTCCAGAAGAATAATTGGTTTAACCTGTTGAGAAGCACCCTCTTTGTGCGCGCGCATGCGCGCGCGCGTGTGTGTGTTAATGGTAAATCTTGATTTAAATAGAAGACTGGTGTTGATTAGTTTTCTGATTTACCAAAGGATTCTTAATATATACCCTAAGTACAAAAGAAATATCATTTTTAAGGAGTCTGTTTTGTTTTACTATAACTTACGTATTTCAGGATAAATAGCACTTTCTAATTTTATTGTCAAGTAGATTCTTAGTAATGATTGTCTGTGATGTATATAAAGTACCTACCTTTGGGAAGAGGTTGAATTGAGTTATCTCCCAATTGTCTTTGCAGAATTCATGACATCTTTGTGTACTTAAGCAACCAAAGGAAGAAAAGTCAGAGATGGGTCTGTTCTTTCCCTTGCTTGCCATGGCAGTTCTGGCGTTTCTCCTTCACTGGGTGTGGCTATCAGTTTCTTCAAGCTCTTAGGAGCCATTCTCACAGCAAGTATGCAGTGTCTTCTAGGGTCCACATCAGGATGTTCAATTCAGATCTCAGGAGAGTGCTTCCATCTTAATAAACTCTCCCTCATCTAACTTCACCTTCTTCCTGCCCTCTTGCTCCAGCGCCTTCAGAATCCAGTCCCACACACACGCTCACGATTCCTGCCCTTACACGTCGGCTGGGTCCTACAGCTGCTTCAGCACCTATTTCCATTCCCCCCTCAGCAGATTCAGCTCATCTCTGGCCATCTTATATTATTTTTTAACCACCTGATACATTTTACGGAACAGTGTATTTCCTTCCATCAGGATACCATCCGAGTTTACCATTAATGATAATTTTAAGACTACACAACTACCTTTATATCCATATATCATGGCAGGTCAGTACTCCATTTGCTGCCAGGAAGGGACCCTCATTGCTAGGCAGGCAGTGTGTGACCCAGACCCAAAATTTCATCTTAGAATCTGTTTCCTTAACCACTTTCAGTAGCAACTGTAGCAGGTTGGGTTTCCAGGAAAACAGATTCCAAACACACATTAGCAGGCAAGAAGTTAACTGATGAGTGCTCTTGGAAATAATACCTGTGTAGAAATGGAAGAGAGTGGAAATGAACAGAGTAGAAGATGGGCCATAATGCAGTCACAACAAGGTCTCAGCTGACCCGTGGGAACCTCAAAGCTGGATTGGCCCATTAGAGTTGTCCCATGATAGGGCAAGAAGTCTAGACCTTTACATTCTCACATCAACCAGTCACACCTTCAGGAAGAGTGTGTTTCTTTGGGGAAGGTAACTCCTCAGCAGAGGGCAATTAGCTGGGAGGACTGATATCTGAGATCTGTTATCCAGCCTCTGGGGAATAATTCCTTCAGGCTTGAAGGAGGACCTGGATGGCAGTGCACAGCATGCATTAGGACCTGATCCATACTGCTTCTGTGGAAAATCTACAATCAACTTATTTAACTTGGATTATTATTTCTATAAAGACTACCCTTCTTTCTATCCCCATATCACAAACTATGTATTATTTTCCTGTACTGCCATATAGTCTCTACATTGAAGACAACCAAAAATTTCCCCCTGCTTTAGTTATCCCAAGTCTATGCATAACTTCAGAGAAGAGTCACATCTATATGAGCATATGTATTGAGAACAGATGGTATATTTTGGAGCATGGAGCAGTATGCAAGTTGTACAATTTTCTCTATGGAAATTATAAGTACAGACACATTTTGGCTACTTGAGAATGGACTCAATTAGAATCGAAGAAGTCCTTCCCCCAATCCCCCCAATTAACAGGCAGAAATCTGGAGTCAGATCTTCTTTTGTGTGCATTTCTTCTATGCTGTTCTACATCTGGTCCTGTTATTTAGCAAATAGTGTGCTGATCAAAATTTGTGATCTCCTTTTCTTACACATAGTTTAGGCTTCTCTCTTTTTATATTTTGGTTTTAATTTATGTAATTTTGATAGTCATCTATTTTGTGGATGCTGGATATTGGATAAGATCCCAGTGATATCACCATGGTGCCAAGCGATATTGTTGAAGGCTTGAAGAACAACAGCTCAGAAAGAGAAGACAGAGATAAATGCTACGCTTTTGTTAGAAAGTCTCTGTCTCTACTGCACTCAACACACAGGCACACGCAATCACCCTCACCCATGTATGCTTCCTGATCAAAGATTAGCCTGTTAGTTAGAATCTTGATTTCTCTAAACATAATTATCAATAGCAGATGTTTACTTGTGGACTTACTTATTTTTAATTAAAACATTTTAATTATTATTTTTAGTTTATACTTTTTTAGAGCTTATAGTTATTAATCTAGAGTTATTAGTTATTAACTCACTGATTAAGATGTAGAATACAACAGCAACAATGTTATAATGTGTATTTTTAGCTAGGATAATTAATAAAGGTGATTGGTCCCATATGCCTCAAATAAAATACTAAAACATGCTTTTGTCTATCACTTGGGATTAATTTTTTCAAAACTTTTTATTTTGAGGTATCAGACTTATAGAAAGTTGCAAGATTACTAAGAATTCTCTTCACTCAGATTTCTCAAATGTTAACATTTTATATTTGCCATATCCTTCTCTATTATTGTTTATTATGTAAATCTAATTTTTTCTGAACCATTTGAGAGTAAGTTGCAGACATGATGCCCCCAACTTTAAATACTTCAATATGTCTTCCTATAAACTAATATATTCTTTCACATAACTGCAGTGTAATTATAAAAACAGGAAACTAACATCGATATAATACTATTATCTAATTTATATACCTTGTTCAGAGTTTACCTGTTATCTCAATAATGTCCTGCCAATTTATAATTATAGTTAAGTATAATTACAATTGCTTTTTCTTTCTTTAGAAGAGTAACATTTAGTTATGGGTCCTTAATACATAAAAGCTCTGAAAATGTATGCTATATTTTGTACTTGTGTGCATGTGTACTTTTCTCTGGGAAGGAGTCTACACATTTCATCAGATTTTCAAAGAGGCCACTAACCTCAAAAAAATTTTATAGACCATTGCACTGGGAAGTAAGTAGGGGCAGAATGGGGCCCAGAGGCAGGAGTACATGGCCTGTACTTGCTCAAACCTGGTGGGGATCTAGGCAACCAGATTCGTATGGTTCCCAAGGTTTGTGCCTGGTTCTGTTCTACTCAATAGGGCCCCAGAACAGATAGTATATGAGATATAAATCCTCAAGGCAAGGGTAAACAATGTGTTTTCAGGGGCTTTAGAGAACAGATGTCAAGAAGGAATTAGACATTTAAGATACTGGGAGAAGTGCCAGTCAAGGAAAAAGAGAGGGACCAGGAGAAGGAAGACAGAACATATTGGAAGTGGTGCAGGTCTGATACCTGTGAAGGAGAGGGGGAAGAATGGAGGAAGAATGTGTATAAAGAGTGTCAAACTGCAGCAGAATTCTAAGAAAATTTAGCCAGGTCAGGTGAGTCCTTGAGTTAAAGTCCTCCATAAGAGGAGACCCAGGTTGGGCAGGAATGGACCTCTCTGGTACCCCTGCTATGTTTTTACATTGACCGGAAGCAGCAACTGATAAGCATGACCTTGGAATAAATACAATGATGGATCCACAGTACAGCAGCTGGGTCCATTAGCCAACTATGTTCCCTTAGCAGATAAGCAATACATCTCACACAGGTGAGTCCATCCGGTTCCCCTGTGTCACTATCTGAGGTACCTGGAGCATGTTAGTGGTTAACATGATAGGGGTACAATCAAGCAAATAAGGGGTACGAGCTCTAATTCAGGAGACCTGACAAACTACAAGTGCTCCATAAATGATAGTTGAATAAACATCACTATTGTAATCAATGTTTCACATGGGTTTCTAAGTGGTACAGAAAATATCTAAATCTCAATACTAACACTTTTACTTATGTTAGAACATTTGAAGTGACATGCAATTGCAATTACATTAATAGGATTATAAAATGTCAGAGACATTATAGAGTTGACCTCAGTAGCTTTATTTTTTAAAAAAAACTCTTCAAAGGTATTGATGATTTTTCTACTTGTTTTTGTTACTTTCCTTATATCAACCAAAACTTTAGTTTTGCTTTTGTCACAACTTACATTCCAGTGAAAATACACATTTGAGCCTATGATCTAAATGTAAATGCAGACTTCTTTCAGAATTTGTGCATATTTTCCAGCTGCTTTGTGATAGGTAGCCAATTATGTATAATATATCATAGAGAGGAAGCAATTACATTCATTTTCTTGGGCACTGAGAAATTTGATAAGGGTGACAACACTTGGCACAGTGAGCTGTGATAACAGTTAATTTTTTAAAAGGCATAAAATATAGGACAGTTGAATTGAAGCCATTTGTTTTTAAATTGTTGGAAATTGCATTAACTTAGATGCTTTCAGATGACAGGAGGGAATGAAAAAATTAATTTAGAAATCGGTTCCAAATGCACAATGAGTACTAGGCTCATTCACTTAAAACAAAACACTTCATTCTAAGAATAAACCAACTCCTAGAACCTAACAATTAGCTTCACATGGGACTGGACCTTTGTGTAACTGAAGAAGGCAAAGTCTTCTCACTATGCATAATGTTGTTTTACTGAACTCTTTTCCATTTAAAAATGATGCTCCTTTTCCTATTTTCTGCAAGGCAACCAACATCCACATTTCTTCTTCTTCTCTTCATTAAAATACTCTCTCAGGGAGATCAGGTAAATTTATCAATACTCTGAGATAGGTGAGCTACAATTCTAATAAATGCACAGAGTATTTCCATCTATTTATTCAGTGGGCATCTCTAATGGGACAAATGCTATACAATTTACTCACTATACCATGTGTGCATTGAGAGTCACGTACTGGACACAGTAGTGTTATGAAAGGGGCTTCACATGAACTTGAGGCAAATTTGCCCTGTGGGTGTATTGAAATGGGGTAGGGGGCATACAATTTAGTCAGAAGGAGTAGCATGATCAGTGATACGGAAGTGGGCACAGAGTGATCCATTTAGGAAATTATAAGTGACGTGAAGTCTAGAGCAAGTGACATGGTAACAATGTCTCAAATTTTCTGGGGCCCTCCTAGCTCATACTTGTTGTTCTGGCATAATGAACAATACTCGCTTTTGGTCACAGATGTTCAGTTTGGAAATCATAGGATCACTTTGAGCATAGAAAAGATGTGAGAGAGATGGATGATGAGGTTAAAGAGATAGGCAGGGACTGTATTATGGGTACAGCAAGGCATTTGAACTTTCTCTGAAAGAAGTGGGAAACTTCTACTTTTTCTAAACTTAAAAAAAGTCAGAGGTCTAATAGTGAACTGTCAGGTATTAGTAAGATTGGGGAGGCTTTATGGCCGATCACTTCCTAATAACATCAGTCCACGCCATATATACTATTTCTCATTTCAAACACTGGTTTTCCTCTAGCTTCATCTATTTCCACATCTAAACATTAAAGCCTGGCAGCTTAGCTATGGGCTTTATTATTTTAAACATCAATGTAAACAAGATTATTTTGTAATATCTACTAAATAAAAAGGTTTCTTGCGTGTTTCAGATATATCATGGGAAGGATTATGCCTGAGTGAACTGTTAGAGAGCATTAGTAATGGCTTTAAACAACCATGGAGTATGTTATACAATTTTCTTTAAGAAAATGAAAATATTTAAAATAAAGAGAAAAATTAAAACCCATTCTCAAGATTTTCTTCCTTTCCTCTAAGATGAAATTCTGCAAGTAGCCTGTCAGGTAAGCCTACAGGTCCCCTGAGATGAAGTATCCTAAGTCACCTCAGCAGAGACCATTCCTTTCCTGGATTTCATTAAGGCTCTGCTGTGAAAAATATCTTCTTTCCAGTGACTCCAGAGAGTTCAGTGGAAGCTGTGGAAAATGAACAGGATAAGCACAGAGTAGCACTGATGATTTTGTAATAATTCCAGTGCTGTTTCATGGACTGCACACTGAGTTTAGTAAACACAGTTTGCTGATCCATGCCAGGAATTTTGCTGTAACAACAAAGTATACCTATGTGTACAGAGAACCAAACACAAGTGGGAAGAACAGAAAGCTACAAACATATTTACACGAGGAGAAATTCAGAGCTCATAATCAGGTGGAACAGTAGGACCGATCTGTGTTTTGTTTCTTTGGGTATTATTATAGTACTTCATTTGTGCTCTCAGGCACAAGCTTTAAATTTTCTTCCATAAAATACATATTATTATGGGTTTTTTTTACATAAATTATTTGCAGTGAGATAAAGGCACGTTATTTTTGAGACAAATTCTGACTGTTCCTTGAGTAGAAGAAATAGGGCAAAGAGAAGGCAGGATAATGGTGGTACAGCGCAAGTTTGAGGCCTGAGTTTATCCACAAAACGTTTCTCAGAGTAAGCTGAACTGCCCTCAGATTAGCTGGTCCATTGTCAAGCTTCATTAATCCACATCCACCCACGAGCATCCCTTTTACTCTACACACTTTTGTTTGTGAATATTTTCTTTGCCTTTATTGACTATGTCCACACTGAAAGTAGCTTGTGTGGCATAGAACACAAACAAGGGGCTAAGGAAAAAAGTGTAGAGACAGTGTCAAAAAGTGCCACAAAATAATGCCGAAACTACACAGAGCCACACTCTATAAATAGAGTTAACTAATCTCAAAAGTTACCAGACATTACTCATTCTACAATGTCAAGATGAAATGAAGATAACCTTCTTCCCTGGGGGCACCATGCTTAAAATATAATCATCAATTAAAATTACACACAAAATTATTAGAAATGTTAAACAAATGGAAAGTAATATTTGAACCTTTAGAATGTAAAGGATTAATAAAAATAAGCAGAACACTAACACCTTTATAGAAAAGAAGTGTTAGGCTGAAATAAGAAGAGAAACAATTTGCTAATAAGTTCTAAAATATGATAAATAATGAAACAAATAAACTAAAAAAAATAGAAGACCAGTTTTCATCCATGAAGTCAGAAAAGAGAAAAATAAAAATAAGGCTGTGATGGTAAATTTTATGTGTCAACTTGACTGAATAATGGGGTATTTGGCTAAACATAATTTCTGGGTGTGTTTGTAAGAGTGTTCCTGGATAGATGAGTTTAGCATTTTAATCGATAAGACTGAGTAGAGCAAATTGCCCTCTCCAATGTGGGTGGGCATCATCCAATCTGCTGAGGGCTTGAACAGAATTAAAAAATAGGAAGGAAGAGTTCACTCTCTCTCTGTCTGTTTGAGCTAGGATATCAGTATTCTCTTGCCCTCAGATTGGGATTGGGATTTATACTTTCAGACTTGGATTAGAACAACACCATGAACTTTCCTGGGTCTTCAGTTTGCAAGTGGCAGATCACGGAATATAAGAGCCTCCATAATCACATAAGCCAATTCCTTATAAATTTCTCCCTTTCTCTCTCTCCTTCTCCTCCTCGTGTCTCTTTCTCTCTCTTTCTCTAGACAAACATGACTAATGCAAATATTCAATGTTACTGAAGATGTAGTGAATTGGGCACTTTCATACGTTGCAGGAAGGAGTGTGAAATAAAACATCTTTCATATAATAGTAGAGAATATGATTTTTTAATGGTATATCCTTTATCCCAGTAGTTATATCTCTAAGAATCTATTCTAAAGTGGTAATCAGACATGTGTACAACTACAAATGTTAAAAACCAATCATTGTATTATTAGTTATAGATATGAAAATTTTACTAAACCAAAATATCCAATAATAAGAAAATGCTCAAAGAATAATCTTTCTATTCAGTGAGAACCTTATGCTGCCATTATTCAGGTTGTTTTATGAAGATCTATATCACAGAAAATTACTTAGAAAATAATATTAAAATAAAAAATAGCAAACTATAAAATAACATATGAAGTATAAACCAAGCATTAACTTAAATATAAAAGAGAGGAAATACATCAAAACTTTGAATTTGTTTTATGTTGGTTAAAGAAATATGAATGCTTTAAAGATTCTGTTTTAAAAATTTCCAAAATTTTCAGTTTTATATAATGGATATATGTATATTGTTTATAACATGACAAATGTCAGTTAAAATAGAAAGCCATAGTTGAGACTGTTGTAGAGAATCGTTAAAATTATTAATAGATATTCCTAGAAGCCCGTAGGCTTCTGAAAAGTGCATCTAAATTTAGAAGGAAGAAAAACTAATGGTAATCTCATTGATGTTACTTAACTTTGCCCTTTTCTGGTTGTTTATTCTATTCTTATTACTAAATCACATGCGCCCTATGTCATAGGTAATTCAGAATTTGGCATGGGATTTCAAACTGTAATACAGATTTTTACATTATTTGATTTATTCTACTAAATAGAATTGCCTACTTTTCTGATTATCCTAGTAATTCTTAATTTTCTATAATTTCTGTTAATTTTGAGATAAGTTCAAAGACTTTGAGCCACTGATAAATGTTTAGCTTGGTATTTCAGCATAATTTTCATACTATTCTTCAGATTCAATATTTTCTGAATTTCATCCACAATCTATAGAATTATATTGACTTTCTAAGGTATGAAGGAGCATAATAAGTTTTTTGTGCTATAAAAATTAGAGTCAAGGATAATGATACTTAAAGCTATTGTTAATAAAAATGAATTCAGATTCTGTTGCCAAAAGTGGAAAGTTTTAAACAAGAAAAGAAAAAAAATCTTCAATCATTTATTTTAAAGAGGTCAGAAGTGACAAATGAATCACTGTCAGGGAGAAAATATTATGATGTCTAGAGAAAAAGTATCACCCAGAAATAACCATAGATTAATAGTTCTATTTCTCTTAAAAATACCCTCAAATGAATGACTTATTCATCATATTATTGAAACTTGATAGAAATACCCATAATAATATTTAGCCTCTCTTGTTCTGAGTCTATATTCACAAAGCAATTAGAATCCAACCTAGTTTGGAGTTTGTATCAAATTCTCCATCAGAAAGAGCTGTGTGCGGATGGAATTATCCAAGTTAGCTTGCAAGTTATCAAATAATGAATTAGCACCTGGATAGGAAATTATTCTCTTGTGAGCTTTGCCTATAATAAGTTAGCTTCTCATGGCCATTTCAAACATGTATACACTGATATAATTAAGTACAGTGTAGCGGTTAAGAGGGCGGGCTCTTGAGTCTGACTCTGTGTTAATAGGCTATCTAATTGCTACATGACCTTGGGCAAATCAGAAGACAGTTTCTTTCTCTGCAGAAGAGGGATAATAATATATACTTCAAGTGGTTGTTATGAGAATAACAAAACAGAATAAATAAGTTAGCATACATAAAATTCTTAGAAAAGTGGCACATGGTAAGTGCTCAATAAATATTGACTGTTGCTACTCCTAATACTACTTTATCGTCTAAATTTGCTTATCTGCTTATTGTAACCAGAAAAAATAGCTTTAATGATTCTCAGCTTAAATAGCCTGTTAGTCTTACCAATACCTAAGCAAGTGGAATTCATGATGGAATAAGATCTCTACTTTGATAAAACCAATATGTGCTATTAAGCATCTTGCTTAGATCAAGTTTAAATAATTATGTGTAGTGATATATTTGTATCTAGTTTTAGTGATTAAATATTTAGTGATATATGCTTTTCATTCTATAACCTAAGCTTTAACCAATACATATTCTTTGGCATCATCTATACACACTACATTTCCTTCTTACAATTAGAATAGCGATTAAAGTGAAGCGAGAAAAAGCTTATTGTATTACAATCTGAGGTCACTTCCATAAGATTGGCACTTGCTCAGTATTTTATCACAATAAAATTTCACATAATTTGCTTTTAATTTATGGCAACTAAGAGAACATTCTATATTTCAAGCTTTAATTAAAGGTGTTTATCTCAATAAATGCCCCAAAATACACTCCAGTGCTTTGCAAAATTAACTCATTTCTTCCCCTAAGTCGGAGGTTTAAATCAAAATGTTTCTGTTTCAGAAGTTTGGTGTCCTAATTATTCACATGTTTCTGCTCTAAAAACACTGAAGGAAGTTGCACTTCCTTTAAAATGTGAGCAAAGCAGCATCTCAGAGAAAGTTCATCAGTCACAATCCCAAGAGACCCCTTCAGTTCCACACAGATACCCAATCAGACAGTACTCTTTCTCTCACATTTCCTGATAATTGCATTGAAATATCACTCACTTATAGTGTAAGGCTGTGAGGAAGAAAAGTAATTGCATGATGATATACTATGCTAGAACTGTGTTTTGTAATATTAATCTTAAAAGAGGTTCTAATTTCATTCAAGCACAGTGAAATGGTTAATAAGCAAAACTCTAGAGACAGGCATTACAACCTTCAAGATGGTGGAGGAATAAGATGTGGAGATCACCTTCCTCCCCACAAATACATCAAAAATACATCTTCATGTGGAACAACTACAGAACACCTAATGAATGCTGGCAGAAGACCTCTGACTTCCCAAAAGGGAAGAAACTGCCCACATACCTGGTTAGGGCAAAAGAAAAAAGAAAAAACTGAGACAAAAGAATAGGGATGGGACCTGTACCTCTGGGAGGGAGCTGTGAAGGAGGAAAAGTTTCCACACACTAGGAAGCCCCTTCACTGGCAGAGATGGGGGGTGGGTGGGGTGGAAGCTTTGGAGCCACGGAGGAAAGCGCAGCAACAGGGGTGCAAAGGGCAAAGCGGAGAGATTCCCGTACAGAGGATCCGTGCTGACCAGCACTCACCAGCCCGAGAGGCTTGTCTGCTCACCCGCTGGGGCGTGTGGGGGCTAAGAGCTGAGGCTCGGGCTTCAGAGGTCAGATCCCAGGGAGAGGACTGTGGTTGGCTGTGTGAACACAGCCTGAAGGGGGCTAGTGTGTCACGGCTAGCCAGGAGGGAGTCCAGGAAAAAGCCTGGACCTGCATAAGAGGCAAGAGACGATTGTTTTGCGGTGTGTGAGGAGAGGAGATTCAGAACACCACCTAAACAAGCTTGAGGGACAAGCGTGAGCTGCAGCTATCAGCGCGGACACCAGAGATGGGCATGAAATGCTAAGACTGCTGCTGCAGCCACAAAGAAGCCTGTGTGCAAGCACAGGTCACTATCCACACCCCTGCCCCCGGGAGCTGTGCAACCTGCCACTGCCAGGGTCCCGTGATCCAGGGACAACTTCCCCAGGAGAACACAAGGTGCACCTCAGGTTGTTGCAAGGTCATGCCTGCCTCTGCTGCCACAGGCTCACCCGCATTCCAATTATAGCTACCGTCCCCTCCCTCCCCCTGCCTGAGTAAGCCAGAGCCCCCAGTCGGCTGCTCCTTTAACACCCTCCTGTCTGGGCGAAGAACAGATGCCCTCAGGCGACCTACATGCAGAGGCGGGGCCAAATCCAGAGCTGAACCCTGGGAGCTGTGCGAACAAAGAAGAGAAAGGGAAATTTCTCCATGCAGCCACAGAAGCAGCAGATTAAATATCCACAATCAACTTGATGTACCCTGCATCTGTAGAATACCTGAATACACAATGAATCATCCCAAAATTGAGGCCGTGGACTTTTGGAGCAACGGTAGACTTGGGGTGTCCTATATGTGACAGACTAGTTTCTGATTTTTATGTTTATCTTAGTACAGTTTTTAGCACATGTTATCACTGGTATATTTGTTTATTGGTTTGGTTGCTCTCTTTATTTTTATTATTTTTAAAACTTTTTGATTTTAATAATATTTTTATTTAACAACTTTATTTTATTTATTTTCTTTCTTTCTTTCTTTTCTCCCTTTTCTTCTGAGCCGTGTGGCTGACAGAGTCCTCATGCTCCAGCCAGGTGTCAGGACTGAGCCTCTGAGGTGGGAGAGCCGAGTTCAGGACATTGGACCACCAGAGAACTCCTGGCCCCATGTAATATCAATTGGTGAGAGCTCTCCCAGGGATCTCCGTCTCAATGCTAAGACCCAGCTCCACTCAAAGACCAGCAAGCTACAGTGCTGGAAACGCCATGCCAAACAACTAGCAAGACATGAACACAAGCCCACTCATTAGCAGAGAGACTGCCTAAAATCATAATACAGTCACAGACAACCCAAAACACACCACCAGACGCAGCCCTGCACACCAGAATGACAAGATCCAGCCCCACCCACCAGAACACAGGCACCAGTCCCCTCCACCAGGAAGCCTACAGAAGCCACTGAACCAACCTTACCCAGTGGGGGCAGACACCAATAACAATGGGAACTACGATCCTGCAGCCTGTGAAAAGGAGACCTCAAACAAAGTAAGTTAAACAAAATGAGAAGACAGGGAAATATGCAGCAGATGAAGGAGCAAGGTAAAAACCCATCAGACCAAACAAATGAAGAGGAAATAGGCAGTCTACCTGATAAAGAATTCAGAGTAATGATAGTAAAGATGACCCAAAATCTTGGAAATAGAATGGAGAAAATACAAGAAAAGTTTAACAAGAACCTATAAAAACTAAAGAGCAAACAAACAATGATGAACAACACAATAAATGAAATTAAACATTCTCTAGAAGGAATCAGTAGCAGAATAACCAAGGCAGAAAAATAGAAAAGTGACCTGGAAGATAAAATAGTGGAATAACTACCACAGAGCAGAATAAAGAAAAAAGAATGAAAAGAATTGAGGACAGTCTCAGAGACCTCTGGGACAACACTAAACACACCAACATTCGAATTACAGGGGTCCCAGAAGAAGAAGAGAAAAAGACAATCAAGTCCAGGAAGCACAGAGAGTACCATACAGGATAAATCCAAGGAGAAACACGCCAAGACACATATTAATCAAACTATCAAAAATTAAATACAAAGAAAAAATATTAAAAGCAGCAAGGGAAAAGCAACAAATAACATACAAGGGAATCCCCAAAAGGTTAACAGCTGATATTTCAGCAGAAACTCTGCAAGCCAGAAGGGAGAGGCAGGACATATTTAAAGTGATGGAAGGGAACAAGCTGCAACCAAGATTACTCTACCCAGCAAATATCTCATTCAGATTTGATGGAGAAATTAAAACATTTACAGACAAGCAAAAGCTAAGAGAATTCAGGACCACCAAACCAGCTTTACAACAAATGCTAAAGGAACTTCTCTAGGCAGGAAACACAAAAGAAGGAAAAGACCTATAAAAACAAACCCAAAACAATTAGGAAAATGGTAATAGGAACATATTGATAATTACCTTAAATGTAAATGGATAAAATGCTCCAACCAAAAGACCTAGACTGGCTGAATGGATACAAAAACAAGACCTGTATGTATGCTGTCTACAAGAGACCCACTTCACACCTAGGGACACATACAGACTGAAAGTGAGGGGAAGGAAAAAGAAATTGTATGCAAATGGAAACCAAAAGAAAGCTGGAGTAGCAATTCTCATATCAGACAAAAAAGACTTTAAAATAAAAACTATTACAAGAGACAAAGAAGGATACTATATAATGATTAAGGGATCAATACAAGAAGAATGTATAACAATTGTAGATAATTATGCACCCAACATAGGAGCACCTCAATATAAAAGGCAAATGCTAACAACCATAAAAGGGGAGATTAACAGGAACATGATAATAGTGGGGGACTTTAACACCCCACTTTCACCAATGGACAGATCAACCAAAATGAAAATAAATAAGGAAACACAAGCTTTAAATGACACATTAGACAAGATGGACTTAATTGATATTTATAGGAAATTCCATCCAAAAACAGCAGAATACACTTTCTTCTCAAGCGCACATGGAATATTCTCCAGGAAAGATCATATCTTGAGTCAAAACTCAAGCTTCGGTAAATTTTAGAAAATTGAAATCATATCAAGTACCTTTTCCAACCACAACGTTATGAGACTAGATATCAATTACAGGGAAAAAAAAGTGTAAAATATACAAACACAGGGAGGCTAAACTCCCTAAATAACAAAGAAATAACACTCCTAAATAACAAAGAAATCACTGAAGAAATCAAAGAGAAAATAAAAAAATACCTAGAAACAAATGACAATGAAAACATGACAACCCAAAACCTATGGGATGCAGCAAAAGCAGTTCTAAGAGGGTAGTTTGTAGCAATACAATCCCACCTCAAGAAACAAGAAACATCTCAAATAAACAACCTAACCTTACACCTAAAGCAATTAGAGAAAGAAGAACAAAAAAATCCCCCAAAGTTAGAAGAAGGAAAGAAATCATAAAGATCAGATCAGTAATAAATGAAAAAGAAATGAAAGACATGATAGCAAAGATCAATAAAAGTAAAAGCTAGTTCTCTGAGAAGATAAACAAAATTGATAAACCATTAGCCAGACTCATTAAGAAAAAAAGGGAGAAGACTCAAATCAATAGAATTAGTAATGAAATAGGAGAAGTAACAACGGACACTGCAGAAATACAAAGGATCAAGAGAGATTACTACAAAGCAACTATATGCAAATAAAATGGACAACCCAGAAGAAATGGACAAATTCTTAGAAAAGTATAACTTTCCAAGACTGAACCAGGAAGAAATACAAAATATGAACAGACCAATCACAAGCACTGAAATTGAAACTGTGATTAAAAATCTTCCAACAAACCAAAGTCCAGGACCAGATGGCTCACAGGTGAATTCTATCAAACATTTAGAGAAGAGCTAACACCCTTCCTTCTCAAACTTTCCCAAAAAATTGCAGAGTAAGGAACACTCCCAAACTCATTCAATGAAGCCAACATCATCCTGATACAAAACCAGAGAAAGATACTGCAAAAAAAGAAAATTACAAACCCATATCACTGATGAATATAGATGCAAAAATCCTCAACAAAATACTAGCAAACAGAATCTAACAACACATTAAAAGGATCATACACCATGATTAAGTGAGGCTCATCCCAGGAATGCAAGGATTCTTCAATACACGCAAATCAATCAATGTGATACACTATATTAACAAATCAAAGGATAAAAACCATATGATCATCTCAATAGATGCAGAAAAAAGCTTTCAACAAAATCCAACACCCATTTATGATAAAAACCCTTGAGAAAGTAGGCATAGAGGGAACTTACCTCAACATAATAAAGGTCATATATGACAAACACACAGCCAACATCATTCTCAATGGTGAAAAACTGAAAGCATTTCCACTAAGATCAGGAACAAGACAAGGTTGCCCACTCTCACCACTATTATTCAACATAGTTTTGGAAGTTTTAGCCACAGCAATCTGAGAGGAAAAAGAAATAAAAGTAATCCAAATTGGAAAAAAAGAAGTAAAACTGTCACTGTTGCAGATGACATGATACTATACATAGGGAATCCTGAAGATGCTACCAGAAAACTACTAGAGCTGATCAATAAATTTGGTAAAGTAGCAGGATGCAAAATTAATGCACAGAAATCTCTTGCATTCCCATACACTAATGACAAAAAATCTGAAAGAGAAATTAAGGAATCACTCTCATTTACCACTGCAACAAAATGAATAAAATACCTAGGAATAAACCTACCTAGGGAGACAAAATACCTGTATGCAGAAAACTATAAGACACTGATGAAAGAAATTAAAGATGATACAAACAGATGGAGAGATATACCATGTTCTTGGACTGGAAGAATCAACATTGTGAAAATGACTCTACTACCCAAAGCAATCTACAGATTCAGTGCAATGCCTATCAAACTACCAATGGCATTTTTCACAGAAGTAGAACAAAACATTTCACCATTTGTATGGAAACACAAAAGACCCCAATAGACAAAGCAATCTTGAGAAATAAAAACGGAGCTGGAGGAATCAGGCTCCCTGACTTCAGGCTATACTACAAAGCTACAGTAATCAAGACAGTATGGTACTGGCACAAAAACAGAAAGATAGATCAATGGGACAGGATACAAAGCCCAGAGATAAACCCACACACCTATGGTCAACTAACCTATGACAAAGGAGGCAAGGATATACAATGGAGAAAAGACAGCCTCTTCAATAAGTGGTGCTGGGAAAACTGGACAGCTACACGTAAAAGAATGAAATTAGAACACTCTCTAACACCATACACAAAAATAAACTCAACATGGATTCAAGACCTAAATGTAAGGCCAGACACTATAAAACTCTTAGAGGAAAACATAGGTAGAACACTCTATGACATAAATCACAGCAAGATCCTTTTTGACCCACCTCTGAGAGAAATGGAAAGAAAAACAAAAAATAAACAAATGGGACCTAATGAAACTTAAAACCTTTTGCACAGCAAAGGAAACCATAAACAAGACGAAAAGACAACCCTTAGAATGGGAGAAAACATTTGCAAATGAAGCAACTGACAAAGGATTAATCTCCAAAATTTACAAGCAGCTCATGCAGCTCAATATCAAAAAAACAAACAAACCAATCCAAAATGGGCAGAAGACCTAAATAGACATTTCTCCAAAGAAGGTATACAGATTGCCAACAAAGACATGAAAGGATGCTCAACATCACTAATCATCAGAGAAATGCAAATCAAAACTTCAATGAGGTATCACCTCACACCGGTCAGAATGGCCATCATCAAAAAATCTACAAACAATAAATGCTGGAGAGGGTGTGGAGAAAAGGAAACTCTCTTGCACTGTTGGTGGGAATGTAAATTGATACAGCCACTGTGGAGAACAGTATGGAGGTTCCTTAAAAAACTAAAAATAGAACTACCATATGACCCAGCAATCCCACTACTGGGCATATACCCTGAGAAAACCATAATTCAAAAAGAGACATGTACTATAACATTCATTGCAGCACTATTTACAATAGCCAGGACATGGAAGCAACCTAAGTTTCCATCAACAGATGAATGGATAAAGAAGATGTGGCACATATATACAATGGAATATTACTCAGCCATAAAAAGAAACGAAATTGAACTTTTTGTTGTGAGCTGGATGGACCTAGAGTCTGTCATACAGAGTGAAGTAAGTCAGAAAGAGGAAAACAAATACTGTATGCTAACAAATATATATGGAATCCAAAAAAAAAAAAAGGGTTCTGATGAACCTCAGGGCAGGATAGGAATAAAGACACAGATGTAGAGAATGAACATCAGGACATGGGGAGGGGGAAGGGTAAGCTGGGAAGAAGTGAGAGAGTAGCATTGACATATATACACTACCAAATGTAAAATAGATAGCTAGTGGGAAGCAGCTGCAGGGCACATGGAAATCAACTTGATGCTTTGTGATCACCTCGAGGGGTGGGATATGGATGTTGGGAGGGAGATGCAAGAGGGAGGGGATATGGGGATATATGTATACATATAGCTGATTCACTTTGTTATACAGCAGAAACTAACACAACATTGTAAAGCAATTATACTCCAATAAAGGTGTTAAAAAATGATTAAACGAAGTACAGTATACAATGTAATTACTCAGTATCAAAATATTGCTTATTAATACACAAAACAAAGTAGATTATTCTTTAAAATATTATGCTGAATGAAAGAAGCCAGACATGTTAGCGTATATACTGTATAATTCCATTTATATGACACCAGAAAAGACAAGTTTAATCTACAGTGATATAAAGCAGATCAGTGGTCTCCAGGGACTGGTGTTGGTGTAGAGAAGGGTTGCAAAGCGGGTCAGAGGAACTTTTGGGATAATGGAAATATTTTATAACCTGATTGTGGTACAGTTACATAACCATACATTTTTCAAAATTCATAAGTGGGTCAGCATGTAAAGTATAAAGTTTGATTAAAAAAAAAACAAACCCTAACATACACAGATACACAGACACATGTGAATGCACACACATGCATACACACATCTATATCTATTCACAATATAATAATCATATGCCTATTTTAAAGGCTTAAAGTCAAGATTAAAATGACTATTCAATTATCTGTGTTAATTATCTACTTCTCAGTATTAGATGAGTGACTTGGCACAAATTATTTTTGCATAATGATATTGCTTTAAACACTAGAGACCTGACCTTTTCCTATAAATTGCTCAATTTTGGAAATTTATTAAATTGCAGGCTAGTACAAAAATCTCATCTTTCCTCAAATGATAGTCATGTGATTTTAAAGGTGCTAACATTCATTAAAATAAATCATTTATTCCTTTCTATTAGGGGTGAATCATATAATATTACTCATATATCTTTTATATGTTATAATATTTAAATATTCTAATATTTATTACAAAGAACCCATGTGTGTATTATAAAAAAAAATCAAAACCAGTTTTCCACCTATTTGACGACGGCCTAATGCAACATTCCTGCCATGATGGATGTGCTCTATATCTGCCCTGTGTAATGGGATTCCCACTGGCCACATGGAGCTATTAAGCACTTGACATGCTAGGATGATTGAAGAACTTAAAATTTAATTTTTTTTACTTTTAATTAATTTAAATTTAAATAGTCACATGTGGCTATTAGTTACCATATTGGACAGCCAGACCTACTACCTGGAATGGATGAAGTTGGTAATTCTTTGCACTTATGTCAATCTATTGTCTTACATTATGGGGGGATTCTCTCTACACCTTCTCACTCCTACTTAATAGGATGAAATACTCACATGATTTAGTCATATTCTGAGCTTTTGTTAGAATAATTTTACATGGGCAAGATTATTCCACATTAAATTATGTCATACATGAGTATGGTGACCTCAGAGTCTTCCTCCACACTCACAAGGCAGATGGAGAAAGCTGACTCCAAATCTGTCTCACTGGGCATAATTTGAGCCAGCTTATTTCTCTCTTCTCTTACACAAGTTGTTAGGTGCCTGGGAGTTATTGGTACCGGTTAGTGTTAAGGCTTTAAGTTTGAGAAATGGTAGAAGCCCATTAGCTAGTGTCTAATCTATTTATTCTAGTTCAGATTACTAAAGAGTCCGATCATTGGAATAATGGGCACTGGCTATTAATGAACCGTTTCTTATTTCCATTGCCTTTGTGTAAATACAGAAGGTTTTCTACCTGCTAGTGGTTTGGGTGCCAAAAGTCTGTTCATAAATTCTAAATCACTAAAGAAGAATTTATACATTTTGCCCCTGGATATTTTTAAATGAGGCACAGTCATTTTCTTAAATGATCTGTACTTTGCCTTTCAGAGTGGTTCTATTTTGGAATGTTTTATTGTTATGGAATGTTCTGTTGCCTCTTCTTAATTTTCATCAGAATCATATTCTCACTGCCTTTGCACATATTGGAAAGGATGAGGTTAGTGGTGCCTATATAGCAATACATTCTCAGCACACCCATAATAAAGAAAGGATATGAAATTTCTGACCATTTAGAGAAACTCTGATCATGTATATTTTAAAATGTTTGATTGCGGGTGTCAATTCTCTGCAGAGTAGATAGGGGCCACATTTATTTGTAATTCTAAAGAAATTACATTTTTTTCAACTATAATAAATGTGACAAAAATCTGAGATTCAAAATTAAAATTGATTGGGGAATACATGGTTTAAAAATCTTTTTAATGAGGTATATGAGCAAATTGTTTGAAGACCAGTGGTCTAGACCAATGATTAGCAAGATCTCAGGCTCCATTTATGGAATTTGTAAGCTGAGTTTACACGTAGGGAAGATTTGGTATTTCTATTGGCACTTGACCGGGAGGATGACTGGCAAAGTATCTGATCTTGGTATCCTGTTCCTAAAACCATTAAAATTTTATACTGATTTTAGATATTTAACTATAGCAATGATTGGTGAATGAAAAAGAACATATAGAGACACAAAGGTCTCCAGAATGACAAGGTCAATCCAGCCCTCTCTGATATCTGATTCACAACACTGACCCATTCATGGAAACCACTGTTATATACTAGCGCTTAGTATAGCGCTTGGCACAGTGTGGGCATGCAGTGAAGGTTTTTGGAATGAATAAGTAATCCTGGACATTGATAAGATATTCAACAATTTTTTCCTCCACAATAAGACATACACAAAATAACTTGTACATGCACACACAAACACACATATCCTTGGGCATAAGCTTATTTTGCAATTTACAAAGACTCCATCAGAAATCTGATTCTCATTTTTGAAAATAATTATATATATGACTCTTTCTTCAACCTTGAAAGCTTCTTATTATTCCTGTATCTACCTTGTAGGAGAAACTGGTTTTGAAAATTATTTTTGCCTTGAGGTTTTCCTAATAGCTTATACTCTAGTCACAGGAAAATTCTGCTTCTTCGAATAAAATTATTGTTTTAATAAAACTTGTCTGCTTCAGAGATCATATTGCTTTTTCAAATTTAGCTTCAGAAAATATTTAAAGACTGAGGATTACCAAATTCTATTATTTTGTTTGCATCCAGAATGAATATTTAAATTACTTGCTTAATACCTACCTTTTTAATACTATTCCCTAATTCTTAGTAACTAAATTTTTCACTAGATGTTGTTTTAAAATACTATAAGAATTAATTGATTTGCATTATACCAAGCATTTGTGTAAGACTGAGCCCTCGTTATATAACAATTTATTTTTCTGTATTCCAAGCATCCCCACACGGTTAACGCCATCTGTTGTTAACTACCAGGATGCTAAAGGGCTTCTTCCTCAGTCTTTATTTACTATCTAAAATGAACATTTGCAAATGTGTAAAATTTATAAACAGAAACAGGAGACTCTATGCAGGATGTGCAAAAAGGGAAATCTCTTTTGCTCTCATCTTCTTTTACGCACAACGTGCCTATTGTGTGGTATTCCGGAGCTCCGGGAACTCTGCGGATAGACCCTTTGGCAATTAAGCAGTAAGATGATGATGACGCTCATCATAATAACTCTGAACTATTAGGGTTGTTGATTCAACAAAGAAAAGTTATATTTTGTTTGGTACTGGGTTAATGTCAAAGGTATTTACCTGAATTCTAGTGTTTGGAAATTTAATTATCTGCAAAATATGTACAGCTACTATTAATCGGGAGACGTGCTTAAACAGAACACTGAGTAGCCACCGTCTGATCATATCTGATGAAGAGAATAAGGAAAAAAATGGGTATGATACAAGATTCACAGATGGATTCTTTTCATGTATCTGTGAGTCCAAAGATCTGCATCTTATGAGAGAGAGAGAGCACTCACAATGATCACTGACATTCATATACACATGTGTGTTTGTGTTTATAATGACATTTATCCCTCTGTTAACATAACACATGAGTGTTCTAGCTGCAGTCATATCTATATTCCTCAGGCAATCAGCTGGGATTCATGTTCTGCCTTTGAATACCATTTATTATTTTCCTCCTTTCACTGCCATTGCTCCTCTGCCTGCCTCAAAGTAGAGGAAGGAGGCCGGCAGCTGGGAAAAGGAATCCTTGCCCCAGCTCTGCCAACAACTAGCTCTATTACCTTCAGCAAGTGACTTCACCTTATCCTTTACTTACACTTCATTATCCTCATATAAAAGTGTGTTGGACTAGACCACTGTGTGGTTTAACTTTTTGAAAAGCAGTTGTATCCTTAAAAAAACCTTACCTGAAAAAACTACACTCAATGCCTGAAAGGAAGGCAGATAACAGGAAAACTGCTCTGGGTTCTAGACTAAGTCTGGAGTCCTGCCCTCTCAGCAGCACATAAGGTACATCTGCAAAGCCCTAAAAACATAATTTTAGAACAACTAGACTAGATTTTCTCCAAGGTTTTTTTCATTCTTAAATATTATGATTCAGGATAACATGCAGAACAGTTATTAAACACTTGGAAAGTGGTTGCAGTTAATGATGAAAACTGAATTTTACATTCACTGTATATTTCTTTTAGTTATACCTTGACAATACTTCTTGGAACATATAATTGAAAATTACTTGGTCTCTATTACCACTGGTTTTGGACTCAGTTGTGTTACCAAATGCTCTTTATTTTTGGGTTAAAATAATATCATTTCTATGTATTATTGAATAATATATTCTATTTTTTCATCTGTTAAGTGAGGAAAACTGGATTAGATGTCTTCAAAGGTCTTTTCAAAGACTAGTAGTCAATTTTTCTCTGAATCGATGATAAATTTGGCCAAATTTAAGTACAGATAATTTGACTAAGGATGTTTCAATTAAAATGAATTTAATTAAATCCATATTTAAATAAAATTCAACTACAATGAATTTTAGCAAGAACTTTAGTCTTCCTATAGCCAACAATTTGCCCAATCCTCTTTCTTTACCAAGTCTGTTTTATGACATTAGACCAACCCAACTTCAGCGATTTCATTCATCTCCATACTCTAGACTCTTTCCACTGATAAAACCTACCTGTTCTTGCAAGAATATTCTTTTTAAAGTAGTCCCATTCTAAAATCTCAGAGGGGCCCTCTATATTACCATTGCAGCTGATTGCAAAAGGAACCACAAAAGTAACCCTTCTCTGTGATCGTGCTTCTTGAAATATGACTTTGTAATAATTCTCAGCAAGAGGTTAGTGTCTACAACCTGACCCCTTGATTCTGGGCTGGTCTTGCGGCATATTTGTGTCTACAGAATGTAGCGGATGTGATGTTGTGCCAGTTTCAAGCCTAGGCTTCCAAGATGTCTTGTTTGTTTCTGCTCTCTCTTGCAACTCTGCCACCTCCACATGATCAAATCTGGACTAGCCTAATGGATAAGGAAACACACATGCCCCAGTTACCCTTGTCTTCCCAACTGACAGGTAGCCAATATTTGTGAATGAGGCCATTCAAACCAGGGAAGCCCCAGCCTACCTGTCAGCTCATTACAGATGCATGAGTAAGTCAAGCCATGATCAGCCAACATCATCCACTTTACCTGGTTCATGAGCAACTACAAATGGTTGTTATTTTATGCCAATAAGTTTGGAGTGATTTTTTTATGCAGCAATAGCTAAAACCCACTTCCACTGCCCAATTTTCTGTACTAAACAACTTTTGTCTGGACTAATATAAAAATATTCTCTTGCTCTGTCTCTAGTCTTCATATTCTCCATTGCATTGTCCCTCAGCAGTCTTCAAAATGCTGTATTCGTATTGACGGGAATGGTAAAGATTTGCCAAGAAAAGGCCAGATAATTTTAAGGGAATCATTTTCCACATCCTCTAATTCCATGGGTTCCTCTTCCCAAAATTGACCTGCCTGAGAATGCTCCTGTGATCAAGGCATCATGCTGGTTTTTCTTTCCCATGTCCTCTTCACAAGATGCCAATTCAAAACATTGGTTTTGAGAAAAAGTCTTTATGAGCTGCCATATTTTTTTCAAAATATTTTTTAGGGAATATATAAGCAAAAATGTTTTAAAACCACTGCATCATTGCCAACTGCACTTCTTGGCATGCAAATGTGACCACTTTTCTCTCTAGTTTAAAATACTTCAACAGCTTCTCATTATTCATAGAATAAAATCCAAAATCCTTGGCTTGGTGATCAAGACCCTCCAAGACTTGGCTCAACCTAATTTTCTGGTTTTAATTCCCTTAAGGAAACCTTGTTTTAGTTACACTGCACCACTTGGACCAAGGTGCCTCCTGAAGTTGGCTGCTATTGGATTTAGGCTCCTCCTATCCTCCCAAAGAGACAGGGTGATGGGGCACCATCTTCCTTGATGATCAGGTTTCAAAGGGATCACTCCCTTGTCCTTGAGAAAGGCAGTCCTGGGTTGTAAAACTAACAGGAGGCTTTAAAAAGCTTAAATCTCAAAGGGGCAGGATTTACAAGTACAGTTTTCTAAAGTAAATGCTCTAAGGAAAAGGAGACCAGGGACCTGGAAGTGGGAAGAAGCCTGTCTAAAGTTTGGTCAAGCTGAGGGAAACGTTAAGTCTACCTTGGTCAGTATAAAATATAGTATTTTGAAATGTGACACCATACCAAGTTATCTAACAAAGCTTTAGAGCTGGTTCTTACACTAAACTCTCTTTAGGAAAGGCTAAGAATTTCAGATGTCACCTACTCCAAACTTTCTCCCAATGTAGGAATTCCTTCTTGGTTGACTCTGAGAGTCAGTCATTCACAAAATTCTTTATCAGCTCTGACAATTAAAGTGATTATCTCACAAAGCAGTTATTCTATCTTTGAACGGTTCTAACTTTAAAAAAAATATTTCAGTATTGCTTTCTAATTGTAATACAAAGGCTTCTCACTAGAACCTTCTAAGTTGACTATTCCATGAGAAATTAGACAAAAATAATGTAGTTAAGAAATCTGAGCTTCTATTTTCAGAATAAAATCAATATATTACCAGATACTAGTTTTCTTAATTTGGGAGCATATGTGAAGCTTATTTTTGTCAAAAAAATAATCTGGTGATAGATATTTTAGGGGCATGTGAAGCAACTGTGGATAAAAGCTAGCTTTTATAATGCTTAAATATTTGATAATATATGAAACACCAACAATTAGTATAGAAGTGTCAAAATATTTGATAGAAATGTGGAATCATCATAGTCATCAGTGAAGTAACTTGCTGATGTTTGTTACACCTTAGTTTCCTTCACACATTTTTAGGCAAAAAGCAAAGGCATCTAGGGAAATGTGCCAGGTTATCAAAATATGTTGCTGTTTTAATGTGCCTGAAACCTTTGTTTTAAACGCAGTTAAATTTGCCTGTCTATGAAGCATTCTTCTCCTTACCTCTGTCTGCCTCCTTGAAAAGACTTAGTAATGGTTATAAATATTAACTAAGGTCAGCTCCCCCTTTTCCATCTCTAATTAGCTGGAATTCCTAAGACTAGATAGATAGCTATAAGCTCCCTTGACCTACCTGAGCGTCCCTTGACCACAGTAGGTATCACATTGAAACCAAGTGCCATATACTTTGGTAGAGTGAATGATAACTAATGCAGGATGGGATGCTATGGTTAACTGGTAAGGTGAAAGTTACTAATAGAAAATTGATCTTTGAAAATTCTCTAAACTTTCAAAGACTGAAAGATAGCTTCATTTCTGCATTTGAGTACCAGGCCAATCAACTTATTTATGTTTATAAGTCCTAATTTATGAAAAATAACTTAGATTTGTGAATCGTATGTTCAACATACTGAGATAACTGAAGGAATATCAGAGTTATATTCTTCATCTCAGTAACTCTCAGGAATAACTGGGGAATGATGACTATCCACATTAATTAAATTATAATTTTCTCTCAGCCTCTCTCTCTTTCACACACACACACACACACACACACACACACACACACACACACACGCAGGGCCATTGGAATTCACTTCTTCTAGGCTATGAGAATTGAACCCAAGATAATTCCCTCTCCTTGTATTAAATTATGCTGAAACCAAGCAAAAATAATTTAGCTGATTGCTCCAGGAAATACCTGCTTCTAGAAGATAAGAGTAAGAACCAACTAAACGGATTACTTATCAAGTCTAACAGCTTCCTGATCGACACTTCCTTGAAGATCCTTGCCTCTGTGTGCCCAGCAATCCAAGGTTAGTTGTAAATGCTACCAAATTCTAACTAATTTCTAGTTTTGCAAGACCCCCTTAAGATCACCCAGTTCAGTCCCTAGAACTCTATAAATCCCTTGTCTTAATTTCCCTTTTGAGACTATTAAGACTCTGTCAAGGTTGTGTTCTCCCTTGCTGTAGTAAATCTAATAAAATTAACTTGATCAACAAATTTCTCAGGACTTCCGCAGTGGCGCAGTGGTTAAGAATCCGCCTGTCAATGCAGGGGATACGGGTGCGATCCCTGGTTCAGGAAGATCCCACATGCTGTGGAGCAACTATGCCTCTGTGCCACAACTACTGAGCCTGCACTCTGGAGCCTGCAAGCCACAACTACTGAAGCCCACGTGCCTAGAGCCTGTGCTCCGTAACAAGAGAAGCCACCACAATGAGAAGCACACTGCAACGAAGAGTAGCCCCCGCTCACGGCAACTAGAGAAAGCCCGCATGCAGCAATGAAGACCCAACGCAGCCAAAAGGAATTTAAGCCCATTTGTCATGGCTTTCCAGTGCAATTGTAGGGACAGTGTCCTTAACCACCAACCCACTGATATCAGATGTTTCCCTTTGCCTATATCTTAATTACTAAAGACCTAATTTTCAGCATTATTTATTATATGGATATTATAGAGTTATTATAAATACAGATTAAATGGCACATTTGTATCAATAACCCGATACTACTAGTCTTATAAAATAAAGAACTACAGAACTTCTCCAAGCCTCAGTTTCCTCAGTTACAAAAGAAAAAAAAATATTGTAAAACAGATTAAATTATATTCTACAGGTGAGTGTATTTTACAAATATAAAGTATCAAAGATGTACTGTTTAGGTAGTAGTCTACCAGTGGGCTAGAATGCTTTGTTTACTACAAAACCACAAACAAAATTAATAACCCTGTGCATTTGGATTAATAAACTACCTAGATAACATGAGCTACCTTCTTCGCTGCAGACAGAATATGGGTATGTTCATACTTGATAACCTAAAGGAAAAACTTGAGTGTTCAATACATCTATTCAAATCTTCTCATCTAGGACCCTACTCCGCATTCTCCTGGCTCTTGATTCTGACCTTTTGGCCACTGCCATGCTCATTAGCATCAGAGTATAAGCAAGAAGGAGGGATGTGAGCTGAGATAAAACTCCATTCTGCGTGTGACTTCTTGTTAGCAACTCTGTAAAATATTTGCTAGCGAAAAGGCTTTACTTTTGCATTTATCCTCTCCTCATTCAGGAGAGGGCTCAGAAAGGCATAGGCCATAAATACTGAACTTTATGGTCTGTGTACTACTATATCAAATGGCTTCAAAGGGATAGCTATGCCAAAATGTGTTATAACTAGCATCATTAATTTCTGCCATTGGGGCTATAATTTTGACTGTTAAATCTTTGCCATTTACATGTACATAAGATAATATATATTTATGCATTATACATAAGCATAAATATGTGTATACTTCATACGTATATACTTCAAAGAAATGGATCTGTAAGGTTAATTGTTCTAAGAGTATATGGTGCTTTTTTTGCTTTGTTTTTCCTTTTTTTTTTGGTCTTAAGAGTAACAAAGATACTTAGCAGTCACTGTAGCTTAAAAAAAAAAAAAAAGAAAGAACGAAGGAGAGAAATATGTAGGCTTACCGTTTCATTTCAGGCTGACCTGACCCTGACTTTCAAATTGAAATGGATAAAGACAGAAAATGGAAAAGCCCTAGACATGGTAGGGACTTTTTAAAAAAGTTTTAAAATTCTCCATCTTCAAGTGGCTAAAAGAGGATTTACAGTAAATAAGAATTTTGATTCAGCCATTAATATCAAATGAAGCATCTTGGGAGGTTTACATAGCTGGAGGCATTATTCAGAGACAGAGCTCCTCACTGTTCCCTCAGGGCACACACTGTTAGCAATCAGAGGCAGTTAACAAGCTCTATGCTGTGTTCTCCCCTGGTTGCAGCTAGGGAAACTTTCGAGAAGCTCTTCAAGAAACCCTTGATTAGAATTCTTCACAGTAGTCCAGCTTGGAGGACTCAAAGGGCAAATTCACCTGTGACCAGGGCTATATATAAGAAAAAGTTTAGTGATTAAAAAAAAAGAGTCTAAACCTATGTCTAAACCTAATCCCACAGAAACCCAGAGATTTGCTAGTACATACCTCACATTCCTTTATTCTTTCTGGTTACGCAAAAGAAAAGAGGTTTACTGAAAAACAAACCTCCTCCACACCATTTTATTCATTTCAATAATATACAGTGTATAGTTATAACAATCAATTAACTGTAAATATTATAATTGCATAAGCAGTGCTTTAAGACTAGTAAATTTATTTTAGTGATTCAACAGTGAAGAAAGGTATACACATTCTCTGTCATGATGAGGGTCTCTTGGGCAGTACTAGGAGGTCAGCACTTACTTTAAGGTCAAGGCAGCTTGAATGGAAGTGATTCTACACCTCCAGGATCAATCAGGAGTGAACCCATGCTCCGGCTGCCCTCACCTGCCCTTCTTTGTTCTGAGAAACTGCCAAGATTTTTGCACTACGTAATACTCAATGGGAGAAATCTAAACCAGGCTTTCAGAGACAAAGCAAGCAATTGAATTAAAATATACCATAAAGAAAATAAATGAGTCAAGCCACAGACTGGAAAAAAGATTCACATTACAATTATCTGACAAAGGATTTGTATCTGGTCTATATAATGAAATCTTACAGAACAACATTAAAAAGGAAAACTACCCTCAAAGACAGGCACAAGATTTGTATAGATGTTTCAAAAAAGAAGATAAATAAAAAGCAATAAGCACATGAAAAATATTAATCATTATTAATTAGAGAAAGCAAATTAAAATACACAAGTATGGCTAAAATTAAAGATTGCCAATAACAAATGTTGGTAAAAAATGGAATGGCTAGAATACCCATACATTGCTAGGAGCATAAGACAGTGTATCATTTTGTAAAGTTGGAAATTTCTTATAAATGAAACACATTTGTATGATATAACATTTACATATCTACTTCTATGTATTTATTAAAGAGAAATAATAATATATGTTTTCAAAGTCATATTAGCCTTATTTAGAGTAGCCCCAAATTGGACATAACATAAATATCCATCAATTAGAAATTAAATCAACAAACTGTGCTTTATATTCATACAATGAAATGATACTTAGCAATGAAAAGGAATGTATTACAGATGCACATAGCAACATGGATGAATCTCAATAACACTATCTTGAATGAATAGGAATGGAATATGAATATACACACTAACAGTTATAGTTCTAAAACATGATGCTAAGTGAAGCCTGAAAGTGGTTGCCTCTGGAAGGGGGTAAATGTCCCAGAAAGGAGCATGAGTGAAATCTCTAAAGTAATGGAAATGTTCTATATTCTGCATTGGATAATTTAAAACTTATTGAACTAATAATCAAGGTTTTTACATCTTATCATATATACATTTTACAAAAAAAAAAAAGACGAAAGAAAAAAAAATGATAGAAAATCTAAACAATGGCAGGAAAAAAATACCCTTTGGCACATTTGCTACGTACTAAAATGTGTCCTCCCCAAATTCATTTGTTGAAGCCCTAACACCCAATGAAACTGCATTTGGAGACAAGGCCTATAAAGAAGTAACTAAAGTTAAGTGAGATCATAAGGGTGGACCCCTGATCTGATGCAATTAGTGTCCTTATAAGAAGAGACACCGGGGAGTCTAATATCTCTCACTCTCACCACACATGCACAAAGAAGAGGTCATGTGAGTACAAAAGGTGATGGTGGCTGCCTGCAAGCTAAGAGAAGAGAACTCCGAATGACAGCTACTTGGTTAGCACCTTGATCTTGGACTTCCCAGCCCGCAGAACTGTAAGAAATAAATCGCTGCTGTTTAAGCTGCCCACTGTGTGGTATTTTGTTATGGCAGCCTGAGCAGACTAAGACACCACCAACCTTACTTACAGGAACTTACTATAACTGACACATCCAATCATACAAAATATATCCACACATATACATGATGGTATTTACTGAGGCATTTTTAAAATAATTGCAAAATATTGGAAATAACCTAAATGTCTAGACATAAAAATAACTGATTCAACTATTTCACTTTCATGTAATACAGTACAATACAGCTATTAATAAACTGATAAGTTATTTCCAGTGTGTAGGTGAGCAGAAATGTGCTTGTGTTTGAAAAAACAAAAGATGAATAAACGAATAAAGTTTGTTGGCAACAGAGTGGAGCAAAGGAAGAGCATGGAAGAGACACAGGGAGGAGTGACAATACACTGTGTATATATGTGTGTATTTCTGAATACTTATGTCTTCTCAAGCCACCATTTTGCTAAAGTTTTACTTAGTTTAGAAATAAACATAATCAACAGGGATGGTAACAAATATACATTTAAAACAAACAGAAAAAACATGAAACTAACTGTATATCCACTTGATAACATAACCACATGCCAGAACAAAATAACCTATTCCAAGTAATTTCAGTATAAGCTCAGTCTAAAGACAGAAAAAAGTAGAAAAACATCTTGAACTGTACTTAATGTCCTTGTTGTTAACCAGCATTCTAAAGCTGTGTGTGTGTGTGTGCGTGTGTGTGTGTGTGTACCATTGGATTCAGCAAATAAGTAAATATATTGCTGCTCTTCAGAGTCAGGGTTTTTGTTGTGGGAGGAGAGGGATATAACTAAGGAAAGAAGGAAGAAAAGAACATATCCTGTTGTACTGGACTGAAATTTGAGGTATCAGGATGAACTAGTGATTTGAATATACATATACTAGCTCTGTTTTCTAGAATCTATGACACCCCTAGGCCAATGAGCACAGCTAGTTCTCAAATCTTGGTTTCTAATTATTATTACTATCAACATAATTCCCTTACAGGATGATTCTAGGGTTGGGGAAGGGGAAGTGGAAGGGTCTGGGAGATCTTTTTATCCCAGAAAGAAGATATTGCTCATAAAATGATGGGGACATTTCAGAAGTACACATGAGCCAGACTGTAGTAGGAGTTCACATTGGCAAAATTTTAAAAAAATACACACACACACACACACACACACACACATACACAGAGAGGAAGAGCATCAAAATGAGTAATACAATAATGGATTAAAATATATTGAATTAAAATACAATCCAGGAATCTATAGTGTTACTTTAGAAATGCTGTACACATATACACATATATACACACTTAAGTGGAGGAAGGAGAAAAGCTCTTCCTTACAGTAAAATGCAAAGTAAGAAATGTAGAAGGAATAACAGAGTGAGAAAAACACCATTTTGCAACTTCTATATTAACAATTGATTCAAGTAAAAATCACATGTGGTTGCTAAAGATTCTGACACCCATTCCACTGTGTGTAGGTGTGTTCTTCCCCACACCATCAAACAGTTTTTCTGATACCAGATTGGTGTCCTACAACTCAACACAATTCTGATACTATTTGCCCAGACATAGCAACAGAACCCACAGGTTAAGCGCTCAGTTCTACAAGATTGCCCTCCACTTCAGATACCAATTCCAAGTCCAGGGTAATACCTGTGCTTCTAACCAACTGGCTATGAATCAGAGGTTCCCACAGCCTCTTCTCTGGGTTCTATTAATTTGCTAGAGCACCTCACAGGACTCAGGAAACCAGTTTACTGACTAGATTACCAGTTTATTACAAAGGATATTAAAGGATATGAATCAACAGTCAGATGGAAGAGATGCATAAAGCAAGGTATGTGGGAAGGGATAGGAAGCCTCCTTTCCCTCTCCAAGCATGACAGTCTCTCCAAATCTCCAGAACTAATATGCTATTTTTAGTGTTTTTCTCTCACTACTGTATTGCCTTTTCTAGGATTTCACATGAAATATGTACTCTTTTGTATGTGATGTCTTTGATTTAGCAACATCACTATCTTAACAATATTGAGTCTTCCCATGCATAAACACAATACAGCTCACCATTTACTGGGTTGGCCAAAAAGTTCGTTTGGGTTTTCCATAGATGTTATGGAAAAACCCAAATGCACTTTATGGCCAACCCAATATTTAGATATTCTTTAATTTCTCTTTGCAATCTTTTGTAGTGAGCAGATCATTCACATCTATCATTAAATATATTCATAAATATTTTGATGTTATTATATATAAATGAGGATGTTTTAACAATTCATCTTCTAATTGCCCATTGCTAATATAGAAATATAATTAACTTTTATATTGACCTTATATCCTGTATCCTTATTAAATTCACTTATTAGTTCCAGTAATTTGTGGCCTCTTGTAGATCCTCTTGGGTTTTCTATACGTGATCATATCATCTGAACATAATGACTGTTTAAATTCTTTCTTCCCAATCATTTTTCATTTTATTTCATTTTCTTGCCTTATTGCACTGGCTATGATATTAAATAGAGTAAATAAAAATAGACATTGTTGCCTTGTTCTTGACCTTAGGTAGAAAGAATTTAGTCTTTCATTGTTGAATATGATGTTAGTATTTAACAGAGATAAAGATGAGGAAGATTACTTCTATATCTAGTTTGTTACTATTAAATTGTAGAGATTCTAAATTCTTTTTCTCTGAAGAGTATGTTATTGTTTCTGACACAATGAGTTTAATATTTCTTTAAGCCAATTTAAATAGGAGTTTTCTTTATTTAGAGGTGATAGGTTGTAGCTGATATTATGCATTTACTATAAACAAGTGGGCATAAATAATGTGGATTCTAGAAGAGAAAAATGTTTGAATCACTAAATAAAATACACTTATAACTTAACCAAGTTAGTTAATCCTTAGAGAAAACATACTTTTGGCTCACCTTTGTTTGTGTGTGTGTGTGTGTGTGTGTGTATGTGTGTGTACCTGTAGTTATGTGTGTTGGGAAAGTGGGTTTGTGGGAGAAAGGAAAGGACAGTATCATTCTGAGTGTCATGAAAATTCAACATTGGCAACAGAATTTTAAAAAACATTTTAATATATACACATGTTAATATATGCTTATGTCTACTAGTTATATATAATTTGTTATATGAAATTATATATACATATGTATAATGTGTATAATTATAATAATGTACTTGTGCTATATATTTCTAATGTGTATAGCATTAGTGTTTATAATGTACATAATTCAAATATTAATCTATAAAAACTTTTAGAATGTATATACTAGGTAGATTAATATAATAAAAACATGAAAAGGTGTAATGGAATACATAATTTGATTTTAGCCATACGTTTCCTCATTCTGTAATTATTGGAGGTATTGGCACAATGTAAAGGCCCCAAAATATGTTGATGTTTGAAAGGGGTTCCAATTAAGGTGAATGATACTTTGGGAAGCACAAGATTAAGCCTTTCTGTTTGTATTGTCTGGCTCTGGCAATACCATCCCAATACTCTCTCATATGTAAATAACTAGATAAGCTCTTAAGTAGAGTTGAAGCAATTATCAGCCTGTGAATAAATGTGATAGGTGTAGAAGAGGATAAAAAAGGGATAAAGTGCCCAGCCTTGTTTTAAAAGGGGACAGAAGAGAGGAAAGAACATGGTTTTTGCAGTCTGACCTAGCAACTTAGGGCAAGAAATTTCTCTCTCCAACTTATAGCTTCTTTATGTTACATAATAGCATTTAAAATACTTAGCTCCTAAAGGTATGAAAATTAAAATGGATTATATTATTACCAAATTATATTTAATTAGTGATAGTTATTTTATGACTCTAATAATAGGCAATCTACATTACAAATTAACAAAATTAAATTACAGGAAACAATGAAATATATTAAAAGAAGTTAGAGATGATAAAAAGCAGTTAGTTTCAAAGAGAACAAAATGGAATTTGTATCTAAATTAGGCTAGTTAGATGGAGGCTTTGATAAAATCTCAGACTCAGTGTATAAAGGACTTAAAGATTTCATTAATAATAATATAAGAACAGCCATAATAATTTTATTATGTAGTTATATAAACAAAAACAGTAAGCATCCATGTTATTAGTTTGGAATTTAGCTATTCATTGCTTTATTAACATGCCTTTGCACCAATTATTTTTTTAAATAATGCTGTAAAATATAATAAATACATGTGATTTATGCTTAGCAAAATCCCACAGTCTCTATGCATAAAATATATGTTAAAATCATTAATTTTGAGTCCAGTCCCAATGTGTTATTCCTATGGTTCATGCCACCAGACAGATGTAAGCATGAAGTATGGAGAAATTCATATCAATGCAACTCCATCAGGGAGAAGGGATGATCAGAAACCAGGGTGGAAATCTGCCTCTAGGAACAGATCTGGAATAATCAACCCAAATTCAAAAACACAGCCAAAAAAGAGCAGAGACAGGCAGTTCAGTACACAGAGAGCTGTGATATGAAAGGTAGGTAAGAAGGGTTTAGTAGGCAATCTGGGTGACAGCTGAAAGTATGACAGTTTTGTGGACAGTAATCGTCTTACACAAAGTTTCCCATGAGGATTTCTCTGCCAGTGGTAAGTCTAAGGTCAGAAGTAGATAGAAAGCAAATTTAAATCAGAATCCAAATTACAGAGAAGGAACATGACAGAACCTAGTGGTGACTCCAGGTTCTAAACCAACAGGCTATGGTGGATGATAAAACGTAAAGACATAGGTAATTTCTAGGAGAATTAGACACCCTGTGAAATGTGGTTAAAGACAGACACATTATAACCTGTGTGGTTGATGTCAAAAGAAGGGTGAGTGCAGGAAGTACTGAATCTCAAGTAGGCACACTTAACTTTCTCTAGGCAAAGATGTGGACCATTCTTATAGGGGTGGACCTAGTTCATAGTTACATGTGTGAACACTTTCAGAAGAAAGTCATGATTCTATGGATGCTGCAAGAATATTCTCTGTTGAAGTTATACACTCCAGTTCTGTAGAATAGACATGTAGTAGACACATCACCTTTATTGCCCCATTATATTTTTCAAAGTGACAAGACAGTAGTGTCCTCAACCCAAGAGAAATAATTTAATGCATTCCAATTTATGGATAAAGAGATAGAGAAAATCTAGAAGTTCTCTAGAAATACTTTAAGAGAGAAAATACTACTTTCTCATATCGATTCAAGTTTATGAACAGTGGAATACTGCCATAATTAATGAGGAAGATTAAGAATTATTTTTTTAAAAGCTACATGTCATTTACGTGTATTTATAGTTTGTTACTTTTAAGGGACACATCAAACATATGGATCACAGCTGAGTAATTGAGGACTAGGTCTCAAGGATAGACACTGTTTTACATTGATGAGGTGTATAGAATATTTTTAGACTTCATGAAGAGCAGCAGATAAGCTTTCATTCATCTGATGACAAAACAAGGAGATATATTTGGGTATTCTAACTTTGCATAAAGGGTGTGATCAATCCATTTCAGTGGAAAACATCAATTAAAACTGTGATTACAATCACAGCTGCTACACAATGATGAAGGGGGTTCCATAAGAGATCTTTTTCAGGTATACAGCATGTTATGACATTTTGTGGAATAGGTATTTACTTGCTTTCTCATCTTAAAAATTTAGATTACTCATCCATAACCCATTACACCACTGAAGATGGAGATTTATGTCTCAGAGCAATGCATTTTTTCTGGCAACAGACTGAAGAGTGACAGCAGCCTAGTAGACATTTTCACAGAAATGGTAACACAGAAATGGACTGCAAAGCACTTCTCATATACGCAAAAAGCAATCTTCATAAGCTTACAAATAAGACAAACCTACATATTTTGGAATCACATATAAAAATAACAGATCATGATAGAAATCACAGCTGTGTTTGATGGTTGCAATTCTTTCTTATATCTGGATAAAAATGAAAAATACCTTAAACTTGATTCTACCCATCTTTTTCATAAATTTTAAGTGAAGAGACAGATGGTGGTCCAGAATGATATATCGAGGGGCGGAGTCTCAGGCACTCCAGGATCGTGATGAGTTGCGGCGAGAATAGGGAAGGATGGGGGTCTCAGCTGCTTCTTATAGACACTAGGGAATGAAGCTGGACCTGGATCCAAAGCAGGCTCTCCATATCAACCAGGGTTGGAGGACAACGGCTGGCTGGAGGACTGAGCGGAACGAAGAAGGCCGGCCACCCTGTGCCTTTGGATTGGAGAGTTTAACCCATTTACAGGTATGCCATGTTGCTGACAAGGTCTTGGTGCTCCGGCCGGGTATCAGGCCTGAGCCTCTGAGGTGGGAGAGTCAAGTTCAGGACATTGGACCACCAGAAACCTCCTGGCTCCACGTAATATCAAACGATGAGAGCTCTCCCGGATCTCCATCTTAACACTAAGACCCAGCTCCACTCAACGACCAGCAAGCTCCAGTGCTGGACACCCCATGCCAAACAACCAGCAAGACAGGAACACAACCCCACCCGTTAGCAGAGAGGCTGCCTAAAATCATACTAAGTTCACAGACACCCCTAAACACAACACTGGATGTAGCCCTGCACACCAGAAGACAAGATCCAGCCCCACCCACCAGAACACAGGCACCAGTCCCTTCCACCAGGAAGCCTACACAAGCCACTCAACCAACCTTACCCAATGGGGGCAGACACCAAAAACAATGGGAACTACAAACCTGCAGCCTGCAAAAAGGAGACCCCAAACACAGTAGGTTAAGCTAAATGAGAAGACAGAGAAATACACAGCAGATGAAGGAGCAAGGTAAAAATCCAGCAGACCAAACAAATGAAGAAGAAATAGGCAGTCTACCTGAAAAAGAATTCAGAGTAATGATAGTAAAGATGATGCAAAATCTTGGAAATAGAGTGGAGAAAATACAAGAAATGTTTAACAAGGACCTAGAAGAACTAAAGAGCAAACAAACAATGATGAACAACACAATAAATGAAATTAAAAATTCTCTAGAAGGAATGAATAGCAGAATAACTGAGGCCAAAGAACGGATAAGTGACCTGGAAGATAAAATAGTGGAAATAACTACCACAGAGAGGAATCAAGAAAAAAGAATAAAAAGAATTGAGGACAGTCTCAGAGACCTCTGGGACAATATTAAATGCACCAACATTCCAATTATAGGCGTCCCAGAAGAAGAAGAGAAAAAGAAAGGGACTGGGAAAATATTTGAAGAGATTATAGCTGAACACTTCCCTAATATGGGAAAGGAAATAGTCAAGTCCAGGAAGTGCAGAGAGACCCATACAGGATAAATCCAAGGAGGAAAACGTCAAGACACATATTAAACTACCAAAAATTAAATACAAAGAAAAACTATTAAAAGCAGCAAGGGAAAAGTGACAAATAACATACAAGGGAATCCCCAAAACGGTTAACAGCTGATCTTGCAGCAGAAACTCTGCAAGCCAGAAGGAAGTGGCAGGACATACTTAAAGTGATGGAAGGGAAAAATCTACAACCAAGATTACTCTACCCAGCAAGGATCTCATTCAGATTTGACGGAGAAATTAAAACCTTTACAGACAAGCAAGAGTATTCAGCACCACCAAACCAGCTTCACAACAAATGCTAAAGGAACTTTTCTAAGCAGGATACACAAAAGAAGGAAAAGACCTACAAAAACAAACCCAAAACAATTAAGAAAATGGTAATAGGAACATACATATCAATAATTACCTTAAACGTGAACAGATTAAATGCTCCAACCAAAAGACACAGACTGGCTGAATGGATACAAAAACAAGACCCATATATATGCTGTCTACAAGAGACCCACTTCAGACCTAGGGACACATACAGACTGAAAGTGAGGGGATGGAAAAAGATATTCCATGCAAATGGAAATCAAAAGAAAGCTGGAGCAGCAATTCTCATATCAGACAATATAGATTTTAAAATAAAGACTATTACAAGAGACAAAGAAGGGCACTACATAATGATTAAGGGATCAATTCAAGAAGATACAACAAATATAAATAATTATGCACCCAACAGAGGAGCAGTTCAATACATAAGGCAAATACTAACATCCATAAGAGGAGAAATCGACAGTAACAAAATTATAGTAGGGGAATTTAACACCCCACTTTCAGCAATGGACAGATCATCCAAAATGAAAATAAATAAGGAAACATAAGCTTTAAATGACAAATTAGACAACATGGACTTAATTGATACTTATAGGACATTTCATCCAAAAACAACAGAATACACTTTCTTCTCAAGTGCTCATGGAACATTCTCCAGGAAAGATCATATCTTGGGTCACAAATCAAGCCTTGGTAAATTTAAGAAAATTGAAATTGTATCAAGTATCTTTTCCGACCACAACGCTGTGAGGCTAGATATCAATTACAGGAAAAAAACCTGTAAAATATACAAACACATGGAGGCTAAACAATATGCTACTAAATAACCAAGAGATCACTGAAGAAATCAAAGAGGAAATCAAAAAATACCTAGAAACAAATGACAGTGAAAACAGGATGACCCAAAACCTAAGGGATGCAGCAAAAGCAGTCTTAAGAGGGAAGTTTATAGCAATACAATCCTACCTCAAGAAACAAGAAAAATGTCAAATAAACAACCTAACTGTACACCAAAAGCAATTACAGAAAGAAGAACAAAAAAACCCCAAAGTTAGAAGAAGGAAAGAGATCATAAATATCAGATAAGAAATAAATGAAAAAGAAATGAAGGTAACTATATCAAAGACCAATTTAATTAAAAGCTGGTTCTTTGAGAAGATAAACAAAATTGATAAACCATTAGCAAGACTCATCAAGAAAAAGAGGGAGAAGACTCAAATCAACAGAATTAGAAATGAAAAAGGAGAAGTAACAACCGACACTGCAGAAATTCAAAGGCTCACAAGGGATTACTACAAGCAACTATATGCCAATAAAATGGACAACCTGGAAGAATGGACAAATTCTTAGAAAAGCACAACCTTCTGAGACTGAACCAGGAAGAAATAGAAAATATAAACAGACCAATCACAAGCACTGAAATTGAAACTGTGATTAAACATCTTCCAACAAATAAAAGCCCAGGACCAGATGGCTTCACAGGCGAATTCTATCAAACATTTAGAGAAGAGGTAACACCCATCCTTCTCAAACTCTTCCAAAATATAGCAGAGGGAGGAACACTTCCAAACTAATTCTATGAGGCCACCATCACTCTGATACCCAAACCAGACAAAGATGTCACAAAAAAAGAAAACTACCGGCCAACATCACTGATGAATATAGATGCAAAAATCCTCAACAACATACTAGCAAACAGAATCCAACAGCACATTAAAGGGATCATACACCATGATCAAGTGGGGTTTATCCAAGGAATGCAAGGATTCTTCAATATATGCAAATCAGTCAATGTGATACATCATATTAACAAATTGAAGGAAAAAACCACATGATAATCTCAATAAATGCAGAAAAAGCTTTTGACAAAATTCACCACTCATTTATGATATAAACTCTCCAGAAAGTAGGCATAGAGGGAACCTACCTCAACACAATAAAGGCTATATATGACAAACACACAGCCAACATCGTTCTCAATGGTGAAAGACTGAAACCATTTCCTCTAAGATCAGGAACAAGACAAGAAGCCCACTCTCACCACTATTATTCAACATAGCTTTGGAAGTTTTAGCCACAGCAATCAGAGAAGAAAAAGAAATACAAGGAATCCAAACTGGAGAAGAAGAAGTAAAACTGTCACTGTTTGCAGATGACATGATACTACAGACAGAGAATCCTAAAGATGTTATCAGAAAACTACTAGAGCTAATCAATGAATTTGGTAAAGTAGCAGGATACAAAACGAATGCACAGAAATCTCTTGCATTCCTATACACTAATGACAAAAACTCTGAAAGAGAAATTAAGGAAACACTCCCATTTACCACTGCAACAAAATGAATAAAATACCTAGGAATAAACCTACCTAAGGAGACAAAAGACCTGTATGCAGAAATCTATAAGACACTGATGAAAGAAATTAAAGATGATACAAACAGATGGAGAGATATACCATGTTCTTGCATTGGCAGAATCAACATTGTGAAAATGACTATACTAACCAAAGCAATCTACAGATTCAATGCAATCCTTATCAAACTACCAATGGCATTTTTCACAGAAGTAGAACAAAAATTTCACAATTTGTATGGAAACACAAAAGACCCTGAATAGCCAAAGCAGTCTTGAGGGAAAAAAACGGAGCTGGAGCAATCAGACTCCCTGACTTCAGACTATATTACAAAGCTACAGTAATCAATCAAGACAGTATGGTACTGGCACAAAAACAGAAAAACAGATCAATGGAACAGGATAGAAAGCCCAGAGATAAACCCAGGTACATATGGTCACCTTATATTTGATAAAGGAGGCAAGAATATACAGTGGAGAAAAGACAGCCTCTTCTATAAATGGTGTTAGGAAAACTGGACAGTACATATAAAAGAATGAATTTAGAACACTTAACAACACCATATACAAAAATAATTTCAAAATGGATTAAAGACCTAAATGTAAGGCCAGACACTATAAAACTCCTAGAGGAAAACATAGGCAGAACACTTCATGAAATAAATCACAGCAAGATCCTTTTGGACCCACCTCCTAGAGAAATGGAAAGAAAAACAAAAATAAACACATGGGACCTAATGAAACTTAAAAGCTTTTGCACAGCAAAGGAAACCATAAACAAAATGAAAAGACAACCCTCAGAATGTGAGGAAATATTTGCAAGTGAAGCAACTGACAAAGGACTAATCTCCAAAATTTACAAGCAGCTCATGCAGCTCAATGTCAAAGAAACAAAGAACCCAATCCAAAAATGGGCACAAGACCTAAACAGACATTTCTCCAAAGAAGATACACAGATTGCCAACAAATACATGAAATGATGCTCAACATCACTAATCATTAGAGAAATGCAAATGAAAACTACAATCAGGTATCACCTCACACCTGTCAGAACGGCCATCATCAAAAAATCTACAACAATAAATGCTAGAGAGGGTGTGGAGAAAAGCGAACCCTCTTGCACTGTTGGTGGGAATGTAAATTGATTCAGCCACTATGGAGAACAGTATGGAGGTTCCTTAAAAAGCTAAAAATAGAACTACCATATGACCCAGCAATCCCACTACTGGGCATATTCCCTGAGAAAGCCATAAGTCAAAAAGGGTCATGTACCACATTGTTCATTGCAGCACTATTTCCAATAGCCAGGACATGGAAGCAACCTAACTGCCCATCAATAGATGAATGGATAAAGAAGATGTGGCACATATATACAATGGAATGTTACTCAGCCATGAAAAGAAACGAAATTGAGTTATTTGTAGTGAGGTGGATGGACCTAGAGACCGTTCAGAGTGAAGTAAGTCAGAAAGAGAAAAACAAATACTGTATGCTAACACATATATATGGAATCTAAAAAAAAAATAAGTTCTGCAGAAGCTAGAGGCAGGACAGGAAGAAAGACACAGACGTAGAGAATGGACTTGAGGACACGGGGAGGGGGAAGGGTAAGCTGGGACGAAGTGAGAGAGTGGCATGGACATATATACACTACCAAATGTAAAATAGATAGCTAGTGGGAAGCAGCCGCATAGCACAGGGAGATCAGCTTAGTGCTTTGTGACCACCTCGATGGGTGGGATAGGTAGGGTGGGAGGCAGACACAAGAGGGAGGGGATACAGGGATATATGTATACATACAACTGATTCACTTTGTTAGCAGAAACTAACACAACATTTAAAGCAATTATAGTCCAATAACAATGTTAAAAAAAAAAAAAAGGAATGATATATCCCAGTGGAGACAAAAATCAAACAAAACACCTCCTGTCTACATCCTGCTATAAATAATAATACATAATTTTATGGAAGTGACCTATGTAAGTCCCATTCTGAACTGTGTGATTTTAGAAAATATCATATAGAAAATATCAGCTATATTTTTATTTAGTTTCAATGGATTTTTGTAGCCTATACATAATATAACTGAAATGGCTATCTGGCCAAAATCCAAGTGTGAGAGAGCCAGAATTCCTCACAGTGGGAATTAAGCCATGAATTATGCCTACTACGTGTGTACTTCCTGGATGGAAAAAGTTTGGAAGCACTCTCCATTGTAAAAGCAAATTTATATAAAATTCATCCATTGCCTAAGCAATGTTTAGCAAGCCACAACACTGACAAAAGAGAAATGGTGGACACAGTAGAAATTCAGTTCTAAAGTAGTAATAATAGTTGACAATTATTGAGTACTTACAATGTTTTAGTCATTGTTCTTTAACATAGCACTTTGCATGCATTATTTAACATTCACATTAGCCCCATGAGCTGGACACTATTTTTTTAAATTATTTTTTATTGTGGTAAGAACTGTATAACATAAAATTTACCATCTTAACCATTTCTAAGTGTACAGTTCAGTAGTGTTAAGTATATTCACATTGTTGTACAAGCAATCTCCAAAACTTTTTCAACTTGCCAAACTGAAATTCTATACCTATTAAACAACAACAACTCATTTTCTTCTTCCCCAAGCCCCTGAAAACCACCATTTTACTTTATTTCTATGAATTTGGCTCCTCTAGATACCTCATAGAAGTGGAATCATACAGCAGTTGTCTTTTTGTGACTGGCTTATTTCACTGAGCATAATGTCCTCAAGATTCATCCATGTTGCAACATGCATTGGAATTTCTTTCCCTTTTGAAAATAATATCCCATTGCATATATATAACACATTTTGTCTATCCATTCATTAGGTGATAACCACTCAGGTTGCTTCCACCTCTTGGCTATTGTGAGTAGTGCTGTAATGAAAATAGGCGGGCAAATACCTCTTTCAGATTCTGCTTTCAATTCTTTTGAATATATACCCAGAATGGAATTGCTGGATCATATGGTAACTCTATTTTTAATTTTTTAAGGAAACACAATACTGTTTTTCATAGTGGCTGTACCATTTTACATCCTCACCAACAGTGCTCAGGGTTCTGATTTCTCCACATCCTCACCAACACATTTTGTTTTCTGCGTGTTTTTTTTAAAGAGTAGCAATCCTAGTAGGTGTGAAGTGATACCTCATTGTAGTTTTGATCTGCATTTCCTGGTACTATTTTTAGCCTCATTTTTCAGTTGGGGAAACTTAAGCTGCAGAGAGGTTATATAACTCATGAAAAGCCATACAGTTTAGAGCTGATCTTAAAATCCACACTCTCTGCTTTCAAGTTTCCAATCCCTCACTACTCTGCAGCCAGCAGTTACAGGCATTTTGGAAACATGAAGACTGCTATGCAAGAACAAAACGGGACAGAGCAGGTAGTTGATGTATGCTCTGCACTTGATACACGACAGTTGAGAAAAATGGAGACCCTGAGAGTTCACCTTAATTGATGCTAAAACTCTGACAAATAGGAATGACCATTCTGTCAGATGGCATGAGTCACAGTGTGTGGATAAAAAGTGTTATGGGTGATGAAGGGAGAAGGAAATAAAAGCTAGACAAGAAGAGAAATATTTTCCTTAGTCATACTTTGGTAGATTTTCTCTAGTTTATAACGTGGTAAATATGGAAAATCATACCGGCCTCTCACTATGTATTATTCATGACTTGTTGCATATAAACAATTGCTTAGATTAACTATATTTAATTAATGTTATATTTAGTAATATAGATTTTTATCATTCTGTATTAACCTCATTTGTTTAAATATTTTTTCAGAACATTTCAGAGAATTATTGGATTAGGTAACTCTCATCTGAAAAATTCTGCCAAGAGTCTCATGTCTTTTATGGGAACTTCAGTGAGTTGCACATATCTTAATAATAAGAATGACTACCAAATAATGAGAACCTATGACGTGCCAAGCTTTCTGCTAAATCTTCAACATTCAATAATCTCATTCAATCCACACATGAACTATTTAACAAAGGTAATAATGATACAGTTGAAAATTTGAGGTTCTATGTGATTAGTGTCGGAAGTCCAACCCTGCTTATGGAGGATACAGAATTCCAATCAGTTCTATTCTAGAGCAAAATCAGTATTCTAGCCAAATAAGTTACCCATTTCTTTATTTGTTCATATGGTCATTCATTAATTTATCAAATTTTCGTAAATGTCTTCCATGTGCCAAACAGAAAAGACAAGTTCCTGATTTCAATGGGAATGAAGTCAGCTTAACATGCTTTTTATAGGAAGCATACAAATAAAAGATGGTTACAACTTTTACTTCTGGTTAGGATAAAAGAGACCACGGTGACCCAATATTCCCCCTGGTACAGCTGGAACAAGCTGGATAAATATCAAAGTTCATATTTTTAAAGACAGCAAAGAGTTGTGGAAACAATAATCACAAGATGAGTTGAAATTCCAGGGAGGGGGATTCTTCTAAGATGAGCTGACAACCACTGGCCTTTTTTATTTTTATTTTCTTAATCCTGAGCTTCAGGCTTGACACATATAAAGGGGGCGTCTCTAGCAGAAAAAAACCCATCAAGGCTTTTGGTGGTCACAAAGAACTGGCATGACAGATTGGAAACTTTGGGAGCCTCAAATAGAAACCCACTTTTCCCATGAGATATGTTATATTTAGGACTATCTATGAGAGGCTGGGATCTAGGCCTATAGCTTTCACAAGGCCGACTTACATCTCTCAAAGCCATGGTGTTAAGAGACTGAGTCCTTCTAGAACAAGGGGCAGTGCCTCAAGTACACAACTGCTCTCCACGTAAGATATCTGCAAGATTTGAGGTATTGGGTGTGGGGTAGGAGAGATTATATAGCTAGGCTCAAAACCTCTGGAGGGTCAACAGTGAGATCTCTCTCTCTCTCTCCGTATATAATATATATATATATATATATTCTAAATTCTTAGAAGACAATAAGAAAAATAAAAATCTGATCTGCCACTGCTGCGTTTTAAGTTCTTCAATGTTCTCCCTATTGTTTACAAGGTGAAACCCAAATTCTTTCATAAGGTACAGAATCAGAATTCCTTTAGAACCTGAGCCAGTCCTAATAAATAATAAATAAATTAATATTAAATATATATATTTATATACCACATTTTATATTTGTGCTACATACATTAAACATTAAATGTATATTTTAACAATTATATATAGTGTGTATACACACAGACATATATATATTTCTATACCACATTTTGTATTTGCAGGTTTTCACTTTCACACTCTTTCCTGATCAAGAAAGATGTTTGTGAAATGGCTGGATGGGGATAGGTGACAATGTACAAGGAACCACAGAATGAAGACCAGCAGTAACAGCTATAGGAAATAACACTTAAAAACTGTACATACTAAATAAAACTGTACATAATAAAGACTCACTATTTATATGTTCTTAACTACGATTTACTTAAAGACTTCTGACTTTGCATGTCATGTTTCATAGTACCATTTGAACTAGGCAGTCTCATCCTAGTGTTTTCCCCAGGACAGTTAGGATATTTCATTTGTCCCAGTTCCTCGGCATCATTTTTATTCCAGAATCCTATGTCTCTGTTTATACAGCTCTGTCCAAGAGAAACTTAATGCAAGCCACGAATGTGAGTGACATATACAATTTTAAATATTCTAGGAGCTGCATTAAAAAGTAAAAAGAAACAGATGAAATTAATTTTAATGTTTTACTTCACATTTTATATCCAAAATATTCATTCAACATGTAATCAATATAAAATTTTTTTTTTAATTTTATTTTACTTTTTATACAGCAGGCTCTTATTAGTTATCTATTTTATACATATTAGTGTATATATGTCAATCCCAACCTACTAGTTCATCCCACCCCCTCATCCCCCCCGCCACTTTCCCTCATTGGTGTCCATACATTTCTTCTCTACATCTCTGTTGCTATTTCTGCCCTGCAAACTGGTTCATCTCTACCATTTTTCTAGGTTCCACATATATGCGTTAATATACGACATTTGTTTTTCTCTTTCTGACTTACTTACTTCACTTACTTACTTACTTACTTCACTCTGTATGACAGTCTATAGGTCTATCCACATCTCTACAAATGACCCAGTTTCGTTCCTTTTTATGGCTGAGTAACAGTCCATTGTATATATGTACCACACCTTCTTTATCCATTCGTCTGTCGATGGGCATTTAGGTTGCTTCCATGTTCTGGCTATTGTAAATAGTGCTGCAATGAACATTGGGGAGCATGTGTCTTTTTCAATTATGGTTTTCTCTGGGTATATGCCCAGTAGTGGGATTGCTGGGTCATATGGTAATTCTAATTTTAGTTTTGTAAGGAACCTCCATACTGTTCTCCACAGTGGCTGTATCAATTTACATTCCCAACAACAATGCAAGCGGGTTCCCTTTTCTCTACACCCCCTCCAGCTCTTGTTGTTTGTAGATTTTCTGATGATGCCCGTTCTAAATGGTGTGAGGTGATACCTCATTGTAGTTTTGATTTGCATTTCTCTAATAATTAGTGATGTTGAGCAGCTTTTCATGTGCTTCTTGGCCATCTGTATGTCTTCTTTGGAGAAATGTCTATTAAGGTCTTCTGCCCATTTTTGGATTGGGTTGTTTATTTTTTTAATATTGAGCTGCATGAGCTGTTTATATGTTTTGGAGATTAATCCTCTGTCTGTTGACTCATTTGCAAATATTTTCTCCCATTCTGAGTGTTGTCTTTTTGTCTTGTTTGTAGTTTCCTTTGCTTTGCAAAAGCTTTTAAGTTTCATTAGGTCCCATTTGTTTATTGTTGTTATTTCCATTATTCTAGGAGGTAGATCAAAAAAGATCTTGCTGTGATTTATGTCAAAGAGTGTTCTTCCTATGTTTTCCTCAAGAGTTTTATAGTGTACGGTCTTACATTTAGGTCTCTAATCCATTTTGAGTTTACTTTTGTGTATGGTGTTAAGGAGTGTTCTAATTTCCTTCTTTTACATGTACCTGTCCAGTTTTCCCAGCACCACTTATTGAAGAGACTGTTTTTTCTCCATTGTATATCCTTGCCTCCTTTGTCATAGATTAGTTGAACCTAGGTGTGTGGGTTTATCTCTGGGCTTTCTATCCTGTTCCATTGATCTATATTTCTGTTTTTGTGCCAGTACCATATTATCTTGATTACTGCAGCTTTCTAGTATAGTCTGAAGTCAGGGAGTCTGATTCCTCCAGCTCTGTTTTTTTTCCCTTCAGACTGCTTTGGCTATTCAGAGTCTTTTGTGTCTCCATACAAATTTTAAGATTTTTTGTTCTAGTTCTGTAAAAAATGCCACTGGTAATTTGACAGGGATTGCATTGAATCTGTAGATTGCTTTGGGTAGTATAGTCATTTACACAATGTTGATTCTTCCAAGCCAAGAACTTGGTGTATGTCTCCATCTGCTTGTATCATCTTTGATTTCTTTCAGCAGTGTCTTATAGTTTTCTGAGTACAGGTCTTTTACCTCCTTAGGTAGGTTTATTCCTAGATATTTTATTATTTTTGTTGCAATGGTGAATGGGATTGTTTCCTTAATTTCTCTTTCTGATCTTTTGTTGTTAGTGTATAGGAATGCAAGTGATTTCTGTGCATTAATTTTGTATCCTCCAACTTTACCAAATTCACTGATTAGCTCTATAGTTTTTTGGTGGCATCTTTAGGATTCTCTATGTATAGTATCATGCCATCTGTGAACAGTGACAGTTTTACTTCTTTTCCAATTTGTATTCCTTTTATTTCTTTTCCTTCTCTGATTGCCGTAGCTAAATCTTCCAAAACTATGTTGAATAATAGTGGCGAGAGTGGACATCCTTGTCTTGTTCCTGATCTTAGAGGAAATGCTTTCAGTTTTTCACCATTGAGAATGATGTTTGCTGTGGGTTTGTTGTATATGGCCTTTATTATGTTGAGGTAGGTTCCCTCTATGACCACTTTCTGGAGAGTTTTTATCATAAATGGGTGTTGAATTTTGTCAAAAGCTTTTTCTGCATCTATTGAGATGATCATATGGTTTTTATTCTTCAATTTGTTAATATGGTGTATCACATTGATTGATTTGTGTATATTGAAGAATCCTTGCACCCGTGGGATAAATCCTACTTGATCATGGTGTATGATCCTTTTAATGTGTTGTTGGATTCTGTTTGCTAGTATTTTGTTGAGGATTTTTGCATCTATATTCATCAGTGACACTGGTCTGTAATTTTCTGTTTCTGTAGTATCTTTGTCTGATTTTGGTATCAGGGTGATGGTGGCCTCATAGAATGAGTTTGGGAGTGTTTCTTCCTCTGCAATTTTTCGGGAGTTTGAGAATGATGGGTGTTAGCTCTTCTCTAAATGTTTGATAGCATTCACTGTGAAGCCATCTGGTCCTGGACTTTTGTTTTTTGGAAGATTTTTAAACACAGTTTCAGTTTCATTACTTGTGATTGGTCTGTTCATATTTTCTGTTTCTTCCTGGTTCAATCTGGAAGGTTATACCTTTCTAAGAATTTGTCCGTTTTTTCCAGGTTGTCCATTTATTGGCATAGAGTTCCTCGTAGTAGTCTCTTAGGATGCTTTGTGTTTCTGCAATGTCTGTTTTCACTTCTTTTTCATTTCTAATTTTATTGATTTGAGTTCTCCCTCTTTTTCTTGATGAGTCGGGCTAATGGTTTATCAATTTTGTTTGTCTTCTCAAAGAAGCAGCTTTTAGTTTTATTGATGTTTGCTATTGTTTTCTTTGATTCTATTTCATTTATTTCTGCTCTGATCTTTATGATTTCTTTCCTTCTACTAACTTTGGGTTTTGTTTGTTCTTCTTTCTCTAGTTCCTTTAGGTGTCAGGTTAGATTGTTTGAGATTTTTCTTGTTTCTTGAGGTAGACTTGTATTGCTATAAGCTTCCCTCTTAGAACTGCTTTTGCTGCATCCCATAGCTTTTGGATCGTCGTGTTTTCATTGTCATTTGTCTCTAGGTATTTTTTGATTTCCTCTTTAATTTCTTCAGTGATCTCTTGGTTATATAGTAATGTATTGTTTATCCTCCATGTGTTTGTGGTTTTGCATTGTTTTCTCGTAATTGATTTCTAACCTCATAGCGTTGTGGTCAGAAAAGATGCTTGATATGATTTCAATTTTCTTAAATTTACCAAGGCTTGATTTGTGACCTAAGATGTGATCTATCCTGGAGAATGTTCCATGTGCACTTTAGAAGAAAGTGTAATCTGCTCTTTTTGGATGGAATGTCCTATAAATATCAATTAAATCTATCTGCTCTATTGTGTCATTTAAAGTTTGTGTTGTCTGGATGATCTGTCCATTGGTGTAAGTGAGGTGTTAAAGTCCCCCACTATTATTGTGTTACTGTCGGTTTCCTCTTTTATAGCTGTTAGCAGTTGCTTTATGTATTGAGGTGCTCCTATGTTGGGTGCATATATATTTATAATTGTTATATCTTCTACTTGGATTGATCTCTTGATCATTATGTAGTGTCCTTCCTTGCCTCTTGTAACATTCTTTAAAGTCTGTTTTGTCTGATATGAGTATTGCTACTCCAGCTTTCTTTTGATTTCCATTTGCGTGGAATATCTTTTTCCATCTCCTCACTTTCAGTCTGTATGTTTCCCTAGGTCTGAAGTGGGTCTTTTGTAGACAGCATATATATGGGTCTTGTTTTTGTATCCATTCGGCAAGCCTGTGTCTTTTGGTTGGAGCATTTAATCTGTTCACGTTTAAGGTAATTATTGATATGTATGTTCCTATTACCATTTTCTTAATTGTGATGGGTTTGTTTTTGTAGGTCCTTTTCTTCTCTTGTGTTTCCCACTTAGAGAAGTTCCTTTAGCATTTTTTTGTAGAACTGGTTTGGTGGTGCTGAATTCTCTTAGCTTTTGCTTGTCTGTAAAGCTTTTGATTTCTCCGTCGAATGTGAATGAGATCCTTGCCAGGTAGAGTAATCTTGTTTGTAGGTTCTTCCCTTCATCACTTTAAATATATCATGCCACATCCTTCTGGTTTGTAGAGTTTCTGCTGAGAAATCAGCTGTTAACCTTATGGGAGTTCCCTTTCATGTTATTTGTCATTTTTCCCTTGCTTCTTTCAATAATTTTTCTTTGTCTTTAATTTTTGTCAATTTGATTACTATGTGTCTTGGCGTGTTTCTCCTTGGGTTTATCCTGCCTGGGACTCTCTGCACTTCCTGGACTTGGGTGGCTATTTCCTTTCCCATGTTAGGGAAGTTTTCAACTATAATCACTTCCAATATTTTCTCAGGTCCTTTCTCTCTCTCTTCTCCTTCTGGGACCCCTATTACACGAATGTTGTTGCATTTAATGTTGTCCCAGAGGTCTCTTAGGCTGTCTTCATTTCTTTTCATTCTTTTTTCTTTATTCTGTTCCGCAGCAGTGAATTCCACCAGTCTGTCTTCCAGGTCACTTATCCGTTCTTCTCCCTCAGTTATTCTATTGATTCCTTCTAGTGTATTTTCCATTTCAGTTATTGTATTGTTCATCTCTGTTTGTTCTTTAATTCTTCTAGGTGTTTGTTCTTTAATTCTTCTAGGTCTTTGTTAAACATTTCTTGCATCTTCTCGATCTTTGCCTCCATTCTTTTTCTGAGGTCCTGAATCATCTTCACTATCATTATTCTGAATTCTTTTTCTGGAAGGTTTCCTGTCTCCACTTCATTTAGTTGTTTTTCTGGGGTTTTATCTTGTTCCTTCATCTGGTACAAAGTTATCTGCTTTTTCATTTTGTCTATGTTTCTCTGAATGTGGTTGTCGCTCCGCAGGCTTCAGAACTGTAGTTCTCCTTGCTTCTGCTGTCTGCCCTCTGGTGGACGAGGCTATCTAAGAGGCTTGCGCCAGCTTCCTGATGGGAGGCACTGGTGGTGGGTAGAGCTGGGTGTTGCTCTGGTTGGCAGAGCTCGGTAAAACTTTAATCCACTTGTCTGCTGATGGGTGGGCCTGGGTTCCTTCCCTGTTGGTTGTTTGGCCTGAGGCGACCCAGCACTGGAGCCTACCTGGCTCTTTGGTGAGGTTAATGGCGGACTCTGAGAGGGCTCATGCCAAGGAGTATGTCCCAGAACTTCTGCTGCCAGTGTCCTTGTCCCCATGGTGAGCCACAGCCACCCCCCACCTCTGCAGGAGACCCTCCAACACTAGCAGGTAGGTCTGGTTCAGTCTCCATTGGGGGTCACTGCTCCTTCCCCTGGGTCCTGATGCACACACTACTTTTTGTGTGCCCTCCAAGAGTGGTGTCTCTCTTTCCCCCAGTCCTGTCAAAGTTCTGCAATCAAATCCCACTAGCCTTCAAAGTCTGATTCTCTAGGAATTCTTCCTCCTGTTGCCAGACCCCCAGGTTGGAAAGCATGACATGGGCTCAGGACCTTCACTCCAGTGGGTGGATTTCCATGGTATAAGTGTTCTCCAGTTTTTGAGTCACCCACCCAGCCATTATGGGATTTGATTTTATTGTGATTGCACCCCTCCTACCATCTCATTGCAGCTTCTCCTTTGTCTTTGGATGTGGGGTATCTATTTTGGTGAGTTCCAGTGTCTTCCTGCCTATGACTGTTCAGCAGTTAGTTGTGATTCTGGTGCTCTCACAAGAGGGAGTGAGCTCACGTCCTTTTACTCTGCCATCTTGAACCAATCTCCTCTAGTTAGTTTCTTTAGTTCTCTACATTGTTAGTGTGTGTGTGTGTTTAATTATGCATGCATGTAATAAGCAGAAGCGATACTAAACATTTAATGAGGAAGACTATTTACAAGCAGTATATAAATATTTTAATAGTTAAGTCATCTTAAAGCTATAATGATACCCTTATTTTAAGGAGAATTCTGACAATTTGCTCCTACTTTTCAACTAATCTCAATAAATTAATATTTCTCCAATTAAAAAGAGTATATTCAGGAAAACATGCTTCTAATGACATATATAATTTTAAATATTCTAGCAGCTGCATTAAAAAGTAAAAAGAAACAGATGAAATTAATTTTAATGTTTTACTTAACCTTTTATGTGCAAAATATTGTCATTCAACATGTAATCAATATAAAATTGTTAATGAGATATTTTATCTTTATAATCAATTTTTAAAATCTGGTGTGCATTTTACACTTGCTCTGCATCTTAATTTAGGCTGACCACATTTCAATAGCTCAATAGTCATTTGCAGCTAGTGTCTGCCACATATATCTAGGGAACATACTACATATCTGGTCACATAGGTTCTACCTACAGAATCTAGGATAGGCTTTATTTTCCATACTCCTTGTGTAAACAATATATTTTTATACCTGAGAATGGGAATAATGTTTTCAAGCTAAAACAATGGAAGTCACCAATATGTACCAGGCACTCTGACCTTTGGAATATTACCTAACTATATAAAGACTAAATAGAAATCTCCAGTGCTATGACTTGTTTGGCTAACTCAAAGTATATTGAGCTGCCAGTGTTTAGTCAGATATTACCTGGTTATAAATCTTAGGATCTGTTATTCTAAGTTTACCCTCAGAGAATTCCTGTTATCCCAATGTCCAGCACTATAATCTTTGGAGGAAATTAAGGAAAAGAAAATTTGGCAAAATATGATAACTCTTTAGCATGGTGCTAGCTCATTTGAAAATCAGTACATGGTAGCCATTATTATGAAGAAGAGGAAGAAGAGAGGAGAAATGCTGATGAAGATCTCTATTGCATAACACACGATGTTTCCATTTCTGGAAAGAGATATGCCTCTGATTATGAGCTCATTTTCAGGACCATTTTGATAGATGTACTGATGCCAGTGAATAATTATTTCCTTCTATGACAGAATGCCATTGCCACCCAATGCTCATCTAAATTTCTTTTATATGCATCTCAACCTAAAAATGCTCATCCAGGATCTTATTGCTTAGACATTTCCAGCGGCAATGCATATGATATCTCAAATAATATCACTAGACCATATTCATCCATTAACACACTGACTGTCCCTTCAAAACTTCTCCCAATTCTTTATTACACAAGCAACATAAGCAAATGTTCTTGCTCATCCTTAATTACCTCCATAATATTAAAATTATTTCAAAACTGTCATTTCTCTTTTGTAAATATACTAAGACAGTTGTTAAACAATGTCTTCTCCTGTATGCACAAATCCTCTTGTTTAAATTCAATGAAATGCTCTTATAAAAATCCTCAAGGGAGAGTGGGAAAAGGGAGGTTTTACTTGTGATTTATTCTTCCTAAAGGCAAATTGCATTGATCTCTATTGGCTTTTTACTTTCACTAGAACATTTTCTCTTTGTAGCTTTGCTACTAAAAGCATTACAGTGTTTTGCCAGTCATAGTCTCCAATTGTCTTAAATAATTGCTGATCCCCTTCCTTCCTCAGGGAAGAGTAATTGGTATAAAAAATGACACAACTATTCCCCAATAATTTTATTTTTTGTACTTTTAAAAATTTTCTTTTGATTTTCCAAAGGTGTTCTTAGGCAGCCATTTATATGAGGAAAATACATTTGAGATTCTTTTCATGACCGAAAATGAGCAGAGAGGAATAGAGGAGATACTAATGAATCTTCAATACCAGAGATATGGAGGATTTTGTTGTGCCTCTTCTGTCTTGTATAACATCCTGATCACTTATTTAGAACAAAAGAGAATTTTTCCCTTTGCAAGAAATGTTTATATGTCTTTATTTCACTCTTTTTAGGCTTCCAAATATTCTATTTCTTTCTTTCTTAGTATATCTTTTCTATGATTATAAAGGAATGAGTGAGACTGGCATATATCTTACATGTTATCCTATTTTTTTTCTCAAGCAATGCCCTTTGGGTACAGCTATAAAGTCAATACCTTATAGCTAACAAAGCTGAATGGTTCTCTTGTGAATGTTTTTTTCTGGTAGCATGCTATCTCTGGTGGTTTCTGCAGCCCCTTGGGCAGAGTTGTTAAAAGACACTTTCAGGCTGCAGGTGGGGAAGAGGTAGAGAAGAGTATATCTGAACTGACATTATTACCTGAGCTGCTTTAAAAATCTGCTCACAAAGTCAAGCTATCAGAGATGCTCAAATGTCTGGTTGCTCAGAGGTGTGGCCTTGGATTCCTTGCCAATACTTCTGTGCCTATCACTCAATGTGATTGGCGACACTTGTTGATGTCACATTGGGTATGGCTCCCATTTTGAGAATGACAACCGGGTTTTGTATTTGTGATCAGGAATATACTACATCATAATTTCTTAATTCCCCCTTCTATACTTATATAATAATTTGAGTTCCATAGGTATTTTAACTTTGTTCTTTCTTATTAGGTGCAAAAATATATCTCTTGGGTAAAATAAAAACCTTTCACGTTGTCCTACTTTGCATAGTATTCTTTATGACTGCAAAGTCTGTTTTAACAAAATAACAAAGGAAAGCTGTACTATGAAAATATGATATCTATTATACCTAAAGTCTTAATTTGAAGAGAGTCTAGATCTACCAATTGAAGGAATTATGGAAGGTTACCCTCATAGCAAAAAGGGTAAAAATTAATTTTCAAGGTATTTTCCTGGTTCTTTGGCTGATATTTCCATACATATTTATTTCTGGAAATCATTCTCTTGGCAGTTCCCTGGAGTTAGTGAAATGAGACCACTTTTGCTCCCTTTGGTATTCAGAGATTATTTTAGGCAACTTTATTTTTTAGTCACCTAATTAAGTCCCTGGGTAAATTGATGAAAGGAATGAAGTTTTACCTGAATCTCTCTAAAGTAACTTGAATTTCTCCAGCTACCACTAGCCTGTGGGTACAAATAAGGTTACATTTACCTTTAGACTATGATCTTCCTGTCTCATCTTCCTAACCAGCTCAACTCTAGAACTTTGGCCCCTAAAAAGTTTTCCCATCCCCACTCACAAGTATGTCTGAGAATTCTCACACATTCTTCTGAACAAGGTCACTTTTTATAGAAACTTTTGATGTTCAACAAAAGAGAATTGCTGCCTTTCAGTAGGGCTTCCTTCTCCCCAGGCTTATGGTAGCTGTGATTCTGATGCTTCCATTGATGCATTAATTCCTAGAGAGTTCTCTGTTCCACACAGAAGTGGAAGAATTATCCATCACATGGTACACTCTAATGCCCTGTCTCCCAGCTACATAGGAAAGAACTTCCTCCTCCCAGATGCCCTTATAGTCATATAAAGAATCCCATACAGGTAGATGTGTAAGAGGATAAATTCCACATCTGTAGACATGACTGATTCAAAGTTTAGTCTCCAGTTAAACCTTGCTCTATTAGTTTCCAAGTCCTTTGAAATTTTTCTCAAAAAGATTCACAGAGTGGATAGAAATGCTAAAGTTGGGAGTTAAAGCCACAAAAAGAGTACAGGTTAATATTGACATGTTCTCATTTTCTCCCAACAATTAGGGTTATGAGGTCCTACTTGCCACGGCAGCACAACATTCTGTATATCTTGGTGGAAAGTCTTACACATTCCACAAGCTGCCCTGCCCTGCACTACCTCATCTAGTCTCTCTCATCTTAGGTTGTGACTTCCTTGTTCTTGCCCACATGAGGCTCTTTGATCTTAAGGGCTACATTACATCCATTTTTGTAACCCTGAGAACTGTAAACTTGTGGCTTAATTGAGTTCTTATTTAACTGAGACATTTTAATATTAAAAGTATAATTTAAAAATCAAGAAACTTGGAGATGTTAGGTAGGGCATATGAGTGCTAATTTTGTCCATCTTTTATACCAGGACTTGTTCAACACTGTCCAAAAATTTTTAATGTAGTCAAAAGTAATTTTTACTTATGCTAAAAATGAGTTCAGCAAAAGTGATTTTCAAAAAAGAAGTCCAAGAATAATTCAACACATATTTACAAAGAGCCTCTTCACCATGGTCTGAACTGCATGACTGAGGGCTTTATAAATTGATAATGCAGGAGACACAGTGACAAAGTGGGTGCGGTGTAAACACTGGAGATGACTCTTGCCCTCTGCTCAGTTTTAGTCATATATTTTGATCATTATAGGAGAAAAGTGGAAAAATCCCCTTGTAACTTGATTTTTTCATTTTATTGAAAATGACCTTGTGAGGATATCATATTATTCATATTGGGAAGAAAAGGCTTCTTTTCCATGTCAAAGGAGCTTAGGAAGCATGAAATTTTGTCTATGCTTTAAAGGTCTGCTTTTGTTTGGTTCATGCAAGAGCTGCATAGCTGTTTCAACTGAACCTGGATTGGAGTTTGCTGGAAAAATTCCACTTGCTAAATCAAAACAGGGTGATATTATTTCTCTGCAATTATATAACAATTGGAGATACAGAGATTTCTGTCGGCTTCAGGAGAACTGGCTCTGATGCACTAAAACCCACGAGACAGTTCTGCAGGGTTTTGGCGTGATGTTAACCTACAAAGACATTTGTCCTACATCTTGCCTCCCACCCTGGATCTCATCCCAGCCTTTGGATTCAAGCTACCAAAATGTTCATTATCTTAAGGGAGATATAGTAAGTACAATGAAAAATATGTCCTACTGATGTATTAAATTTTATTCTAATGTCTCTTGAGATAAAGGAAATCTTTCTGTGCCAAATTTTATATATACTCTTCCAGAAACACTTACTGTGGGATGGTATAAATTATCAGATAAATTTGATTAGTTCATTTGCAAAAGACAAGTAGATCCAGATTTGTTTTGTTTTGTTTTTTTTACTAATTATGACTTTTCCAACAAGACTTTTAGATAAATGGTTATTCATCCTATGGTTTTACTCTTTTATTCACAATTATATATTTATTATAAAATCAAAATATACCTTATTTACTTTTTCACAAGATGCACTCAACTATTCTAACTCTGTATTCTTATAAAAGAATAAAAATTTGTATAAAGATAGGTATATGAAACAACATCATACAAGTCTTCAAATTTAGGAAATACCTAAAAAAACAGGTACCTTTTGACATTATTTAGAATTCTAATTTATTTTTTAGTAGAATTTTTGAAGTGTATTTACTTTTTTAAATAGAAAATCAAAAAATGAGGGAGAAATTGGACATAAGTCATTTTTTTTTCTCCCTGTGCCATGCTTTTAATTTAGGACCTTTCATATTGTGCCTCTCAGAGAGTTTAATTCTACAGAGATCAAGCCTCCAAAAGTTTATTTAGGAAGAAGTCTAAGCTACTTTGAAAATAATCTTCTGTGTGCATTGGGACTGCATGCCTGATGTTGAGACTGTTCCACTGGCCAGTAAGAAATATTTCAAGCCAGAGATGACTGTACCTTCCCCAGCCTTATGTCACTTTTGGGTCCCATCCTATACTCATATGAAAATTTTAAAGTTTATGGTTGTCTATTTCTGTCACTTGGCAAGTGTGAAGAGTTAGGGTGTGCAGGGAAAAGTGAGGAATAAAGGTTATAATTAAGAAGTTGAAAAATCCAGGAAAATGTCTTGCCAGTGTTTTTATTCTAAAACATTTTTATTTTTCAAATGAACTCAGGTAAAACCTTTGTACTTGGCATTATATGCATCAACCTCTGATTTATTTCAAATTAGAAATACCAGTTAGAAAAATGTACAACCCAATTTTTCATTTTTAATGATGTGCATATTTGTTAGGAGATGAAATTATATTGTTTTAGATAGCGTTTTTGAGATACCAGTGAGGAAAATATCAACTGTTTCGGTTAGATCTAGAATAGAGTAGTTGTAACAGGTATAAGATTGAAACTTCTGGTGCTATGTTATCTTCTTCAACTTTCATATCTCCAGCCTTCTTCAATTTCATTTTAGTTTATGCAAGTTCAGGATATAGCTTCCACAGTCTAATTTCCAAATTGCCATCTATATGACTGGTGAACACTAGTGATTGGGTTAAATCCAGCATTACAACAAGCTCAGGGATTACAAATGAAGAAGTGTAGACAATTATGGAAGAACTGGGGAAGATATTTCAAGCATCCTTAACTTGAAAGTACTGAGTATTGGTTGTACTAGTAAGAAGAAGATCCATTATTCTTTACTATTTTAGGGTTTTTAGCATCTAAGTGTGGTTGTGTTTTGTCTTTCCCTAATTGAGGTAACTGCAATATATGTGGATGAATTATTTTTTATAACATTTCTCTTTGAACCAGAATTATATAAGGTAATCAGGCATCCCTGACTCCAGTCTTCTAGGGTATGGCCTGTGAGTATAAAGTCCAAAGGCACCAGAAGTTTAATAACTCTTAAATAATTAGTATTGAGACATTTTATATATTTGAATGAAAATTTTGAGTATGGAGAACATAAAGGTAATACATCATTTGTTATTACTATCTGTATCTATGCAAGATAAAATAAAATAGGTGGATATCCTGTAATTAAGAATGGTATCCTTCTTAATGACGTAGGATTATAGTGTTTTGATAATAAAATCAATATTTTATATATTATAAAAACATAAATAGCAATAACAGTTGATTTATCATAATTGGTTTATTCTATGGATGGCACATAAAAAGGAAATCTTTTAAAATGAAAAAATAGCTCAACACATTATAATTCTTCTGGTGTTCTTTTATTACTGAGACTCAAGAAAGAAAGGTGTATTATCAATTAAAGAACACATATTCTTTTCCTTTCAGAGCATTTGTAATTATATAAAACTACTGGTTCTTTTCTGACTTCCAAATGTGTACATTTATCAGTGATAATTATCCTTAACATAATACAGCCTACTTATTATGATCAAAATATGACTCCTAAAGGCACCTTTATAATGAGGGTAGAGTGCATTAACTCTTTTACAAAGCTGTCTTAAACCTGAAAGACATTAAAGCCAATACAAAGTAAAATTAAGGGCTAGATAATCAGGAAAAAAAGAGCATTACTAACATTGCCCTAATAGCAATTGTGAGCATTCCACTGAGGCTGTGTATCAAGTAATAGCCTGTTCTTTATATCACTTCACTTTCAACAATGGATCTTACTAAATAAAATATAATCATGATAGTTCCCTATAAAATCCTACAGAGAATTTTTTCTGCATAACATCAAATATTCTATTACAGAACCATAAATATTGTTTTCATGAACTGTATATCTGACCTTGAAAATAAGGTCAGAATTCAAAGTTATTATATTTTAATATCCTGAAAGAATGCCATGAAAATATACAGCCTCTTGTTACTGCCTGATTGTTAAATCTGATAGGGCAGTCATGAAAATAAATGTTGTATTGCATCACCAGAGCTTAAATGAATTTGCACGGGTCTAAAAAGAACCCCTCAGAAGCCAAAATGAAATGCAGTGAATAGCATGAGAGATTCTTTTTGGTTTGTTTCTGATTTTTATTTGTTTTCACAAGAATGGGTGTTTGTGGTGCAATTCCTGGGCATATTTCATGTAAGGCACTGCTTGTGTTTGTGTAGAATAGAAATTAATGGAACAATAGAAAGAAAGAATATGGATCACTGATTTGGTCTCAACTGTGTTAAGAGTCATAAGACTATTAATTGTGTGGTATACGTCTACATGTGTGCATATTACGTAGATTTTTGAAAAAAAAATCTACAAGGTTCCAATATGTTTTTTTCTTTGATCACACTATTCGTAAAATCTTATCATATATGATACTACTTTGTTACGTCCCACTTTAAATAAGTGCAACCATATGAGATCTCCGTAAACTATAAAGAAGATGCAAAGTCCTCTTCTCAAAAATCTTCAGAAAACATAACATCATGGAAGTGGCCATTGTTATATCTTAGGCCTACCTCAAGATTAAATGATTCTCTAATCCAATCACGTGTACATAGATAAAATGCATAACATGTGCAAGTTATATGTAAGTTATGAATCCTAATCATGACTAATGATAAAACAAACATCAACTTTAGAAATAAAACATTACTCTTTGGTGAAGATACTGATTTCTTCCCTAATTCCATTCTCATGCTTTCCCCTCAGAGGTACTCATAATTTTGAATTGTTTCCTTATTTACTGCTGTGATTATCAGTTGTCACAATACATATATCCCTAAACAATATTTCGTGCAGTTTTACCTATTTTTAAACCTGATTATAACATGGCATTATACAATACATGTTATTAAGCAATTTATTTTTGTTCAGCCAACAGTACTTTTCTAAAATCTGTATATGTTGTTGAACAGATTTTGGTCAGTCTTCATCAGTGCTATATAATTATAATCTATGTTATATTTTATACATTATTCTATGATGGGTATTTGGAAGGTTTCCAGGTTTTTGATATTACAAACAATACCACTGTGAATATCTTCATAACTGTCTGGGCACAGGTGTGGAAGTTTTTTCTAAGGTCCATACCTGTTCTGTTTTAAAAGATAATGTCAAATTGCTTTCACTGGGTGCATATAGCATTTTTTCCCTCACCAGGAATGCTTACCAGGTCTTACTGCTTTATATCTTAGCCAGTGTTTGGTATTGCATGCGTGGGTAATAATACTAGATCCATTAAAAGTGCAATGCAACAATACAGAAAGTTGATTTATAGGGTTTCGCATTCTACAATGTAACTCACATTTAAGAAACTATCACTTGAAAAGACTATAAAATATTCCTCACGATTCAAAATACTTGCGTGTGTAAGACTAGATTTTCTTCATAAGCATATAACAACAAATTAAATACAGAAGTAGATATAAAAATCCAGCTACCTATTAAGCCAGACATTAAAAATATTTGCAAAATGTAAAATAATGCTATTCTTCTCATAGAATTTTGTTTTGAAAAATATAGTTTTTTCATGAAATCTTTTTTTATGTTAAAGGGTAGTAGACTTATTTTTTGAAAGACAGTGAAATATATTTTTATTTCTGTTCATAATCTCTGTACATTATGTGTATTTTAATTAATAATCTATTTCAGAACACTGTTTACAGAAAAAACTGTTTTCTAATAAATTAATATACATTTAAATTTTTTACAGTATTAATTTATAATAAAATAAATATCAATAGATGTAACCCATGAAAACAAAAGCTATTTTGCATCCTCAATAATTTTTTGTTTTGCTTTGTTTTTGTCAGCTTTATTAAGATATAATTTACAAAACTAAAATTTATCAATTTTAGCCATATAATTCAGTGATTTTGCCAAATGTGTATTGTTGTGTAACTATCACCACAATCATAACACAGAACATTTCCATCACCCCCAGAAGTTCCTTAATCTCCTCTGCAACAGGATAGATAGTTTTGCCTTTTCTAGGATTCCATATCTTTTGCACTCTTTGCATCTGGCTCCTTTCACTTAGAATGTTTTTGAAATTCATGCATGTTGTTGCATCTATCTGTAGTTTGTTCTTTTTCTTGCTGAGTAATGTACTATTGTTTAGCTGTAACACAACCTGATTACACATATATCAGACGATGAACATTTCAGTTCTTTCTAGTTTTTGGCTCTTAAGACTATAGTTTCTATAAGCATTCACGTGCAGATCTTTGTGTGAATATATATTTTCCTTTTGGGTAAAAAACCTAAGTGGAGTTTCTGTGACATATGGTAAATGAAATCATAACATTATAAGAAATTCCCAAAATGTTTTCCAGAGTGATTTACCATTTTGCATTCTAACTAGCAATGGATGAGCTTCAGTTCAAAACATCTTTCTCCAAGCACTTGGCTTTGTCAGTCTTTTTCATTTTAGTCATTCTAGTGTATATTTAATAGCATTTTTAATTTCAAATTTACATTTTCCTGATGACTAATTATGTTGAGTATCTTTTCGTGTGTTTATTTGCCATTTCTATTTGTGCTCTGGTGAAATATCGCTATAAATCAAAATTTTTATTGGGCATTCTTATTATTGAGTTTTAAGGGTTATTTATATATTTTGGATGTAAGCCCTTTACTGGATATATGGTTTGTAAATACTTTCTCCCAGTCTATTCCATTTTTTTAACAGTATCTTTAGAAGGACACAAGTTTTAAATTTTGATGAAGCCTAAGTTACTTTTTGTGTCCTACTCAGGAAATCTTTGCTCACTCAAAGCCACTTAGACTTTCTTCAGTGTTCTCTTCCAGAAGCTGTGTTGTTTTCCCTGTTATGTTTAGGTCCTTGGCACATTTAGAGTTAACTTTTAAACATGATGTGTGATAAGGCTGAGAATTTATGTTTCTGCATTATTCAGTTATTCCACCATGGCTTTTTTTTTTTTTTTTTAAAGGATTTTCTTATTTATTTATTTATTTATTTTTGGCTGTGTTGGGTCTTCGGTTCGTGCGAGGGCTTTCTCCAGTTGCGGCAAGCGGGGGCCACTCTTCATCGCGGTGCGGGGACCGCTCTTCATCGCGGTGCGCGGGCCTTTCTCTATCGCGGCCCCTCCCGTCGCGGGGCACAGGCTCCAGACGCGCAGGCTCAGCAATTGTGGCTCACGGGCCCAGCTGCTCCGCGGCATGTGGGATCTTCCCAGACCAGGGCTCGAACCCGTGTCCCCTGCATTAGCAGGCAGATTCTCAACCACTGCGCCACCAGGGAAGCCCCCACCATGGCTTTTTGAAAAGACTTTTCTTCCCCATTGAATTGCCTCAGCACCTTTTGTTGAAAATCAATTGGTCATATATGTGTGTGTCTATTTATGGATTCTTTATTCTGTTCCATTGATCTACATGTTTTCTTGACATCAAACTATATTGTCTTGATTATTATAGTTTTATTATAAGCTTTAAAATCATAGAGTATAAATTTTCCAACTTTGTTGCTGTTCTTCACATTTGGTCTTTTTTAGATCCATTGCATTTACATGTAAAATCTTAGTTTGTGAGTTCCTACAAAAAAGTTATTTTAATTGGAATTTACTTAATCTATAATTAATTTCGGGAAAGACTATCATTTTAACAATATTGAGTCTTAGATCCATGTTTGTTATTATTGCTATGTTTATTTGTGCTTTTTAAGATTTCTTTGTATATTTTATTGAACAAGTCAGGCATATATTTTGTTAAATTTACCCCTTAAAAATTTTTCTATTTTAATGACATTTAAATGATACTTAAAAATTTTTAATTTATAATTTTTTGTTGCTGCAATATGGGAATTCAATAGATTTTATACATATATTGAACTTGTATCCTATAAAATTGCTAAGTATATTTTTTTAGATTTTGTAACATTTCATAGACGTAGGATTTTCTATATAGACATTCATGTCATCTGTACATAAAGACAGTTTACGTATCTTTTTCCAATTAAATGTCTTATTCCTTTTTCTTGTATTATTTCCACTGCCAGGACCTTCAACACAATGTTGAAGAGGTGGTGAGAGTAAACACTCTTGCCTTTTTCTGACCTTAGGGGAAAGGCTTTAGTTCTTCACCACGGAGGATAATTCTTTCCGTGTTGGTTTTTGCAGATGCCTGGGAAAGAGCCTGCATTAGTATCTCTGTGGTGCTGAGTCACTGGCTGGGAGTGGACCGTGAAAAATCTAGTCTCTGTCTTAATGAGATTATGGATTTCAGAGGCAGAAGCTGGGGCCATCATCAGTCCATCATGCTCCCTGCAGTCAGGGATCTGAGAGCTGCAATCTGACGGTCACCTCAGATGAAAAATTTCTGGGAGGTACTTAGCATTCTATGACCTAAATTATATTTAAAAATCAGGACTCTGTGGAGAATAGATTATAGAAAGGCTACTGGGGAGGTGAGGACATCATTCGGTTGCTGCAGGTGAGAGATAGTGATAACCTGAATTAATAATAATGGTGGATGTTGTAAGATTCGGGATAATTGTGAAGGTAAGGCTGAAAGGATTTCCTGATGCACTGGATGGGGGATAACAGGGAAAGTAGAAGGTCAAAGTTAAATCCCCCTTTTTCTTTTTTTTAACTTGACGTGCAGGACACTGTGGGATAAGTAGGTTTGGGGGCAACAAATCAACAGTTCAGCTTTGTACATGTAAGTTTTAAATGCTTATTAGAGATCTAAGTGGGGCTATTTGAAGGCAATTGCATACATCGGCGAGAGTACACATCTAAGCCTGGTGGGCCTATCACAAATGAATGAACAATAATAGAGGATGTACAGCATTATGCCCTCCTGAGACCAGGGTAAGCACAGAAATGTCACCTCACAAGTGTGGATTCCAGTTTAACTTACTCTATTTTACTGAATACTAGTTTCATAACATTAATGTGCAGAAAAACTGAATGCAAAAAGTGACATTTAAATAATATGCACAACCCCCAATTTTACAATCACCATTGTGTGAGGAGTTTGGCAAAATGTTTTTAAAATAAAAACAATTTTTTGATTTTCTTTGGCCATGCTCTGGTTTGAAACAGTAATGAAAAGCCATATAATTGTATAACTATCTCAAGGTGGGATTTAAACTAATTTTGAAAAGTCCAGAAAAATCTGGATATTGCCTTGGCTACATTATCTCACTTGATATTTCAGCTGTAAAATGTTTTACTTGCTCAATATTAAATTCAAGAATGCAAGGATCACATGGTATTTAGTTTAAGGGAAGACCCCATGGTATTGTGAAATGTACTCTCCTGCTTCAGGATAGCAGCAAAATGTTTTGTTGTAGCAAGTTCAGAAAAATAAACTCAAAGGGTACTTTAAATTCCCCTTTAAGCATGGCAGGATAGAATCAACAGCTTCACAAATGTAGGAATTGATGTAAATATGGAGATTTAAAAGCCACCATAGTGCAGTTAAAAATTTAAATTAATGTCTAACTCACTTATTTAATGACAAATCACTTAGTAGATTGGGCAAATTTCCACGTGGCAGGTATGAATACAAGACATTTCTTTCTGAACAGTATGCTAAATATTCTAAAACATTATGCACCACGTTTTGTGGGAACACAAAGCAAGACTATTTTCTCCAATAAAAATTCAAATCCTGTAAGTTAGTGTTAGTCTAAGCCTAAAATATACTGCATTCTCATTTCCTTTGCTTAGTTCTACTTCAAGTTCACGTAGTTGGGTGCTGATGGATAAAATGTAGATGATTCCACCAAAACATTATTTATTATTGCCATGTATTATGAGACCATCATTTTTGTTGAAACACTGGAGTATTTAATGGATGCAGACAGCGGTAAAGCTTCATCACCCTAATATTATTTTAGGAAATCCAATCCATTTTAGGTACTTTCACATCTGTGATATCATTTTCACCCTTATAATAGACATCTGTGTTAATATTATTAAAGTTGTTAAAACCTATACTCATGTAATGAGAAAACTGAGACCCAAGTAGTTGAAGTAACTTTCTGAGGCCATACTTCTATCGAAGAGTTGAATCAGTGTCAAAGCCAGAACTTACTATTTCCAGTATGGCTCTGATTCCACTACATCACTTCCAAGACTTCTATAGGGAAAATTTTCCATATTGTTATTAAGGTATAATTTTTATACAGTACATTTTTTTTAGTGTACAGTTCTGTTAAGTTTTGACAAACAAATGCATTCAAGCACCCAGCACTATAATCCACATGTAGAATAGTTTCATCATGCCTCCAAATTTCCCTCTGCCCTTTGTATACAATCCTGCTTTCCATTCCCAGTGCATGGCAACTGCTGACCTGTCTTCTGTCCTTACCGTTTTACCTCTTCTAGAATGTTGTATACACTAACCATATAGTATACAGCCTTTTGAAGCTGACTTCTTTCACTTAACACAGTAGATCTGATATTCATCGATATTACTGTTATAACATTAGTGCATTCTGTGTTATTGCTGAGAAGTATTTCATCACTGAGTGTTTACCCATTCCTAAATTGAGGTACGACACTAGGAACATTCACATAATGTTTTGTGTAAAGACATTTTTCTTCTCACTTGGGTAAAGACCTAGGAATGGAATTTCTGGATCAGATGATAAGTGTAGGTTTAACCTCACAAGAGACTGAGAAACTGCTATTTAAAGTAACTATACCACTTTATCTTCCCATCAATGATGTATGTGAGTTCTAATTACTCTGCATCGTCACTAGCACTTGGTACGGTCACTTTATTTTTAAAGACATTCTAAAAGGTGTGTGGTAGTGTCTCCTGAATTTAATTAGTTACAATAAAATTTTAATTGGCTTCCTGAAAGAGGCTGTGGGTAGTCCATATATGGAAATCTTACATTGAAATCTTTCATTTTAGTTTTGGAAAGTTTGGTTAAATGCCATGTTAATCAGTAATCGAATACTGGGATTAAGTTTGTATTCCATCTATCTTCTTCCCTGTTGCTATGGGTGTGTCATACATAAAATGGTTACCACACTGAAGAAGGGGAGAAAAAGAGTAGGACTTTCATAATAAACAACTTATATAACTGGATTTTGAATATTTGGGAAGTTGTCAAAGGGATTGTAGATTTTCTTTATATACATGACACATATAAATATAACTTACTCAAATAAGAATAGTTTTCCCTGACAATGAGGGAACATACTTAGGGAATAGATCTTAGAAAAGACTTCATAGGTAGACACATAAAAGAACAAACACCCATTAAAAGTTTCTCTTTTTATGAACTTTAAAAAGAAGAACATTTTTATTTACATTAAAACCTACTAAGTTCTACTATTTGGGAATGGATTACCAAAACTTATGGTTGTATTAAAGGCTTGCACATCTTGAGAGACATATTAATGAAAGCATAGCTCATTATAATCCCCCAGAAGAGAATACAAAGAGCAAAACACTTTTAAAATTATATTATAAAGAATTTCTTCAGGATCCATGGGGAAAAGTTTATAGAAAATGCAGTACAAATGCTATTAGCCACCTATTGAATTTTTAGTCTTGCATTTGTTTTGGAGTGAATACACATCAATAATGTAAGCATAACCCAAATCATGTGCTTCAATTAAGTCTTATACATATAAAGCATAAGTGTATGTAAATTATATTCGGGTTGACCATTTTTTGAAATATTTATGTATGAAGTGGCATACAAAGGTACCAGAACAAAACAGGTAAAGAGGTGGAAAGTCATATTTTAAACAAATGTTTATTTTAAGTTTTAATTTAGTAAGAGAATTAATACAAAAATGATTTTACCAAAATTTAGTAAAATATGACCACCCACTCTCATAACAAAAACTGTATAGGTGATTTAAGACAATGTGTCACTCCTTTTGTTTCTAGAGAGTGCCAGGGTACGTATCTATGTATCTATGGGTAGGTTTGTTTTTAGTTGATTGCTTGAATCAGTGTCTAAAATTTTTCTTAAAAGAGTTATTATATGGGTGCACTCATAACTTTTATACTCAGTTCTATTCCAATTAGTGCAATTGTGAAGTGGATAGCAGAGGGGAGGTGGTTTATCCTCCTGTAACAGAAGGGCTTGTACTAGAAGGCAGGTAATTTGACTTGCGCTTGTAGTTAAGTAAGAGTTTTGCTAAATTGTGCGAATCATCTAAGAATGGACTACATCTGTGTTTCTCTGATATCAGTTATTCACATATCACCTTCAAGATTTTCGTCATATCTATGTGCCATTTTTGCTATTACTTAATGAATATTATTTTGTCATCAGTTTTGAAAACTTATATTCTAACTTTATCCTCATCCCAAATAGTAGTAGCTATGAAATCATGTATATGAAATTTGACTCATAATTTTTCCTAATTTGGATTAAAATAAACACATTTTGCTTATATAAAATGTGTTTGCCTATGAACAAACTAATCTCCCATATCACTAGTAATACAGCACCAAATTTGTTTCAACACTAGTATCTTTCCAAATTACGTTAAAACCTAATTGATATTATAAGATATTTAAGATTTAATTATGTACTCTGTTATTTCAAGGAATAAGTTACTTTTATGTGTTCAAAATAAGAGTCAAAATAGAAAATAAAGTTTATATATGTTTTTCATTTTTTATGTTCACATGAAATTACATGTGTGTAATAAAACTTTTTATTACCACATGTTTTTTTTACAACCTGAAAAGATGCTTAGGTGAGTGAAGAACAATTTTCCGAAATAAAGAATGGTTTTATAGGGTAACATTATATTGGTATTTCAATTTATTAAGACAAAACTTATCTTTGACACATTCTTGGAGAACTAGGGAATCCCAGTTTTGATGAATGTTATTAATTAAAGATGATCCATATTTTATGTATATTCAAAATCATTATTATGAGTACTCAAATTATTAATGTAACATACATATTTCTAAATATGATCATGAGCATTTTTACTTAACACCTAGTTTTAATTACTTTTTTTAGAATGCAATATTCTTTTGTAAAGCTTGTATTTTAATGAGAACTTCAAACTTTGTGAAATCTTAGGTAATCATTTTTTTTCCAAATCGCCACATAAAAGCTAGAACTGTCAAGGGGAGAAAAGATCATGAAAAACGTTCAGACATCCCTGGAAAGACCTGATTTTAATGCCTTAATAAATAATTGAGTATAACATAGTAGCCTTCAAATTTTACTTAGCTCCACACTTCTAGTGCCATAGCTCCATCTGACCCTATAAAAATGCTGTCGATAGCTCTGTTTACTAGAATTTATTGCTACCACGATGGAAAGCCACAATGCTATGAAACTAGTAATGCAGCAATATGCAACCTCAGCCCAATAATGTGGCTATATTTTGAAATCATTAAAATGCAGATGAGGAGTAAGTTAAAGACTGATTTTGTGATTGCTATTAAGATATCGAGTAGTTCTTAAAATATACATCTGGGTAAGTGTGTATAAATAACTTGCATATTAGTGTCTTTTAAAACTGCTCTGATGGGAAGGGTGTTTTCTTCCCCTGGTGATTTCCCAGTTATTTTAAAAATATTCTGTGATTCATCAAGCAATCAGATAAATTTCTGGTTTTCACTATTGTGATTATAAATATATAGCCTTCTACATCTTTTTCACTAATTTTCAGGTGTTAGTTATATGAGATATTTTAAATGTTTTGAACTGAGTAATGTTCCCTTTATAACTTTTGGCATATATCATGCATCTGCTTCAGGTTATTGTGGGGCATTTCATATCGCTGAAATTTATTGTTCTAGGCAAACTTCTTTAATGGTGTATATTCAGGTGCACATACACTAACACATGTTTTATACGTATATAATCTCTTTGATAGCTAAAATTCTTGATTTGTATTAACTGATTCTATCAAGATGTGAATTAAAATGTCTTTGTATCTATGAACATGTTCATTATCCATAGGACAAAGTACAGGCTTTATCTAGTTTACAGAAATACAAATCCATTGAATCATATTAAAATCTAAAATTTCAGAAGGGAATTTATTTTTTAGGATACATACTTCACACACTTAACACTTGATAGCCACCCTCTGTCTATTTAAAAAGGTTGAGACTTTATCCACCTCTGCTTCCTGCCTTTACTTAGTGCACATTAGTGGCACTAAATGGACAAAGAGTGCCCTTCACAGACCACTTAGCTCACCTCCATTGCTCTATGCCCATTGATCCATATATGTTGCATTTTTACAAAATGTTATGGAGAGGTTTATTATTTGATTTTCCTTACACTAGTTAGAATTGATGATATCCTTCTGGGGACATCTTGACATTTTATTTCTCTTCTCACTCTAAATTGTCTCAACCACACCCATGGCTTCAACTACTAGCTATATTAACCAAGGGCTTTCAAAAATAAATGTTCTTTTCTGACAGTGCTTAAGCTACAGACTCTCTATTCTGCACTTCTCCTTTGGAACAACTTAAACTTAGCATTTTTCTAAACCCACGACCTTCTCTCCTCAGCCTAATCTACTGCTGCTCACCTGTTCTCTTTCAGAATTAATGGTATCCCGTTGCCCTTGAATCCTTTCTCTTTCCTGCACTAATGCAAAAGTCTTCCCGTTGGCTTCTCCGGTTTGTCTTGCATTCTTCAATTCCTTTACCCATACTACAATTGGAATGTGATCTATCTAAAACACAAATCTTAACCTACCGTTCACTACTTTAGGAAAATCACGACATTTTCAAACATCTATGCATTAAGTCCAACCTGGGCAATACTGGACACTCCTTTTCCCTGTTTCTCTTACCAGCTCCCTCTGCTTCTGGCTAGGCTCAGTCATTGGGAGACACTGGTGGGGGGTAGGGGCAAGACTTGGAGGCATGTTGGAAGAAGAGGAGAAGTCAGGAGAGAAATACCTCCTCTTCTGTCTTTAAAATGGCTGCAACTCCTTTGTGGTGTCAGCTGCCAATGCGATAGCCCTGACTTGGCTGTGGCAGGGGTCCCTCCTCTCTTTATTGGACCTCCAGCCCTAGGATAGTAATGATTTCTTTCAATGGCTAATCTCTGGACTACATCCCATTTGTTTTCTGTCCTCTCCTCTCCTCAATCACCTTTTGAATTAATTTGTTATCCCTCTATTTAACTAACTGGAATGAACGCCCTTTCACGGACTGAAACCTGCTTGATAAAATCTTTGGGCATCTCTCAAACTTATCTCAGTGGTTAAAAAAGATATGGAGTCTTGGGAGCCAGATGTTCCTCATCTTTATAATCATTAGTGATCTTGGACGGAAGAGATTCTCGGAGTCTATTTTTCCTCATCTCAGTGTCTGGGAATTATAATATCTGCCTCACAGGTTGGTGTGAGGATTAAAATAGAATTAGATAACTTGAGATTATGCTTTCAGCACAGTACCTGGCACCTGGTAAGCACCTGTCAGTTGTTGGTTCATGAGGGCAAAAATGGAATCAGTGATATTTAGCACTAAAGTACTAGTGCCTAGCTGCATATACCTAATAAATACTCAATAAATATTTGTTCAATGAATCATCAACCTCTATATTTAAAAGATGCCTCTGTCCCTCCATCCTCAATGACTTTGTCTGAGGCCATCGTGTTCTCCTACCTGAATGACTGCAATGACTTCCCTACTGCTTTTCCCACTTCCCATCTTTGAGTCCCCTCCCACCAATTAGAATAATCTTTCAAGTTAACAGATACCATCTATATATTTTAAACATTTTCCTAGCGCCTTCAAGATGAAGTGTGAACTTCTCAGCATGACTTATGTTGCATTTTTTCTTCTGAATTCTTATTATAATGCTAGGCTCACATTTTTCCCACTTTCTCCCTTGCTTTATGCATTACATGCAATTTCTCCTGTGAACTGTACATCCTTTTGCTATTATTTTATTTGTACTTGCTAATTGTTCTCCCAGTGACACTCTTCGTAGTTTGCAAGTAATCCTAACTTTGCTTTTACTCAATAACTCAGCTTAGTATATGACTTTCTACAGACTTTCCTTGAATCCCCTCCATGTGCCCCCAATGCTGTCATTTCCTGATTACATGCAAATCTCCCCCAGTTGACGGTATGCCCCTTTTATCTAGGTGTTTACTATATTGGCTGGCATATAGCTGTCACATGATAAATGTTTGCTTAATAAGGAATCAAGAAAGGGCTGAGACTGGGCTCTTACATAATGCCAAAAGATGCCTCTTTTCTAAGTAAATCAGTCTGTTAATCCACCTCTCTGAAACGGGTTATTCAACCAAATCTTCTCCCTTACTTAAATAATCATATGGAATCTTTTGCTAAAATTCAGATAAACTGTTTTTACCACAGTTCTTTGATATATTAATCTAGAAACCCTGGCAAAAAATGGTAATAAACCTCTTCTTGTTACTTGTTCCCAGTGAATACATTCTTTGGTCTTTATGAATTTTACTGCATTCAAAGTGCTCACAAACTATCATTTTACTAATTCACTTTAAAATCTTAGTTTCAATTATACAAGATGACTAAGTCCTAAGGAACTGCTGTACAACACTGTGTGTATAGTTAATAATACTGTATTGTGCACTTAAAAATTTTTAAGAGGGTAGATCTCTTAAGTGTTTTTACCACAATAAAAAATACAATTAAAAAAATACAAAATTAGCACCAAATTTCATTGGTTTTTTTTCACCCCATCTTCTCATTCCTTCTGTAAATTAAATTTTCTCAACATATTTGAGAAAGTTTGTGATTTCTTAAGAGTAACTGACATCTCTTCATCTGTGTATTACCACAATGCCTTGGAGTAAATTTGCCTTGGCAGTGAAAGTTAAACTCATTTAGAGCAGGGAAGTGGTCTTGCAAAATTTCTTCGCTTTTTTGGATTTCAGTTATTTTTAATCAATGTTGATTTACACTTTAGTCCAAAGTTCAAGGCCTTCACAGAGAAGATTGATTCTAATTCTCATGTTGTAGAAATGATGCATCCTGACTTCTTTCCCTGCTTGTGATACAGACACACACACACACACACAACACACACACACATACACCCTGACTCATTTAACCTTAATTGGAGAAGAGTAGTGGAAGACAACTTCTCAAATATTTTTCCTCATTAATGGCAATTCTAAAAATTATCAGAGGAGCAGAGTGCCAGTTTTTCCTTTGATTTTCCTTCAGTTTCAAGGCACTTATGAAAAGAGCTAACAGACTGCTGAGGTAAGAAGTACTCACTGATCAAGAATTTCAGTGCAAGATCTTGATGACCTAAAATATGTAAGATATTTTTTACACCTATGTAGAAGAAATGAATTTTGCGTCTAGATATCACGTGTGTGTAAATTGAATAGCTGTGAAAAATCTCATGTCTTTCCTAGAGTGATTACATGCCTTAAAGAAGGAAGATGTGAAGGAATTACAGGAAAATAAATATAAACAATACTATTGTCCTATATACTCTGGGAACTGCAAAATTTTGGGCATTCCGTAAATATTGTCGACTGGCTAGAGAGTGAATTTCTATCAGTGCCTGGCAACATAGTCCAGCTCATTTGATTTACCGAAGTATATAAAAAGACTACATTTAAATCTTTATTATACTTAATGCTTTGTTATTTTTCTGTTTAAGCACCTCAAAGTTTTGCTATAAATAAATTTTTGGCTATAAAGTTTTTCCAGGGAAAAATAACCAGCTCTATTTAATTTTCACTACAGATAAATAATGCCACAAAACTAATTAAAATAAAATTGAATCAAAAAGGTTTTTAATGAATTAAAACTTAGTATAAAAGTGAATGATTCCCTATTTGGGTTTTTTTTAATATTTTTTTTGCACATGAAAAACCTGTATGTGCTTCAATTTCAGTAATCAATGGAATCAATATGTTTGTTTTATTGTCATATGTGTACCTCATGGTTGTGTCATATTTAAGTTGGCAACTTTATTCTATGTTATTATGGCAGTGTTACAGTTAAAAAATAACTATCTGAGACTCATGGATCAATACTTTAAGTTGCCTGTGAATTGCATAGTGTCTAGAATGTGGGGATCATTAGAGAATTACTGATCTTTTTATATGAGTAATAGACAATGGAAGGCATAAATTTTAAATTTTATAAATATTAAATATTTAGATAATTATTGCTCATTCATAAAATTCATTTTATGTCTTCTAACAATCCTTATACTAGGACATGTATAATAATTATTAAGATTTTAATTTTTAATATTCAGATAAATTATAATAAGTCCATACCTTATTTGTTAATTTTCCTGATTAAGAAATGTTTATTCAATGTAGACAATATGGATTACTGAAAAAAGTATTTAAAAAATGAAATCACCAGTAATCCCACCTCTTTAAAACTGACTTACAAGTTTAAAATATGTGTTTACTTATACATATATACACATGCATGCAGATGATATTTATATTGTAAAACTTTTTTAGTGACTTGACGTTTGAAGGTTTATATAGTTCTTATTTAGATGTGTCTAATTAATTTTACCAATAATTTATTGAGTAACAATTAGGCACCTTGACATAAAGTAGCTCCAAAGGATGTCAAAAGTCGTAACTTAAAAAGGTTTCCAAAGTCTAATGTTTTTTTTAATGTTCTGGGGATAAATACAGTTAAATAGTTTTTCTCTGAAAAACTTCCCAGAGGTGTTAATATGCTACTATGCATTGTGAATTTCCAAAGGAGACATAGTGCAGTGTTGCCCAACTTATTTTAACATGGAAGCCTGCTCTTTTTCTCCAGGATCATCTGATGTAGGCTTCTGGCCAGTTCTTCAAAGAGAGGTTAGATCCTGAGAGTAAATTGTTTAAATAATTGATTTAAGTGTTAGTGTGTTGTTCAGGCATTCTGAAATACAGTTTATCTTTCCTGGATAGACCAGTATTTCGACTTGTGGTTGTAGATTTGGCTTTGGTTTAATTTTAGTCACATATTAACCACCAGTATTAACCCAGTACTGCTCCTGATATGTATTATGAAAAAAAATAAATGTATGTTGATTATGTAAATATATAATAATTTTATGATTATGAATAGAATAATAATAATTATGGCGATAAGTAGTAGGAGGAGGAGGTTATCCTTCATTTAGTTCACAAATACTACAGTAGGAATCATATATAATGTTATTTAATCTTCTAAATCACTACCCTCTTGGCATAAGTATATTTTCCCAACATACATATACAAAAACCAAGCAGCAATATGCTCAAGTGGCTCCAAGTTACATGGACAGTAGCAAGGTTTCATACATATAATATGGCTGATTCTATAACTTCTGAGTATTTTTAGCTGCTATTTAATCATTATTCAATATATGAATAAATAGAAGGAACGTATATAGAGAGGTTCCCCAGCTATCCGAAAGTAGAGAGTTCCTATGAAACCTTTCTGTAAACTGAAATGGCTTAAAGTGAAGAAGCAATTAGCTTAGCACACATCTTGATAATGGTGTACAAAATAAACTGAGATAAAGCACAGACACAGTTCAAAGCTATGGTGGCTTGACGCTGAGATGCTGAGTGTGGGTCCTGGGGAAGGAACTAGGCGGTGCCACTCTGGCTGCTTGGGCGTGTGCTGCCTCTACAAGGCTCCCTGCAGACACAAACGCTAAACGCCATGTTTGCTTTTCACTTTTTTTTTTTTTTGTAAAAGTGAAAATACTCCTCGGATTTCTTTCGGTTAGCGAAAACAGGTACTAATGGAGGTCTTACATAAAAGCAAAGTGGCATAAAGTGAGCATACCTGTAGTCTCAAGCTACTTAGAATAATGGACTCATGCAAATTGCTAAATTGGATTGTTAAAGAGTTCACAAACCTCATTAATGAAAGCGGAGACTAAATCCTAGAAAAATTCAAATGACTAAATTGCTCAAGTTCTGACTGATATCTTCAAAATAGTCATTCACATATTTTCTTATAACCCCTCTTCAAAAGGTAAGCTACTTTGGGCTTCCCTGGTGGTGCAGTGGTTGAGAGTCTGCCTGTCAGTGCAGGGGACACGGGTTCGAGCCCTGGTCTGGGAAGATCCCACATGCCACGGAGCAACTAAGCCCGTGCGCCACAACTACTGAGCCTGCGCGTCTGGAGCTTGTGCTCCGCAACAAGAGAGGCCGCGATAGTGAGAGGCCCGTGCACCGCGATGAAGACTGGCCCCCGCTTGCCGCAACTAGAGAAAGCCCTCGCACAGAAACGAAGACCCAACACAGCCAAAAATAAATATAAATAAATAAATTAAATTAAATTAAAAATTAAAAAAAAAAAAGGTAAGCTACTTTAAAACAACTTGTGCCAGGAATTTTGCACATGTGAAACTCACATGCTTCACATGTTTTGAAAAAGCCAAACCCCAAGAAGAGAGTCTGTTATAGGTTCTGTAAACTGTGGTGGAAGGTGGTTTGTGAGAAGTAGGAGGAAAGGGAAGGGCACGTCCCCATGTCTACTGAGGGAAATGAAATAAAACAGTTTATTACACTTCTGAGAAATCAGACATTAGGAAGTCAGGTATATTAGTTATATGATATATCTCAAGCAATTGAACCTTAGGCACCGGGGTTTCCTGCCTCAGTAAATACTCCTTTATCCAGCAGAAGTAAAGGAAGCACACTGCCATAGGATGTCAAGAGATCACTGTGGTCTAGATGTTGGAGGTATCAGTGGGGGAAATCTGACTCATTTCAGCAATGATTTTTCAGCTGTGGGTCACAAATCTTTAGGAGGTCAGAGGCATTGCATATATGGATTGTATGTAAAATTTTTATTGAATTATAAAAATTAAGTAAATTAATAGAGTCTAACAACTCTAATGGAATACATATTTCATAAAAATGTATTTCATTTTTGTTCAAAAGTTTGAAAAATACTGTATAATTTGCCTTTATTATTTTCTGTGACTAGGTAATCATCATAATTGTGGAGAACACTGAAAATGGAAGATGGAATCTCCTTCCATGTGAATGCAATGGGAGCTAGGAGTTAGATTATTTTGTAAACATTATTTATGGGCCGAGATTCATATCACTTACTGTAGCCATTTTTATGTGAATTGAAACAACAAGTGGTTCATCATTTCTAGTGTCATTGGCTTGTTTGTTCCAAGATTAATATAAAAATTCAATATATGTCCAATTTTTCTCCTAATAGCCTATGTGGGTAAGACAAAATTATAATTGGGAATTAGCAGTGCTTATTTGTATTTAAACTCACTTTCATTGGGTACTTCTTTATATTGTTTTCTACTAGAACTCTTTCAATTTTGTGTTTGAGTACTCCATTTTTAAAATTAAATAATTTATCTAGTATAAATACTCTTATAATTAAGTATTCCATCCCCTCAAGTTTTTTGAGGTAATGTAAGAAAAAAAGATATTTTGAATTACAAAACTTTTATCAGTTCATAAAAACAGAATAATATTGTATTAAAATTAGTAAGCTAACCTAAACTATTGAGATCACAAACTTAAATGTATGGTTATACATTTAACGTATAACATGAGAATGCATGTTTTTCCTTCTTTCCAAAATGCTATCTTTGGGGGGGATAATTATTTTATTGTGTGTTATATTTTTCTAACCTTTTCACAACCTCCAGAGCATGAAATAATATTTCTTTAGAATGCTATCTTTGATATTAATGACAAACTGAGAAAAAGATAATTTTGTACCTTTTGATAATGGCATAAAATATCTGTTTAAATAAAATTAGCACAAAGAAAAAAAGTCATTCCTAGCCATCCCCCAGTTGCCCAATGTGTTGGCAAAAAAAGTGCAAGTCAAAGACAAGTGGCTACCATGCTTTTCTTTTAATTTTAATAACTATAGACCACTCTGTATGGGTATAGTATAGTAATTTATACTTTAAAATATCACTGAAAGCAATAAATATCAATTATATTCTACCTTAATGTGACAGGCATCCCACAGGCACTGGTTTATTAGTTACTATTATTGATTAGTAGATACGTAAAGTTATTCATCTACTATTTAATCATTACCATTTATTACAATCTTAGTCCTTACTGTGTCCTAGGGACAATGTCCTTTAATTTTAAACATATGTACAATAATTAACTGTAATTTCCATAAATACTTTAATTTCTACTGCTATTATTTATGCTAAAGGCACTATAGCAATATAAAAAAATGTGCTTCTAGAGAGACCCCTATTCACTGGAAATAAACAGGAGAAGGGCACAGCACCATATACTTGAAATGAGAAAAGGCTTTATATTCAGCAAAAAAAAAAAAAAAAAAAAAAAAAATCTCTAAAGAGGGTTAGAATTAATAAATAGCTGCAGAACATTTGGTCAACATCAAAAAGCATAAAGGAGAAAATTACATGCTAGGATCCAGGGTCAGACAAATAGTTCAAATTCCAACCCCACTATTTACTTGCTCTGTAATTTTGGCAAGTTTTTTAGTCTTTCTGGGCCCAAGATTCCTCATCTGTATAATAACAACCTTCCTTATAATGCTGTGATGAAAATTAAATGAGTTAACACAGGTAAAATGCCTAGAAGAATACCTGGTAAATAGTAAAATTCTATTTTAGTTATGAGGATCCAAAGATTATTCCTTTCCTTCTAAAATGTATCTTAATTCTTGTCCTTTCTCCCTCCCTTTTCCCTAACTTCTTTCCTTTTTGGTCTCTCTCTCTTCACCTTTAATCTATAATGACATTTTGTAGTTTGCTTTTTTCAGACTGCTTATATAAAGTTTACATACATTCTTTAAAAAATCCTCTTGTGAATAAATAATTTTACATGATTTTAATTTTTAGTAAATGAGTAATATTTTAATTATAGATTAACTTAATTTATTCAACTCCCCTCCTCCTCGTTCCATTGTTGGACATTAGCTTTTCCTCTTAATTTTTAATTACTTTAAACAATGCTGCAGTAAGTAACTCTGTATGTGAATCATCAATACTTCTGTAGCATAATTACCATTTCAAATATAGTTTGAAATTTGAGGCTTTCAATGTAAAATACCAAATTGTCTTCCTGGAATGTTACTGATTTGCACACCCACTGACAGTGTATGTGTGTCCTACTGCTAGTCGAATATTGTGACATTGGAGAGAAACTGAATATACAATCAGACAATGGCCAGACCACACATAAAAATAGAATTCTGACGCACAATCTGCAGGAATCATCCTTGGAAGCCAACCTACTATCTGTAAGTCAGACATGTTAGAAAGTCAGACCTCTATCTCTGAAAGCCAGTCTAGGAAGCCGAACAACAGCCCTGTAACAACTGGCCCCGAATGACCGGGACGTGAAGAATAACCGACAGCTTTTCTAACTTTTGTCCCTGCTTCGAACTTAGAACCAACCAGAGAAAGCCAAATATCCACCCATAACCTATCACATAGGAAGACTCTCTTCTAGTTAGCCTGCCCACAATTTCCCCATGCTAATAACCTCCAACAGGGCATACCTGAAGTCTTCTCTTTTGTCTACTGTAAAGCTCTCCCACTCTTCTGCCTGCCTTTGAGGCTCTGTCAAATGAAAGTGGCAGTGGCTGGATCCCTTCCTCCCTCCCTCCTTGCCCCTTTCTTTTCTTTGTGCCTCCTTCCCTCCCTCCCTTCTTTCCTTCCTTCTTCCTTTTCAGTTAATTCCAAAGTATACCTAACCAACCAGATTGAAAGACCATTAAACTGAAATAAACTGCCCTGCGGGTATAAGTAGTATAGGGGAGACAAAACAAAGTCACAATTCTACTCCAGTTATAGATCCAAAGTGCCTCCTTAACTGAAATTCTATCAGGTGTGCTGCCCACACTGAAAACCATTTGGCTAGGGCAATACAAAAGCTAAAGTACATATAAAGCCGTATTTCTCAATACCTCTCCGTCGCCTAATAGCTTAATACCATGATTTTTTTTTTTTTGTAGATTTAAGGGTTTCTCTGGATTAATATTTTATTAACCAGTTTCATCGGTGTTTCTGTGATTACAAAAGTCATATATTTTCTCTGTAAAATGCCCATAGTTTACCGAAAAGCATTAAAAAAAAAACTTATAATTCTATCATTCAGAGATAACAACTGGTAATACTTTGTTTTATAGCCTTTTGGACTTTTTCTATGCACATACATACATATATGTATATTACAAAAATTGAATACTACTGTAATAATGCTATTTTCACTTGATCATCTTTCTATATCAAAATTATCATCTTCATGAATGGTCCCACTGAATCCTCTTTTATGGACATGGCCCAGTATCATTAACGTGGACCCATCAAGTGATGGTGGCTGACTTCCTTGTTACAGAAAGCTCTGAATAAGTAAACTTTGCTGTTCTAATTTGGGCGATCATTGTTTATTTCCACACTCGGTATAATTAGTTTCATTTTTACTCTCTAAACAAAACAATGGTATTTATTTGATTAAACTGATATTTTTTATTTAAGAGTGAATGAGTATTTTTCATGCCATTATACCCTTTTATATTGATTTAACATTTTCTTATTAATTTTTATCTCAACTGCATTAAATTAATACATTATAATTTTAACCTATATTTTGGAACTATTTTTTCACTGATACAAAGGAGAGTTGTTTTATTTTGCTTATTCATTTTTAATATGCATTATATTTTTAGTAATATTCTTGGGATTCCTAGGCAGAAAATTCTATCACCTGCAAATAGTTGTGTTTATCATATCCTTTAAGATACATTGGTTTCTTATCTTTATTCTTGTTATATTATTGTCTAGGTCTTCCAGAAAAGTGTTTTAAAAGTTGTGCTAGCAGCATTCTTATCTTGTCTCTCACCTAACAGAAATATCTTCAGAAAGTCACTGACGACTTTTGTGGCATTTATCTACAGTTACTTTGAGATACATGCTGATAAAGTACCCTTCTAGTCCTAGTTTATTAAGAGCTATTATCAGAAATTTTATGTTTATCAACTATTTTGGTACCTCTGGATAAGATAAATTCATCCTTTGACCTATTGAAGTTGCAAAATATAATAATGGATTTCTTAATTTAAACATCCTTTGCTTCTTAAACCCTATTTGGTCCTTATCTGATGAATATGGTGCTAAATAAAAGTGTAGAGCCTTGGAAATTTTATTATGTGCTTACTTTCCTCTAAAATTTGAAAACATGATATACAAGTCCAAGTAGCCCCTTTTAGTATTTCTCTTCCAAATCTAGTGTCCATTTGTCTCTATTTCAACTGGAGTTATAGAATTTCAACGAACAGTGGCAACATTTGGACAAAGTTTCACAGAAGTTGTCGATTTGTACTGGCTGTTCAATGAAATGATGGATATTCACAGAGAGAAGGGGGAGGAGATGGCATGAAATCCTAAAGGGTAATTTAGGGATAAAAAATAGCAAAGGATATAAGCAAAGACAGAACTCTGTTTTATATGTTCCATGAGCAATGATTAGATCTTTCAAAGAGGTCTAATCTAAGAGAAATTTATGAGAGATATAATTGGAAGAATAGATGGATATCATACTGAGTATGGTGTTAAATACTGAGGAGTCTGACTTTTATACAGTAAGTGGTTTCTGAGCCAGGGATTGATACACAAAATGATATTTGAGGACTAGAACTCCTGTGGTTGTGTATGGGCTGAACTATAGGAACATCATCTAAAAGGAGGGAGATTAGTAAGAAAGTCACTGCAATCCTCTAAGGGTGATTTTTACATCTTTGCTGTATATGGAAAATCTGATTAAAAAGTTATCTATTTCCTCAATAATATGGTTGTTTATAATTAAAATTTGCACATTTTGGATAGTGGTTTCCTAATTTTACGCTTGAGTTCTTTCAGAACTCTTGGGTAAATGTCAATCGGCCCGTCAATTTATCAACATAAACAGACGTTCCTAACAGGAGCCTTTAATTTTTTATTGGAATGTATGATGCCACAGAAATAACTTAACAGCTTACTTGCTACAGAGGAAATAGGGGTTGCCAGTGTATTATAAATGAAATTAAAGACATTTCACATGATTATACAGCCAGAATTTTCACTTTATGGTAAACTGAGATTCTTTTGATAATGCTCTTTCATGCTAAATATCTAAATATAGGAAAAACAAACATGATTTTAGTTAACAGCTTGTGAATGCTTCTGCTGTATGTATATTAGCACAGTTTGAGGCCATTCCTCAGAGAAGAATAGGCTTTAGGGTGATTGTCTTACCAGAGACATACTTTTCTTTGTGACTTTTCTCCTAACAGATATAGTTCCTTATTTTGAGAATGAAATGTATTTAATTAAAATTTTCTCTATAGAGCTTGTGCTGAAACTGTAGGCAATGTAGATCAGAATCTCTCCCTTACATTTAAGAATAAACAATCAAAACAGAAGAGGACACTTATGATACACTCAAGGAAAGAATGTGTAAACCACACATTTTATATCAAGTCAAGTAGTGCTTACCGGACGAAAGCTACAACCAAAGAATTTTGAACATGTAAGAACTCATGGGATATTGTTCACATGAGCTCTTCTTAGGAAACAACTAGATGATAAACTTCAAGCAAAAAATTACTGAGGGGAGTCTCAGCAAAAGATCTAGATATATTTTACTGCAAATCTGAAACAAAGGTGCGTGTAATGGTAACGGAATATAATGTAGATGTTATATATCCAGCAGGTATAGAAATAGCATAAATAATAATAATGGGAGTTGGCAGATGGAGTCAGGGGAATAAGGCAGTCAGTAGAATAATCTAGCTGATTGCCTCATATGTGATAACTCACAAATCTCATTGTAGAGACATAAGCACATTAACAGTACAAAGGTAAAGATGAAGAAAAATAATACTAGTGATTAAATTGGATGTGAAAAGGGGGAAAAGGAAGAAAAAGGCAAAATCAATAATCATTTACAGAATAGGCAAGAAACAGATATTGTTCAAAAGGAAAGGGCTCAACTATTATATTAAAACAATCACTAGAACAAAAATATGAAATTTCTTATATATATGAAGACTTATGCAAAACAAAAACTTAAAAGGAAAACATAACATCAAAAAATGTTAGTAATAAGAAAACTGTCAGTAATATTAATAAATGTATGTGTTAAACTTGCCTACTAAAAGAAAAATAATTTTCAAGGTTGATAACAAAGCAAAACCAATTCTACGTGGCTTATATACCTAGACCAAAGTGATTCCCAAAGATTGAAAATGGAAAGTTAAAAAAAAGCATCAACTAAAACAACAATAATGGCAATCTATAAAGATGGAGTTTTACCCAAAATATTCAAATGGGAAAAATAGTGTAGATACCATCACTTATGCTTTTTCAGCTCTTGTAACAGGACAAAAATGTGATAGATTCAGAGTGATGTCTCACTTGGGAAGTGCCACAGGAGTTTAATAAATCTTCAGATTGATGTTATAACAGCTGATTCTTCAGGTTATTAAAGATTGAATAGGCTTTATGGAATGTCTTCCAAAATATATGCATATTGAAGAAAATTTAGAAAATACAGACATTTAAAAAGAAGAATATAAAATCACTCATGGTCACTTTAGCAATAAATAGTATTAATTCTTAAAATATTATTTGTGATAACTTTAGGTTATTATAAATATAAAATATATATAGAAAACATACAAAACATACATATATCACATGTATGTTTTTTAAAAAAATTAGATAATGTTGAATATACAGTTCTGTATTTTACTTTTCTAATAAGGTAATAAAATGGACATTTTCTATTGCTCTCTAAACTTTATATTTTATAGATGTACCATACTACCCTATTGTGAAACATTTATTTAAGATGTAATTTTTTACTTTTATAATATTGTTGGAATAAAGAGGCACCTATATGAATCTGCATCTTTGATTACACCTTTAGAATAAATTACTAGAAATAGGATTTGTATATCAAGGTACGTAGAGATTTTAAGGGCATCTTTTTTTGATGGAATGACTTTACTAATTTCCACTGTCACACACAGTGTATATTAGCATATCTTATCTACTATTTTTTTACATTAAGTTTAAGTATTTAAGAAGAGATAATTTCTGGGGTAGATGAAATGGGTGAAGGGGGTCAACTGTAAGGTAATTAGACTTGTGGTGATGATTGCTTTGTAGTGTGTACAGGTGTCAAATTACAATGCTGTACACCTGAAACTAACACAATGTTTAAAAAAGAGATAGTCATTCATTTTGAAATTTTAAATATATTTTACTTGTATTAACTGCTTCTTTTCTTTACTAGTGAGAATGAATATTTTCCATAGTATTAATTATAATTGATTTTTATTAGTCACAGTAGTTAATTCTACAAAGTTGTTGTGAACACTGAAATAGTGAATACTGAACCATTGCTCCCAGCGGGAATACAGAATTAGGTTCATGGAAGCCTGAGTTCCAAACATTTTCATCAACTGATCATTATACAATATTTGTATTGTATGCTTCTCTTTAAAGAAACCCTTTAAAATATATGTTGTTGGTTCGTTAACACTGTACTCAAAATGGCCAATGGCCAACAGCACTGTAACTCGCGACTGAACGAAGCTTATTTAACACGTGTATTCTCTCTGTATAAGGCACATCGGGTCTTCTTGCTCTTAGGAACACTAGATAGCATTTCAGCACTCGGGAGCCATTTTACATAATGAAATCACCAACAAAAAGCAGAAAAATGAAAAAAAAAAAAAAAAAAAAAGCAGAAAAATGTGAAAAATGTGGCACTAAATAGACCACGGAAAGGATACTTGTTTACAGTATGAGAGCTGCAACAAGAAGGCAGAGGTCAGCTTGTTTGACCTCAGCTAGGAATGTGTGCATTCGGTCACTCAAATTTTTCACTGTTCTGCATAGTCCATAAAAGACTGCAAAAGTGCCACAAATATTGACTTTACTGTTACAAATAAATTTTAGCAAGTAGGTGAATTCACAAATATGGAATTGACACGTGATAATTAACCAGTTTTCATAATATTTTTCTTCTTTTTCAAATTATTTATGGGTCTGACCATGTTAAATTGGGAATATTGTCATCCTTCTGTATCTGCAGGGTTATAGTTTCAGGACCCCCAAGGAAAACAAAATCCTTGAACGCTCAAGCCCCTTACAGTTAGTCGGTCCTCCCTATCCTCAGGTTCAGCATCTAGGTGATGTGGAGGGCAGACTGTATTGACGTCATTCATTTATATAAGCCCTTTGCCTATTAAGAAAGCTAACCCTTTGTTGTATTTATTTTAAAGTTATTGTCCCCTAGTGTTTTCATTGCCTTCTAGTACTTTCTCACAGTGTTTCTTGATACCCAGCCATTATAACTTTCATGGATTATTGTTCTATTCTTTTACCACTTTTTCAATTGCTATTGTGCTTTAAAAGATCCTATCCATCCTAAGAGTAAATAAATGGGCCCTTACATCATCTTCTAATTAGACGGTTTCTTTTTTGTTCGATTTCATAATTGATATGGATTTTGTCATTGTAAGGTATGAGATGGAAATCTATAATTCTGCTTCTTTTAAAATAATTTAACCTATTGTCTCAGTGCCATTTATTGGATAACCCTTTTGCCATATGGATTTATGAAGCTACAATATCTTCTGTGCATTTGCTTTCTTTTGCTGCTATAGGAAATTACCACACATTTAGTGGATTAAATTAGCACATACTTATTATCTTACGATTCTGTAAATCAGAAGTCCAATATAGGTCTCATTGGGCTAACACTAAAGTATCTGCGAGGCTGCATTCATTTCTGGATTCTACAGAGAATAATCTGTTTTCTTGCCTTTTCCAGCTTCTAGAGGATGCCTGCGTTTCTTGATTCGTGGCCCCTTTCCTCCAACTTCAAAGCAGACAAGGGTGAATCAAATCTTCCTCATGTTGCATTGATCTGACCCTTCCATCACTGATTCTCTTTCTCTCCAGAGCCAGGAAAGCTTCTGTGCTTTTAAGGACTCCTGTGTTTAGATTGAGTCCACCTGAATAATCCAGGATTATTTCCCCATCTCAAGGCTCATAATCTTAATTACACTTGCTAAGTCTCTTCTGCAACATAAGGTAACATGTTCATCCATCCTAGGAAGAAGTACACAGACATTTTTGGGAGGGGGGACATTATTTCGCTTACTACATTCTGGTAAGTTTTTTTTTGCATACCATGATCTATCGCTGAGGCTTTCACTCTATTCTACTGGTCTGGTATGTCTACTCCTGCTATAAGATGCTGAATTTTGTTGATTTATATTACACTTTAATCTGGCAGGCCTTAGTGTATCATCTTAGCTTTTATTTTTCAAAATGTTCTTATGTATTTATTTTAGAAACTGCTTTACAACTAATTAAGTTCAAGAAACATTCTTTAGATATTTAATTTGAATTGCATAGATCCTGTAAATTAGTACAAGGGGAACTAACATCCCTCCTACACACATCTCCATTCAATCTTTATAAAAATGTGGGTATAAAATTTTAAAATTTCCATCAAATATGTTCCAAATATTTCTTACTGAGCTTATTCCTACTTATTTATTGTTGTTGATGTTGCATATGGGGATATTGTTCTATTTTCTAGTCTCCTAGATACGTAAGAAAATGTTGATTTTTGAATGTTTGAATTATCTCATTAGTTCTAATAGATTCCAGTTAGTCTATTAAATCACCAAACATTTGTTCATAATGCTAATTATTTAGGTTGGCATGTCATATACAAACAATATTTCGTTTTTTCTAACTTTAGACGGTTAGATAACTTTAGTTATCATGTGTGGTTTTATATACTTACATCCTAAACCTGTTGTGCATCCAACTCAAAACAATCTATCTAAATAAATATGATGTAAACCCTTCTCAACCAAAAATGGTAAGCTGAATTACGGATACTTTAATACTTTTAGCATCCGAGAATATATTATAAAAATAAATAGCAAGAGTATTAATAAATAATACAATTGATGTCAGGTATAACATGTCTATAAATTCCTATCTGATGATTTTTCTCTGTCAATGCTCTCTTGCTAACGATTACTGGTTGAACAGGTAGTGCTTATTAATCACTGCATTGAGGGAGAACACATTCCTTGGGGAACCACTGGTTATCTTAGTAAGAGGGTGTTAAAGAGGAGTTATTGTAGGATTTGGGCCTGTGTTGGTGATTTGGGGAAGGGTTTAAGGGAGTGGGGCTTTACTCTGAATCGGATGATATCAGGAAGCAGGGGTAATTCTATGACTGATCACTTTAACAAATCTTTTCTAGAGGGGGGAAAGAATAGAGTGAGACTAAAGTTGTAATTGGTAAAGAAGTAGCAATCACTCATATTTGCCAAGATAGGAGGATACTGCTGTTTTCTGTCATATGAAAATTGCTCAAGTTTTTTTCTGTGTTTAGATGTGATTTCTGAGGGGTCTTGTTTCTGTCTAATCCCATGATCATGGAGTGGCCTTGTCTGATGTTGATGTTTTATAAAGTTGTTTATGCTCACTAGGAGTACATGAAAGTCTGTCTGTGAGTGTCCAGACAGCTTCCAAATGTTAGAGGCTACTTTTCTCTGTCATCACTATATAGACCAAGATACAACAACATTACCAATCCCAAAGGGTTTGGTGTTAATTATGTCTGAGAGTGTTTCATTGTTATTTTTTTGTGTCTGAGTTTATCCATTTTAATTTCTTTTGTTCTGCACTATAGTTAATTATGGTAAATATATCCCTGAGATGTTTTTAATAATCACAGATTTAGAATGTCACACAAATTTGGAAATTTTTTTCTCTTGTATTCCACTAAGTGTAACCATTTGTAAATGTACTTTTGAAGTTCCCAAATTCTGGATTCAGAAAGAAGTCTGAATTTCATACCTCTGTGTGTGTGCATGTATGTGCATTACTAAATAAACAAGATAATTTAGATTGATGGTAGCTAAGTCTTTGACATATATAAGTACTTATTGTGCAAGTCAATTATACATACATTTACATAAATTAATTATATATAGACACATAAACATTTCTTATCATATAGCAGATTTAATATGGCTAATGTGATATATTTTTTGAATTAAGTAACATGTACCCTGCAATAAAACAGAATAAGGAAGTTTCCTCTCCTTTCAGCTCTTACAGAAGAATTTTTATCATGATGAGTTATATAAAGAATGTTTTAATAACCCACTCTTAATTTCAAGGGAAACAAGCCACAAGAATTTTCCTACATAACTAAAATAGCCACTTAGATTTTTGTTTTTTTAAATAAATGGATTTAAAATGGAAAATTGATCTAGCTAAACTACAATAATATTTACTAAATTATTAGACTTGGTAAGTCTAGTAATTACAAGACTTATGTCAACTGGGATCAAGTAGTCATTTTGAAATTTCCTAGGGCAGAAAAAAATAACTACATGTTTTTCTGGCCATTTGCTATAGACTTGACAAACTGGGCTAGATTAATTTTCTCTTGTTGTTCTTCCTTGTTATTTTTTTCTTTCCAACTAATTTATTTTTTCCTCACATGATGATGCACATTTCTTTTGGAGTCATGATACATATGCTTAACTCCTGTATTGCATATATAAAGAAAAAAGCACATCTGTATAGTTTCTGGTCATTTATGCTTATTACTTGGATACGATTAAACTGGTCTGAAGCAAAATTTATTTTTATATAAAAATATATCTATGATTTTGGACTCATGTCTGTAAATTATTTGTTCATTTAATTCACCAGAATTTTTTAAAAAGGGCATCACTTACATATTTCTCTTTAACATTACCTAGGAAATGCACCATATAAAGAATCAGAAACAATCCATTAAGTAAAACCTTACCAGAGGTTTATGTTGCTAATTAGAATTGGACTAGCTCCATCCCAATCATTTCAAATTTGTAAACTCACTCAAAGGAAATGTTATCTTTAGAACAAGGGTGCAAAATGTGGAATATTTTAATCTTTTTGAGTTTTCATTGTGTTCTTGTTCAGAACATATGGGCTTCTTATGCATAATGGCAAACTAAAAAACTAAGGTCTCCCAGACTGTATATGACAAGTTCGACTAGTAGCTAGATCTCTTGTATCCTCTTCAAACAGACAAAGGACACTCAGTGTGCTAATCTATGAAGTAGTGGGGGAGCCATGGTAGCAGTCAAAACATGGAGAGAGTAACATGATCTTTATAAAAAAAAAAAAAAAATCAAATTATAGTCCTAACTAGTTCCACGCAGGTTTTCTCGAAACGACTGCTGTCTCTTTAGTTTTGAGATCATCAGTCCATGCACAATCATTAACACTAAAAAGAATACACTTCATTAACCTTCCCCCTTCCTTCTCAGAATCTCTATTCTCTGTCCTTCCAGAAATCTCCCCATCTCCCAGCTGTGGGGATTTTGGTATGAATTCATGCAACTTAAATTCTCTTAAAAACTCTTTTTTAGAAAAGAAAGAGCAAGTACAAGAGCCAAAGAGAAAGAGAGCGAGCGAGTGAGAGCTTCCTCACAAAATCCCAGAAATATCAATTTTAGAATTATAACTATATTCCACTAAATTTATTTTGAGGGAATGACTCATTTGTTCACATGACATTCCTAAGATGAAGACAAAATTTGTTTTGTTACCTTTGGCTGTAGACAGGAGTGGGCATTGTGTGGTAACAGCTGGGATTGTGTAGAGTTTAAATACGATTTTATGATTGCCATGCACATTTTTAGAGAGACTAAATAAAGATTTAATTCTTCAATATTAAAATGTGCCAAAATATCTTGATATTTATTCTTTGGCTACTTTTTCAAGCATCTTAAAACATGCTTCATATACAGTATTAGACTAAGTGATTATTCAGATATAATTATCTCTTAACTCACTTGTATATTTATATATTTATGGAGTTCGTTTCCAAGCAATCTTCAAGTAATATTTTTTCCTTTAAACTGTGTGAGGTATTTGACTGGAAGTTTTCAATCTTAGGTTTTTTGTCATAATTGTTTAGCAAACGTTCTAGCGTCATCATCATCATCACATTATTATTAGCAGTAGTAGTAGTAACAGTGATACAAAAACTAGCATTGTTATTTTGTGGTTTACAAAGAAGTTCATAACTGCCCTGTGAAAAATGTAAAATCCAATATTCATTAACATTTATTTTTTAAAGTTTCATGTAATTTCATTAATTTAAAATCTTATATTAATGGAATATTGTCAGTTTAAGGAAGTTTAATGTACAGCAATTTAAGGACAAAAACCAGGACCCAATTCTGTTTGCTTCTAGTATTTTTCCTATGACTAGCTGATTCTTACTTAGTTGCAATTACATGTTATACACATTTTTAAAATTTTGCCTTTTTAATTTATCATTATTTAAAAATCCTGCTCTCAAATCTCGAAAAGACCCTTTTAAGAAAGAAAGAATGCCATGATGATTAAGCATATTAAAGAAAACATTTCGACTAATCAACTCTTAAGGAATCATAAATTAATATATGATTTGGGACATTTCTTGCGAAATGTAAAACGATTTTTAAAGATAATTCCTAACGGTGGACAAAATGCAGAGAAACACGCTTTCTCACACATCAGTAAAGAGAAGGAGAAAAAATGGTCACAACAGTTTGGGAAAGCACTGTGAAAATATGTTACAAGATTGTAAATACATTCATATTATTTAGCCCAATAATTTGACTCCTGGGAAACAAACTCAAGGAAACAAGAAAAAGACAGGCAAAAATATATATATTTCAGTATCTTTTTTAAAAAGCATAAAAATTAGGAAATGGTGTAGATTCTGAATAACATAAATATGATTAAATAACTTGCAGTCTGTTGCCTCGATTCAGTGTTATGCATTGATATAAAATGCTCACCAACAATATGTTAAAGTTATTTCTCTGTACTTCTCTTGTACAGGCTCTTTTCCATGTTTTTGCTTTGTCCTCAATTTGGCTAATGTTAAAAACATCCAGAAGTAGAGAGGCTCTCTTCCTCTAATTGTTAAATGAAAGTCTAGGGCTTTAATTAGAAAACTCAACTTGTTTCTTCCTAAACTAGTCTACTGTGTCAAGGAGGGGTGAGGTCTCAATCCCAGGAGCTTGTGACAGGTCAATACCTCCACAATGCAGGCTGCTGTATAATGGAGCCAGAGTATAATGAACGCTGATGATGCAAGCAACTATAATTTTAGAAGAGAACTGGTGTCATCTAGGAGTCTAATTGCCATGTAGATGATCTTGTTTTATTTGGAAATTAAGGTATTTTTCTAGATTTTAACAATGTGGGAAGAAATAGAAAATATATAATTTGAAAATAAAATTGTAAAATTTATATGAAAAGAATGGGTGTGGGAGTGGTATATGGTCCCTAGAGAGGGTGAGGAATATGAACATGGGGACTCCATTTAATGAAATCACCTGCACAGTAGTCATAGCCCTTGGCTGTGTATATTTACATCTCATATACAACTGTGCAGCAAATGCATGGCTGGAAACTGCTTCCCATTATCTGGAAGAGAAGCAATCATCAGGAGAGCACAAGGCAAAAATGTGTGAAAATGGCAACACAGAGGCATAATTAAAGAACATTCCAGAAAATCTCTGAAACATTCTTACTAAACAGGATATTTCCTGTTTAAAAATATTTTCAAACTTTATGTAGATGAACGCTAATATTTTAAACATCATATACAGAATAACAGTAGAAAAATAGCTTTTTAAAATGGAGCTAAACCAAACACAAGGCATACAGTTGTACATGCCTATATTTCAATTTTTGCACATATGTAAAGTGTCTGGATTTGTATATTCTCCATTAGAAGGCCTTAAAGTCAAGATACAAATATATACTTGTTTAAAAATAACTTATTTTTTATAGGGCATATCACAAACTGCAGCTCTATAGCCATGTTGGGGCTGTGATCTAGAGTCTGTGGGGCTTTGTCCTAGCTCTGCCACAGGAATGTTTATGATTTTGGCAAGTTGACTTATTTCATTGTGTCTCTGTTTCGTATAGGTAAACTGATACAGCTGGACTAGATTATGTCTAAAATTTTCTCTGGTTCTAAATGGCTATTGTTCAATAATTCTACTAAACACATAGTTCTTCCAGTAGAGCGTGCACATTATATTCTGAAGTGTGTACCCATAAATACATGATAATTGATTTAACAAATACTGAGTTTCTAGTCAGCTGGGGCACTAGGGATGCAGTGGTCAACAAGAAATATGGACTCTATTTCCTTATTAGTGTACTATTTGAGGTAGAAGAAGGCGGTAAATTAATTTTTTTCTCCAATTTCTATCTTTAACCCTAGAAGAATAAGTTCAGCTTCCTACCCCTGGCATGTATGTATATGTTATGTATGTATGTACGTGTGTGTGCATGTGTATATGGGTGGTGGTCAGGAACTACTTCTTAAGGAATCATTTCAGCTTAATATCCCAGAGGAAGGTAGCAGCATGAAAAATCATTTTAGGTTCATAAATTGGAAGCCCACAGGCCCCATCCAGAATATAGATATGTTTTCTCTGATCCCACCATGCTTTAAAACATTTTTATTAACGGACAATATAAAGTTGGAAGATTTTAAGTAATAAAATATATTTCCAGTTTCTTTCATAAGCTAGAAGACTCAGCCAGTGTAATAGCATGACCTAATAGCTACAGCTGGGTACACCAGAGGCGGTATGGCAAAGCCCTAGTCATTAAGTTCCCCGTCACTCACTAATGGATTATACTGGGTCTGCTCTGCTTAAAAGATCTGTCTCTCATTGTCATTTGAGATTTGAATGCTAGCTTACAGGTCTGAGAAACTGCAAGTTCCTTAATATGTTAGGGCTCAGTTCAGTTAGAGATCTTATTTATAAACGTCAGAACCTAGTCTAACAAATTTAGCAAAAACTATTTGATAACAGAGAGTAGATAGTTTTCATAAACTGTAGGAGAAGCTGAAAGTCCGGCGTGGAAGCTATGCCACCAAGAACAACAGCCAAATCACACCTGTAGGCTGATCATGGGAGCTGTTCTGCTTCTGCATGGGCTCCACATCTGACGCTGTGTCGTGAGGCCTGCAGTGGTGTCGCTGGGCTTCTGGCACTACTGCAGAGAGCTTTTACTTTTTTGATAGCCCACCACCACCCTCTCCAGCCATACTGAATCTGCTCAAGGCCACCGTCCTCCTGTTACGTTCTTCTGAGCGATCCTTTGAAGGATTCTAAGCCACACACAAACCTATGTTGTATCTCTAAGCAAGGCTGGAGGGGCAAACTCAGGCTTCTATCTTGCTGAGGTAGGATGCACAAAATGGAAAATCAACAAAATATCGAAAGTGTGTTCAAAAGATACTTGGCATTTAAGGATTAAGGACTTGTAATAAGTGTGTATGTGCCTAAAGGTATATAGTGAGCTGCCCTGGTAAAGATGAAATTTGAAACCACTTCTCCTGTGCCCGAATCCATTATTTATCCATGCCTCTAGTCTATATTTATAGAAAACTCTAATCCCAAGGGAACAGTCTGAAATGGTAGAACTTCCGGGTACTGCAGGGAGCTTTTAGTTTTTAATTTTTAAAATCTCCATTTAAAAACCAATATTTCTCAAAACATGCACATATTAACCATCCAATGCTTCCTGCATATAAACTCGGATAAGACTAGAAGACACCAGACACTGTTGAAAAACAAACCCCTAATGCATTACTAGTAGGTCAGGGAAGGCACGTAATGGTAACAAGGAATGAAGTTATCTTCCTCTCTGTAGCACGGATCTCTTATCCTAGGATTTATACTTCATGAGGCTACCAAATATGTCCTCTGAGTATTACACAGCAACATTTAATTTCACACTGAGGTCTTAGTTTTTCCGTTAGAAAATGAATTATTCTGATAAGTAATAATAACAATGTACTTTAACTTTCTGTACCTATGATGATGGGGTAGATAGCACAGGATATAAAACTGTTGAAAGTAAGAATGTGTGTGTGCATTTTGAATGAGTGAATACTTTTAATAACCAGCTTTCAGATCATCTGAATAGTTACAGAAAGCTGAGCTGAGATAGTTTCCACATCCTCAATCGTATTTTTTTTTTCACATTGTAATGAGATGAATAAAATGTCCTCCTTCTTTTGCCAAGATAAGTAGAGGTATCAATTATCTGAAATGTGATTTAATCTCTTTTGTGTGTCAGGCCAAGAGAAAAGAAGGGATGCAGACAGGAAGAAAACAGCCATAATCAAGAAATCATAAATAATTACATCCAGAGGTCTAGTCTAAGTAGCTCATTCAGACTTTTGTTTGTCTTCATCCAACTATATGACTTACAAAAGTGGTGCTTAAATGGGTGAATAAATGATCTTTTCACAAGCCGGAAGAAATGTGGCTTACTATCTGATCACTGGTCACTGCTCGGTGAAGGCCAAGGAAACAAGGGAGGGGGCAGAACAGCGGCTCAGAGCAGCGGATCTGGAATAAAAGTGAGACGTGAGACAGGGAAGAGCACCCAGGAGGGCAAGTTGAGTGTCGGAGACCAGTCACTTCCTTGGCCTTATTTTATTACAAAATGTGTTGTAGGAAAGAAATGACTGAAAATGAATAGCCTCCCTTCTGTGTGTATTTGGGCAACCAGCCCCAGTTAGAAGCGTGTTTTCTTTTTCATTTCATGCACAGAGAATTTGTGAAGGTAAGGATTCTTTAAGATATCACAGTCCTAATTCTTAGAATTATACCATTTTGAAATAAGCGCATTGAGATAATAGAAGAGTACCTTAATCTTTCTTCTCTTTTTTTTCTCTTTTTCTCTCTCTTCCTCTACCTCCTCTTCTTGCTCCTTCTTAGTCTGTCTCTCTGTCTCTGCTTCTCTCTCTTGCTCTCTCTCTCTCTCTCTCACACACACCCTCTCAAGCATGCACCTAGACACAACTAGCACTGCATAGCAACAGAAATTGGCAAATTGACCTTGGCTCTCTCGAATAAAAACAGCATACTTAAATGCTTAAAAATGCCAGAGTACTTTATGTCTAGTCCTGCTCATGGTGAATCTGACTATAGTTAAGTATATTGTAAGATTGCCTCCTGCAAAAAAAAAAAAAAAAAAATCCCTAAGTTGTTTACCATCTATTGAGAAATCTATACCTTTTATTTTCTATCCTGAAAATCTCTCTTTAAATTACCAGAGTGGCCCTTCATGGTGTATTCTGTTATTTAGTAGACAAACCTATGATGATCTTACAATATCATAGCTGGGGTAAGAAAGCCTGCATAGACCATTTGCATAAGAGATAGAAAATAATTCCTTTTATTTTTGGAATAGTATGATGATATTTCCATATTAAGCAAAAAAAATGTACACCTGTGTATCCTTGCCCTGTTTAAAACCTGGTCTCATAATCTCTAAACTTTTTGTATCTGGTAATGGAGGCTGGGGTTGGGAGTGGACACAAGGGAAATGCTGACACCAGAGGACAGTGGACAGAGGAAAGCATCCCTGGAGTCATGGTTGAGTGCACACAGGCACAGCAGGGTTGCTGAGCTGATGCCCTTTGCTGGAGCTGCACCTTTCTTTATCTCTGTAGCATTTCCTATTATTCACCAAGTCACCTTTAAGAACACTCTTCTTGCTGGATGCAGTGCTTAGTTAGGTTCTCTCTATACTGTTCTGATTTCTTCATCTCCTTTTTACCTCCCAAGCCACTGTTTCTTACCTCCACTGAGATCATTTTCCTTCTCTCTGTGGACATTTTATTGATGTTGTAATTGTACAGGCTTAGTTACCACCTCTCTTTAAATCCCTAAATCGGTACTTTCATTCCCAACCTCCCTCCCAAGCTCAAGCCATACATTTCAAACTTAGAGTTCAGTTGTAAAGTAACTCCTCCTGTGGCTTCTGCATCTTGTTATTACTCTTGACCTTGAAAACTCAAATTATTCATTCATTATTCCTTCACCCTTAGCACTAACCCCTAAATCCAGTGAACTGCTAGTCTTGTTTTATTCATTTTTAATATTTATGCCAGAAATCTCTTTGTGATTCCTATTGTCCTCATTCTAGTTTAAGTCTCTCATTTCCTGACACCTCGATTATTGTTAACTGGTCTCTTGTCTTCTGTCCATTTCACTGTTTAGTCTAACCTTCAGGAAATTACCACAATACTCTTTCTTAAGTTACCATTCTGATTATGTACTCAATCTTCTTTTATAAATCATCAGTAATTCTTTGTTTTACAAAAAAATTTATCTAGACTCATCAAGTTGTTGAAAACTCTGATGTTAAAATGGACCATCTTATAAGACTACATTTCAAGTATCCTGTACCAAAATTATACTACTTGGTTTTCCCTGAACATGCTAAATGCTTTGATCTGTGCTGTGTCCTCTGGTTGACATGACCTTCATCCTTGTATGTTAAAATAATACATACTGTTCAAGGATATGCTCAAATGCCATGAAGCTTCCAGGAGTACTTCTTTAACTCTGCTTATCCTTTCTATCCTGTCTTGTGTCCTTTTATTTCTCTTTCTCTATCAGTGTATCCATGCCATTTCACCTACTAGACTATAAGCTTCTGCAGGAGACTAACTATATCATCATGTCCAATCCTTTTCCTAGTAATTTTCAATAAGTATTTGATGAGTAGATTAATTAAAAAATAACATAATGAATTTCCATATTAAAAATGAAGCTGTAAGAGAACATCTCTTAAAATCTCCACAAGTGTGGAGAACTGATATTTAGAAATCACTCTTTATCCAAATGACCATCATCCTTGGCTCTTTACTCCCTGCCTCTGTCCTAGACCAGGTTTTGAGGTTTCTCCTCATCCCCTTACACAAGCAAATAGGACAATTTCATGTCTCAGTTCTGGCCAGTACTTTCCAATTAAACTATAGTGATCCATGATGCTGTCAAGTACAATCTAATTTGCACCTCCTCAGTTACAAATGTCACCTGGTTTGGGACCCTAAAGGGAAGAAAACTGTTATTTTTTTAGCACCTACTCTATGCCAAACATTCACATATCAGTTGACCTTAAATTTCCACTGCTATGTTATTATTATAAGATGACATAATAAAAAGATGCAAATCTTTCAATGTGATTCCTGAATTTGTTTTTAAAATCTCTAAATGCTGTGATTTCCCAAGACAACTTACTGTGAATATTGTTTCCCCAAGATGTTGTTCTTGAGTGATTGAGACAGACACAGTTGATTAGGGCTTTACCAAATAAGATTTATATTAAATTAATGTATTTTAAATGAGTAGTAAGTTCTAGTGTTCTAGTAAATCCAAGCATGTGTGTTCAATTCAGCTGGAAGATGATATAAGGAATCTGAAAACAAATATGAGGCTATATTTCTATTTTTAAAATTTATTTATCTTGAAAAATTCCTTTGGTATAGTTAGGAGGACATCCTTGAATGTCCTTGATGTAATAATTCAGGAACAGTTATGACTGGGTGACTGTGAAATGCACAATTCATAAATAAGGAGCCTGCTTTGGTGAGGTGTCATGCAGCTTCTGAGTCCAAAAGAGAAAGCTACCAACAGCAAGGTCTTTATGAACAGACTGAATCAGTAAGACAGATTTGTACTCAGCATGGAAAGAACTTTAGGTCTCCAATGCTTATTTTCCACCATTCTTATTATATCCAGAAGTCAGTAATACCATCTATAGCCCTGTCTTTACATGGAAAAGATATAATTTATCTGCATCATTCATCACCAGCCTTATCATTATCTCTAGCTCATTCCACAACAGATTATTTCTCTGTCCAAACACTCTGTGAATGTTACAGCAATAATTTAACGTCCAACTGAAGGGGTTCTCAGTCTTGTCAGTTACTTCTGATTGCCATTTCTCTTAATAATTCAGTGTTTTCTGTCTAAATCAATTCCATTCTTAGGAAGTCTGTTTATCGAATTTTATACTTATTTATCTCCCTCTAGTTCTGACTTCAGTGTTACTTTATTTATAGAGTAATATTTCAATTTAATAAATAAGTTATATACAAATAAGACAGTTCCATAATATTTGTGGACCATAGTTCTTATTTTCATGCTATATGAAGTACCCAACACATAATTTTGTATGGTTTTGCTTAGTTTGACATTTTACATTTCAAAATGTGTCCATTAACAGATAAATTTAAAAGCAGCATTCTTAAACTTTGGGGATAATGTGAAGAGAAAAATGCTATTGCTTTTGCTCGAATTGAAGTTTAGCCTCAGTATAACCACTACAATCTAGGTAAATATCAAGTTGACAACACGATGGCAATTCTATCATGAGACCATTGACATGAGACTCCATGAAGCACCATATACCTCCCAGACTTGTTTCTGAGTCTGGTATGGACATTTCTTTTTAGGTGTTCTAGATTAAATATGTAAAACTGGGAAAGAAGCATGATCAAAGCCCAACCAGGAGAAAAAGTCACAACCTGGAATCATGAATGAAGAGAATAGTCTGGATATCAGGATTTTAAAAATATCAGGCACTGGGATTTAAAGCTGTTTCTGCATCTCCCTGACCCCAGGATACTCACAAATAAACAGGCAAAGATCACAAATAAATGGGTAAGTGCATTAAAGTGTCAACAGTGCTGCGAAAGTCAGAGACTAATATAACTATACCAAGGAGAGGAAATAAGTTTTATTTATATATATATATGTTATATATGGCATATATATATATATATGTCATAAAATAGAAGGTAATTCCTAATTCTTAAGCAATTGATATGAAGAGGAAAGTTGTAGTGAACTAGGGGCTTGAGAACATTTTTAAGTGGGCAAGATGAACTCTCGCTGGTATTCCACTCTTTCTGATTGACTACAAATCCCTCTCCAAGGAAGTAGGCCCATTAAGAATATAAAGCACTCCAATTCTACTCATAGGTAGGCAATACTCATGCGATTTTTTTTTTTTATGATCGATTTTGTATTACAGATTTTGACTATCTCCTGATAATTGGACCCTGGCTAGGTGCAGCCTACATAGATAGATAGGCAGGAAAGACAATGTGATTGAGAACTAGGGAGCAACCTGTAAGAAAACAATTGGGGAGAAGAATTGCAAAAAGCATTCTAAATGGCAGAAATTTAACCTACCTATCATGATGTATGAACTCTTTATTTTTCTAAATTATGTAGTAAAGCATGATTGTGTGGGGATAGAACAAGGGTGGAGTACCTATTTAGTGCAAAGAAGATTTGATATGCTGTGCCAACTCATATGAATAGTAATATGATGAACACTAACTAAATTTGGATTTCAATGGATACAGAAGAGACTGCTTATTCACACAGTCATTAAAAATATCTATTAAACATCTCAATGCCAAGCTCTGTGTCAGACATTAGAGAGCTAACAAGAAAAAGACACAATGCCTGTTCTCAGAGAACACACATTGTGGTAGGCAAAGAGGAACAGTAATATTTACCAATTTAGTATTTAACCTCTTATGATAAAAGTCTTATGTTCTAGGTTATGGGAAAGCTTGTGAAGAATAACTCAGTTTGCCTAGAAGGGTTATGAAAGATCTCAAGAGAAAAATATTTGGGTTGAAACTTATGAGGAAAATAAAAATATGTATTAGTGTGAAAGGCAACTCATTTTCTGAGAGGGTGTTACAATTTGGGTTCTCTGTAAAGCCAACTCTAAAACAGATACTCGCTTGCAGAATGTTTATTAATGGGGTGCTCTTGGGATCAAACCCTATGGAAGCAAAGGAAGGGAGCAGGACAGAGTAGAGGATGAAGTCCAAGTGTGATGGAGGTCCAATTATAGACTTAGCCTACTCCATGGGGAGCTCTGGAGCTAGAATGGACTGTCAGGGTTGTTCTGAGCTAGGCTTTATACCTTGTGTCAATCAATCATTATATGAGTGCCACCCCAGGAGGGGGCAGCCCCCCCTAGGAGAGGCAGCTGAACTGGGACTGACAACTAAATGATGCTGCCGACCACACTCCCAGCAGTTGAGTTACAGGTCCTGCATTGAAGAGGAATTGGAGCATATCACAATGACCATCACAGAGGTGATATGAGTGGAGACTTGAGCATGATGGAGAAGGCTTGGAAGACGATAATCAGAAAACTTGGATGAAATACACATTATACAAGTGTCTGGGAAAAATGAGGGTGCAGTAGAGATTGGTTACTATGCTGGAGATGTCAAGTCCTGTCACCCCTCTGGGACAGCACCAGTGATCTGAGGAATTCTAAGTAGCAGACCTTGGGAAATGGTGCAGGTTTGTGAACAAGGAAATTCAGCAGAAATTAGAGGAGACATAAATGTGTCTTTAGCTGAGGGGCAATGACCCCTATAAGTTCTTGTGAGAGGCAAGACAATTCAATTTCCATGGTAACTATATTGCTAGAAACATACAATGGAGGTAGTAGGCAGAATAATGACTCCTATAGAGACCTATATCCTAATTTCCAGAATGTTACCTTAGATGGCAAAAGGAACTTTGCACATATGACTAAAGGTATAGACCTTGAGATAGGGAGGTGATCATTCATTATATGGGTGAGCCCAGAGTCATTACAAGGGTTCTTAAAAGTGGGAGAAGAATGCAGGAGAGAAGGTCAGAGTGATGCAATGTGAAAAAGACTGGAACTGTCAATGCTGGCTTTGAAGATATAAGGAGGCTGTTAGCCGAGGAATACAGGTGATCTCTAAAAGCCAAAAAAGGTGAAGAAACAGATCCTACCTAGAATATACTGAAAGAAATGCAGCCTTGCCAACACTTTTATTTTAGCCAGATGACACCCTTGTCATATGTTTGACCTACAGCATTGTAAGATAGAAAATTTGTATTGTTTTAAGCCATTAAAACAATTGTTGGTAATTCAACATTATAAAAATATGGTAAAACAACATTGTGGTAACTTATTACAGCAACAATAGAAAATTAATACAGAAGATATATGTTAGAAATTAGGTCCTACCTAATGAAACTTAAAAGCTTTTGCACAGCAAAGGAAACCATAAACAAGACCAAAAGACAACCCTCAGAATGGGAGAAAATATTTGCAAATGAAGCAATTGACAAAGGATTAATCTCCAAGATTTACAAGCAGCTTATGCAGCTCAATAACAAAAAAACAAACAACCCAATCCAAAAATGGGCAGAAGACCTAAATAGACATTTCTCCAAAGAAGATATACAAATTGCCAACAAACACATGAAAGAATGCTCAACATCATTAATCATTAGAGAAATGCAAATCAAAACTACAATGAGATATCATCTCACACTGGTCAGAATGGCCATCATCAAAAAATCTACAAACAATAAATGCTGGAGAGGGTGTGGAGAAAAGGGAACCCTCTTGCACTGTTGGTGGGAATGTAAATTGATACAGCCACTATGGAGAACAGTATGGAGGTTCCTTTAAAAACTAAAAATAGAGCTACCATACGACCCAGCAATCCCACTACTACTGGGCACATACCCTGAGAAAACCATAGTTCAAAAAGAGTCATGTACCAAAATGTTCATTGCAGCTCTATTTACAATAGCCAGGACATGGAAGCAACCTAAGTGTCCATCATTGGATGAATGGATAAAGAAGATGTGGCACATATATACAATGGAATATTACTCAGCCATAAAAAGAAATGAAATGGAGTTATTTGTAGTGAGGTGGATGGAGTTAGAGTCTGTCATACAGAGTGAAGTAAGTCAGAAAGAGAAAAACAAATACAGTATGCTAACACATATATATGGAATCTAAGGAAAAAAAAAAAAAGACATGAAGAACCTAGTGGCAAGACAGGAATAAAGACACAGACCTACTAGAGAATGGACTTGAGGATATGGGGAGGGGAAAGGGTAAGATGTGACAAAGAGAGAGAGTGGCATGGACATATATACACTACCAAACGTAAAATAGATAGCTAGTGGGAAGCAACTGCATAGCACAGGGAGATCAGCTCTGTGCTTTGTGACCACCTAGAGGTGTGGGATAGGGAGGGCGGGAGGGAGGGAGATGCAAGAGGGAAGAATACGGGAACATATGTATATGTATAACTGATTCACTTTGTTATAAAGCAGAAACTAACACACCATTGTAAAGCAATTATACTCCAATAAAGATGTTAAAAAAATCTTACAAAAAAATGAAAGATTTAAAGTAATACTATATTTTAAGCACAATCTCTACTTTAATGACTGACTGTTTTCATAGGTCATAAGCATGTTCTAATTTTACTTCTCAGGTGACACAGGTTATATGAATAATTGTGAAAACAGAATGGACTTCCGAGAAATCTAAACTTATAAAAGAAAAAAACCCTGAATTTTGTGTAGACTCTCTTTTTTTATTCATTGAATTGCATAACTTTAATATATCTGAATAAAGCATTATTAAAATAAAGAACTTATTTTAACTCCTAAATTTTTAAAATAAGCAAAAAAAAAAAAAAAAAAAAAAAGAAATTAGGTCCTAAATTCAGCACACAAGGCAAAATTCAATAAGTCAACACAGACTTTGGCAACATCTTATATGGCTCATAAAGTATAGTAAACATAATCTGATTTATATGATCCTATAAATTAATCTTCATCTATAAATACATAGTATATAAAATAATGCACAGAATAAACATTATATGTAATATATACATAAAAGTACATACTCAAAAAAGTTAGGCTACTTTTTAAAATCACACACATAATCAAAATTACATGAACTAATTGCATATATGATGTTCCAATCTACTTAGATAAAAGGAGATAAGAAAGACAAGAACATTATTGGAAATGAGGTTCAAATACTCCCTTTGATACAGGTGAATGAGGCAGGAGATTACTTACTAGAAAGAAGTTAAAACATCAGAGTAGGAGAAGCAATTTGGACTTAATTCTGATCTCGTGGATTACTGATGAAAGGGTCTTATACTCTTCCTGTCTGGGAACAGGATTGCTTACAGCATTTGGGGCAGGGCCAAAGTTCTGGGAAAGATTAAATACTCCATGGGATTTAGAGGCATGGCGCTATGTAGATCAATACAGAGCCTGCCAATTCACAAATAATTTTCTATTTCAGGATCCTAGGAAAGACTTAAACTGCGTTCAGTACTTTAGTAATATACTAAAACTTCAGTAAAGTAATATCTTAGCTAATAACATGAGTTAATAACATGAGATTATGTTAGCTAATAACATAATATCTTAGCTAATAATAACATGTTATTAGCTAATAACAATAGCTAGTAACATGAGATTAAAATTTGTAATTAATGTTACAACAAACTTATATTCTTATAAATTTTATAATATAAATTTGGAAATAAACTTAATTTCATTCTATAGGGACCATGATTACAGTGGCTAAAAATGAATCACCCACATAGTTTAGTTAACAGACAGCATGTTTCTCCCGGTTTTGTATCTCAAGAACCCAGAATAAACCCAGATACTCTTTTTAAATGCAAGATGCACAGTCAATAAGAAGAGCCCCATGCTTGAGCAGCTTCACAAGTGCAAGAAAACAAAGAGTTCTGATTTTCCCCTTTTGGGAAACAGATCCATTTCATTCCATGAACTTTTCAGTGATGTAGAAAGATGAAAAAAAGACCTCATCTGCTTATCCTTGCAAATCCAATGCCAGACTAACAAGGTAGGGATGGGGGAAGGGAAGGAGGGAAAAGAATGCAACACTAGTATCTTTGGTTTGTTTGGGATTTTAATGTCATTACAGAGACAAGGCAAATATTCCTGGAGCTTAACTGTATAATCCTACATGTGGTATATCAGAACTAATATCTGGATTTTTGCACCATGACTGAGTAGTGGTTCGGTTTTTACATATTAAGGGACCAGAGGTGGGCATCACAAAGATGCCATTTAGTAGCTAAGAAGATACAAACACAGTAAAATAAAAGTCCTTGGAATAAAGGAAACAATCGCGGGTCATTACTCAAGACTGATTGTGGATCCACGACTCCAAACGACATTTACGGATCCTTACAATTCACATTGCTGCAGAAAATACCCATTCCATCTCTTGGCTTCTCTGACCCTTCCCTCATGCCTGGCCAGCACATTAAAACTGCAGACACTTTTTATCTATGTTATTAGACACCCAATAAATATTTACACAGCGAATAAAGAACAGAGTAAGTGAATGAATGACTTTACATATAATTTGTGCTTGGCATGATAAAGATGCTAAACTGTTCCAATGGCCAACTGACTGTAAAAATCCTCCACTTTTGACATCTCTCTCTGGTGATAAGTCTGTGTCGAGGGTTTGTGTCCAGTACTAATTAAGGGTACTCCCCTTTTAAATGCTAATTTTTCAAAAAGTGATTCTTTCTTGGCTTACAGAGCAGCTCACTTAAATCTTCTAAATTGGTTTGCTGGGGAAATGGCCCTGACCTCCTTCCCCCTTAGATACAGGCTCATGGTCTATGTTTCTTAAACTAAGGCTATGCTCACACCAGAGTAATTAACTGAATAATTGTCCTAATGGGATTTAACCTTACTCTCGGTCTTCATTGGATGATTGCTCCAGTGTGAATATAATCTAATAAGTTCCCTGAGAAGGACTTAATCTTTACTTCCTAAAACCAAAGTCTACTGTGCTTTCCCTACATTTAATTTTCCTTATTAGAGATGTAATCAATGTTAAAAATAAAACACTCAAAATAGAAATATATGTGCTGGAAATAAGAGCTCCACTGATGACACCCTGCAGAGATATTTATCATTAAAAGTTTACAGAGCTTTCTAGAATTTCTTCTCTCTCCCTCTTACACACATATATACACATATACATATATGCACACACACAAATATACATCATATGTAAAGATATACACACATATATATAAATACATATATATATGTATATGCATACGTACACAGGCATGCACACATAACAGACGTCTCTCCAAGTGCCACTTGGTTCCATGGAAGATAGTCAAGTATTGGCATAAGTATTTAGCCAAAACCAATACCAAAGCCAAATATCATCACTGTAGAGTGAACTTCTATAATACAAGAATAAATTTTACTTAAGATAATTATTTTAACTTGATTACTAAAAATTTTAGTTATACACATTTAAATGTTTGAAATTATAATGCTGGAACAATAAATTCGCAGCACTATTTTATACAAGAGTGACCCTGTGGTCCTTATATCTTATTGATACATTTACAAAATGAAATAGAGGCTCAGTTTTACCAGGTATTAGTACAAGTGAAAGATTTTAGTAGAGTGGGGTTAATTTCATTTTTTTCTAATACTGGTTTTCTTTTCTTAAAACTCTTCATATTATTATTGCTGTTATTATGATGTTGTTATTCATGATTTTGGAGATTTTCTTCCTTATAGCTAATACCTTAAATTGAATTCAACAACTAGATATTAAATGCAGTTTGTAAGTGTTAATATATTTCATATTATAGCATTCATGTAAATACATTTAACATTTCAACAAAATAGAATTATGATATTTAATATCTGTTTTTCAGGATTGTATTATTATTGAAATAATTTAAATAGATTTATTGACTTGACAGGGATATTGTGTTCTTTCTAAAATTACCTAGTAAAGGTGCTTTTGTATTATTCATACTAACAGTCAATCTATTTCATTATTTAAGTATTTTAGTTATTAACAACCATTTTATACAAATTAACAGCTTTTAAAATTATTAAGTTATTGAAACATTTTGCTTTTTCAATATTACATGTACAACTAAACTCAATTATTTCATATATTTTAACATATAAATTACCTAGGAGACTTATTCACTCTAAGATAGTCCAGAATACTTTTTTTCCCCCCCCCCCCCCACGGGTTTTTAAAAGTAATTTTTTTTTTAAGATTTTAGAAATTTCATATAATGTCTGAAACATTTATATTAACATATTTCCATGCATATTTCCATACAAATACAAATATAAGATTTTTAGAAATTTCATGTAATGTCTGAAACATTTATATTAACATATTTCCATATAAATAACCCAATGAAAGTTTAGTATTAGTTGTTTTGTTTGTTTTTTTATACTGCAGGTTCTTATTAGTCATCAATTTTATACACATCAGTGTATACATGTCAATCCCAATCGCCCAATTCAGAACACCACCATCCCCACCACACCGCAGTTTTCCTCCCTTAGTGTCCATATGTCCATTCTCTACATCTGTGTCTCAACTTCTGCCCTGCAAACTGGGTCATCTGTACCGTTTTTCTAGGTTCCACATACATGCATTAATATACGATATTTGTTTTTCTCTTTCTGACTTACTTCACTCTGTATGACAGTCTCTAGATCCATCCACTTCTCAACAAATGACTCAATTTCGTTCATTTTTATGGCTGAGTAATATTCCATTGTATATATGCACCATATCTTCTTTATCCATTCGTCTGTTGGTGGGCATTTAGGTTGCTTCCATGACCTGGCTATTGTAAATAGTGCTGCAATGAACATTCGGGTGCATGTGTCTTTTTGAATTACGGTTTTCTCTGGGTATATGCCCAGTAGTGGGATTGCTGGGTCATATGGTAATTCTATTTTTAGTTTTTTAAGGAACCTCCATATTGTTCTCCATAATGGCTGTATCAATTTACATTCCCACCAACAGTGCAAGAGGGTTCCCTTTTCTCCACACCCTCTCCAGCATTTGTTGTTTGTAGATTTTCTGACGATGGCCATTCTAACAGGAGTGAGGTGATACCTCATTGTAGTTTTGATTTGCATTTCTCTAATAATTAGTGATGTTGAGCATCTTTTCATGTGCTTCATGGCCGTCTGTATGTCTTCTTTGGAGAAATGTCTATTTAGGTCTTCTGCCCATTTTTGGATTGGGGTGTTTGTTTCTTTAATATTGAGTTGAATGAGCTGTTTATATATTTTGGAGATTAATCCTTTGTCCGTTGATTCGTTTGCAAATATTTTCTCCCATTCTGAGGGTTGTCTTTTCGTCTTGTTTATGGTTTCCTTTGCTGTGCAAAAGCTTTGAAGTTTCATTAGGTCCCATTTGTTTATTTGTGTTTTTATTTCCATTACTCTAGGAGGTGGATCAAAAAAGATCTTGCTGTGATTTATGTCAAAGAGTGTTCTTCCTATGTTTTCCTCTAAGAGTTTTATAGTGTCCAGTCTTATATTTAGGTCTCTAATCCATTTTGAGTTTATTTTTGTGTATGGTGTTAGGGAGTATTCTAATTTCACTCTTTTACATGTAGCTGTCCAGTTTTCCCAGCACCACTTATTGAAGAGACTGTCTTTTCTCCATTGTATATCCTTGCCTCTTTTGTCACAGATTAGTTGACCATAGGTGCGTGGGTTAATCTCTGGGCTTTCTATCTTGTTCCATTGATCTATGTTTCTGTTTTTGTGCCAGTACCATATTGTCTTGATTACTGTAGCTTTGTAGTATAGTCTGAAGTCAGGGAGTCTGATTCCTCCAGCTCCATTTTTTTGCCTCAAGACTGCTTTGGCTATTCGGGGTCTTTTGTGTCTCCGTACAAATTTTAAGATGATTTGTTCTAGCTCTGTAAAAAATGCCATTGGTAATTTGATAGGGATTGCATTGAATCTGTAGATTGCTTTGGGTAGTATACTCATTTTCACAATGTTGATTCTTCCAATCCAAGAACATGGTATATCTCTCCATCTGTTGGTATCATCTTTAATTTCTTTCATCAGTGTCTTATAGTTTTCTGCATACAGGTCTTTTGTCTCCCTAGGAAGGTTTATTCCTAGGTATTTTATTCTTTTTGTTGCAATGGTAAATGGGAGTGTTTCCATAATTTCTCTTTCAGATTTTTCATCATTAGTGTACAGGAATGCAAGAGATTTCTGTGCATTAATTTTGTATCCTTCAACTTTACCATATTCATTAATTAGCTCTAGCAGTTTTCTGGTGGCAGTTTTAGGATTCTCTATGTATAGTATCATGTCATCTGCAAACAGTGACAGTTTTACTTCTTCTTTTCCAATTTGTATTCCTTTTATTTCTTTTTCTTCTCTGATTGCCGTGGCTAGGACTTCCAGAACTATGTTGAATAATAGTGGTGAGAGTGGACATCCTTGTCTCGTTCCTGATCTTGGAGGAAATGCTTTCAGTTTTTCACCATTGAGAATGATGTTTGCTGTGCGTTTGTCATATATGGCCTTTATTATGTTGAGGTAGGTTCCCTCTATGCCCACTTTCTGGAGAGTTTTTATCATAAATGGGTGTTGAATTTTGTCAAAAGCTTTTTCTGCATCTATTGAGATGATCATATGGTTTTTATTCTTCAATTTGTTAATATGGTATATCACATTGATTGATTTGCGTATATTGAAGAATCCTTGCATCCCTGGGATAAATCCCACTTGATCATGGTGTATGATCCTTTTAATGTGTTGTCGGATTCTGTTTGCTAGTATTTTGTTGAGGATTTTTGCATCTATATTCTTCAGTGATATTGGTCTGTAATTTTCTTTTTTTGTAGTGTCTTTGTCTGGTTTTGGTATCAGGGTGATGGTGGCCTCATAGAATGAGATTGGGAGTGTTCCTTCCTCTGCAATTTTTTGGAAGAGTTTGAGAAGGATAGGTGTTAGCTCTTCTCTAAATGTTTGATAGAATTCACCTGTGAAGCCATCTGGTCCTGGACTTTTGTTTGTTGGAAGATTTTTAATCACAGTTTCAATTTCATTACTTGTGATTGGTCTGTTCATATTTTCTGTTTCTTCATGGTTCAGTCTTGGAAGGTTATACCTTTCTAAAAATTTGTCCATTTCTTCCAGGTTGTCCATTTTATTGGCATAAAGTTGCTTGTAGTAGTCTCTTAGGATGCTTTGTATTTCTGCGGTGTCTGTTGTAATTTCTCCTTTTTCATTTCTGATTTTATTGATTTGAGTCCTCTCCCTCTTTTTCTTGATGAGTCTGGCTAATGGCTTATCAATTTTGTTTATCTTCTCAAAGAACCAGCTTTTAGTTTTATTGATCTTTGCTACTGTTTTCTTTGTTTCTATTTCATTTATTTCTGCTCTGATCTTTATGATTTCTTTCCTTCTGCTAACTTTGAGTTTTGTTTGTTCTTTCTCTAGTTTCTTTAGGTGTAAGGTTAGATTGTTTACTTGAGATTTTTCTTGTTTCTTTAGATAGGCTTGTATAGCTATAAACTTCCCTCTTAGAACTGCTTTCGCTGCATCCCATAGGTTTTGGGTCGTCGTGTTTTCATTGTCATTTGTCTCTAAGTATTTTTTTATTTCCTCTTTGATTTCTTCAGTGATCTCTTGGTTATTTAGTAACGTATTGTTTAGCCTCCATGTGTTTGTCTTTTTTACGTTTTTTTCCCTGTAATTCATTTCTAATCTCATAGCGTTGTGGTCAGAAAAGATGCTTGATATGATTTCAATTTTCTTAAATTTACTGAGGCTTGATTTGTGACCCAAGATGTGATCTATCCTGGAGAATGTTCCGTGCGCACTTGAGAAGAACGTGTAATCTGCTGTTTTTGGATGGAATGTCCTATATATATCAATTAAATCTATCTGGTCTATTGTGTCATTTAAAGCTTCTGTTTCCTTATTTATTTTCATTTTGGATGATCTGTCCATTGGTGTAAGTGAGGTGTTAAAGTCCCCCACTCTGATTGTGTTACTGTCGATTTCCTCTTTTATAGCTGTTAGCAGTTGCCTTATGTATTGAGGTGCTCCTATGTTGGGTGCATATATATTTATAATTGTTATATCTTCTTCTTGGATTGATCCCTTGATCATTATGTAGTGTCCTTCCTTGTCTCTTGTAACATTCTTTATTTTAAAGTCATTTTATCTGATATGAGTATAGCTACTCCAGCTTTCTTTTGATTTCCATTTGCATGGAATATCTTTTTCCATCCCCTCACTTTCAGTCTGTATGTGTCCCTAGGTCTAAAGTGGGTCTCTTGTAGACAGCATATATATGGGTCTTGTTTTTGTATCCATTCAGCCAGTCTATGTCTTTTGGTTGGGGCATTTAATCCATTCAGGTTTCAGGTAATTATCGATATGTATGTTCCTATGCCCATTTTCTTAATTGTTTTGGGTTTGTTTTTGTAGGTCCTTTTCTTCTCTTGTGTTTCCCACTTAGAGAAGTTCCTTTAGCATTTGTTGTAGAGCTGGTTTGGTGGTGCTGAATTCTCTTAGCTTTTGCTTGTCTGTAAAGCTTTTGATTTCTCCATCAAATCTAAATGAGATCCTTGCCGGGTAGAGTAATCTTGGTTGTAGGTTCTTCCCTTTCATCACTTTAAGTATATCATGCCACTCCCTTCTGGTTTGCAGAGTTTCTGCTGAGAAATCAGCTGTTAACCTTATGGGAGTTCCCTTGTATGTTATTTGTCGTTTTTCCCTTGCTTCTTTCAATAATTTTTCTTGTCTTTAACTTTTGCCACTTTGATTACTATGTGTCTCGGCGTGTTTCTCCTTGGGTTTATCCTGTATGGGACTCTCTGCGCTCCCTGGACTTGGGTGGCTATTTCCTTTCCCATGTTAGGGAAGTTTTCGACTATAATCTCTTCAAATATTTTATCTGGTCCTTTCTCTCTCTCTTCACCTTCTGGGACCCCTATAATGCGAATGTTGTTGCGTTTCATGTTGTCCCAGAGGTCTCTTAGGCTGTCTTCATTTCTTTTCATTCTTTTTTCTTTAGTCTGTTCCGCAGCAGTGAATTCCACCATTCTGTCTTCCAGGTCACTTATCCGTTCTTCTGCCTCAGTTATTCTGCTACTGTTTCCTTCTAGTGTAGTTTTCATTTCAGTTATTGTATTGGTCATCTCTGTTTGTTTGTTCTTTAATTCTTCTAGTTCTTTGTTAATCATTTCTTGCATCTTCTCAATCTTTGCCTCCATTCTTATTCCGAGGTCCTGGATCATCTTCACTATCATTATTCTGGATTCTTTTTCTGGAAGGTTGCCTATCTCCACTTCATTTAGTTGTTTTTCTGGGGTTTTTTCTTGTTCCTTCATCTGGTACATAGCCCTCTGCCTTTTCATCTTGTCTAACTTTCTGTAACTGTGGTTTTTGGTCCACAGGCTGCAGGACTGTAGTTTTTCTTGCTTCTGTTGTCTGCCCTCTGGTTGTTGAGGCTATCTAAGAGGCTTGATGGGAGGCTCTGGTGGTGGGTAGAGCTTACTGTTGCTGTGGTGGTCAGAGCTCAGTAAAACTTTAATCCACTTGACTCTTGATGGGTGGGGCTGGGTTCCCTCCCTGTTGGTTGTTTTGCCTGAGGCAACCCAACATTGGAGCCTACCTGGGCTCTTTGGTGGGGTTAGTGGCAGACTCTGGGAGGGCTCTTGCCAAGGAGCACTTCCCAGAACCTCCGCTGCAAGAGTCCTTGTCCCCACAGTGAAACAGAGCCACCCCCCGCCTCTGCAGGAGACCCCCCAACACCAGCAGGTAGGTCTGGTTCAGTCTCCCCCAGGGTCACTGCTCCTTCCCCTGGGTCCCAATGCGCACACTACTTTGTGTGTGCCCTCCAAGAGTGGGGTCTCTGTTTCCCCCAGTCCTGTCGAAGTCCCGCAATCAATTCCCACTAGGCTTCAAAGACTGATTCTCTAGGCATTCCTCCTCCTGTTGCCGGACCCCCAGGTTGGGAAGCCTGACGTGGGGCTCAGAACCTTCACTCCAGTGGGTGGACTTCTGTGGTATAAGTGTTCGCCAGTCTGTGAGTCACCCACCCAGCAGTTATGGGATTAGATTTTACTCTGATTGCGCCCCTCCTACCGTCTCACTGTGGCTTCTCCTCTGTCCTTGGACGTGGGGTATCCTCCTTGGTGAAGTTCAGGGTCTTCCTGTCAATGATTGTCCAGCAGCCAGTTGTGATTCTGGTGCTCTCACAAGAGGGAGTGAGAGCACGTCCTTCTACTCCGCCATCTTGGTTAATCCTCTTTCCCTTATTTTTTAAAAATAACATTTGTTGCTACTTCCCTAAATTCTAATATATTTCTATTTGTATAGATGTATTGTAGATATCATATGTATATATTTTGATATGTTTAGATATACATCCTATTTACATATTTTATATAAAACATAAAGTAATGTTGTTTTTTATTTAGGAACTAATAGTTTTCTTCCATCTTAGTACAGAGAGTTTATCTGTATTGGATATAAGATACTTTTTAAAACCTCCTATGATGGACATGTAAGTTGGTTGCAATGTTTATCTATTGCAAACCCCAGTGCCTTGATTGTTCCTTGTAGTGAACATTGTTTTTTGCCCATCAAACATTCATTCTTCTATCTGCCTTCCTAAGAGACTCATAATTATGTTCAGAAATCCGCTCCTTTCCTATAAGACCCTCTGTTTCAGGTAGAGGCAACTATATTCATAGCCTGAGTGCATATAATTGGGCTAAAAGTAATCCTGCTCACTTTGCTAGCGACTGGCTAAGCACTAGACCCATTTGGGCATGCAGAGATGCTAAGAACAATTTCCTGAGAAAGTTCTTTGACATCCTCTGGGATACTTCCAGAAACCACTGTCTGTCTTTCTCTTTTTCTGTGGACTTTCCTATCATTGATATAAGGCTCAGGATTGCTATAGCCTCACAGGGAGGGGGTCTTAGACAAGAGGCAACTCAAGCTGGAACCACAGGATATATCAACGAGGACACCTGCACTACCTCTGAATCTCCAGTCATGTGAGCAAGTTCATTTCCTTTCTGTTTAAACCAGCTTGAGTGGGGTGTTCTGTTATTAATAGATAAAAACAAAGACATATTCTTTGATTAACTATGTGAGGTGTAGGATCAAGAAAACTTGAGAATAGGGAGTTAGTTTTTTCTTCATTGCTAAATACCTAGCACTTACTAGGCTAGGTTATCTGGTGCATAGCAAGTATGTGATGCATGAATGTATAAATTCCTACTCTACTCATGAAAGTCTTGAAGCAAAGCCCGCAGAAAATTTAAAGTAAACATTATATTTCCTTCTTTCAACATTTTAATTCTTAGAATGGATTTAAGAATCAAATATGCGTGTATACTTAGTGCATAGGTAAATATTTATCTTGAAAGTTTATAAATGATAGCTTCCTGGTTTTTGCACAGTACAAATATTTTCTTTAATGAAGAAATACCATGTCAACAAATGTGATGAATTAGTGATAGAAAAAGATGTATACCAACAGAAATGGATCATAATGTAACACATTATGTAAATCCTTGACATTTTTGTCCCACATATTTTATGTGGCTGTAAAAATTGCCCCACAATATGTGGGAATATATTAGCCTTTAGAGTTCAAATCATTTATATATAGTTTTTAAAAGAAAATGTTATCATTTATAGACTTCCTCAAAAGAAAAACCAGAGAAGTAATCATAATCACATTGTTTATATGATTGTTATTTCTCCAACTAGTGTCATAAAATTCCTTGAACTTCAGCTAGTCATCAGTGTTTTCCTTTAGAACTTCACAGTTGAGAGACAAATAAGATTCTTCACAGTTATTTTGGCTTTATGTTTACTATTCCTGTGCTTATTTTCCCAATGCTAGGAAAAGTTTAATTAGATCATTCCCCCGGCTGATAACCTCTAAAGGTAACTTTACGGTCATTATCAGTTCTACCCCCCTTTTTTTCCATATGTAATCTCTCTGATGTGGGGCTGCATCTTACAATTTATGATGAGTGATCATTTAATTGTTAGTGTTTTACTCTTATACTGGCATAAAATAATTTTTAAAGCTCCCCAATGATTCTGAAGTATAGCCATGTTTGAGAACTAATGTTTAGAGTCAAAAGCTGAAGTCCTCCCCTACCCAAATTTTAAACATTCAAATTATCTTTAATCTCAAAACTCATCTAACGCAAGAAACTACCTTCCAAATTAGCAAAAAACTCTTATAATCAAAAGTGTATTATTTGCTAATTTAAAGAAAATTTTACCACGCTTTAATTCACTGCACACACATTGAGCGTAATCTGTTTTGTTACCTGAAATGATATAGGGAATATATGTTTAAAATTATAACCAAAACTTACTGAATTGTGGATTATCATGGAAATGTTTACTTAAAATTCTGTCAAATGAGAAAGAAAAAATCATTGAAAACACTTGCTTCTTTGGTATCTTGCATTCCCTTCTGGCAGTTGTCTTAATTGGTCCTTCCTGTCTGAATGTTAGTTTTGATCAGTCCTGACCTGTCCTATCCACCTTAGTTCAGCTCTTTTTCTGAGTTTGGGAGGGCAGTTCGCTCTATCCTATGAGCCTTGGGGAGACTTCAAATAATTGGTTGTATGTTTTCAAGGTTTTGTCTCTGGGTGATAAAATGGGGGGGAAGAGACATTTTCTCAGAGTTGGTCTGTCTTAGCAGGAGCTCTAGATAACTGAGAATGACAGCAGCTGGGCTACTGCTCTAATGGTGTGGATTCAAGCATAGCACTAACAAGATATAACAGCAATGGGGGAAAATAATCACAGGAGAATGCAGAGGTTTACAAATGCTGCTCCGACTGTGCTCAGATTTTGTCATTTCAAAGTGGGGACCCATAATGCTAATGTGTTCCCAGAAGAGTACGCTAAGTTTAGAAATGTTGGGAAACTCAGCGTACACTAGTAGTTGGTGATGGTGGCTAAGCTGGCAATTCTTAGTAATCTACTGCCTGAGTGATAGGGCTCAGAAATGAATGACAAGGCAACACTGACAGGTTAAAACTAAATAAATGTATATATTTTGGACACTGGCAAAATGATAATTATACAACTATAGAGTGAAAAGAGGGATACTGTTGCAGTGATACGACCTCATGAGAGACTTCCTTATACTACAGGGCATTTACATGGACCACATTTAAGCCTGCAATGCAGTTAATAATTTTGAATTGCAATTTGTAGTTTCTAACCATTTCTGCCCTTCCCAACCTCCTCATCATTTATATTTAATTACGAAGAATGTTCTAAAAATATTCAAGAAAATCAACCTATGTTTAATTTAAAATTCTATACTGTTACTGCTCCCCATTGCACGAATCACACAAGGTCATTGACAGAATTACCTGCTGACTGACATAGACTTATCATTGTCTTTTTCTATCTCTCAGGAAACAACTTACTCAGCAACCTGCTTTTCTTTCTCATCCTAGCAGTTAGTTTAAAAAGAACTTCGCTTTTCATAAATTCAGTTTTAATTTGATCATTACAATAGCACTGGTGTGAGACAGAAATATGTGCTTCTCAAAAAATGCTCCTCATAGACATTACTACTCTTTTATATGTAAATGAATACATGGGTAAGTGAATGAATGAATGAATGAATGAGAGCTGGCAGTGAGATTTCCTACTGAGGCTTCTCACATTCCTTAGCATTTTCATTTAAATCCACTGTGTGAAGGGAGTAATTTTTATGTTCAATTATCAGTTCTTTTTCCACAATACTAAAAAATTGGAAAATTTGGCAACTAACAGAATTTAGTGTGACATATTTTCCTTACTCCTCATAAAGTGGTAACATAAAATAATAAAGACTAATGGTGACAGCAGCCAAGATTCTGGTGGCACTTTAGATATCCATAAGATGCATCGATTTTTTCTCCTATTCTTTGATACTTACAAAGACCCAAGATATTTTCTCAATCTTATGTAAATTGTTCTGCAAACACAGCCTCAAACTGATTTTATATACTTGCAAAGCAATCACCACCTTTGAGTCTCCCTGTTTCGTAAAGCTGGCCCCACCACTTAATCTAATAGTAGTAGCTTTTACTAAGTGTTTAATCTGTTTCAGATATAGATGAGCCCATTTCATTGTCACAACGACTCTATGAGACAGGCACTATCATTATTTCCCCACCTTACAACTTAGGAAGTTGCAGTTTACAAATACCAAGACACTTGATCAAAACCACACAGCTAGCAAAGAAGTCAGAATTTGAACTCAGAGGCTTACTTTTAACCAGCATATTATACTGACACTGGCAATACATCTATCATAAGCAGTTCTAATATTTTCTCAATTGTCCTTTTCTGAGGTAGGTAGAAATAAATTGAGCTCTTATTGAAAGCAGGCATATGAAATATTCATTTGCCATCAGCTATTAGCCATTATGAAATATTATGAATTTCTTATGAAAAGCAGTTTCTTTTCTGAAATGGGTTAATAAAACTCTTATTCAATTCCATGTTCTTAGAACTTAGCACAGTGCCTGGAATGTGCTAAATACCTTATAACTGTTTATTGTTCAACTGCTGAGTTTAGATTAAGATTATGTAAGATAGGGATAGCAATATATTCACTTCTGCATTCCTTGATTAATTCATAAAATATTTATTGAGAGCTGGATACTGGCTGGATAGTGGGCAATGGGTTTGGTATATTATCGCAGAAAAATCAATCTACTGTACCAAGGAGAGAGAAAAGGTGTCTTATTTTTCTAAGTATTTTATAACTGACTGAATATTATCTGTACCTAGCAGAGGGGAGTGAAGATATTCCTACCGAGATTTACTCTAAACTTGTATGAACCCAAATTTAACATACTTCTCAGAGGAGTCACCTGACTACTTGCAGTTTGTTACAGTTTTTAGAGCATCTGGAGCTAGAAGGGCAAGTGTCCTCCTGAGAACCATTTACTTTGAAAGTTTAAAGACCATTGTGAGTTTACAGATAATTAGTGGTTCTTTTCTTGGCCAAACACACTCTCTTAGGCTGCATTTAAAGACCCAGTGAATCTTCCACAGTACTAGAAGATTCACTGGTTTGATAAAATACTCCATTTTCTACATCATACTCAGTTTAGTGATTTCTGGAAATTATTAGGCTAATAAATTTCAGATGCAACTTGTGATATCCTAATTCTATTTGTCTTAAAAAGCAGGTGGTATAATAAGATGTACAAATTTATAAGCTCTATTCTCACCTATAAGAAGCTTTTAAGGATATAGGTTCATTTAGTTTCTCATTTCACTACTTACTTACTGGTATCATTTTTCTAAGAAAAGATCACAAAAGTCACCTCTGGATTAAAACAGTGAAATAGAATGTGTAGAGTCAGACTTCCCTGGTGGTGCAGTGGTTAAGAATCCGCCTGCCAATGCAGGGGACACGGGTTTGAGCCCTGGTCCAGGAAGATACCACATGCCGCGGAGCAACTAAGCTCGTGTGCCAGAACTACTGAGCCTGCGCTCTAGAGCCCGCAAGCCACAACTACTGAGCCTGTGTGCTGCAACTACTGAAGCCCGCCAGCCTAGAGCCTGTGCTCCGCAACGAAGAGTAGCCCCGGCTCACCGCAACTAGAGAAAAGCCAGTGCACAGCGATGAAGACCCAATGCAGCCAAAAATAAATAAATAAATTTATTTTTTTAAAAAGTCTATTTAAAAAATGTGTAGAGTCAAAGGTGTCACACTTTCAAAGGTTTTTAAAAATATTTTAAAATTCTCATTCTGCTTGAAGTTGAATGTCATAAATCACCTCTCTTTCTTCTTGAATGTGAATTATCTTGGAGAGTTAAGATTTTATTTCTACTTAGATCTATTACCTCACTACTGCTTGGTGATTCCTGGCATCTTGTGTCTGAGGCTTTTTTATTATCTTCATAATTGACCTATAATTTTTACATTTAGGAACACAATGATGTCAGGGATGGTGGAGTTACTGAGCACATAGAGTACCTGAGGGAAAAGCTCTAGTCTGTATGATTTAAAGAACTAGGTATACTGTCCCTTTTACATTCCCAGGTTCTCTTCTTGGCTCAGTAGCTCCAGCCCTGATTGGTTTTTTACTCTTAGAAGTCAGACATGTGCCTACCTAATAATGTCAAGAAATGCAAGAAAAAACAAACAAAAAAACCCACCACAACAGCAACAACAAAAGAGAATTTTAAATATAAGCATTTTTAAGGTCACTCTTCCATAAGATGTGAGAATGTCCCCAGAGCATTTTCTCTGGTTCTCTTATATGCTTGTGGGGTTTTTTTTTGTTTCCATTTTCTTTTTCTTTTTTAATTGAAAGTTGCAAAAGCTTAACCTTAGTGTCAGGCAAAATCCTATATTCATTTCCCATACCAGCAGCTTCACTTCCAGAAGGTTAAGGGTCATAGGGGTTTAAAGCTTCATCTACCACAAGGGTTCTCAATTCTGCATATGCACTTTAGAATCACCTGGGGGGTTTAAACAATTCCAGATGCTTGGGTGCCACTGCCACCAGAGATTCTGATTGGCCATGGGTGGGGCCCAGGAATGGCAATTTAGAAGCTCAGAGTGGATTCTAATATGTAAGCAGGGTGGAGAAGCTCTCTTTTTATTCTAAAAAAGCTATTCTGGTTCCATGGAGATTTGGGTAAAGAGTGGAGATTCAGAAAAATTTGCCTACTAATGTCAGAACTGAGCAGGTATATGAACTCACCCCGCTCATTTTCTTAGAAATAAATTCTGTGGGCAGAAAATTTGAGTGGCATCCTGAGTACTCAAGAAGTTTTCCTGGCTACTTACCCTGTTCTCCCACCACCATCCACCATGACACCTGGTTTTTCTCAGCAAGCAGAGCTAGCAGAGCCTCTACAGAGGGGACCCATCACTTGGAAGAATTTCCACGGTGCCTGATTTCTTTCCAGTATAAAACAGGTTAATAAGTTCTTATCCCATGTAGACTTATGGGGTGCACAGTTCTTTCAGTACCTAGAATGCATTTACCCCCAATGTATGACACATATATGTATTTTTTTATCCCCGAATATTGGACATACAGTGATAATTAATAAAATGCCTGGGAGTGTTTAACGTGCATAATCTGAATTCTTGCTGCATGAATGGACAATGTATTTTCAATCTGGACGCTGTGAAAAACTATCCTTTACCACTCATGAACTTTGAATCAAACCTCTACTTAAAGGTAGTTTCAGGAATTGAGAAAAGCACATAAGTTGTAATAAATTTCAAGGTGTAAAACCTGATCTTGAGCAATTACCATTGAACCACAGCTGTCCCAAACTACCAAGCAAACAAACCAACCCACTGTGAAGCCAAAAAAAGGAAATGTTGAAAAATGACAAGCTTTATGAGATAGCTCCTCTCCTAAAGCAGCTCTCCCAGTACTTATTTTTTTCTGATATAAACTTTTAATTTTAAAAGTTTTAGATTTGCAGAAAAATTGCAAATATCTTCTCCATTCAGTAGGTCGCCTTTTCGTTTTGTTGATGGTTTCTTTTGCCATGCAAAACTCTTTAGTCTGCTGTAGTCTCATTTGTTTATTTTTGCTTGCGTTTCCCTTGCCTGAGGAGATATATCCAAAAAATATTGCTAAGACTAATGTCAAAGAGCATACTACCTATGTTTTCTTCTCAAAGCTTATTGGTTTCAGGTCTTACATTTAAGTCTTTAATCCATTTTGTGTTTATTTTTGTGTATGGTATAAGAAAGTCTATAGGTGTACTTCTAATTTAATTATATTGAGTAAAAATCAGATTTCAAGAGTGCTTTGTTGACTGAAGTTCTTCTCTAAGTAGCTAGTTTTTTTATGAAAGAATGGAAAGCTCTCAATTGAATATGTTTTCCATAATGACTTTTATACATTGCTTTTTAAAAATCTTTCCTATTGATACTGCTATATATTGGATATTGCATTATTAGTCCCAACCTCCATCCTCAAATAACAAAAATTTGCTTTTGGAAAAGTTGCCTGCTTTCTGTCTCTCATTTTAGATGAAAAATCTTTTTGATAAAAGTGGATTTACAGAAGTGTTTAATGTAAATAAAATAAAGATAAAATGAAGCAAAATGCCAAACATTGGAACTAGATGAAAAGGACATAGGGAACAAACATGGGCTGAGATATCACACGGAACCAGAATGCATACCATGACAGCTTTACAGTTGCTAGCAACAGAACCCTAATAAGCCTGATGCTTTCTTTTAGCCAATGCTAAAAGACAAAGGTGATCAGTTATATATAATTCACACTGCCCAAAAGAGAAAAGTCTCAGAATTAATTGGAAACGATACCAGTATTGATGAAACTAAGATGATAAAGAAACTTCTCCCAAGAATCTTCATAAAGAAAATACTTTCAGTCAAAGCAGCTTTTTCACAGTAATTCCAGCAGCAAGATTCACTCTCACCCTTAATATAGTCTTCCATGTTCTCATACCAAAGCACAAAGCAATTCAGTGCATGTAGCATGTGGATGTCAGTGTGTGTGTGTGTGTGTGTGTGTGTGTATGTGTGTGTGTGTGTTGCATGCCCTCCACTGTGTGTGTCTGGCTAGGGTGTAATGGAATGGGGTGCAGCAAGTTGGGGTTAATCAAACAATGCTGACGTACAGCACCCGACCTTGTGTGTTTTGCCAATCTAGTGGTGATAAGAATCTAGCAGAATGCTTGTAGTAAGTATCCTTCAGAAAACTGTCCCCCAAACAGCTTCTTTCAGCTAAGTTTTAACAGATATTTAGTGGTATTAAGTTCACGATTATGTTCTTTTTACAAAAGAACTTTACAGGTTTAAATTCCGACAGCAGAACTTAAGTTCCATTCCAGTGGTACTTTAAACAATATTGAGAATTGCTGCATGATTTGTTCAGCCTCAGTATTCTCCTTTAGTCTACATTGCAGAATCACACCTCCAGCCTAGTGAGCAATGTATCTTTTCCAAAGCACCTTTAATTCATATGTTATGTTGACTTGCGGTTTCTCTGAACGATTACTTAGGTTGGAGTTGTGATATGTGAATTTTCTATGAAGATAATTCATAAAATATCAACCTAATGAGTAGTGAACAAGGTCTTGGTTATTTAGACAGACACAGAACTTGGTCAAATATTTCTCATCTTACCATGATATTTCTAAATTACGCAACTTGAGGCTTTCATAAAGGAGGAGTCTTCTTTGTTGGAATTAATCATTTTGTTAATTTAATCATTAAGAAATTAATAACAATAAATCACAGAATTTTCTTCATTCCAATAACTAAGCTGCATGATTACTCTCTGATAGGTACATGGCATCTAACAGGAGGTGAAACTTGTTGACCTCTAAGTTCCCAATTCACACTGAGAAGCTATTATCCCATGACTCTTCCTTCCACTTATCATACATACTACTTCCTAATCAGGAAATCATAAAGAATAGCTTTATTAATGGCATGGAGACCAAAACCTTTGCCCTGCTCCCCAATTTGTGTTGCCTTACACAGTTAAAGAAATCATTATTCCTTCCCCACATACACAGTGCTTTGTCCAGTGTCTCTGCTTAGCTCATGCTTATAACTCTTCCTCTGACAGCTCAAATCTTACCTCCTCCTTCTTTTTCTCTTCCTCCCCCTCTCCCTCTCCTCCTCCTCCTCTTTCTAATACTCATCCTCTTCTCTTTCTCTTCTCCTTCTTATTCTTGAAATTCATGAACACAGCCTTTGTTACCTTGTTGGCCAGTATCTTATATGTAGTGAAGTTCTACTACTTGTCCATTGTCCTGTGTCTCTCGTTCTATAATGAGCCTCCAGGTCACATTCTTTTCACCTTAATTCCTTAACATCATCCTGGCCAAGACAGGGATGACATGTGGAGACCTGACTTCACCTAGAGACATACAGCTCAATGCTAAAAAAATTCATAATAAATAAGGCCCCTAAGCTGACCAGCTTCAGAAGATGACAGTGGAAGGTATCAACTTACTTACCATGGCTTTTGTGAACTCTGAACCAAGTCTTTTTCTATGGCTTGCAGATTAGACCACCAATTATTTGGGGCACAGACTCAGGCCAACAGAGCCTTTGGAACTGAAGGCCATTTATATGCTTGTTCTCTGTTTACTCTACACTTTGTGTTGGCTCTGCCTCCTGCTACTGATATCAAGGATGTGCAAACTGTTTGCACATTGAAATTCCTCTAATGGGTTTGAAATTTGTCATTCACAGAATTACTGAAAAAATTCCTTCTTTGTCACTGTCAGTATTTCAATTGCTTTCTGTTAATTTTTGTTAAAGTCCTTGATACTTTTCAATTTCTGCAGTCTTTCACAGCCACTCAAACATTTCTTCAAGATCCTTCTAAAAACCACAGAAGATCTCCTGCAGTTTCTCAAAATCTCTCAAGAGGCAGCACATGTACTCTTTGCCTGAAGTCAAACTCTCTAGAATTGCAGATTGAGATCAGAGCTACTTCTCTCTCAGGGGCTCAGAATGTCCCTATCTCAGATGCCCAAGCATGGCAACATTTTGATTTGTTGAGATGAAGATACACCTGACATACTTTATATTCTGAGTATTTATTAAGTTTTTCCTATACACTGTAAACATATGATTTATTTATTCTCTAAGTTCTCCTTGCATTTAACAACTAGATCACATTCTTTCTAGCCTGATGAAGACTACTTCCTAATACAATCTGTCCTAACAGCAGATGTAATTTGAGTGTGATATGAAGTGATCATAGGCGGGACTCCCTGTACCTGAATTTCTATCATATCCTTTCATTCCATCAATTTTGTTGTTTTATTGTGATGGTTCCAGAAGCTTTTCAATCTTTTTGAGGCATTCTTATTTAATGCAAACACACTCAGAAGGAGTCTTACCTTCTGTTATCATTATATCATAGTCAACTAAAAGCAGTTTTAGAATAAAATATGAACAATCCAAGTTCTATTGATTAAAAAGGAGAAGCATAGCAAGAAAAAAGAAATGGGTGCTATCACAGCAGGTTCTGGAAAGCCAAGAATAATTTTCAACTCCACATTTTTCTGTGAAACCATTTCTGCTTCTATATAATTTTTCTATTGTCCATGTTTTGTTTTATTTTTGACCTGTGCAAATTACAAATTTCTTGAAGAACTGCCATGATTTTCTTAACTTGATTTGGATAGGGAATAGCAAATTTTATTCTTTTTCCTGACTTGTAAGAAAGAAAGTAATGTAAAATAATGTGATCAGTCATTATCAGTCCCATTTAATCAAGTCAACTTACATATTCACATTTCTAGAATTGTAAACGTTGATGTTTAGAAAAGTCACCCTTTAGCAATACATATATCTCACTCACTAAAGAAAATTTAAAATATTTTATGGGATCTTTTTTATTGAGGAAGAAATATAAAAAATTCTAGTTAACTAAGGTTTGACTCTGTGTGTGTGTGTGTGTGTGTGTGTGTGTGTGTGTGTGTTAGGCACACAGTACACGTATAACAAGAACCTATTGACTGAAGCCATAGTTTTATAAACTTCAAACAGATGGCTACACTTTCACCAGTTGCAGATAAAATGTAAAATGAAATGTATTTTCTAAGATCTGAAGATTCTGGCAAGTAAAAAAAACCATAATTACTGTTTTTTAAGTAGTCACAACGTTGATGTTTGTTCCCGATACTGCTTTCCCAAAATGTTAAAAGAAAGTGTATTAAAAATATTTCCAAAAATTATCCCAAATTTTCTTTGTAAGAATTTTTTCTTTTTCTGCGCATTTGCTACTATTTCAATGTTTTATATCCTGGACATGCTCACTAAACTTAGTCAATCCATTTTGATGAATGGTCATTCACAGAAGTTGCTACTTTCTATAAATGTTATCATCTGATTCAATTTTATCACCTTATCCAACTTTTCAAAACTGTTTTATTTCCTGTCAGATCTTTAGTCATCTTGAATCTTGAGTAAAGTAGGATGTCAAAATATCAAATCATCCTTTCTATCCTTTTTTATTTTTATTCTCTGGCAGTTTCTGGTAAATGAAGGGATTGGTTTTAGCTAGGTGAGGTTTTGCTTGCTTTGAAAATGAGAATTCTTGTGCAGATAATGTACTCATTTTTCATTGAAATAGCAGCAACTGAAACACTGGACAACACACTGGAAGACACGATGACAGAGTATTGTATTATACGGAAATAAATTCATTTAAAAAACTAGAACCCATTCACCCAAGCCATGGTCTCATCAAAGTAATATTTCAAACTTTGCTTAATTACTAGCGCCATGTTTTATACTTCCCGGCTATTTATGCACTATAGGTATGTAAAAGTAATGAAGGCTAAGGGTCCACTTTAGGTAAAGTACAAGAGCTGAAACAAATGGGCAGGAGTCACCTTCCGTTCAGCTGACCTGTCTTCTTTTTCCTAGTTGCATCAGATGAGCTCAGACTTCAGGCAATACCAAAACAGTATAATGGAAGTCATATGCATCAAGCACTTAATAGGTTCTGACTAATGCTTATACATAGTTTAGCTTTAACAAGAATCTCATCTAACTTCTGAGTCTAACTGGGGGCGTTATAAATACATCATATATATTATCTGTATTTATATTTATCACATATATTTTTCTATATCTTATATTTATTATAATAAAACTTAATTCAACACAACTAATTACTAATTGTCATATTGTTATTTATATGAACTATAATATTTGGTCATTCAGATGACTCAAATATATATTTCTCATATATATTTGGTCTTCATCCACAGTTCCTGGCTCACAGCTCCTCAAACTTTGGAATTTCCTGAGTGATAAGAGCAATGGGAGCATCTTTAGTTATAATATTTGGTCTCTTGACAATGCTTCAGACCCATGAAGGTGAAATGGGTTCCTTGTTATTCATAATAAGCCCCCTTCCACCACAACTGGGTTTATATTAACAAGGTGATTAGTTCTCTTGGCACCTAAGAGAAAAGCACCTAAGGATTCAGGCTGGTTGCCCAGAGAACTAATCCTTCAGTCCCACCCCCTGATTTCTGAGGAGGGGAGCAGGAGGCTAGAGGTTTAATCAATCACCAATGACCCATAAGTTAATCAATCATGCCTATGTAATGAAGTCTCCGTAAAACTCCAAAAGGATGGGTTCGAAGAGTTTCCATGTTGGGGAACCAGAACCATTCATGCACTACAGTCCTGGGACCCAAACACCATGAGGACAGAAGCTCTTCTGTTAGAGATCTCGCTCTATGTATCTCTTCATCTGGCTGTTGATTTTTATCCTTTAATATCCTTGCAATAAACTGGTAATCTAGTGAGTAGATGGGTTTCCTGAGTTCTATGAGCCTCTCTAGCAAATTAACTGAACCCAAGGAGGGACTCATGGGAACCTCCAATCTAGAGTCTGGTGGTCAGAAGCACAGCTAACAACCTGGGCTTGCAATTGATCTCTGAAGTGGAGGGCAGTCTTGTGTGACTGAGCCCTTTACCTCTGGAATTTGATGCCATCTCCTGGTTAACAGTGTCAGAATTGAGTTGAATTGTAGGGTACTCAGTTGGTGTCCTGAGCATTGCTTGATAGTGCTGGTGGAAAAACCCCTCCATGTATTGGAATAGGGTGCAGAACCCAAAATACTAATATTTATTGACTCACTGCTAAACGGCAATAAAAATCTCAAATTGAAAGTTTACATTCTATTATTATTTAACAAGTATGATTATTCTTCCCTATTTACTTTTCTCCCATACATATCAAATAAAAGAAATTTCAATTGGTTTAATTTGTCATTCTGAGGAACTATATGGCCCTTTGGTCTAATAGAATTTAGTTCTCCAAGTTTCAGAATACATCCTATTTACCGTCTTCCTAGTATGCTCAAATAGTATACCCCAATGACTCATGAGATTGTCATTATTTCTATGATATTTTATGTAAATGGATCAAAAATTATTCTCAATCAATCACTCTTCCATAGTTATGCTTCATCTTTTTGAACCTAGACCAACCTCGATTATATAATTTATGACTGTTCTTACATTATGTGGCTCAGTTAGTTAGAATATACCAAGAGAGAAACAAGCATGAGTTTCATCTCCATGAAAGCTAATTTGTTTGGTTCTATTCTCTAGTCTTTGACTTTTCACGAACTAACCATTTAAAGTAATTACTTTTCATAATAAACAGCTGAAGTGAGAAAATTGGTAATATGATGCAATTCTACCCTCTTTATTGGAAAGGAAGAGAGGAAACTTGGAACATACTCTGGTGCCAATATCAAAACTTTCAGTAACAAAAAGCAACATATAACTCAAAAGAAGTTCATTGAATGCTTTAGTATTGTTTTGGTATAAGTTTAATTTCAATGACATCAAGGAATTTTAGCAAATGGAATTTAGCATCATGAAAGCATTCATGTCCCCAGAGGGGACAGAAGTAACAAAACGCACTGTCATATTTAGTCTTTAAAGTATGTGTTATGATCAGAAAAATACCCCTTGCCAGTAATGTATACTTTCTCTGAAATTTAAGATTAGATTTTGATTACAAATTTGAAATATTAGATTATTTATATTTTATTTTATGGACATTTATATAATACATAATCCTTTCCCATTAGGTAACTATTTGGTGAATTTGAATAAAGTAAATAAATTGCACTGGGTTTTGACCCATGGGGAGGGGACTTAAAGTTTTCTGCTACTTTTCTCATCCTTCCACTTAAGTTAAATTCTAAAACATTTTATATTGGTTATAAACTATACCACAGTGTATAATAATTTTTCATTATAATTGTTGGATTTCTGTATTTATACTATCCTATTCTTTCTTCATATATTTTCTACATCTAATCTCACACATACATGTTTCAGGGTCTATCCCTTAATATTTACACTCAATTTCAACTGATTGGAAATTTAATTTAATTTTAATATTTAACTTATATCCATGCCTTTTACCTCTCTCTCATTATAGTTAGTATTTAATTCCTTCTCTGTTATCTCTACTTTTAAATCTTTTCTGAGATGCCAAAGACATCCTCCTGCTACCCACCTATGACATACTCAATACCTCAAATTAATACTTTTTTGTTTATTTCTTCAATGATTTTTGCAATATGGCCTCAATTTACTATCTGCAATTACAGTCCAATCCTCTGCAATCTTATGCTCTAGTCCAGATGGAATTCAGTGAACTATCAGATGTATAAGATGCACCTTAGGCAGGATAAAGATGCATTATAGGATGAACAGAGGGAGGCAGGGAACAGAGTACTGTGGGAGGAATCAATTTTGAGCAGTAGAAAGACAAAAAATACTAGAAAAACTCAGAATGTAAGAAGTTACTCTGAATCGGCAGTTACCTTACCCTAACCTTGCATCTTTGTGTGCAAACGTATCTGTCCCTCCAAAATTGATTCATGGTTTGGCATCTTTAACGTTGCTACCCAGATCATAGCTTTTTTTCTTAAACAACTTATGTTGGCATCTGATGCTAGTCCCACCCTCCACCCTACCCTATATTCCAGCTCCCTGTAATATTAAGATAGTCGTGCTGGCCTCCTCATCCTGGTTTTTATCTGTGCTGACAGCTCCCTCCAATCCTACTCTCTGACACAGCCAAAGTTGAACCCTGCCTCATAACTGCAACTACTCTCACTAAGTTGAGATCCCATTGATAATCAGCTCCTTTTATTATCTGATTGTGCTTCACTTATGATACTTTCGTTCATTCTCTTTCTGTTGAAACTCTACTCTTCCGGTTTCTGATAGTATATTATTTAAATTTTGTTAATTTTTCTCTATCTTCTATTTTCATGTTGTTTGTCTCCTTATCTTCCTCTTAAGTATTAGTGCCTCTTAGCTTTCTAAACTCTGCTCCATTTGCCCTCACTCTAAATATTTTTTATGAATTAGTTAATCCAATCTCATGGATTCAAATATCACCTGTGGGTTTGTTTATGTCTTCTAACTTCTTGCATATCCACATTATCGAGCTCAAACCCCTCCCTTCAAACCACTGAAATTGCTTTTGTCACTGTTGCTGACACCTTCTATGTTGCCAAATGCAGCAACTTCTTTTCTGTTCTCATCTTTCTCAGTCTCACAGTAGCATTTTCGCTCATTAGGCTTATCCTTTATTTTTGAAACACTTTTCTCTGGTTTTCTTTTGGCTTTCAGCCTTTTAAGCTAATGGCTACAACTTAGTTTTCTTTTCTAGTTGCTCTTCCTGTGTCCCGTAAATTGTGCATGCTTCAGGTATTTTTTCCGAGCCCTCTTTTCTTGTCTATATGAACTGTCTTCTTCATTGATCTCATTCCGTCCCATGGCCTTAAATCTCATATTCTAACGATATTCTAATGAAATATATTAAGTATGGAGCCAGGGAGGAGCTCAGAACTGAAGAGATAGATATAGATATAGATATAAGATGATCTTTGAAGTTATATGTATTACAGACATGCTGGAATCTAACTCATATCTTCTTCATTCTCTAATCTTGGCCTCTCACTCTTCCCCATCTCAGTTAATGGACCTATAACTATCTTCACAAGTATTCAAGCCAAAAGATTCATTCTTGGGTCAGCTCATTCCTTCCACTCTCTTATTCATCATCAGGTCCTGTTAGCTCAAGCCCCAAATATATACCTTGAATATTTCCACTTATTTCTATCACATGGTCATTACCTTGAGAAAAGCCACCACCATCTCCTGTTTGATACGGCAGACAATAATACTTTTCATCAGTATCAATTTCCCTAACTTGGGGGAGAATATACATCCCTGCTCCATTGAAGTCGGGTTTGATCATATGGTTGCTTTAGCAAATGAAATGTGAGCAGAAGTGAAACTTGCCACTCCCTAGAAGTTTTTTTTTTTTTTTTTTTAAGACTTTTTATAGCTACTTTATTTATTTATTTATTTATTTATTTTTGGCTGTGTTGGGTCTTCGGTTCGTGCGAGGGCTTTCTCTGGTTACGGCAAGTGGGGGCCACTCTTCATCGCGGTGCGGGGACCGCTCTTCATCGCGGTGCGCGGGCCTCTCACCGTCGCGGCCTCTCTTGTTGCGGAGCACAGGCTCCAGACGCGCACGCTCAGTAGTTGTGGCTCACGGGCCCAGCTGCTCCGTGGCATGTGGGATCTTCCGAGACCAGGGCTCGAACCCGTGTCCCCTGCATTAGCAGGCAGATTCTCAACCACTGCGCCACCAGGGAAGCCCCCTAGAAGTTTTAAGAGATAATTATGCTTTACCCTGTCTTTCTCCCTTTTGAAACAGTCATTGACAATGTATCAGAGAATGCATGCTTCATCAACCTGGATCCCAGCACAGGGATGGTGTGTATGTACACAGAAATCTCAACAACCCACAACAGAAATGCTGTGTGAGTGAAAAATAAACCTTTGTTGCTGGGAGTCACTGATACTCCCAGCAACAATCCGTTGGTGGTGGTGTTTATGACAGGATCGGCTGTGCTGTGCTGACCAGTGTAGCCGACTAAAGGCAATATGCCTTCAGCTGATATGCCTGCTTTCACATGTCTCCCACCATCCATTCCCCTTACTACAGTTAGTGTCATCTTTTGAATGAACACTAAGCCTTAACCCTTTCTTTCCCACTGTCTTTTCTTTTCCCCTAGAGTAGTATCGAAACTCTTTGTCATGGCCTCCATGGTCCTGCAGAGCCTGGCCCCTGCCTGCCTCTGAGACTTGTTCTCATACCACTCTCGGTTAATTCTCCACGTGCTATGCTTGTTTTCATTATTTCCCTGGATATGTTAAAGGTATTAATTAATGAGGGTCTCTGACTTTCCTGTTCTCAGTCTTCTCCTGGTTCCTCACATGGCTGTCAGTTTCTCATTCTTCGGGGATTACTCATCTCCCTAATGTCAGTTCTCCCCTTTCGGTGACCACCTCATCTATCACAGTTTCCCTCTGCCCTTCCCTTTCCATCACACAGCAGTTCAGATTTTCTGTGGGATTCTGAAGGTAACATGAAATATAGATGATAAAATGGAAGCTTGCACACTTCCCTGTATTTTTCTCTGTTAAGTGCCTAGGGGCTGTGGACCATGACTTTTTATCTCTGTATCTCTAATACTCAGGACAATAAAACAGACAACATACAGTAGGTGATAAATAAATGATTTGTTGAACTGAGTTAAATATCTCTATACATCCTTCCACTTTCATCTATTTCTGAATAGATTAAGGATAAAGACAGATAAGACCGATCAGTGAAGCTCCACAACAATTTTTGTCCTTGTGTAAATAAATGCCCTAAACAAAACTGCCTTCACTCCTCCCCATACACACCAAATGTCCTGGAATACTGACTGTTTCAGGTCATAATAATTCAAGTACTGGGTCTATGCCACTTGATCAATGGTGTCATGTTTTCTAATAGGAAAGGGAGTTTTTCCTTTCTCATATTATTTCTAAATTTTATTTTTGTCAAAGTAACAAATGCAGATGAAAAGATAATTTTTAAAAAAGCAAAACTTATAATTTAAAGCAATACATACTCATTTCATGTCTTCCCATCCTCAGGTCCATTCCCAGATTAACAAAATTAAACTATTTCTACTTTTATTTCATTTGCTGAGTACATTCATAATTAATATGGAAGAAGTGTGAGGCACTAAATAATCATCTTTCACAAAGGAGGTGGTAAGTCACATTTTCCTATCACTGCAGTATAAAAATAAATTGTTATAGATGTATTACTTGTACTGAACTTTACACTAGGTGAGTTTATAAATATTCTGAGAGGAAAGCAATGTAATGAATAAAAGAGTCACACAAAATAAGAGAAAAAGATAAACACAACAAAATAGTATAATTCCAATGCTGAAGGCTTGAGATAAAAACAACTTTGGAAATCAAAAATGAATTTCAGGGGCTTCCCTGGTGGCGCAGTGGTTGAGAATCTGCCTGCCAATGCAGGGGACACGGGTTCGAGCCCTGGTCTGGCAAGATCCCACATGCCGCGGAGCAACTAAGCCCGTGAGCCACAATTACTGAGCCTGCGCGTCTAGAGCCTGTGCTCTGCAACGAGAGACCGCGATAATGAGAGGCCCGCGCACCGCGATGAAGAGTGGCCCCCACTTGCTACAACTAGAGAAAGCCCTCACACAGAAACGAAGACCCAACACAGCCATAAATAAATAAATAAAAATTAAAAAAAAAAAGAATTTTAATAATAGGTGAAGTTCAAAAGAGACGATGTTCACTTATCTACACAAATACCTTAAAGAAGCTTCTTTCTGTCTAGGAACCTTTAACTTTACATATATTATCTCACTTAATATATACAAAAAAATTATTAAGAATGTACCAAATGATGAGATGTGTAATTATGCAAATGTGAAAACAAATTCACAGTCATTCAGTGACTAAGGAAACCCAGGAAATGGTGAAACCAGTCCACAAACTTAAGTGTTATGACTTCAGGTCTAATGCTCTTCCATTATAATAGCATTGTCTCTGAGCTCTGGGATATTTTTACTTTTATCATTTAACTGGCTAATCTAGAAATATGGAAATTTGGTTGGCATTCAGATATGATTTATTTGATTCTATTGGAAAACTGCAATTTTTTAAATTTGTTTTCTCCTTGCTGATATGAACTACACAAGCATTTTTCTCAACCTCAACCAATTCTCAATTAAAAAAGGGAAAAAGACTCAGAAAAATAATTATATATTATATACATGGGTACTAATGTTCAAGGGATTGTGAAAGAGAAGAAAATGTGAATATACAAGATTCTTCCTCTAATTAGACAATTCAAGCCTACTATGTCCATAAATCAATCTGAATACATTCTTTTGTTCTTCTATTTACCCAGTATGCAGATGTTATAAAGCAATTTTCCTATCTTAGTTTAGATATTATTTCAAACTCTGGTGTTTATGCAGTTCTCAAATATTAAAGTTAGTAGCAAAAAAAAGGAAGAGCTGAAAATCTTACAAATTCAGTCATAGAAAAAAATAGTGGATGATAGTTTATGCACTATTACACATATTAAAGACTGAAGGTAACTGCCAAACTCTGTACCTTGTATATAAATATCACACTTCTTTTAAAACAAGAAAACTGGTATAATCTAAATTGAGCTCTCCCCTAATTATTTTTTACAAAACAGTCCATCAGATATGATAATGAGAATATACACAAATTTTCTTTATTTAAAATCAAATGATAGCCACAGTAAATTTACATAGGTCAACTTAACTTTCGAATAAATTTAGTAGCTTACAAATTTTCAGATATGTTTACCACAATTAAGAACTTTGAGAGAAACAAAATACTTTGCTACATATCCTTGCCAGGTCACCTGCAACAGAAAAATCTCTTTTCATTCTCTTCTTATCTATACATAAAATACAGAAGTACCTACTGGCCAGTCCAGAATCCACAGCACTCTCTGCTCAGACATTTGCATTTAGACGTTTCTTACATTGTCACTTGTGACATATTTTGAGTAGTTATAGGATGTTTCATAAATTCATCACATTAAGCTCTGTCCTCCCAACTGAAACACAAACTTCCTGAGACCACTATTTTGTAACCTCTCAGAACCCATCAAAATTCCTCTCAAAAAGGTGATGAGGTGATGAATTTGTTTCAAAAGAGCTAGAGTACTTTAATATCTCCCCATACCACAAAATAATGTTTTCTCCACCTAATTTGTTTCATTAACAAAAAGATGCTGGATTTGAAATCAAGTTCTTAATTGTTCAAAATACCATTTATGTAAAAGCCAGATACAGCCTTTATTTTTTTCAAAAATGCTTGAGAATTTATTTTACCTTTATGCAATTGTTTTTAAGCATCTTTCCTTTTATATGGTGACAATTTTCTCTAACAATCCACATTTTTATATATAAAAAAGCAAAATTTTAAAGCATTTTAATACTGACCTTCTCAACACCTATCTTCAAAGCTACTTATTATTTATGTTAACTCCCTATTGCCATAATAACTTTTTCCTTTACCAGGACACTATACACTTTCAAAAGTAATTAACTGATATTATTTCTTTTACATAAATGAGATAATGCATATAAAACCCTACAAACAGTGACCAGTGTAAAGTAAAAACTAATAAATGATAAAAAATTATGGAGTTCTAACCCATAACTTGACTGCTTAATTTCTTTTCCAAAACACTAAACTCCAGAATAGTGTCCAGGGTGATTGAATAATTTTTTCTTTAAAAAAGTTAGAATAAGTACAAACAAGTTAATAATAATAATGCCTAGTTTATTGTTTCCAATTCTCCACCCTCAGCATATTTAACCTAAATAATTTATGCTTTTAAAGCAATAATTATTCTTTCATTTGAGAATGTGAGAAACAAAGAGATCCATTTCTAAAACACCCTCTATTTTACTCTTGTAATCAAATCTAATTCTCTTTATGTACATTCAGTACAGAACATGTTTCCATTTTATCTCAGTGAATTCACTAAGTGGATGAGAGCCACTGTCTAAACACTATTAAGAGCACTAATGCTTTATTAATCAGTTGTGCATTTATTTTGTCCTTTAAAGTGAAAGATCAATTAATTGAAGCAGTAATATCATATTCTAAATTGTTTTCCAACTGAGCAATGCTGAAAGAATTCAGTTCCATCAAGTTCTGTGTTCATCCTTCTTGAATTGTCAAGTAGACTATGACGAGCTATATATCAAAGATATACCTACATGTTCTTTTTCACAGATATTTGGAAAGATTTCTTTCTTTCAGAAAAGAATAAAGATATCTGATATCTAGAGCTTGCTTTTCTACAATTACCTCCTTTTATTAGCAATGTCTAAAGAGACAATTTAGAAAACAGTCTGTTTTGATTGACAACATTATTCATTGTGAGACTGAGGTGACAACCCGTAAGCATGCCAAAGAGTTCTTAGATAATTGAGTTCTTAGATAATAGAGTCCTCCCTTAATAAGTTAGATTCTTTACACATAGGTAAGATATAAAATTCTGAAAAACAGCACTCAGACACTTTTGCTTAGCTCTAATTGATCACATTGCTGCTTTGCTTGTGAATGTGGCTGGGGTTCTTGAAGGTGTTTAGCTTTGTTTTATTTTAAATTCATCAGTGGTATTGATTGAAAAAGAGCACTTTTCAAGGAATCAGAAAAAGTAAATTCAGTACTTAGTTGCCAACCATCTAGCTTTATCGAGTCCTCTGTGTACTCCTCTTAAAGAAATTTGGACTTTAACTTCCAGTTAGAATGTAGAAAAATGCCAATTTTTTTTTTTCTCACACAATAACAGCAGCAGAAAACCCAGACAAATAAAAATCATAATTTTATACTGCGCTGGCAAAGAACTCCTTGCCCCATTTTTCCAAGAGTGCCTACCAATCTAATGACTTGTTTGCTAAAAATTTGACTGCTAAGTGACAAATCGCAATGATTTAGTAGTCCTAACAAGTGGTTAGTGAATTCTATTAGTAATCCGGTTTATGGCTCGATAACCCACATTATGTTTATATAGACTTTCCCATACTGTAAAACACAAATTTGTATATATTTTCTGAGAGTGAAGGATGCAGGGCAACCTACTGGCCCAAAATATAAGGAGACAATCACCTGCAGGGAAAGGCAGGATGGAGTCACTTAACTGGGGAGCCATAGCTGCACACTGATGAGAAGAATTCAGCCACAGTAGTCAACAAATTAGTGGAGGCAACTGTGAACTAGTACAAAATAAAGCAAGAACTAGAAGCCAAAGATACAGCAGAATTTGGACATTCTCCCAGGCTATCCTGTTACAGACTCCACCAAGTGGTCTCAAAAGCCAATGTGCTGAGTGGGCTGACTTCTGGTCAGAAACCATGCAAGCTAGAAGACACTGGAGTAACCCTTTAAAGTGCTGAGGGGAATTAAAATTCAGCCAACATGAAATTCTTTACCCAGCAAAACTATGATTTCAAAAATGAAGCTGAAAGATAGACTTTCTTAATGAAACAAAAATTGCGGTAATTCCCAGTAGACTTACACCATAAAACTTTTAAAGGAAGTTTTTTCCCCTTTGGCCAAAGAAATATTATGTTACTATACAGAAACTAGAATCTACACACACACACACACACACACACACACACACACACAAAGATGAAAAACCATAAAAATTAAATAAATGAAGGTAAAATAAAAGGTATTGTTAATTTGATGTAAAAAATATCTATTGAAACAAAAATAGCAATGTGCTATAGGATATAGCACAGATAAATTAAAATGTACAGCAACAATAGCCTAAAAGATGGGAGGAAGGAACTGAGAATATACTGTAGTGAGAAACTCACACGAATCCACATAATAGTATTTGATGCTATACTCTGATTAATTAAAGATGCCTACCAGTAATCCTAGCATATATATTAAAAAACTTTGTTAGCAGTAAAAAATAAGAAATAGAAGATAAAATGTAATCATAGAATAGTGAATTAACTTGAGAGAAGACAGAAAAAAGGATAATAGAAACAAAAAGAAATGGAACATAAAGTAGCTAGCAAAATGCTAAATTTTTAATTCAACTGCTACAATAATAACTTTAAATATAAAGACTCTATATATCAATTAAACAGCAGTGATTGGAGGGTTACATAAAAAAACTGAAGCTCCTAGTATAGGCCACCTACAAGAAACACATTAAATTTAGATTTACTAAATTAGATAGATTAAAAGTAAAGAGGTCAAAAAAGATGTACCACACAAATATCAACAAAAGAAAGCTGTAGTAGCTACATTAATTTCAGACAAAGCAGCCTTCAGGACAAGGAATATTATCTGAGATATTGAGGGACATGATATATTGCACAAATATACAAATCTACAATTATATTTGGAGACTTCAACACCAATCTCTCAGTAATTGATAGAACAAGTAATCATGAAATCAGTAAGTGTATGATGATCTAAACAGCATTATCATTCAATATGACCTAATTGGCATTTATAGGAAGCTCCTCCACACAACAGAAGAATACATATACTTCTTAAGTGCACATGGAACATTCACGAAGATCATATTTGGGACCATAAAAGAAACCTTAAAACGTTTAAGAGTAGAAATCGTATAAAACATGTTCTCATGTCAGAATTGAATTAAACTAAAATATCAATAATAAGAAAAATTATCTGGAAAATCACCATGTATTTGGAAATTAAATCATATACTTCTAAATAACAAATGGGTCAAAGAGGAATTCTCAAGAAAAATCAAAACATGCTTTGAACTGAAAGAAAATGTAATCACAATGATACAATTAGGCACTGCTTTTAGAAGAAAACGTTTATAGCATTAAAATCTTGCATTAGAACAAAATAACCTAAGCTTCAGCTTAAGAACCTAGAATATTAAGAGCAAATTTAATGCAAAGAAAAATAAAAGGAGGGAAATACCAAAGATAAGGGGAGAAATCAATAAAATTAAGAACAAGAAAATAATACAGAAAACCAATGAACTTAAAGCCGGCTTCTTAAAAAGATCATGGACATTGGTAAACTTCTAAACAGATGACCAGTAAAAAGAAGATTAAACAAAAATGGCTAATAGCAGTATTGAAAGAGGACGTTGCTTCAGACCACACAGACACGAAAAGGAAAATAAGAGAATACTGTAACAACTCTATTGTCAGAAACTCTGACAAAATAGACCAATTCCTTGAGAAAACTACCATAACCTACTCAGGAAGAAATAGATAACCTGGATAATCTTATACCTATTACAGAAATTGAATGCATAATTTAAAACTTCCTGAAAATTAAATCAACAGTCCTTACACGGTTTAACAAGAGAATTTTACCAAATATTTAAAGAAATAATACAATCTCTATTTAGTCTGTTTCAGAAAACAGAAGAGGAGGGAATATTTCCCCCCCAAAATTATGAAGCCATCATTAAAACTAGACAAAGACATTGTAAGAAAAGGAAACTACAGACCAATATCCTTCATGAATATGGACACAGACATACTAAACAAAATAGTCTTATATTGAATTCAATCCTATTTTAGTCCTACTTTCATAAGGTTGCTCACATTATCTCAAATGGAGATTTAGATAGTCCACGAATTCTTCAGCCTCTCATTTATCAGTAGCCTTCTGGGTTACTGCTAAAGATGATTAATTTTCTCTCTGATAGAAAGGCCACCTAAGTATAAATATTTCCATGGTTTTATATATGGGATAGAGCACCTCACTTTTCATTCCACTCTTATCAATTAATAACTATTAAAACAAAGTAATATTTTCTTTTACATTCATTATATACATTTTTCTTATCACTGGCTAAATTTAAAAAGTACCACTTAAAAGCTGTCATTTATCAAAGAATGTCATGTCAAAAACTAGCTCTGTAAAATACAAACAGGGTTTTTTGCGGGAAAAAAAGAAGGGTAATTTTTTGTCAAATACATTTGGATAAAACAAAATGAAGCTGGATTGCTGAGAGTTTCTAATGGGTTTCTCTGAATGTTCCAAATGCTTATGTTACATATAGTCTTTGCAATGTTATTTGACAAATGAACCATTTGTATCTATACACTAGTTTTTATTGGTAATTGGAAGAAACCCAACTCAATGTAGATTAAAGAGGTGACGATGTATTAACTCATTTAACCAGGAAGTTCTGGGAGCTTTCAGGTACTGATAATTGAGGAGTTCAGACGCTATCATAAAACTGTTCTCTTTTCCATCTTTTTCTCCGTGACAATGGTGGCTTTTCAGGTGCTGTACTGTAACTGGCCAGGTCTGAGTCATGTACCTCTCCTGGTAAGTAAAAGCATCAACACCAATCAAACCATATTGAACATGTTATGTATTAGAAAGAAGGGTTCTGTTACCAGATGAAAGCAGGAAGGGGTTTTTGTTATAAAATAAACTTGGAGAAGATTTTACAATTTTTGTGAAAAGATGATACATTTTGAAGGATGAACATTTTTTCTATTGACATGTTGTACAGAATTTTAATTTAATAAAGTATACTTCTTAATAAATAATTCAGAGTTACCTATTTGAAGTTAGAGCACTGCATGTTGGATTATGTTTCTTTAATAAAACAAACTCGTTTACTTCTTTTGCTGTTTCCCTGCTGAGTTATGTTGGCAGAGCCTTGAAAGCTGAGTACTGTGATAGATGAGTACCATTCATCACCTAAACTATCAGTTACCACTCTTGTGCAGATCTCAGAGAAAACTCTTTATTAATTCTGAGAGAAGGAGAGACCTCTGTTTTACCCATCACTCTAGTCTTTTTGAGAAGCTAGAAAAAAGTAATCAAACTTATTTACAAGCCAATTTATTCATATGGGTGAACTGATTACTGCAAGAGCCTAATAATAATTGTCCTACTAAGCCTGTCGTCTATTTTACCTGATTATTTTAATAAACTTTCTTGAAACATAACTTACATACTATATACATACTTGCATATACTTCAAGTATTTAATTTTATGAGATTGGACAAGTTTATATATTTGTGTATCTACCAATACAATCAATTACATTGTAAAGAAAAACAACTAGGTTTCCAGTTCAAAATGGCAAGTGAGCATAAATATTTACTTGGCATCTCTTCAGAATCCTCAAGAGTAAGAGGTAAATCAAAAAAGGAAGAATAATTGGAAGGCATAGCCACACACAGATGACAGGAGCCTATTGAGACATGAAGCAAGCATTGAAGGCTCCATTTATGCCATCTGATGGGTTCAGTGGTAGAGTTCCCTTAATACAGAGCAACTCTCTGTTTTTAGTTGCCCAAATTAAAAATCCTGAATTCTTTTTTGATGCTTCTCATATTACATAATCTGTCCATCTGGATATCCTTGTTATTTCTACCTTCAAAATATACTCATAATCTAAATCTGAGAGGGAGAATATCAAGTTTCTCACCATTAAGTATGATGTTGGCTATAGAGTTTTTGCAGATGTTCTTTATCAAGCTGAGGAAGTTCTTATCTATTCTTAGTTTGCTGAGTTTTTACCATGAGTGGGTGTTGTATTGTGCAATGTTTTTCTGCATTGATTGATGTCAATGTTCAAATATTTGGGGATTTTCAAACTATCTTTCTGTTAATGGTCTCTAGTTTAATTCCAATATTTCCTAAGAACCTACTTTGTATAGTTTCTATTATTTTAAATGTGTTAAGGTTTACTCTATAGCCTAGAATGTGGTTGGTCTTAGGAAATGTTTCTTGTGCGATTGAGAAGAATAGATATTCTCCTGTTGTTAGATGAACAGATATTCTCCTGTTGTTAGATGGAGTATTGTTTTGGTGTCAAATAGATTAAGTTGATTGATAGTGCTGTTCAAGTCATCTATGTCCTTATGAATCATCTGCCTTTACAATCTATCAGTTACCGATGGAAAGGTGTTGAAGTCTCCAAACGTAACAGCAGATTTATCTATTTCTCCTTGTTGTTCTACCAGTTTTTGCCTTACATATTTTAAAAATCTTTTGTTAGGTACATACACACTTACGACTGTTAAGTCTTTTGGAGAGTTGACTCCTTTATCATCCTGCTATGACCTCTATTTCTTACAAATGTCCTTGCTCTGAACTCTATTTATTATGAAATTAGCATGGCTAATTTTTTTTTTTTTTTTTTTTTCTGTGTTCCACGATTTTCTCTTTGGTGTTCTGGGTTTTGTTTTTCCATCCTTTTTCTCTTTCCATTTCAATTTGGGAAGTTTCTATTGACCTATCATCAAGGTCATCAATTCTTTCTTTGGATATAATCTGTTGATGAATCCATCAAAGACATTTTTCCTTTCTGTTACAGTGTGATTTCTAGCATTTTCTTTTCTTAGAATTTCCACCTCTCTGCTTACATCATTTTATCTGTTCTTGCATGCTGTAGACTTTTTTCCATTGGAACCCTTAACATATTAATCATAGTTATTTTAACTTTTTGTCTGATAATTGTAACACCTGTGTTGTATCTGAGTCTGATTCTGATGCTTGCTTTGTCTCTTTAGACTGTGCTTTATCTTCTCTTTCTGCCTGCCTTGTAAACTTTTTGTTGAAAGCCAGACATGTTTTATTAGACAATAGTAATTAAGGTAAATAGACCACTGGTGTGAGGATTTATTTAAATCTGGCTAGGACTTCAGCTTAATGTTTTCAGTAGCTATGGGTGCCTAGTGTCCTTATTTTTGCCTTCCCTTTTGAGTTTGTGCCCTAAATACTACTCGTCAGAGACAGTCAGTGTCTTATAAGCTCTTTTAGCTGTAATCCATTATTATTATACTAAATCCTTGCTGATGTGGTAGTCAGGCATGGGAGAAACATTCAATAATTTTATGATTAAATCCAGTTGGTTAGTGAGCCTGTGTCTCAAGGGTATAACTTTCACAAGTGTTCCTTTAGTGTATACTTTTGCCCTCACCCCTACTCCCTTCCCTGGCTGCAGCATTCCCATTCAATTTCCTTGAAGCCTTGAGCCCTATTAACAATGTTTTAATTCCCTTCCTGCTGCTATCAGAACTCTGAAGAGATTTTTCTAGGTTCTTCGGTGTGGGAACCTGTTGGAATTCCTGGAAGAAAAACCCATGCCATGTGGGAATTCCCCTTAGTCTACAGACCCCCAGGGGTTTCTCACTCATGGTAGTCCTCAATGTCCAGCAATTCATGAAAGTGACCATTCTAGCATTCTTACTAGTATATGGCTCTAGGGGTGTTTTCTCCATGTAAACAGGTCTATGCTGTGTCTCTCTGGTTGCACCTGTCTCTCCAGTTTTTTGCATGGTAGTTTGCCTTGTGACCTCAGTGCACCGATGGATCCAAGAAAAGTCACTGATTTTCAGTTCATTCAGATTTTTATTTTAAGGATGAGGTTGATGACTTCCAATCTCTACATGTTAGAGCTGAAACTTGAACTAATTTTCTTAATGTAAAATAAACATTTTAGAAACTTGTCGAGCTAAATTTATTCCCTTCATCTCTGCATTCTCTTTTCATCTCTGATTTTTTTCCATTCCATCATTTATTTATTTGGGGGAATAATTTTGTTGAATACAGAACAACCAGTGTGAGCAATTTAATTCCATTTCTTGATATTAATCTTTTCCTACATCCCCTATATACTCTGTTCTCAACCTTTTATATATAGAATGGTTTATCAGACATATATTATACACTATTTATACTCATTCTTTCTTAAACATAGCTTCTGTTGGAGAACTCAGAATTATTTGTATTAATGAGCAATAGAAGTAAATAAGTATCTTTATTCCAAAGCTTTTTTTTTATTGTTAGATGGTGCAATTATGTTTATAACATTTTTCTTTTATTCCCCTAATTATTTTTTATTTGTATATAGCACACAGTTAGTGCTTATGAAATGAGAAAATATGTAGACAATAAAAACAATGCATTATAATGACAACTTTACCTGACTGAATGGAATAAAATCTTGAACACTGACAAATTTTTATTCACGTGTTCTGATTTTTCTGTCCATATTTAACCCAAAGATTGAAATTTCATTTATTCATGTATAATGTATCAGGTTATAGGCTACTTGGGGAAAAAATACTTGAATGTGATGGTTTTCTTTTTACAGTCCATGGCTTGGTATCTTTCACACGCACACAGTTGACAAATATTTTTATCAACTAAATTCTTATTTGAAAAATGCCGGGGGCTTCCCTGGTGGCGCAGTGGTTGAGAATCTGCCTGCCAATGCAGGAGGCACGGGTTCGAGCCCTGGTCTGGGAAGATCCCACATGCCGCGGAGCAACTAGGCCCGTGAGCCACAACTACTGAGCTTGCGCGTCTGGAGCCTGTGCTCTGCAACAAAAGAGGCCACGATAGTGAGAGGCCTGAGCACCGCGATGAAGAGTGGCCCCCACTTGCCACAACTAGAGAAAGCCCTCACACAGAAACGAAGACCCAACACAGCCATAAATAAATAAATAAATAATTTAAAAAAAAAAAAAAAAATGCCGAATTCCCAGAACCACCTTGTTACTGAATTCATTTACACTAAACAATTTTTGCCTGTGTTGTGAATTGATATGTTAACTCCTGTATATCTTAAGGATGTTAATTCAAATTACACGTCTGTATTGCCTTTCATAAGTTTAATTTCAGTCCACTCCATTTATTTTCATTGACAGAAACTTCCTATTACAATCTATTACAGGTGAAGCCAACCATATTTTTACACTTTCCTTTTTATCCCTCAGAGAGTAATCCTGTAGGCAATCTGGGAACAGCATTAGAAAATCTTATTTGATTGCACTTATCCTTTCCAGGTTACCATTATTATTACTATTATTTTGGAGTGTCTAGAATTTATAAACTCATATACTTTGAAGATACTCTCTTTTTCATTTGTAGGGCAAGGGTTAAGTACATAGATGACTTTCTTCTTCTGATTACCATCAGTGTAATCAGATAGTTGATTTGTATCCTAGAATTAATGTATCATTTTATCAATGCTTAATATATTCAGAAGTATACATTTAAAAATCCTTAGAATCTTGTCTTCATTTTTATCTTTGCAAAATTACTGCTGCTATAGAACAGAGAAAATTGAGAATTGACCATGAATCTAATAAGTGAATACTAAAATAAATGGAGTCTTATCCTTCTGAAAGTAGATGAAATGTAATATTCTGATATTTAAGTCATTTGACCAATTATTATTAGAATCTGCAAGAGGACAATCTGATTGTATTGATTTCATAATCATTGTAATTTAAAAAGGAAATAGTACATGTATAAATCATTCTTCAGTAATTAAAAAAAAAAGATGGCTTTACAGTTGAATTCTAACAGGATCTTCTTGAACAATGGGGGGAAAATAATGGGAAAATAGAAAAGATATTTCCTGGAATGCTGATCATAGAATGAGAAGTGCATAAACTATGTTTTCAGTTTATGTAAATATTATAGTCCAGTTTTTAATTGATACTAGGAAATTGCTGAATCTAGCGGTCTGCAATTAGTATTGTCTTACTAAATATAATTTATTCATTATCATCATTATCTCCAAATTACAGATTCCTACTTGATTTTACACACTACATAATGCTTAGACATAAATAGAAATTTATTAGACAGAAGTTTATTAGAAGTGAGGCTGTGAATACAAATATAATCTTGAGTGATGTAATAATTGCAAAAAAAATTACTTAAAAATTCCCTTTTATAGTTTGACCAGGACACTAGAGCTGTTTAGGTTTCTTCCCTCCCTCCCTCTTCCTTCCTTCCTTCCTTTTCTTCTTTCTTCCCCGCTTCCTTCCTTTTCTTCTTTCTTCCCCGCTTCCTTCCTTCCTTTCTTTTGCTGGATTATTTAGCTAGTTACTGAATGTTCTTGTAATTTGGCTTCTGAAGCCTAGGAAATAACTGAGATTCTATATATAGTTTGAGTTTTGGGTTTTGTTATTTTTTTTGTGATCAACAAAACTGCTGTTTTGAAGCAGAGGCTAACCTTACTTTTCTATACCTTATGTTACCAGTGAAGGAAGATTAATTTATGGTTTTTCTCCTCTCCATCACTATCTCAAATCAGATTTTATTTAGAACCAATCATGGTTTATATGTACACAATTATTCACATATTTACATGATTAATTTCCTTCTCTGATACTAGATTGCAAGATCTATGATGAGCTCTCTTTTTTTGGCTCAGGCTCCTGTTTGAATGTCCAGTGCCTAGCACAGGCCTTGTAAGTAACGGGCACTCAAAAATATTAAAATATTTAATAAATAATTAATTAAAACTAAATTAAATGCTGTAATAAAATCAATGATAATAAAAACTTTCAGGTCAGGTTAGATAATTGTCACAGAATTTAACTCATTTTACCGAATTCATTTATATTAGAAAAAATGTAGAATCACCATCCAATTCATTCATAACAGTGCTCAAATACTTCTCACCACCTCTTACTTACCCTCAGCCTTCAGTGTGGGTTACAATTTACACCTAAATTAACTTACTATTTTCTTATGGTTTTAAAGTATAACTCCAAAGAATTTAATTCTGCAAGACTCAAGATGTCATTATACTATAGACTTGGGAAACTGTCCCATGCCACCAAGTGTTAAGTGCTACTTTGGCAAATCGTTGTGTGGATGAATGAGAACATTTTCTCCAAACACTGGCATCAATTTAGAACAATGCTAAAGTTGTCAGAAGTTGTTTTCCATAAAAAATATAAATTTGTTAAATAGCAAGATAAGCACTAATTTAATACACTCTCATACACAAACACAGTAGCGTTCATTTACTTAAAATTCAAACACAGACAAAGCTGATGCTATATTGTGGGGAGATATATAAGTAACGGGAAAACAAATTCAAAATTAGAGATACTATTTATCTCTAGCAGGGTTGATGTTATCCTGGAGTGGCTCCTGAAAATTTCAAAATATGAGAGATGTTCTATTTCCCAAGCTTGCTGTTTGGTAACTGAGTGTTTGGGTCTTTGTTAGTATTTATAATTAGTATATATATTATCATTTCTTTTGTGTTCATGAACTTTTCCATAATCAAAAAAAATTTAAATAACTAACTATCCATTATAATTTGTGTAGTCCTGGCAAAATGTCTATGGTTACTACACAATTTCTTGGGAGTAAGAGAAAAGCATTTGGTTTTGAAAACTGCCTCAGTTCCTTAGAAATATTGGATTTAATACGAGAATGAAAAGTGAAAACAAAATCACTAATAAGCATGCTGCCCTGGGAGGAAATGTTCAGTTTAATCAACAGAAGAGAAAACCAACTGATATTAAGAGACAAAAAAATAAATTCATAGAGGATGATAGTCCTCTGAACCAAGAAAACATGAAAGATTAATTATGGCTTCTTGAAGGAGCAGTCAAAGAAATTTGGTCAAAAAACATGTATATATAACTGAGAAATCTAAAAAGGAGATATGACAATCTTTCTACTGCTTGTAGAAAATCATGCAAATTGAAATCCAGTATATTTTATAATTCATTTAAGTGATTTTTAAAATGGCACTTTATATTAAAATATGAGATATATTAAAATGATATAAATATCTTAAACAGTTATATGTGTATTTCTTGTGAAGTCACATGGACGATATTATTCGATTATTTGGTGCAATGTGTCAGCGATTTCTCTCGCTCTGGTGTGGTGGAGAGAAATACATTACCAGTATAGAACACTGTCATAAAATATTATCTGAGGACTTTTAGTTGTTGTTTTTGGTCTTACACATTATCCGTGGTATATTAGTCACATTTTTAAATATCTTAAGGTTCAAAGTTTTCTATAAATTAAGTCACCATTATATATAGTTATAAATATAAATCATTTATGGATGATATAGATATTTCATATAATTATTAAAAATAAGTCCTCATATAGATACACTGAGACAAGCAAACTAATTCACTAAGGTTTTTGTTTTGTTTTCTTGTGTGTGTGTGTGTGTGTGTGTGTGAATAAGTAACGGTTTTAGAATTTCTTAAATATTTCTCTAATTTATTTACTAATTAATCTAGAGAAAAAGTATAGCTCTAAAAATCATCACAGAATGTCTGGGAAATTACTTAACTAACACCAAATCTAGCAAATCAAACAAATCAAACAAATATAAACATACATATATACACTGCACAAGCAATGCAGTGAATAAAGCAAAAGGAATTATTGTCCTGTTTAGAGTTCAAGGATTGTAGTATGTACTCTTAAGGCAAGGACATATTGTGCTGACTCAAAACTAAATTTCTTTAGCTGATAGTATAAGAATGTGGCTCGTATTGATTTGTGTTTGAAAAAAAAATCATAAGATATTTCATTAAATGGATCCTAAAACAGTGAATTCAGGTACCACTACAGGTTTTTTGTTGAAATAAATTATTTTAAGTATAAAGTTATTCTTCAAAGCTGTTATGCTAGATCAATATTTTTAGGTTCATTATAGCCACACTATGAATTCAAGTAAAAAATAGGAAGAGAACATGGGCAAGAATCTGGTAAATGATAACAGTGGTAGAGGTAAAGCTCCCAAATGTGGTTATTAGCAGATGTCATGTGTTACTCGTTTCAATATCATTTTACATTTAACTGGCTAAAACAAGCCATTGTGAAATAAAGGATTTCTGGATTTGCACTTCGAGATTTTTATCATCACCACTGCTGTTAAACATGGCATCTAAAAAATGTGTCTGATTTAAATTAGGCATGTAAGGAATATTAGGATTCTTGAAGCAGAGCCATTACAAATCGATCTCTATAAATCTAAATTACTTGGTTACATTTTCACATATGTATTTCTATCTTAAGATAATACAATGATAAATGTAAATTCATCAAAATTACTTGGGGTGTAGTAGAGAGAACATAATATAATTAGACATAGATAGAACATTTATCTTCATTTAGTATCAAACATGGGCAAAGAACACATTATTTTTAAAAATATCAAAGTCACCATAATAAACTATACCTCTCCTTAAAGAAAAAGAAAAATAAGTTTCTCTTTCAGATTTCTCAAATTAAACATTCATAAATAATAGCAATATAAGGTTTTTTCCTAACCTCTTTCACCTTATCTTATCAAGTTGATAGTTTAGTCACCGATTGGATTAGAGCAGGAACCACCAGATGAATTAAATACCATGTGTGATAAAATGAAAGTCACAGTTATTATGTAGGAAATGAAAGGAGATGTCTCTCCCTGAAGAGTCTCAGGACTGTTGGCATGAGAGTTTGCCTGTTGCTCTCTCTTTCTGTCTCGTTTCCAATAGAATCCTGGGCTGTTTGAGACACACTCTGAGAGGCAAGATCACTGAAATATCCAAGGGGTGAAAATAAAATTTCCAGAATTCACTGATAAAGCAGCATCTACACTAATAATACAATGACCAAATAAATAACTGGTGTTCATAATTAAGCTTTTCCAACCAACATAAGGACATTGTCCTTACATTATCTGATCTCATTCCTCTGGGGTTGCAGCTGACTGTCAACTTGACTAATTGAAATTCCACTGCATTGCTGACTGTTGGGAGACTATGGGGGAACAAGCCATTGCGTATTTCTATTAGACTAGCAGATAATATAAACATGACATAAAATAGGTTCTTATAAAACACATCCCATTAACCTCTGAAAGGTTCAGGATAATGAAATCATGAAAAATATTAACTTTATTTTTCTTCAGGAACTGTTTTACAAAGCCCAACGCCTGGTGAATCAAATACAAACACACACACACACACTCTTCCTCTCTCTCCCCCCCCACACTTAAAACTGATTCATTTTTTAAATTTCACTCATTTTGAAATTGGCAATAAAAATAAAAACGAGCCCTCAAAATCTGACTTTTCTCTTATTTCTCCCGTTACTTTAATTTTTCCCAGTCTGCACCATTCATAGTGCTTCATGTAAAGCTCATGTTTCATATTTAGCTCAAATTATGTTATATGCAAAGTTAGTTAAATGGTGGAGATAGGACCTCTGAAAGTCCATTTCTCCACAAAAACAACGACAACACTGACAACAACTATCAAAATCAATACTTTTCAGAACTATGAAAATTAAGCAAAAGCTTGTAACAATCCAGAGAACGGTTAAATCTCAGTTAAAAAAAAAAAAGAAGAAGGAAAAAAGAACTTTGTGGCATTTTAACTTATCCTATTCCCATACTTTTCTTCTCAGCTCAGTGGTAGCCTTGCAAATCAACAGTTTTGTAAGTAAGGTAACTATGAAACCCAGAAACCTAGCAGTCACCATAAATAGCAAGATAGGTTTGGAGAGAACTCTCACCATTTGACATGGCTGGCAATTCCTTGTGAAGTTCCATTATCAGAATTTTGCTTTACTTGATCTGACTTAGAAATACCTTTGTTTGAACTGTGTTTGCACTGCCCTTTCTCTAGGACACTTGTTGAAAACAATCAGCAGCAGTGGTTTAACATCACTCTGAGCTGATATGTTACCTACTGGGGCTAACAACAGTCTGACCAAAAGTCTTAAAAGGACTAACTGAAAAAGATTTCCATAGGTAGCTTGCTAAAGCTCTGACATAGTCTTGGGATTATAAAGGTCACGTATAGGTGCAAGGCTGTGTGCATGTACAGGAAAGTGCTGAGAAGAGCCTAAATTTTCACTTGTGGCTGACCTTGAGGGTCTGTGCAAGCAGAAGATGAAGGCTAAGCTGGAGTTGTACACTTCCTACTAGAACATTAAAAAGCATTCCCCACAGCCTGCAGAGCTCCCAGGCAAAGATGGGAGACTTACTGGTTCAAAGTATTTAAAGATATCCCTATCTAATCACTGTCTGACCACTAAATAATCAAGCATAGATGTCAGTGGCTGCACTTGACAAAGAATAGAGGCTATAAAGAATTAGTCCAGGAAAAGTGTTAAACAAATAATTATCATCAATAAACTCTTCAATGACAACAACAGCCAACAATAATCACAAACCCAAACAAATTACGTAAAATATGATTTCCATGGATGCCCCATTCTATTGTTTAAAATATCCAATGTTCAACAAAAAAAACATGAAATGCATAAAGAAACAAGAGTGTGGCCTATACCCAAGGAAAAAAAGAAAGCTGTTTCTGAGGAATCCTAGATGTAGAATTTATAACAGAAAGAGTTTAAGTGAACTATTATAAATATGCTCAAATAACTAAAGAAAGCATATCTAGAAAATTAAAGGAGTATGAGAATAATGCTTCAACAAATAGAGAATAGCAATAAATACATAAAAATTTTAAAAAGAATAATACATAAATTCTTGAGTTTAAATGTACAATAACAGTAATGAAAAAATCACTAGAGAAATTTAACAGCAGATTTGAATTGGCAGAAGAAAGAATCAGCTAACATGAAGATATATTTATTAAGGTTATCTAGCAGAACACAGAAATAAGAAAAGTTACAGATGAATGAACACAGTTTCAGAGACCTGAGAGACACCATCAAGTATGCCCACCTATGTACAATGGGAATCTCATAAGAGAGGAGAGAAAGAGGCAGAAAGTTTATTTGAAGAAATTATGGCCAATAAAGTCAAAAATTTAGTGAATATAATTAATCTGCCCATCTACAAATCTTAACAAATTCCAATTGGAATAAACTCAAAGAATTATACACCTTGTTGCATCACAGTTGAACTGTCAAAACTAAAAATAGAACCTTGAAAGTAACGGGAGATAGTGACTCATCAAATATGAGGGACCTTCAATGAGAAAAACAGTTGAATTCCTTCCAGAAATCATGAAGACCAGAGGCATAGTATGGCAGAGTCAAACTGCTAAAGGAAAAAAAGACTGTCATCTAAGAATTCTATATCCAGCAAAACTATTCCTAATATATGAACAATAAATTAAGCTATTATCAGATCAACAACAAATGAGAGAAACTGTCACCAGCAGACATTTTTTATAATAAATAATGAGAGTCCTTCAGCCTGAATTAAAAAAAGAAAAACACTAGACCGTGATTCAAACCTACATCAAAAGAGCACTGGTAAAAATAACTACATAGTTAACTATTAAAAAGAGTATAGACATTATATTTATAATTCTCTTCTCTGATATAGAAGACAACTACATAAAGCAATAAATATAAAACTGTATTAATGGCTTTATAATGTATAAAGATGTAACCTGTATGGCAATAATACCATAAAAGAGGGGAGCAGAGCTATATTGGAGCAAAATTTTGTATACTATGGAAATTAAGTAGATGTTAATTCAAACTAGATTGCTTTAAATTAAGATGTTAATTGTAATCCCCATGGGGATTACATTTAGGTAATTAGGTAACTTTAAATATAGTAAAGGAAACACGGAATTAAAATGGCACTGTAAAGTTAGGAAATCAGTCATAAGACTACCTCACTTCTAAAACCAGTTACAAATTCAGGGATCCACAACACTACTCTCAGCTTGATAATTCACTAGAAGCCCTCACAGAACTCACCAAAAGCAGTTATACTCACTGCTACAGTTTATTACAGTACAAAGATATAGATTAAAATTAACTAAGGGAAGAGACACATGGGGAAGAGTCTAGGAGAGTTCCAAATAGGGAGCTTCCAGTTTTCCTGTCCCAGCAGAGTCATGGAGAGCGTTGACTCCTAGCAACAATGTGTGGCAGACAATATGCATGCATCACTGCCAACCAGGAATGCTCACTGGAGCCAGGGAGCCCAGAGTTTTTATTGGTGCTTTGTCATGTAGATGTGGCTGATTACCTGCAGCTAATCTTTGCCTCCAGCCCCTCCAGAGGTCAAGCTGATACTTCATGCCCCAAAATCCTCACAGTAAATCACGTTGTTACTATCTTCTGTGGCTCAAAGTCCCCACATAAACAAATACACTATTATCAAGCCATACATTCCAAGGGCTTAGATATTATCTCCCAGGAACTAAGGGCAGAGGCCAGATCTCTCTTTGGGTAAAATTAATTTTTTTTCACACAATGTACTAAACAACATCTATTTAACACAAAGGAAAGCAGTAAAGGAGGAAAAGAGAAAAAAAATGATATAATACACATAGAAAATATATAGCAAATGGATGACACAAATATAATCTTTTCAGTAATTAAACGTAAATGGAGTAAACACTCCAACTAAAGGCTGGGGAATGGCAGAATGATTAAAAACCATTATACAACTATATACTGTCTTCCAGAGACATACTTTAGATTCAAAGACATATAGATTGAGTATAATAAGATGGATAAGAATATACCATGCAATCTGTAACCAGAAGAGGGTTGGTATGGCTATATTAATATCAGACTTCACTAATATCATAGTCTTTATGACAAAAAGTATTACAAGAGACAAAGGAAATCTTATAATGATAAAAGGGTCTTTAGGAAAACATAACAGTTACAAACAATATATGCATCTAAATGTGGCCACGTGGTTGATTCCAGTCAATAAGCTGTTAGTGGAAGTAACATGAGTTATTCCCAGGCAAAGCATCTATAAAACTGTTGGTGTAAGTCTCCAGACATCTCACTTTTCTTTGTGCTGTAGAGGCCATCAAAGTTTAACATAGTGGGTTCTCCATTATTCTGGGTCTAGAAAGATACAGAGGAATTTGGCAACTCTGCTATTTTCTCTGTATGAAAGTGGACAAGTTAATTAACATCTCAGATCCTCAATTTCCTTGAGTGTAAGATACAGATAATAATGTTTGAATATGTATCTAAAACTGTTAATACTTTTAAAGTAAGACATGCATATTCAAATATATAGGCGATAAGTACCATTTTTTAGAAAATTCTGTGGCCTTGTTTTCCCCAACCTTTGTGGAAATTCCTATAATTTTTACTTATCAATACATAGCAAGGCAGAAATATTAATTTCCAGCTTCCTCAAGTCTCAAAGTATCAGCTCTCTTACTTTAAGTCTACAATTTTTCTGTATACCCGAAAAAAGAAGAAGAAAAAAGATCTTTAATCTAATGATGTCTAGCCCAAATTAAACCTTATGCAAGTACCTGAATGCACCAGCACACTTTTTGTGTTGTTTGTCTTAGCTCATTAATTAAAAAAAAAAATTTAATAGTATATATTGTGTGTCTACTGAGTGCAGAGGAGTCTACAAGACCCTGGGCATACAAAGACTCCATCCTTTCCTGGAAAGTTTCACCTTCTAAAGGGAAGCAGAGATGGCAAATACTAAACCAAAAATCATAATAGAACTTAATAGCCCTGTGATAGAGGTAAGCAATGTGCTCAACTTCCTTCAGGAAGTGAACGTCTAAAGAAGTGCTATAGATGTCTTTATTATGCCTAAAGATATGGATATCGATAAAATGGTGTTTTCAGAGAAGGACCAAAAAAAAAAAAATCAAAGGGTTGAATATAAGCTAAATACTGGTATGTGGAAGAGTGGTGAAAACTGATGCAACAGATATTTTAGATTCCACATCATGTGGGCTTCATATTTAAGGTCACGGAGTAGAAGATTTTAAGCTTAAGAGTGATGTGGCTGTATTTACATTTAGAAAAATCACTATGGTAACAGAGTGTAAGCCTTCCAGTCATGCATGCAACCTTTCGTTCATTCATTCACTCATATATGTATTCAAAACGTGAGTGACTATTTATTACCTCTTATTGTGTAGCTCAATGTAACACATGATGAAGGTACAGTAAAAGCAAAACAAGCATTCATTCTCTCTCTGTTCATCCTCCTCTTTCTCTCTGCCCCTCCCTCTCTCTCACTGAGCTTATTGAGAAGTACCAAAGACTGATTGTAAACAAAGACAGATAATATACAATTGAGTAGATGAATACAACAAATTATATAAGAAATTATGACAGTTTGAATAAATCTTTAGTAGTAGTAATGGAGAGAATAGTAGTATTGGAGAATATACTGGAGGTTGAAGTTTTGTGACATGGGGACAGACTGGAAGAATTCAGATACCATAGGCCGTATACTGTATGATTCCATTCATATGAAATGTCCAGAATAGGAAAATCCACAGGGAGAGAAATTAGTCATTTCCAGTGGCCATGGGGGAGGGGAAAGTGGGGTGTGACTGCTAATAGGTATGGGATTTTGGTGGGGGGTGGTAAATATTCTAAATTTAGATGGCAGTGATGATGCACAAATTTGTGATTACATTAAAAAACACTGAATTCTATACTTTCAAAAGGTGAGCTTTATAGTATGTGAGTTATAGCTCAATGAAGCTATTATGAAGATAGAATGCTTTAATATTGCTAGTGTTTGAATATAACATTTTAGGAATGAGTGTGATTATTACATATGTCTGATTTTCCAGTATTATCACCAAATAACTCTTTAGGAAAAAAAATCTCTGGATCTTGAATATAATTCTTTTGTAAGTTGTCCTTTTCAAAGGAATGTCTTCAAGAGGACTTATGGCCTCTTGTGAATTGTCCTTACAGACAATATTTATTTTTGTTTTTTTAAGAAGAATAAAAGTATATAAATCCCCAAAGCTGGTTTTCAATTGGATGGTGATAAAACCTATATACTATTTTTCTCCTTGCTGTGCAAATATTTTAAGCCATTCTAGCGTGCTCTATGCAGTAATATTTCATTCACAATGGAAGATAATACCTGTCCAGAGCTTAGTTTTCCAAAGTTCTGGGTAGTCCTCCAAACTGCTGTATATTCTAAGAACAAGTCTTTTATTAGAAGATTTATGCTAATAATATTGAATTAGTTTGGGTTTTCTTCCCAAAAAATGAGTGAGAGATTTGGAGTTTTTACTAGCCTCAAAAAGTTATTTTCAAAGAAAGTGATATTTTTGCTTATATGCTTCAGTAACTTTAAATTAAGGCAGTGGGGAATTTAAAATGCTGGAAAAAAAGCTCAGCAAGAAATAACAATAAAAGACTAGCCACATGAAAGCACTGCAAGGGAAGCCATTGGGATATAATTATTACTCACATTATTATAGTAGGTAGGTTATATGAGAGAGTGGTAACATCACATGGTAGGAAAGTCCATGAGGGCACAGGATGACAAATCATTAGGAAAAAACACATCATTTGCACCCGTTATTCTTTATGTATGTTTTTCACTTAAAGAACTGAAATGAAATTTAAATCAGTATTTCACAGGTGCCAATTTTGCCTTCATATAATATTTAGACCCTTTATTTTCCATAAAGTAAAAATTTGCTTAAATTACACATGAAAATCCTTATTTCTGTGACTGTACTGTTATGCATTTGTTTTAAATGCAGAAGTTTTTTTTCTTATATCCATATACAGCAGAACCCAATTTTTTATTCATACTGAAATAATATAGCTACCATGTTTTAGAACAGAGAAACAGGGATACAAATGTATAATATTCACATAGTAAAAAAATGGACCTAAGTATTACTAACTGCTGTGAGAATTATCCTTTCACCATCCACACATAGAAAATAGGACAATATATGTGAAATGATGAAATGATAGTCTTCTGTCATTGGGCAACAAGTAGTGAATTCTGAAGGAAAAGGGAGCAAGAAAGGTGAGTCTCATATTTTCATATTTGCCTCAGCTTACTGCCTAAGGCAGTTTCCAAATTTAGACAAAATAGAATGAAGAAAGATGAACAGAAACTCTAAACCTATGGAACAGCTTCAAATGAACAAACATACATGAAATGGGAAACCAAGGAGAGGAGAGGAGAGAGAGAGAAAGACGCAGGACAGCATTTTTTTACACCTTAAGTATATACATTTATATGTCAATCATACATCAATAAAGCTGGAAAAAATTAGAATCTTTGCTAAGGATAGCCCAGGATAGAAATAATAACAGGAAATTAGTTAATGAGTTTTTCATCATTTTCTTTTGACATAGAGATCAGATGTGATCTGAAAATGGAAATATGTATCAAAGAAGTCTCTCTGATAGTTTGGGTTTTCACTGTTTGTGCTCTTTTGGGTCTTTGATTCATCCTGAAACACAAAGTTTCCTTTGTAGAATTTATTAGAGCTGATGCGTCCTATCTTCTATCCCCTTAGCATCTGGAAACGCAACACAGGACTCCAAAGCTATTGTTGAGTGTAAGATTAGGTGATTAACAGCCACTCAGAATGTGTGCCACTTCGTATCTTTCTTTGCTTGGAAGGTGAAGCTTTCGTGTTGTAATGAAGACAACAAGCCCAAGTCTTGCTCTATTTCCAGCAGTGTGGCTCTGCACTGCAACTTACTTCTCAGCCCTCTGATATTTGCTGCAGGAGCATCAAGATGCCCAATGGATGGCTACTTGCATCTTGGCATCAAAGGGCAAAACCATGGGAGACAGCTGCTACCAGCCTCAACATCCTTCCCTTTCTGAGGCTGAAAAACCAGCAGTAGGCATCTCGGGTGGCTTCCAGCCTCAAAAGCATGGACACGAACCCGGAATGTTTTGTGTCATCTTGGTGTGCAAAACAACATAAGGCTAAACAGGTACTGTTAATCTGGTAGGCAGTTGTTTCCAGTGAATCTTTATTTTCTGAAGTAAAATGAGGAATTAAAATTAAAAAAAAAAACTATAACCTAATCCAAGCTTATGATAATTTTCCGCTATGTTTTCTTCTAAGAGTTTTATAGGTTTTGCTATTACATTTAGGTCTTTAATCCATATTGAGTTAATTTTTGTATGTGGTGTGAGGCAGGGGTCCAGCTTCATTCTTTTGCATGTGATTAATCCAGCTGTTCCAGCAACATTTGTTGAAGAGAATATTCCTTCCCCATTGAATTATCTTGGCACTCTAGTCAAAGATCAACTGACTGTAATTGTGAGGGTTTATTTCTGGATTCTCAATCCAGTCCATTGGTCTGTGTCTATCCTTATGTCACCACCACACTGTTTTAATTAATGAGACTTTGCAGTCAGTTTTGAGAACAGGAAGTATGAGTCTTCCAATTTTGTTTTTATTTTTCAAGATTGGTTTGGCTATTCCAGGTTATCTTCTTGTATTAAAAAAAATTTTTTAATATGTAGTTCTAGTGGCTCTCAATTAGGGGTCATCTGTCCCCAATTCCAGGGGTATTTAGCAGTGTCTGGAGACATGTTTGGAATCCTTATCTAAGTAGATAAAATAGTATCATTTTAATTTACTGAATTGTTAAAGTATAAGTTGCCTTCCATGAAAGGACTGAGAAAAACTTGAACTTGAAGCATTTGAACACATGCTAAAGACAGTGCAATTCCATGATGATGGGCACAGGGGACATTGTTTAGGGACACAATTTTGTTGACAGAGCTATACACATGACTCACACCCTTTTTTCTCTTTATAGGCTACATCTCCACTGGATATATTATAGATTTAAATACCTGTTGACCTTCTGGGTGTCTGGGGAGTTGGCAGTTCTGAGAGTAGGAGCTGGTAGAGGTGGCCTGGTGGGGGTCAGTGACCTCGCTGCTGTGTAAAAGCAGTTGGGACTTGAGTCTCCAGAGGTTGCTGTAGTGCCCCAACTCCTAGGAGCCAGGGGATCCAGCAGGTGGGTGTTGTAGGGGCAAAATGGTGGGTTGCTGTGGACTGGAGTTAAGGCCCTAGCCCTGGAATTCTGCCTCCTTCCCAGCAGAGAATCTGGACGTTGCTGGTGCTATCCCTGCAGCAGGCAGGCAGTTGGCAAACAGGGACAGCTGGCTATCATGCTCCCACTCATCCTCTCAGACAGTGTCCCTCCAGGAGCAGAGGCTTCTGTTCAGAGGCGCAGCCCAGGCACAAGGAAGGAACCACCCCATTTCTCATCAAGGGCTTAAATTCAGATGGCCCGGGCTCCTGCTCTCACAGTCCCAGCTCTCAATAAGGACAGATTCCTTGGCAAACTTCCATCTCCCTGTCTCTCACTGCCTCAGGGCCTTACAAGGTCTGGATCTGGCACAAGGGTCTAGGTGCTCTTCCAAGGGTGGAGGCCCAGAAGAGCTGGGTACCTGCCCCAGGGATGCAGAGGGACCTCTCTGCACTCAGGAGTGATCATGATGGTCCCTGAGACCCACACTGCTTTTTGGTGTCATGGAGACCGAAGTCTCAGCTTCCTGTAACTCTCTCAGCATCAGAGAGAATGTACCCCACGACGGAATATGGGAGATCCTAGTGGCCTCCAAGCTTCCAGACCCTGCCACAAGTGGGGATTGAGGGGGTCCCAGACTGGTGTATCTTGGTGGGTAATCTCAGGGTTCTATTATTTCAGCACTTGGGATCTAGACCACATTGGTCCATAATGCCTCCACTTCATGGAAGGATTTGTCATCTAGTTCAACTACACAGTTGTTCCTAATATAAAAACATTATCATATTGTTCAAGGTGTTAGTCTGTGATTTGGAGGTCAAAGAAAGAGAGATCACCTTGAACTACAGACATGTAGGGAATATGCAAAACTGTGTTTCCCTGCTCTCTTGGCAGAATTGTAAAATATATACTTGCTTTCATTGTGATGCACAACCTAATAGCAGCAGAGATAAGTACAATACATTCAGATCCCACCTGCATCCAATCATTAAAGGCTCCTGATATTTACCAAAAGAACCTGTCATTTACAAAATGAAAAACTGGCTTATGTCAGTTTGTAACAGCCAATTACAAATATATAGACAGTCATAAGCAGTGTTTCACTTGACAGTAAATATCTCTGCTTTCTATTTCAAGATTTTACCATAGATTTTTAAAAAAGTATCAGGATTGTATCTATTTACAGCTATCTGTAAATATGAACAGGTAAATATGAATAGGCTAGGCAGCATAGTAATCATCACAAAGAGCTAATTACCTACAATAATAAATGGTGGTACAGAAGAAGAGAAGAGGAAATGCATAACAGATTCAATGGTAGGACTTTTACTTCCAACCATGATGGACTAACAAAGACTGGATTGTCCCAAGTGCTTTAAAATACTAGAAAACTGGTGGCTTCCCTGGTGGCACAGTGGTTGAGAGTCTGCCTGCCAATGCAGGGGACACGGGTTCGAGACCGCGGAGCAACTAAGCCCGTGCGGCACAGCTACTGAGCCTGCGCGTCTGGAGCCCATGCTCCGCAACGGGAGAGGCCGCGACAATGAGAGGCCCGCGCACCGCGATGAAGAGTGGCCCCCACTTGCCGCAACTAGAGAAAGCCCTCGCACAGAAACGAAGACCCAACACAGCCAAAAATAAATAAATAAATAAAATTTTAAAAAATACTAGAAAACTGAACAGTAGGTATGCAATAATGATTTTCATACGTGTGACAATAGGTAAGACAGGTCTGTGATCTCTGAGTGAAGGGAAACAAAGGAGGTTAGCCTTGTGCAGGGAGGGGAAATGCAAATAGAATCCAGAGATCTTATTCTGTTGAAGAGATCAGTATCAGAATTCAGGCAGCCTAACGCAGACAGAACTGGGGGGGCAGAATACTGGAAAAAAGGGAGTTACACAGATATTCAAACGGGCCTACTCAAGTTTTAGTTGAGTATTAATATGGCTATATATAAAAATAAATTACACAAGGGCAGGGAGAAAATTACTTGATGCAGTAGGATTATCATTTCCTGGAGCTCACACAGGGCTGGGAAGAATTTATCTTCCCATCAGCCAGAATAGAAAGACCTCCTAACCCATAGATCATGCAAGGTTTGAGAAAGTTATTAAATTAATAATGGGGCTTAATTATGTCCACAGTAACAGCTGATCTGTACTCACTCTAACAAATTTTAAAGCAAGCCTTGAAAGGATTCAACTGATCCAAGTAACTTAATTGCATCCCAAGCAAAATCCAACAGAATTTAGAGGAATACAACAAAATCCAGCACTCAGATTTAAGATTCACAATGCTCAGCACTCAATCACCAATTACCAGGTATATCAGTCAGTGAGTCAGTGTTCCACCAAAGGAGTAGAACAAGTAGGAAATCAACCTATTATATATATTATTTATTTATTTATATATTCACATATAAATAGTGTTATATATAATAAATATATTTTATAAGGGATTAAATTATATAATTATGAAATCTGGCTAAGCAGTTTCTTCAAGCTTGTCTCTACACATAATGCTGGAGCCCAAAATTCCATAGGCAGGCAAGCAGACAGAAAGGGAAGCTTACAAACAGTCTGGAGTCCCATGTGATCAGAATGACACCCATGCCCATTCTCATTGCCTCTGACCCTAGAGACAAGGAAAATAGTATCTTGTACAATCCAGGACCATTTATCCCAGAGCTGAATGCACACCGTTAGTCAGGAGTCAGAGAAACTGAAGGAATATCCAGGGGGAAAGGAAAGTCATTGAAGACCCAGCTGCTGCTTTACACCAACAGTGTGAGTCAGCAGATCACTAACAACATGAGTGTGCCACCAAATGGTTGCTGTCTCCATTTTGCCCCCCAACTCCAAAATCTATAATATCTACTGTTGCATAACAATATTACCATGAACTTAGTGGCTTAAAACAACACATGTGTCTTCTCACTGTTTCTCTGGGTCAGGAGTCCAGACTTGGCTTATCTGGATCCCCTGAAGAGATGCAATCAAGGTGTCAGTGAGGGCTAGTTTCTCATCCAGAGGCTCTACTGGAGAAGGAGTCACTGCCCCACTTGTGCGGTGTCTGGCAACATTCAGTTCCTTGTGGTTGTCATATTAATAGCTTCAGGTTTTTTCCTGTCTTCTCAACTGGCGGGAGGTTACGCTCAATCCCTACAGGCTGACCATAGTTTCTCACCACGTGGGGCTTCCTAACATGCTGCATGCTTCCTCACAGACAGAAAGAGAGACAGAGAGAAAGAGAGAACTCAGAGAGAGAGAGACAACTCAAAGAGAGAGAGAACTCAAAGAGAGAACTCAGCAAGAAAGCTACCATTTTATGTAACATAATTCTACGTAAATAGTCATGTATATCTTGTTACCTTGGCTGTATTCTACTGGTTAAAAGCAAACCACAGGACTCATCCACACTGACAAGGAGGAGATCACACAAAAGCATGAACACTGGAAAGTGGTGATTGTGAGGGCTACCTCAAGAGTATCTCTATCACACTGCACATGCAAATGCATAGGAAAATATGGTTAATAATTAGGAGGAAAAACACAGTAAAAATGCCAGATTTAATGGAGTTAGGAAATTAGGACACTTAAAAGAACTATTATCAATATATACATGTACTACATATATTCAAATGGCTAGAGGAAAAAGTGATCATGGTTATGACCAAGAAACAAGAAACAATTTTTAGGAGTTGCATGGTTTCAGGTCTCACGTTCAAGTCTTTAATTCATTCTAAGCTATTTTTGGGGGTATAATGTAAGTTAGTGGTCCAGTTTCATTCATTTGCATGTGGGTGTTCAGTTTTCCCAACACCATTTATTTGAGAAACTGTCCCTTCCCCATTGTATATTTTTGGCTCCTTTGTCGTTAATTAACTGTCCATATATATGTGGGTGTATTTCTGGGCTATTCTGTTCCATGTGTCTGTTTTTAATGCCAATATTGTACTGTTTTTATTACTACAGCTTTGTAACATAGTTTAAAATCAGAGAGCATGATGCCTCTAGCTTTGTTCTTCTTTCTCAAGATTGCTTTGTCTACTGGGGGTCTTTTGTGGTTCCAAAAAGATTATTTTTAAAATAGGAAAAAGATCTATTCTAGTTTTGGACTTTTTAGTAGGCTAAAATTTACTTGAAACATATTTGCCATTCATATTAAATTTAATTTCTAACATAACAGAATCTCAGATTATTAGTATTACCAAAAAACTCCTTTGGAGAACATCTTGTCCACTAATATAATTCAAATTAATATATCCATTGCCTCTTTATCTCCATAAAATTGTTTCTTCAATTGATGTAAAAAACGTATGGCTGGTTTCAATTTGTAGTTTTGATAACACTACATCTACATCTCTCTTTTTTCTTTTTTTTTTAAAATTTTTTTTTAATGCTATTCTTGTCTGCTTACATTCTTTTTATGTATGTATGTATGTATGTATGTATGGCTTTGGTTTCTGTGCGAGGGCTTTCTTTAGTTGTGGCAAGCGGGGGCCACTCTTCATCGCGGTGCGCGGGCCTCTCACTATCGCGGCCTCTCTTGTTGCGGAGCACAGGCTCCAAACGCGCAGGCTCAGTAATTGTGGCTCACGGGCCGAGTTGCTCCGCGGCATGTGGGATCTTCCCAGACCAGGGCTCGAACCCGCGTGCCCTGCATTGGCAGGCAGATTCTCAACCACTGCGCCACCAGGGAAGCCCCATCTCTCTTTTTTTAAAAAAATATAATGTTATTATTTCTTTTAGTAGATGAGTAAGTGAGAATTCTAGAAGTAAATCATTTGCTCCTGCCACATGTTTGGGGAAAGAAATAGATTCAAACAAGTCTGTATGACACTGAATCCTGTGCTTTTTCCAGAACACTGTTTTACATCACTGCTATGTCTATAAAAGCAAAACAACTGTATAAATATGTTCTCACAAAGACAGTTACTTGCATGCTGTACAAGTATAAATGCTTCATACTTCCAATTAATATTGGTCCAGCAAACACTTACTGAGGGTCCATAATGTTCAAGCATTATGCTAATTCCAGTAGTTCTGCTTTATGCCTTTGACTAATTTAGAATTTGTTAATGTCCAACTTAACTGTAGAAGTACCAGAATCATAAGACATTTTGAAAAATTAACTCACAACCCTCTTAAATAATTTAGTGGCTCATTACTTAATGGAATATCTTACTCAGCAAGGAAAATTTGATCAAATGAATCATGAGATAAGACATCATATATGTCCCATTTTCCTTAATGATAATTTCTAACACTTTAAGTTTTCAAATTCTTTTTGATTTCTTATTCTGATTATCTATTCTTTCAGTGAAATAAGATAACGAAAGGTGAAACTGAAGCTCAGGGCTGTATGTGATTTGCTATCCATCACAATATACTTTAATGGTTGGCTAAACAAAAGTAAAAACCCAGATTCCATGGGCCTTAACCCAATGAGATTTTTACATTTATTCCACAGAGACATGATTTCTTAGGTAAATGGATCATCTTTTTATTAAAATTTCTTTAATGTCCCACAGGTTTTGCAGTTTTATATATATTGATAATTGAACTTGATTCTCATATCTAGGTTCAATCTTACTATGGTGTCAAGTAAAAAAAAAATCTTCAATAAAGAACTTTAAAAAAGAAAATAAAACCTTACATCCACCTGTAGGTATTTCACTTTTCATAAATAACACTTTGGATAACAGAATTTATTTAATTTTAGACACTTCCATCATTGAAAAGTTGTCATCTATAAATATCTAAACAAAACAAGAAAGTAGTAATATTTCTCTCAAGTCCTTATCTCAAACATGTCATAGTACCTATCAAGAGATAGCTACAACATTGTTTGACTATCCCATTATATTTTAATGCACAGACTTTGGTATTTTAAATATAATGAATAGTCCTAGAATATTGAGTTCCTGGAATTAAATACCAAGAACAAGTATAAAATAATATTTCTGAGATTTTAATTGTTAAATATTTTTAAGTACATAGAAAAATTCATTGATGAGTTTGACTTCTTATGCTTACAAATTTTTATTGTCATAAATTTCTTTTTCGATGAATAGACTTTTGAATACTTTGAACAAAGCATACACAGAGTTAGAGAATACATTTTGATGTGGATTGTATATCTTTTTAAATTTTAAACTGTGGTAAAAACGACGTAACATAAAATTTACCATCTTAGCCATTTTTAAGTGTGACAGAACCTCAAAGACATATTTGTATACCTATGGTTATAGCAGCATTATTCACAATAGCCAAGAGGTAGAAACAGCCCAAGTGTCCATTGATGTATGAATGAATAAACAAAATGTGTTTTATATATATACTGTGGAATATTATTCAGTGAAAAAAGAAGAAATCCTGTACATGCTACAACAGGGATTAACTTTGAGGACATTATGCTAAGGGAAATGTTAGTCACCAAAAGACAAATAGTGTGTTTTTAAAATAAGAATTTAGGACTTCCCTGGTGGCACAGTGGTACCAGGGGACCTGGGTTTGAGCCCTGGTCCAGGAAGATCCCACATGCAGCAGAGCAACTAAGACCGTGAGCCACAACTACTGAAGCCTGCGCGCCTAGAGACCGTGCTCCGCAATAAGAGAAGCCACTGCAATGAGAAGCCTGCACACCGCAACGAATAGCCCCCACTCACCACAGCTAGAGAAAGCCCGTGCACAGCAACGAAGACCCAACGCAGCCAAAAATAAATAAATAAATAAATAAATTTATTTTTAAAAAGAATTTAATAATATTATTTGAATGAGAAAAAGTTTACATTTTCCATTGAGTTTGTTTTATGTTGCCTGAGATTGTGCAAGCATTACTGTAAATCCATTATTGTGGGATTCTCAGTTTAAAGCTATGGAGGAAAGCCTTTTTACATACAAAAATAATTTGCTTTTTTAGGAAGATCTCATTAGGTAGCCAGTTTGTGATAAAGTTAAATTTTTGTTTATAGATTATCTGGTATTTGGCAATGAGGCTGCATGCAGCCAAACTCCTGGGGATTGTCCTCCTCCTGCTCTGAGGATTCCAGCAGGGGACGGGTGTGTGTGTGTGTGTGTGCAGAGTCTGTAAACAAGTGATGCTTATTGGTCAATAAGTTCATTTGTTATAGTCCAATAATGAATGTCATGCCACTACTTCTATACTTCACTCTACATTGAACAATATGTCACTGATATTAATGCAGGTCTCACATTTTATTTTTGTAGACTGAAATATCTAAAATAGATAGGCAACCTGAGGAATGAATTCTTTGAACAACTTGAGAAGTAGACAACACATTTTTTGAACATGTATAGATTTTGAAAAGAAGATAAATATACAGAAGAACTGAAGAAATAATCTAAAGTTTCTACTGAAATATGGAGTGAGCAAAATTTTCTCTAAATCTAGCAAAGGGAAGATTTAATAGTTTGCTTCTCTTGTAACATGAACATAGTAATTGTGTGAACAATATGTACTCATAACATTCTGTAAATGCAGGTACTTCCATCAATGCATTCATTCATTCTTACGTTCATCAAATATGTACTGAAAAGCTGCTTTGTGCTAAACACTCTGCTGGAAACTACGTTTAGAAGGTTGCAAACCTCATGGAGTTTACAGTTTAGTAATCTATTATCAATACTGAAACTATTAAAAGAGGAATTAAAATGGCCCAACTGTCTCCATATAATGTGCTTCATGTGCCTCTTGATGTTACCCATAATTCTAGTTGTGCCCATAAAAGAAAATTGTGACTTTATAGTTTTAGATGAATTTCAGCTCTACTAATCTTTATCATTTTCCCCCTGCTGGGGAGATCTTAGTTTTCTGAAGACTTTAAGTTGCCTAATTTTCACACTGTAACCATCTGGTCTCTGTAGTCCAGATGTTGAATTCTCATCTTGAATGTCTAGCAATGGAACAGGTTGAGTGTTAATTCACTCCCTCTTTCAATGCACAATGATTCATCAGTAAAATGTTTATCCATTTCATGTTGGTGTTTCTGTCTTATTACTATTGTTTGATTATTGCAGAAGACCTTTTATCCTAGGAGTTCTAAACAGATATGATTTTCCACCGTATGTGATAGAGCAAGAAACAGCAGGGTAAGTGCACAGAAAATGTATTGCAGACAAGGGAAGCAGAGTTCAATTCCTCATAGCACTTCTGACTTTGCTACATAATTATGCAGCGAAACTAAACAAGAGATGAGCCTAAAATCATTAGACATATGCTATGTAAGAAGAGTTCTTTGCTGAGAGTAAAACGAATCATTGATCAGATTTTTTTTTTGTGAAATCAACACTGGGTAACATTGATTTTTTTTGTTGTCATTTGGAGTTTTTTGTATATTTGTTTGTTTTCTTAACCATTTTCTTTTGTATCAAGACAACCTTTTCTTGTAAAACCTAAAAATAGTAAAACAGAATACAATTAATATTTGTATAATTAAATTATCCTTTTCCTCAATGAAACATTCCACTAGGAAATTCTCCTCAGGTTCAGAAATGTTTTTGTTTAACTTTTATTTATAAAAGTTTTATAGACTTTTATTTATATTTGTTCCTCCCTAAAATGAGGAACAAATGCATCATTATCATGACAGACAAAAAGAGGAACAACTGGAAGAAAAATACAGTATTAATGGAATTCACCTACTTATTCCAATCTAAACCGTTATCAATTTGCTCAAGAATAGGATTTCAGATAATGCATAAAATTCCACCACAAAACTAAAGCTAGAAGCCTAATTATATTTGAATATACCCTGTGAGATCTCTCCCATGACTTACTTTCCAGGGTATTTCTGCATTAATTTTTATTTATTATCCCTCTATCACACATTTTTATCTGAAAACATGGGAGAAAAATATAATAAAAGAAAAGCAAACCTTCTTGAAAAGTCTTCCAGGCTTCATACATTTCACTGAGAAACTGGAATGCACAGTAATTGGTAACTTCTGTAAATATCTGCATTAATCAATTACCCTGTGCCTGACAACTTATGGACTGAAATAGCTCTTTTCACTTTTTGGAATTTGTTTGATCAGTTTATTTGAAACTTATGAGTCTAATTAGTATTTCAGAACTATATCACTAATTGAATCTTGAATATTACTTTCCCAGAAGAAAAGGTGTGATTGTTGATTATTATAAAATAATTATACCTAACAAAATTAGATGTCAGAATTTGAATACAGCTCTGGATTCAGTATGATCTTTATATATGCTCAGGATGAAATGTCTCCACTCCTTCTGAATATTTTAAAACTACTATTTTACTCCTGAGGATCTGCTGGATGATCTCTGCTTTCATAGGCTAATGCATAGATTGGGTAATCAAGTCAAATACAAATTTGTCTGATTCATCAGAAATGCTTCCATTAAAGTAGTAGAAAATAATAAAGGCTAATATAAATAGCTATTACTTGAAGCACAAAATATCAGCTTCTCCTGACAGTCACTTTCTAGACTGGAGGTTCATTTCTTGTGGGTCTTCAGAGAGGCTTATATTGGTACTAAATCTCACTAAAATGAAAGAAAAATAAGGGCCCTGTGGCAGGGATAGATTTGGGTACTTCTTTTTAAAGGGAATGTGAGTGTCATCATTATAATCCATGGATCTGTATGTGTCTATTGATGGGACACCTTGCCATCTTAGTATGAATTTAATTTCAACACATTAGAGATTAAGGATAGTTTAGATGTTATAATTTACACATGGGTAATGCAATCCCCAGAGGCTTATCTATAACCTTTGTTGCCCTTGACATAGAGGAGTGATGGAACCCACAGACTCTTGAATGACGCTGCTTTAATGCAGAGCTTTGCTCCACCACTTGATCAATGTCTGTAATCATTTTGTGTCTCAGTTTTCTCTGTTATCAAATTGAGATAATAGTACTGCCTTATAGGGTTGTTTAGAGAATTAAATGAACTTTGTATTTAAAGAACTCAGAAGTGGACCTGACACATGATATTTTATGTGTTTTGGTTATTGCTATTATATATAACACCCGAGTTACAGCAGACATGTGATTCCAGCTGAGCCACCTGATTCAGGCTCTGCCAATATTTACAATGCAGAGCTCACTTCAGCCATGGTGATTGGTTGAGTTGTGAGGGGGAACATATATTTCTCTCTTTACAATCGTCCAAGTGTAGCCATAGCTCAAATTTGTTTAGGTCCCTACACTTACAGCTCTAGATTAAGTCATATAGTTATCACCTTTATAATATAAAGTTTCCACCATGATAGCAGGTTCTCTACGAGCTGCCTCGCAAACTAGAAACCACATTATTCCCCCTAAATCCTTGGTCCTCGGTGTGGAGGACAGACTTTCAGATCAGTTCTTCTAACTTCCTGGTGAATTTTGCCATAGGGAGCTTGCTGACTATTACCTACAGCATTATCTGTTAGGCTTGAGTTAGGCCAATAACCAAGTTACTTTAATAACTTTGAAATTCAAAGCAAAGGAGTTGAGAGTCTCAGCTCCTTTAACCTGGAGGCCTATATAAATTCATGGTTATAGATTGAGATTTAGGCGGGGGCTCTGCCCATGACTGCTCAGCATCCAACTGCTAACATGGGTGTATCAAGGAAAGAGTAATAGGATTACATCCATCTACGAGGCCTTATTTCAGACCTCAGTTCATGTAAAAATATTTTCTTTCATCATACTTATTTTCTTTATAAAATATAAAAGCAGTAAATAATCTTTCTGCAAAAGATAAAAAATACTGTATATATATAAAAATTATAATGAAAACATTTCAATCACTTCTCACTTCCAATCCATTCAAAGAGATGACATCTGAAAATTTTACTTCCTTCCATATGTCAATGTGTAAGTGTGTGTATGTATATACATATACAGGCAACCTTATGTGTGTATTTTTTACTAGTTTTTTTGTTTACTTGCTGTTTTTTTTTTCCTACAGTTATTTGGATCTTCAAGTATTATATTTTGTGCAAGTAATTTTAATTTTAAACATATTTTGATATTTATCTTTCTCTAGTGTTTTATTGATATTAAGTGAAAATGGTGTATTTTGGTAATCTTTCTGTATAACATGGATATGATAAGAAAATTCACATATTATTACTTACCACCCCTCTTGCCTTTCTCACATATTCACAAGTCTTGCCAATAAAATCTACAATATTAAATTCATTCAGGATTAGCACTAAATTTAGCTACTTTCTCTGCTGCCAATCCTTTTTCTTTATTAATTTATAATTTTAGTTCCTTATTTTGGTTTATCTTCAGTGTTCTAGAACAAATATTTGAAAAAATACATTTTGGGGAACATATAAAGTATTATTCCAATTTCTGAAGTCTCAAACATATGGGGATATCATTGAGGTGCCCTCAGGAGTGATGGCTATGTGACTGTTTACAGAAATTTTGGGTCATCATCTTTTTTTTCTCATTAAGACCTTGTAAATACAATTCTACCATCATACATTTACTAATGTGAGGAGAGCCTCAAGCTAGGATGCATTTTATTCATTTATTAGTAACAACTTATTGTTCCCAACTGGAATATCCTAAAATGATTTGTTTATACGTGACATTTTAAAACACTCTAGATTAGGTCTGAGTATTTGCATTTTAAAAACTTATTAATTTTGCTTAGTACAGGGTAAATCCTGTTCCTGTCTAATCTATTTCTGTACAATTAATGAATATTCTATTAAGCATAAAGTGAATGATCTCAATCTCTCCTTCATCTCACTCACTTCCCTGTTCATTGTATTGTATCAAACTTTTCTTTGGGCTCTAGAATAAATTTCTCATATTAGCCATTTAACTTGTTAATTTGATTTTCTGAGCTATCCATCATGTTTATTGTGTTCATCTTGGTTTTAAATTCAGAAATCATGTATTCCTTTAAGTATAACTATTCTGGTCTAACTTCCTTAATAATGTATTCTTGATTGATTTACACAAATGAAATGTTTTCCTTAATTTTGAACCTGCAGATTTCTTAAAAAAAATCTTTCAGTAAAAAAGGATTTCAGCTGGAGACATTACTCATTATTATTGTATCTACTTCATTTTATAAGGAAATACAACTCAGTTCTATATATCCTGAGCCCTTGCTTATCTGATATTTTCCCATTATATTCACATATGAAAGACATCTTGCCACAGAAGAAAAGTTTTGAAAGGAAGCATTTTATTTTCCCCACTTTTATAAGCTATCACTTATTTGCATAGAAAGAGCCCAAGTTGAGACAGATTTTGTTCTTCTGAAAGTAATCAGTCTTGTCCTGCATCTATGCTTATAAAATTTTGTTCATTACAGTATATACTTGATGTGACATTGCAGCATCCTTTTTCCTATGATCCAGCCACCTCTTTGGTGATTTTAAAAGTGGCTCCTCTCTGTAAACTGAGCAAAGTATTGTGACCTTTTCCTCAGGTGACCATTTCATCATCCTGTTATCCATTCTTGCTTTGATTCTGGTTTTGTATATTAAGTAGTTTTCTAGTTTTGTATGTTAAGTAGGTCCTTTTTTGCTGCCTGCCCATCTATTTTGCTTCTGTAAGTGTTAACTGGTCTTTAACAAGCCCAGCTCTGTTACAATTTCTCCTACTATCTACCTTAGCCTACAGAGGGGAGCTACCACTGAACTGCTTAATGATGCTGGTTCCCCTTTGACCAGAAAATACCAGATGGCCTTAGTGAATTATATTTTCTGTGCCCTCCTGTAAAAAACAATCCTCTACTGTTTTTTCTGGTTTCATCCTATTTAAGTATGAATACTGCTCACAGCCACTTTATTCTTCCTATTACTAAATTCCAGGAAGCTCAGGCATTTACACTTCCCTCAGCAAGGCCACCATGTTTACAGGCTTCTAAGAGTCACCCTACCCAGCAAATCCACTCCATTTTCCAGTCCTTTCCAGGCTATTACACCCTGTGTCCTGAAAGAATGCCCAGAGACAGTGAATCCTTGCTTATTCAGTATTATAGTTCAACCTCCTTGATCAAGTGTCCTCAATTCCAACTCCAAGGATAACGTCCTTATTCCTGACAGTATCTGGTAGCTAATTCTTGTGGCTCTTCTGGTGTATATCTTTTCTTCCCTTACCATACCCAGTATATGCTTGGATTTAACCCTAATTATCACTGTAGCATCCAAAAGAAGAAATAGGAGGAACTTTTGAAGGGCATCTGTTGCATTGTTCGGGAGAGGGCTTTGTAGCATTTCCTAACACGGTGAAAGCATTACCTCTTACTAGGGAAGACTGGGCTACTTCTGAAAACTGTTAGTTAAGAGGGGTCACATAACCAGCGGCATCCACTTAGATGTCCCCAAGTCATGTTTGAGGGTTCCAGGTTTTCTCAATCAGGGTTCCGATCTTAGCACAACACTTTTACCTTAGATGAGCACATCATCCTTGGATGACACATTTCGGCATCTCTGTAGCTTTTTGAGTCTATTAAATATTGTCTGATGGTCAGCTGTATCTGTTCTTCTACTCTATTTAAGCTCCCAAAGAGAGCCTTTGGTTCTCACAGTTAGCCTTTCATTCATATGCTGTCAATGAATTTGCCCTAGTCACTGGCTGAGCCATGACTCATGCATGCATAGGGAGACTCAAAGAAGCACAGTTAAATTCAATTTGTGTAATTTGTGTTCGTGTAAGGGTAATGTGATTTGGATTATGAAGTTAGAGATAGAGGTTGGTATTTGAGTCTAACCTAATTAATTGCCTGCTACATCAAAAAATATCAGAACTCCTCAGGGGAGCATAACAGACACAAAATTTCCAAAAATATCACCCACAAAGTCCAGGATACAATCCAAATGAAAATCCAGGCAAATATGGCACATTTAGAAGAGAAAAGACAATCAAGTCAAGATTATCTCCAAGGTTACCAGATGTTGGAATTAATAGGCAAGAATTTTAAAGCAGCTATTAAAGCTATGGTCAATAAAATAAATTAAAATATGCTATCAATGAATGAAAAAGTTGGAAAGTAACAGAAAATAGAAATTTAAAATAATCAAATATAAAATCTAGAACTGAATAATAAAATATCTCAAATAAAAGTATCTTCATGAGATTAACTAGAAAAAGTAGATGACAAAAAGTCAGTAAATTTGAAATTAGATCAACAGAATATATTGAATCTGAAGAATAGAGAGGAAAATACTAAAAGAAATATGAACAGAGCCTCTGGGACCTGTGGAGCGACATGAAACTACCTAACATTTACATGACTGGAGTCAAATAAAATGGGGACAAAGAGAACAGGGAAGATAGTGTTTGAAAATAGAATGTCCAGAAATTTCCCAAATTTGGTGAAAAATGTAAACTTACAAATTCAAGAACTTCAGGGAACCTAAGCAGGATAAATATGAAGAAAGTCATAATTAGAAGCATATGATCAACTATTAAACCAAAATTAAAGAAACAAAAATTTGAAAGCAGCCAGAGAAATAGGACGCATTGCATCTCAGGTACCAAAAATTCCACTCCTTACTGATTTCTCATCAGAAACCATGAAAAGAGAGTGAAGGAGATCAAGATTGCAGAGTAGGAGGACACTGAGTTCACCTCCCTCCACAAATACATAAAAAAATACATCTGGCTTCCCTGCTGGCGCAGTGGTTGAGAATCTGCCTGCTAATGCAGGGGACACGGGTTCAAGCCCTGGTCTGGGAAGATCCCACATGCCACGGAGCAACTAGGCCCGTGAGCCACAACTACTGAGCCTGCGCGTCTGGAGCCTGTGCTCCGCAACAAGAGAGGCCACGATAGTGAGAGGCCCGCGCACCGTGATGAAGAGTGGCCCCCGCTTGCTGCAACTAGAGAAAGCCCTAGCACAGAAACGAAGACCCAACATAGCAATCAATCAATCAATAAATAAATGTTTAAAAAAAAAATACATCTACTTGAGGAGCAATTCTCAAGGGAAACAAACTGGAAACTGGCAGAAAGACTCTTATACAACCAAGACAATAAAGAAAGATCCACGTGGAGTCAGGTGGGAAGGGAAGAGGAACAATTATGTTGGGACTTGTGCTCCTAGGAGGGGAATTACATGGGCTCAAAGATTTTCCCTGGCTAGTGAGCGGTTTGAATCACATACTGGGCAAGCTAGCCCTGGTGTCCAAAACCAGGAAGATGACTCCGTTTAGCTAGTTTGAAAACTAGTGGGACTAACAGGAGGCCTGTAAGAAACCTAGATTCCACTTGTGAAGAGCACACACATGCTTGCTTACAACCAGGAACAAGGTAGGAGACAACTGAGACCCAGCACCGCATCTGAACCGGTGAGGACAGCCATTACTGGCATTCACATAGCAAATTGGGAGTGGTCTGGAGCTGTGACTGGTGAGCTGGGACTGCACCAGTGTGTGCCTTGGCCTGCGCTGGGCACCCACTCTGGCCCCTCTTGCTCCAGCACTGCTCCCCTCATGAGCGAAGGTACTGATGTTGGCAGTGGGGGAGAATGCACACATAGAGGAACTAGAACCAGCTCAGACCTGACTCTCAGGGCTTTGGCTCCAGCACCTTGGGACTGACTGCATCTCTGATAGGGCAGTGTTGGCCATGGAGCAGAGAAGCTCCAGCTCACACCTGGCTTTGGACCTAGCCGCCCATTTCGGGCCCCACCTCTCACCAAGGTGGTAGCTGCCAGCACACCCCAGAGAAAGACATGTCCCATGCTCACTTCAGATCCAGCTCTCTTACCAAAGCCACTGGGCACATGTAGACTTTATAGCGATGCTTCCACAAAAGGACACTCCTTCAAGACCAAGATAGGTAACTGTTTCTCCTAATTTCATAGAGACAGAGAAAGTTAAGCAAAATGAGAACACAGAGGAATTTGTTTCAATGAAAGAACAACACCAAAAAAAAACAACTAGTGAAACAGGGATAAAGAATTTACCACATAAAGAGTTCAAAGTATTAGTAATAAGAATGCTAGTGGAACTAGGGAAAAATAGATGAACACAGTGAGAATTATAACAAGAAACTAGAAAATATTAAAAATAACCAATCAGTGCTGAAGAATACAATAACTGAAATGAAAAACACACTAGAACAAATTAATAGCAGACTAGGTGGTACAGAAGAACACATAAGAGAACTGGAGACAGAGCAATATAAACTGCCCAAACAGAAAAAAAAAAAGAAAAACAACTTAAAAAATGAGAACATTTTAAGGGACCTCTGGGACAATATCAAGCACACTAACATTTGCATTATAGGAGTCCCAAAAGAAGAGAAAGGGTCAAAAATATATTTGATGAAATTATGGCTGAAAACTTCCCAAACCTGAAGCAGGAAACATATATCCAGGTACAGAAATCACAGAGAGTCCCAAACAAGATGAACCCAAAGAGATCCAAACCAAGACATATCATAATTAAAATGGCAAAAGTTAAAGAGAGAATGCTAACGGCAGCAAGAGAAAAGCCAAGAGTTACATACAAGGGAATGCCCATAAGACTGTCAGCTGATTTTTCTGCAGAAAACTTGCAGTCCAGAAGATAGTTGCATGATATATTTAAAGTGCTGAAAGTGAAAAACATACAACCTGTGTCCTGCAAGATTATCATTCAGAATTGAGGCAGAGATAACTTCACAGAGAAGCAGAACCTATAAGAGTTCATCCATATTAAACTGATCCTAAAAAGAAGTGTTAAAGGGTCTTCTTTAAGTGGAAAAGAAAAGGCTACTATAAGAAGAATTTATAGGAAGGGAAAAATCTCACTAGCAAAGACAACTATATAGTAAAGGCCACGGATCAACCACTTAAATAAGCTAGCACAAGGATTAAAGGACACAAATTGTAAAATCAACTATAACTACAATAAGTAGTGAAGGAATAAATATGAAGATGTAATAGATGACATCAAAAACACAAAACATGGTGGAGGAGAGTAAAAAAAATGTGGATTTTTTGGAATGTGTTTAAACTTAAATGACTATAAAGTTTAAAACAAGTAGATATAGTTATACGTCAACATATTTGAACCCATGGTAACCACAAATCAGAAACCTACAAAAGATACACAAAAACTAGAGAGAAAGGAACACAAGTATACCGCTAAAGAAAATCATCAAACCACAGGGAAGAAACTAAATGAAGAAAAGAACAGAGAAGATCCACAAATACAACCAGAAAACAAGTTACAACATGGCAATAAGTACATACCTATCAATAATCAATTTAAATATCAGTGGACTAAATAATCCCATCAAAAGATATAGGGTGACTGATTGGATGAAAAAACAAGACCCATCTATATGCTGCTTACAAAAGACTCACTTCAGAGCTGAAGACACACACAGACTGATAGTGAGGGGATGGAAAAAGCTATTTCACGTAAGTGGAAATGACAAGAAAGCTGGGGTAGCAATACTCATATCAGACAAAGTAGACTTTAAAACAAAGTTTATAAAAGAAGACAAAAAAGGGCATTATGTAGTGGTAAAAGGATCAAAACAAGAAGGTGATATAACATTCATTAACATATATGCACCTAATATAGGAGGACCTAAATATATAAGGCAAATATTAACAGACAGAAAGCAAGAAATTGACTGTAATATAATAATAGTAGGAGACTTTAACGTTCCACTTACATCAATGGACAGATCATCCAGACAGAAAATGAAAAACGAAAAAGTGGTCTTAAATGACATATTAGACAAGTTGGACTTAATAGATATCTACAGGACATTCCATTCAAAAACAGCAGAATACACAAGCTCAACATTGTTAATCATCAGAGTTATGCAAGTCAAAACCACAATCAGATACCAGCCCACACCTGTCAGAATGACTATCATCTAAAAGACCACAAACAATAAATGTTGGCGAGGATGTGAAGAAAAGGAAACCCTAGTGCACTGGTGGTAGGAATGTAAATTGGTGCACCCACTATGAAAACAGTATGGAGGGTCTTTTAAAAACTAAAAATAGAACTTCCTTATGATTCAGCAATTCCACTCCTAGGTATACATCTGGAAAAAAATGAAAACACTAATTTGAAAAGATCCAGGCACCCAATGTTCATAGTAGCATTATTTACAATATCCAAGATATGGAAGCAACCTAAGTGTCCATCAAAAGATGAACAGATAAAGAAGATGTGATAGATATAGATATAGATAATAATAATAATAAATGAATATTTCTCAGCCATAAAAATAATGAAATTTTGCCATTTGAAACAACATGGATGGACCTAGAGGGTACTTGCTTAGTGAAATAAGTCAGACAAAGGAAAACAAATACTGTATGTTATCACTTACATGTAGAATATAAAAAATTTAAAAATTAATGAATACAAAAAAAAAGAAACAGACTCACAGATACAGAACAAGCTAGTGGTTACCAGACAGGAGAGGGAAGTGGGGAGGGGCAAGATAGGGGTAGGAATTAAGAAGTACAAACTAGTACGTATAAAATAAATAAGCTACAAGGATATATTGTACAGCACAGGGAATATAGCCAATATTATATAATAACTTTAAATGAAGTACAATATATAAAAATATTGGATAACTATTTTGTATACATGAAACTAATATGCTATAAATTACTATACTTCAATTTAAAAAAGGAAACCATGAAAAGAAAATTTGTCAACATATAGGTAGAATAATTACAGAAATGTAAAGACATTTTCAAATGTCAAAGAATTTCTTAAAGCTGAAGGAAAATGATACCATTTGGAGACTTGTACCAGAGAAAGATGAAGAGCATTGGAAATGCTAAATATCTGGATAAATATAAAAGATTATGTTATTCCTAATTTTTATAAAATGCATAGGACTATTTGAAGCAACAATTATAGTACTGTCATATGGATTTTGTCATATACAGATGTAATGCACATGACAAATCTGGAACAGAGTAGAGGGGGAAGGTCTATACATTTACAAAGTTTATCAATTTTACATTAAAAAGAACATGAAGTCTTAAAGTGAAATATTAAGACTATATATTGCAATCACTAAAATAATAACTGAAAACGTAAAGGCAAAAGGAAGAGTTACACATTTAACATATAAATTATAATGGAATTATAAACAATATTCAATAATTCAAGAGAAGGCAGGATAGAAATATCTCTTTTCTAACTCTTCTTCAAATTTACAACTTTTGGCCAAAAAAGTGAAATAAAAGTGATTGAACAGAGAGAATTTGACAATTACCACATCAGTAACTCTCTTCCCTCTTCCTTACCATATTTTTGTTTTTCTGAACTTAGCTGCAGCATCTCTAATCTGATGTCAAAAACTGCCAGATAATAGCATTTTCACATTTTATTTTATGGATAATACCTCACTGAAAATTAAAATTAAATAATGAAAGCCAATCTTATATTTAAGTTCGTGGATTATAGATTTCTGGACTCCTTTAATTGAAAACTTGGTTAATATATAAATGGGCACCTCTATAGCTTCAGGGTCAGTCTGGACATAAGAAAATAATTCTTATTTATACAGAATTACTATCTGACACAGCATGATTGATCTACTACTTTATCGAGAAGAGGGACTTGACGATTGATACTCGAGTGAGGTAGTCATATGAATGTTCATTGCTTAATTAAGATTTTCCTTAAGTATTTCTTTGAATAGTTGACATAGGCTCAGATATAGAGCTCCTGGGAATGAAGGGAACTTATAAAAAATAATATTTGCATTAGTTTGGTTATGTATTTGTTTTGTTTTTGTGTAGATCTTCCATGGTCAGGGAAACAGTACTTTTCTCTGATTTGGCAAATTTACTTTTGGCGTCCCTCCTCATTAATATTTACTAGGCTTTTTCTATGTGCCATCAAGAGATAAATATTTCTAGGTAAGTAGCAGTAAAAAAAAAAATAAATCTGTCTTTTTTTCCCCCTGATATATGACCCTAAACAACTTATACAAATGTTATTTTTCCAAAATTCCTCAACATATTTGATTCAGTCTACTCTGTTTTCTAAGTACATATATTTAATGTTTGCTTCTTAAAGTTTTTTTTTTCTGGAATGTCTTATCTTTTCTACATAGTCTAAGTTCAGTTACAGATATAGATGTTACAGCAAGTTTTTTCTACTGCTATATCATTCTCCTCTTCATATTTATAATAATTAAAGTCTAGGCCATACAGAAAGAGACTGATCTGTTATCTGTTCTTGTATCCTTAGTTATTTTTGATATATGTTTGCTATTTTCCTCGAATCAGATAATAAGCTTCTTAAGGATAGGTATTATGCCTTCTATCTCCTGTATCATCAAAATGTAGAGCCCAATATTTGTGTTCTAGGATAAGCCTAATGAACACATATGTTACATTGAAAACTTTTAGTAGCAGTATCCTCAAAATGAGATTTTGATGGCTCTTCTTAGCAAATTTCCATATGATTAAAAATTTTTCTGTATTTCAGTTGTTAACTAACTGATTGAATAATTCCTCACACTCTGTCCTCAATATTTTGGTGAGTGTAAAGGTGACAGGGAATACAATGCCTATGATAAATGGAATATTGCCTGCCATATCAGTAAACAAAGCATACCACAGTCATCAGCGATTGCAGCCCTCCAATGTGAGCGGGCGAGCCCTGAGGAAACTCAGGATGTGAAAACACAGGATACTGGCCCCAGACAGCTGAGGTGCACATCAAAGGAGGGATTTCAGTAAGCCCAGACTCTTGCATCTTCCCATACATAGAAAAGAACTAAATTCCTTAACTTGGGATATCTGGTTTTCTTTAACTAACAATAATCTTTTGACATTCAGACCTACCTGCCCTTTATTGCAAAACTTTTATATAACCTGGTCCCTCCACCCGCCCCGCCTCCTTGGAGCTGTTCTCTCAGGGTTACTTGAGATGCTGCCTCCTGGGCTTGAAGTCCTAAAAATTCCTGCCAAATAAAACATAACTCTCAACTGTGACCATATGAGCTATTAAATATTGCCTAATGTTTGTGTTAAAATATGGCATTTAATCAAAATTTAAAAAGTGAGCACTCCCTGGGAAAACTATGTAGAGTTACTTATTTAACATTTCCTGCTGTGGTGGAAGATCATTCCACCCAGTTCACAGTCTTCAGAGACTATAATTGAAGGAACAGAAAGAAACAGCATCAACTGGAGAAAAGTAATGGTTTGAGTTGCATTATAAAATTTATAGAATCATTCAAAGTAGATTTTGTTAATAATAATTGATTAGTTTTTTAGTCGACACCTACAATAGATTATTGTGTTAGATTATTTTCTAATTATCACTACAATCCACTCTCTACCATTTCTTATAATTTAATATGCTTCAAGAAGCTGACTTATTTGACTTGCATCAATTAGGCTTCATGTCATATAGCTTCTGTGTAGTTTTAGCCAAAATAAGAAAGAGGGGAAAGGGGAGGTCAGAGTATATTTGCCCCTAGTTCCTTTCCTCATAGGCTTAAACTGAAAGTGGCTGCTTTTCTCTCCCTAAGGCCACAGCTCCTTTTTAGGGTCAAATAGCCCATTTAAAAAATTTAACTCTAGCTCTCGCTGCATTCTGGAAGCCTATCCCTCCCTTAGTATCTTTGGGACTAGGAGTGCTGAACCCTCTCAGCTCTTGCTACCTTTGGGTTGTTTCCTTTGACGTTTTCTCATAAATCCTATTCCCATCTTTGTAAATAAAGTTGTCCCTTCGTTAAAGTCCCCTCAATTACTCTAGTTGTGCTACCTTTTTTCTTTGGGGACCCTAAATTACACAATGTTATAAGTAAAAGATGAAAAGATGACCACAGTCTACCTCTTTAATACTTAGTCTTGCCCAAGTTTCTTTTCAAAGAAAACATCTGTACTCGATATCAATACAATATTATTTATGGTAAGCTTTATAGTTGGTGATGCTTAAATAAACGTAATTTATGCGATGTCACTTCCAAGGAGGGAAAAGTCTGCTCAGGTTGACCTTCTGGAGAATTAGATGAATTAAAAAACAAACAAACAAACAAAAAAACATACTGGCAAGAAAGCAGTGACATTTACCAGCTTCTGAAATAGGCACTGTGTTCTCTGTTTTCTTAAGCCTATAACACAGCTAACTGAAAAGATCTCAAAGTGACTCGACAAAATGTTGGAAGCACTATATGAGAATCTGGCTGACATCTTGTCATGTTAACTTTATCTCCACAAAGTCAGATGTTCTTATTCTCCTCTAGTTGATGTAAGAAGATTAAGGTGCTGCATGACAGATGGTTTTTAAAAGTGCATACCATTCCATCTGGTCCCAAGTGGAAAAATGAAAGTCACCCACAACTTTTCATCTAAAAATTGCAGTGAGAGGATTTTAAAAGTGAATTTTAACACTTCACAAAGAAATTCCACAAGATTCTAGTGCTGGTCAATTCCAGTTATTCCCCCATTATAAACATTTGTGCTACCTGCCACCCTAGGTAAGACCAAATTTTAACATGAAGTTAAACTTAGAAAGTTCCAGACCCATTTTATGGCAGTAACTTCTCTGCTCCCTTCTAATTTTGATAATCTTTCCCTCAGCTGAAGGTTTTATACACTAATTTATTATGTCAAATAAATGTTAGAAAATATTTAATGCATTTTTTTACTGAGTGTTTTCACTTATAGATAAATAGAGCCTATAACCAAAGAAACAAAATTCTAACTGTGTCGTTCCCAAACATATAAAATTCCTACTTATACGGATCCAGTGTTCAAAGTTTTAAAGATATTAGGTTGATTCTATTCTATAGCATATGCAAAATAATTTAATTAAATGTCATTGGTGTTTATGCATTAAATTGATTATGGTGATTTTGCATTAAGGAGAGACTGTTCTTTAACAATAGACAGTAGGTTTTTTGTTTTATGACAAAGGCTAATCAGGTGGGAATGGAGATCATATGAAAACCTGGATGCAATGTACATATGATTATTATATAAGATGGGACTTTTTTTTCACTGTCAGAATATTTCCACACTTTATAGTTTTATGTAATCATGAAATAGAGGGAGTGGTAGCACGAACCTAAGATTAATAAGATAGATTTATAGTAATAAAACATAATGTTTACAATAATTAACAACTGATTAATAATCAACATTTATATAGTCTGAATTTCATAGTTACATTCACAAACACTATATATGTCATATATGTGTGTATGTATGTGTGAATCAGTTGATGTGACATAGACTTTTTTACAATAATGTTAAATGATCCTTCACTGAGGAATTAATAATGCATTATATTTTATTAATTCATTCTACCATATCTTTTTTTCTAATTGGGAAAGAAAAAAAAGATTATTAATCTCATATTATTTACCTATTTTTCACTTTTACTACATTGAGAATTGTTCTTGAAAATGGGTATGAGATGTTTCCTAAGATAATTTTTTGGATGTCTTAGACTATGGTTATCTGTGAAATTCAACTATTGTTGTATTATTAGATATCACAATTTTAATTAATTGCTTAAACTGACTGAACTTTAACTTGGCTTCTGGCAGGTGATATTTACATGCAATTTAGAGAACAGAATATTAATCACATAGCTGACTGAAGATATATTGTCACTGAAACACAAATTTCCTTGCTATTTCTTTTTTCTTTTATCCTTTCTTCCCTTCTCTCAGAAATACGTGAACCACCAAATCTTTGCCAAGTATTTGGATATAAATACAGTACATAAAATGGTTTTGAAAAAAAGTCATATAGAATTCATGCTTTCAAACGCTTATATTCTAATGGTAGGACAGAGAAATACATATAAGTAAAAAATGAATTTACGATGTATACTAGTTAAACAACTAAACAAACAAAAAGAAAATGCATGATGACCAATTGGAATTTATCCCAGTAATGAATAGATGATGGTTTATCATTCAAAAAGAAATCAGTGTAATTCATCATTTGTAAGAAAGTAAAGCAGGAAAAACAACATCGCATCAATTGTGCAAAATGCAGTTGAAAAAAATTCAACATAATTTATGTTAAAAACTCTGCCACACTGAAGTGCCTGATAAATGGCGTCTACCAAGACCTAACATTATTCTTAATTGTGAATATATGAATTCTTTCCCCATAAAATTGGAGACATTGCTCCTATTCAGAATTATACCAGAAGTCCCAACCAATGAAATAAGGTACGAAAAACAAAATCAGAAATACTGGAACTAAAGTAAGAAAACTGTCAATATGCAGACGACATGATTGTTCACAACAAATTAGAAAATCCCTAAGTTCTACAGGTAATCTCCTTAAATCAGGTGCATTTAGAATGTTGCAGAGTGCAAAGTCATCATACAAAAATCAATTTTATTTCTGTATATTGGGAAATCAACCATTGGAAGCCAATATATCTCTCATACCATTTACTATATCTCTAAAATACTGCAATACTAATGTATAAATCTAATAAAACATATGCAATATCTGTATGCTAAAAACACAAAACGCAGATAAAAAGAATCAAAGATTTACTATCAAAAAAGATATACCAAGCTCATGCATTGGAAGACATAGCATAGTTCTGATGAAAGTCCTCTAATTTACGTATAGATTTAATGCAATTAAAAAAGAGTAGAAATGCAACCAAAACATTTCCTCCAGGGCAAGACTTCAAGGCAAATGGCTTACTAAAAATTTTTAAGGAACAGAAAATTTTCATGATGCATAATATTTTCATAAAATAGAAATATATGGAAAGCAACTAAATTTTTTAATTAAAATATATTACCATACTACCAAATAAATAAATAATAAATAAATAATCCCCTCAAAGTTATCTCAGCAGTATTTTTTTCTAAACATGAAGAAGCTGCTCTAAAATATATAAGAAAATTCAAATAATAGTCAAAACTATGTTGATAATGAAAAACAAAGTTGAGAGGGCTTACACTATATGATTTTAAGGAATACTTTATAGTTACAATAACAAAGACTTTGCAGTTTTATGGCAAAGATAGACCCATAGATTAGTGAGAAAGAATTCAGAGTTTAGAAATAGACCCACACAAATATTGCCAGTTGATTTTTGAAAAGTGGCAAAGGAAACTCAATGGAGAATGAACAGTGTTGAGTGAATGATGTTTGAACAACTGGACATACACTTGAAAATGAACCTTGACTTGTTCTTCACACCTTTATAAAAATTAACTCAAAATGTATCATGTATCTAAAGGTGTAATGTAAAATTATTAAACAATTAAATAAAACATAGGAGTAAACCTCAATGACCTTGGGTTACACAAAAAGTTCTTATGTATGTGTGCAAAAGCAAAATCCACTAAAGAAAAGCTGGACTTTAATAAAACAATAAGAAAACAAACCACCCAATTTTAAAAATGGATAAAAATTTGAATTGTAACTTCACCAAAGAAGATATGCAGATGACAAATATGTTCAGGAAAAATGTTCAACCTAACTATTCAATAAGAAAATTGAAATTGAAATCAAAAGGAGATAACAGTACCACTCTACACCTAGTAGAATGGCTATAATGAACAAAATTGACAATACCAGGTGCTAGCTGGTAATAAGTATTTCTTTACATAACTCTCTCAAGAAATCTCTCCTGAATTAAAGGTCCCCACTTAGGAACTTCAAACACAACACAACTGAAGTTAAATTCATTATTTTCACATACATACCCACCATGCATACAAAGTCAGCCCTTCCAAATTGCAGTCTACAGCCTGTTTCAAAACTTTAAACTCATTTCTTCTGTACCTTTCTCCTGTTTCCTCATGGCTACACCCAATCACAGATTTAGTCCTGGTGATTCTATCCCCATTTCTTCCAATTCTATAACAAATTGGGCAACTTCACTTTCCTTGGTTTTACTGTTGTCATTTGCACGTTTTTCTTGAAAAATGTGTTTTGATGCTTTTGTAAAATTAAAATGAACTTGGAAATTTTACATCCTAGAAATTAACATCCAAATATGTTGACCTCAGTTTGAAGGCACTGCATAATCTGGTTTCTAACATATGTGGAAATCTTATATTTTCAAATCATAGTAGCATGAAAGCCCATAGATTTTCTTTTTCTAGCCCCACTGAGCTGATTTCAGTTTTCTCTCCATGCTTAACATTTTCCTATTTTTGCCTTCGTTCTTATTTCTTATTGTCCTCTCCACTTAGATTGACAGTTTGTTTTCATAATGTAGTAGTTTGGCTTTCCCAAGTTGATGTGGTTCTTAAGATAAATGGAAATGTTCTCTCTTCCAGAAAGTTTTATCACATTCCTCACAATAAATATAATACGTATCTTCTCTATGTAATCTCAAAGCATTTTTCATCACCAATCTAGCGCTTGTCACATTCGGACCCAAAACTTACACATTGGCACTTTGCCTGTATGTTACACTCAGCCAGGATTAAATAAAGTTAATCGTTCACATAAAAACTAGGGCTTCTAATTTATCACATCCCTTGCACGTGAGATCAGTTACATAAATGGTCACTGAATTGAATGCAAGAGTTTGTTTTTCTTCTTTCCTTGACACATGAGGGAAGATAGGAAAGGGTAGCACTTAAAGAGGTGGAGAATAATGCTATCTACAATTTGTGAAGGGGTGTACAAAACTAATAATAAAATAGTTTTGCCCTGTGGAAGTTTATAAAATGCTATCATAAAATAGGTACTGTGTGCTTTTAAAACTGTTATTATTCACCTGAATGAAGACAATGGATAATAATTCCAAAGATATTCAAAGTGATATTTTTTACTGTCTTCTTGAGAAAATAAAGGCAGACAATTGAATTTATGGCATAGGTACTATGCTTTTACTCTGCCAGAGAGATTTGTTTGGAAATTGGGAATTAGTATTTTTATACCCTGGTGTTGGAAAGCTGACAACAAAGTCAAACTTAAAAATAAAAAAGTTTACAATATAATAACTTAGGAACAGTTTATTCTTGAGTTTTAGCATATGAAAGTAACAATAAAACCAAGACAAAAATCATGACATAACAGGATAAGACCATTATTTGGGAAATTATTATGTAAAATGTTTATATCTGTCAATCACCATCACCATCACATAAGGTTAAGTTACAGTCATTATGTGCCTTCTTACCTCCAGAACCTCAGAACTGGTCTCCTAGCATCCACTTTTATTCTCCTAGCCATCATCCCCTTGCTGTCAGATAATCTTCATAAAACACATATCAGATTGTTTTACATTTTTCACTACACCATTCAGTAGTATTCACTACTGAATACTGAATCATGTGGTCCTCTACATACGGTTCATCTAGTCAGCTTTATATTCCACATTTCTCCCACTTTCTATCTACTCATTTCCATTCTCCTTCATCCATCTCCTCTACCATCTCCTTCATCTTCTAGGTCTCTAGCAAATCCAGGCTTCCCTTTGTGTTCTTCTGATAAATGGAGCACACTACTCATTTCAGTAAAAATTGCTGGATTTCTTCTATCATGACTCATTCTTCAATGTTTACTCATTTTACTTTTCAGGTCTCTTTTGTCCTCTCCTATAATCTGGCTCCAATCACCCCCAATCCCTCTCTGTTCCTCCTCCTTCCTTCTCTTCCTCCTTCCTCCTTCTTTTCCTTCTCCTCTTTCTCCTTTTCCTCTCCTCTCCTCTTCTCTTCTCTTCCTCCCTCCCTCTCCATCTCCTCTCCCCCTCCTACTCTTTCTCTTTCAATATGAGGATCTAAGACAACTCTGGTATGGTGCCATCATCTGGTATGGTTCAGGGAGAAATGTTCCCAGTTATGGAAGCATTTTAAAAGAAAAAAATTCCCAGAGAAAAGGCAGAAGTCTTGACTGTGATAAAGCCGGGATTTTTTTTTTTTTTTAGCAAGAAACAGAATGCAAACAATGTTAACAGGAGGATTAAGCGTTCCTAATACAAGATGAGACAGCTTATTCTAAGGAAAAAAAATTACTATTAATAAATTGTGATATATCTTCCTTTAGGTAAAGAACTACTCTGATATTCACATATTTTGGGCATACATCTATTCATACTTTTTTTTGGCTGATAGATACAATAATATAGTTCTTGAGGACTTCATAGTCATACTGGTCTTCTATTGCTGTGTAACACATTCATACAAGCAAATCAATATAAAATTGTCTAGACCTGATTATTTGTGAATATATAATGTGCACTGACAATATAAATTAGTAACTCAGACTTACAATTTTCATATATTTGTACATATTTAAATGATTATTTTAAATTTATTTCTATTTATATATTCATTTAGCATACATTTACCTACCAAGTGTCTGAAACTGTACTAGTTGTTTGGGATATATCAGTGAATAAAACAGACAAGAATCTCTGCCCTTCTAGAGCTGACATTTAAGTAAAGGGAGAAAAAACAAATAATTAAATAAAACATATAACATGTCAAGATGATAGTGCTATTTACAGAAATAAAGTAGGGAATCATGATGGGGTATGGTGTAAAGGTTACTTGCTCACTTCCAACACAGTCTTATATAGATTAGAATCAGAGAATGAGGGAGGAATAGTGGGAATTCTTGTTTCTTGGGGTGTACAGAGATAAAGGTCATATAACAATAGTCCTTAGCATCATAGGCATTTTTGGTTGCTGTGAAGTTGAGTTTGTCAGAGGAGGAGGGGCAGGTGTAGGGTTTTTGCCATGGAGGTATGAAGATTGTCCAGATGGAAGGAAATGACTTAAATGTCTAGAGGCCTGTGGGTGGGAAACTTATCTAGAGCTCCCTGAGTTGTGGTGTGACTTCTTGAATCCAGGAATGAAGAATACTTGGAACTTTTTTTTAAAACACTGATAAAGAACATAAGATTTGGTGAGGATAATTTCAGATCACACACAGAGCACTTTGACTCCTTTACCCTTGCATAATCATTTTTAGTATCTTTGTTCAAAGTCATCAAACTTGAAAATAAAACATTGGTATTCAGATATACACCCCACTTATCAAAATTTATCATTTTGAAGAGTTAAATTCAATTTAGATGAGTTTGAAGGTTGACCCCCTACTGAAAATGAAAACAATGGTGAAAGATTAGTTGAGCACTGATGACTACAAAACAGTCACACAATGGGAAATAACAGAGGGAGTATTGAGTATGCGTAGTGTTCTCTTTATTAGAATTGCACTTTTTAAACTCTCGGTGTAAGAGAGTTTTTTAAAGTTCTAGAGAAAACCAACGGGTTTCAGAAATGAATAAAAATATTGTGGCTAATTCAGAAAAGATAATGATGATAATTCACAAACACTAAAAGGAAAATCACCAAGTGAATGGAATTCACATTTTATGTGGAAAGGGCACAGTATTTAGATCTATCTAGCTTAAAGGAAGTAAAAAGTTTTAAATACAATGGGCTGACTTAATTGGTGGATACAAGTAAAATAATACATTTTATGTAAATATAATTACAACTATGAAATTTCATACTATAGCCAGAATCAATTCAGTTAAACATTAGGAAAAGCCATATTAGATGATAAGAGAAATAAAACCCTGGAAGTTCTGCTGAGAGAGCTTGAGGGGACTTATTCCTGGAGTTCATTAAGCAGAGAATGACAACTCTGACTTAGATAATTTAGTCATTCACCTGCTTCAAGGAAAATGTTGGGATTTGATGAGTTTTTTAAATATTTTGTTCTAAACAGCTTTATTGAGTGATATCATTCACTCAATAGGCACAGGAAAATTATATATCTTTAAGGTGTACAAATATATATATAATTATATGTATTTAAGGTGTACAAATATATATAATTGATATACATATACACTGTGAAATGATCACCACCATCAAGCTAATTAACATATCCCAATATCTGTCGCTATAAGGATGGAACAGAGAATCTAAGCATAATTCTCACATTAGATGAAAGCCAGAATTCTATCAGGATTGGTCTTGATTACTGAAGGTATAAACATGAAGGCACCGTGTTTATGAATGGTAGGAGAAAAACTTGGAGATAACATTCTGCCATGTAATTACTTAATATTGCTTCAGTGTGTCCATAAAGTGGTGCGTGTCATCCAGAAGTGAATTTTTAAATCTGAGAACAATATGATCAGTCCAATTCAACTCACAAATAGCATTTACTGCAGCAGCTGTGGCTCAAGCACATGTTTCTAATCTTCAAGCAGATGACTGAATACGTGTTTTATGATAAAAGAACTATATCACTATGAAAGGGGGTTACCATAATTGTACAAACACTATTTTCCCTGTTCTCACAAATCAAGAGAACTATACTTTCCCCCTCATTTGTTTGTTTTTCTTGTTTCTTTCTTTCTTTCTCCTTCTTTTTATTTTGATATTTCCATCGTTATACACCAAAGAGTAAATACTGTCGAATTAACTTAATTTTCTTAAAATTCTATTCTTTCTGTGTTAACGTTTAGGCAGCAACAGATAAACCAATTCAATGTTTTAGTCGAGTATAAATATGACTCTAAATTTACTTAGAATTTTTGCCATCTTTTTATATATAGTCAGAATTGAATCAAAGAGAACTACCTCTCACAAATAACAAATATACTTTTATATGTATGTGCATAGATATACACAATATAAAAACAAATAAATAAAAGTAATATAGAGCATGCAGAGATATACATGGTAAAGAAAGTTTGTTTCCAAGGTGTACTCTTCCTTTCAGAGTAAACAAAAATTAATGATGTTATTTATGGAGAATTTAAATTATCTAAAAATATATGTTTACTTATCTACTTGTTTTGCCATATGTAACTAAAACATTTTCTCTTGACCATCAGTTACTTGTTTCATTTTTAGGAGTCACTCTCTAAATAGAATTCACTGATATATTATACATTCAGGACAACACATTCTTTACCTAAACCAAAAGGTTTGTTTGAAGGTCACAAAAATCAGAGAAACATAAGTACACTGTATTAAAATTAAGAACATTTGTTCATCAAAGGTATTTCTAAGAGAGCAGAATGCAAGCCTCTAAGTGGGAGAAGGTATTTGTTGTCCTTTATCTGACAAAGTTTTTGAGCCACAATGTATAAAGAGTTCCTTCAGATTAAAAAGAAGAAAACAGATGTTGCAATAGGACAATGAACTAATGACAGGCCCTTCAAAAAAGAGGATATCCAAATGACCAATAAACATTTGGACATGCACTAAACTTCATTAATTACCAGGGGAATAAAAATCACAACGAGATACTACTAAACAACCAAAATGGCAATAATCAAAGATATATGAAGCAACTAGAATTCCCATACACTGCCACTGAGAGTATAAATTTGACAAGCATTCTGTTTGGCATTATTTACTAAAATTGAATATGTGCCTACTTTACAACCCAGCAATTCCACTGCTTAGCTATATACCTAATGGAAGTGTTAGTTATATTCACTAACATTCATAAGCAAGAATATTCATAGCAGAGCTTTCATCTAGTTCCAAATTGAAAACAACCCAAATGTCAGTCCACAGTGGAGAAGATTAATATATTTTTAAATATTTACTTATACCATGGAATTCAATATAGAAATAAACATGAATAAACCACTACTATATTCAACAACAGGGATAAATCATATTGATATTCAATTAAACAAATAAATCAGATACAAAAGAGTAGTACTGTATGATTCAAAAGCAGACAACACTAATCTCTCAAGTTATCCTAAAGACTGGTTAGGATAATAGTTACTTTAGGTAGGAATAGTGCCTTGAAGGGAACAGAGGGGGACTTTTTGGGGTGTCAGTAATATTCTTTTCAAAAGATGGGTGCTGATTACACAGGGACGCACACTTTATGAAAATTAACTGAGTTTACATATATGAAGATATAGCTATGCCTGTTACCTGTATGTATGCTATACTTATGACCTGTTAGATGATAGGTGCCCCCATTTGTTTAACATGCAAGATTCAATAGGTAAGGTCATCCCAGCTTTTTATAAGTTGATCCTAATAATTAAATCCAATAAGCAAAAGAATTATAGAAAATTCAGGACATAAAAGAGAATATTCTTTAAAATATGCTTAGTGTCATTGACATAATCCCTTGGCATGTGGATCCTGAACCTTTTGGGGTCATCTGATCTTATTCCCCTTCCTGTGGCTCTCTCATCATTATTATCTCATGTGGTCTATTCTGCACTAGTATTTCCATTTCTCCATTTCTCAGAACCTTTTTTTTTTTTTTTACTAAAATAATCCCTTCTTTATGCAGTTTTTTAAATAGTAGAATAGATACTTTATTAATTGATTTTGCTTCCTTCCTATATGCTCTGTGTAATTTTGTTATGGACCAACCACATTTCAGAACTCCTGTGCACTGGCTGTAACCTGTGCACACCACATCTCTGAGGAATCAGAGAACAGACGTCGTGTGATCGGTGGCAGACTTCTCCCCAATTTGGGGCTGGGATGGGTAGTTGGAAGGCAGCATTTAAATCCCCATTGGTGAGAAAAAAAACACTTCCTGTTTGGAGGTGAGGATAAAAACATATCTCTGTTTTGTCCATCATGTATACCTGATCCAATAATTCTTCTTTATAATTTAATTAGTTTCCAAAATTAAGTCCGTTACTTTGACGCCCTGACTTCTAGTTATGACTTTTTTAGTACTTTCATGGACTTACCCTCTAGGCAGGGGAGAATCCAGGATTTGTGGGGCCTAAAGCTTATACAATCTGGATGCCCTCTCTAAAAAATATATTACAAAATTACAAATGCAAATTTAGGTATGCACGTGGATATTTATTCTAAATGATAAAACATTTTATTTGGTTGATTCCAGGCAAAGGCCCAGCAAATTTAGACTACTGGATCTTATGCCTCAATATTTTATTATTTAAGCTACCTCTGTCACAAGGTTTCTACTCTGGTTCTAGTTTAGAAAATTCCTTACTTGAATGTTTGGATACTTATCTCTGTGGTCTGGACTGAAACTTGTTTTCATCATTCTAAAATTCTAACCTTCAGGTTTTCTTTTTTGAAAAAACAGCCATAATTGTCTTTCCTATTCTTTAATCAATGCTTAGTGACCTCACTTTTCACCCTCTGAGATCTACTTGTTTGGTATTTCTTTTAAAGGAATGTCCTTCTGTTACCTGCATGCCTTTTTTTCTCAGGTCTATAGAACTGTGCATGTGCTGGTAGCTTTATCTAAAATGTCTCTCCTCCTTGTTGGATAAAGGATTCCTTACACATTCTTCAAGGTTTAGTTTAACCACAATCCACTACCTCTTGGAATGCCAGTTATACTCTCCCGTATGCCTCCACTACAGCGTTCACCTCATTGTGTTATGATTGTGTCTGCTTATCTTTCTCACACACTGGATTGTATCCTGCACAAGAGTAAGGATTGTGCCTGTTTACTTTATATCCTTTCCCAATTACCTCACACAGAGGTACAATAACAGGTTATACTATATAATCAGGCATGTTGGTTGACTGCCTAAATCTTAAATTGTAAATCTTATTTTTGGTGAAAAACTACCATGATAAAACATGACCTGCAATCATGTGGGTTTTTGTTCTATTTTCCTCATGAACAATGTGTGTATGTGTACGTATGTTTTATTATATTATTGTGACCTTGTGAGAAACATTATGTGAAAAGTGGAGTACTGAATACCTATTTTCTAGAAATATGTTGAAATAATATATGACATTCTTGAATAGAAGACTATTTGGAAATCACCCACCCCTATCTGTCTTCTCACTCCCAAATAATGCCCTTCAGCATTTATTCAAGGGAAAAAAAATGAATGGGTTGCCGAAGCAGCTGCAGATCACCTTGAATAGAAGCATATTTCAACTGTTTCAGAAAAAAAAAAAAAATACAGCACCGTTTATGCTTAAGAAACAAAAGGGAAACCATCCTGAATTAATATATAATGAAGGAAATGGTAATTACTGGATCCAAAGGTTTCCTGAATCTCACAGTTCTAATGTCGTTTGGAACTGCTTCGTGGTGAGAACGGTACATACAGAAAAGAATGTGAAATGCAACCCTGTTGAGGGCTCTGGGGTTTTACAAAAAGCTACTCTGCCTTTTAAGAATGATGGAATCCCATGCTTTATTCCGCACCTTCAGTGGCAGGCTCAGGCTCAGCTGCTTTTGAGTATGCTGTATTTATTAGAAACATTATGGAGAGGACCAAATGCATCAGTCACAACTCTATCCACCTCCTAAAATGGAGTTGGGAAGCATCACTGAGTAATTCTTAGCTTAGTGTTGCCATGAGAGATAAACAAGGTTTCAATCCTCTAAGCAAATATAATCCTTACTTAAAGACTTACATTAGCTTCTCTCACAGAAGCCAGTTAGTCATTTCACTCAGTTTTTATTTTTAAATATGCTGCAATATAAATCAGTTAGGTGGATTTCCCCACTTGACAGAAATAGATGACACAGTAGATGTCCTTGGGCCTGTTCCATGGGCTCTTAAAATCATATTCTAGTTTAGTGACATAAAATCATTCTAATTTTAATGTAAGAGCCAAAAAATGATACCTGCTGGAGTAGTTCATTAAATACAACTGGTTCAGAAGCTAATCCTTTCATATTATCGTTTTGAGGACTTAGGAAGTGCTTCGGGTCAAAATCCTTCAAGCTATGTTTAATTGTAAAAGAAAATATACTTAACTGCTTATTGCTTAAATAAGTGTTGCTTAATTTATTTTCTACTGATAATGACTAAGTAATCCTCAAATTTAACAAAAAGATAGCTAAAAATTGGATGTTTGTTCTAGGGCCACTAAAAGGATCATCAGTAAATATTTTTGCAGCCAGGATATCTTAAACCAACTGAATTCAAATTATAACTATTCCTTGAGTAACGGCTTCAGGCTTATCTTTGCTTGAAACATTTCCTGATGCCCCAACACTCACTGAACTCTTTTCGTATATTACCATATCTGTTATTGCCTTTGCATCTTTAATCCTATGCAGTTTAAATGATAGTTCAACAATTTCCTCATCATGACTGAGAAGCTTTTTCTGAAAACAGTTTCATATTGATTTTTCTCTAGGGAATCCTCTGCTCCCCAGAATCCAGCAAAAAGTAGGAAGTACATCTCTATTTTACAACTATAAATCGAATTTCTGTTCTCTTTTCACGAAAGAAGAAAGTTTAATTCAAGCTATTGACCCAATTTCCTACTGCACAAATATCACTGTGTTAATGGGAAACTTAGTTCTCCAACTTCCAAAATGTTTTTAAGAAAAACTGAAGTTTCATTCTAGTTATCATTTCAGAATTTTTAGCAATTTGAATTCCACACTGACTTGACCAAAAATTTTCAGCTTACATTTTGAAATATACAATATCATTTTATAACCACTATGAATGAAGTATTTCTGTCTCATAAACATAGCTATATTTTCCTGTCATTAAAAAATATATTCACTACTGTCAGTTAGGAAATCATGGTTCAAAGTATTTCGTAATCAATGTCTTAACAAAATAAATTATTACCAACATGTGATGGTATCCTTGTTTAGGGAAAGGGACACCGGGCAGAGTCAATTTTGAGATTTAATAACTGTGATTTAGTGAGGAGACCTATGGTAAAAATGGACCCAACAGTTATAGCCGTAACTTCTGAGCTTGGGGAAGGCTTACACTGACGCAAAGTATAGCTTCTTATTCAATATTTATGAAGTACAAGCCACTATCGTAAGTACTGGGGAAATCCTAGATGTGCACCACGCATGGCGCATTCTTAAAACCAGCATACTGAGGCTAACACAAGCGATAAACTTTACAAGAGAAACTACAATAACCTAATGATTCTTAGCCTATTGCTAATGATAGGAATCAAGCAATAATAATAGCTGCACTGTAATAGCTGTAAGTATATTTTTTTGTAAAGTCGCCACCAAGCATCCAAAAACAAACTCCTAATTCACATCTGGTTTATAGTCCTGGGTTTATTCTTGTAGCTATGTGCTCTTCAACAGGTTCCTTAAGTTATCTGAACTTCACTTTAATAAATATTAAAATAAGACAGACTCCTAGTGTTCACTTAACTCTAATATTATCCAATTCTAATCCTGATATAGAACTCAGCACTAACTGTATACCAGGAATACATGTGGCTGCAGGAAGAATCCACTTTGACGTTAACACACTAGCACCTATAAAACAGCAATGCTACAATACACTGAACTAAATCTCTGGATATTCATTAGCTTTTGTTACTATTAGACTGAGAGAATTGACAGAATAAAGCAAATGAAGCCAATCAAATATTCTAATAATTCAAAAGTTGTGCCTCTAAAGTGATTAAAATGTGAATCTAATATATTCTGCATGTTTAGAAAACATATGTAATATAATTGTGTTTTTCTTGCTTCTAAATATATATCCCTAAAAGTTACCTAAGGATAACAGACTATTTCCAGTCCAAGCTAGTATCAAGTTGTAAATATAACTTATGACAAAATAAATCATTTTATTTATAGAATGGCCTTTGAAATTTAAGTAGATATTTATTGAATGATTCAACGATTTGTGTATTCTACCCTTAAAATAAATAAATATTATTTACCTGGGAATGCTCTTTTCTCATGTAAGCTACAACAGAAATTTCTAGCAGGCTTAAGGAAAATTTGGCAATTCTTTCACTGTCTAAGGAACTTATCTAAAAATATGTACTATATCTTCACAAAAACGTTCTAAATATTCACATATGCCTTCTGGGCAGATACTGTGAAAAGAGAAATCAATAATGTTGGAAAGATTCTAATTTGGTTAACCTTTTGACTATTGTTTCATTTTTTTTCTAGATTTGGCAAATGCATTTTCTTGAGTAGAAAAATATTTCTCAATAAATATTTCAATGTACTGCAACTGAAATTTTAGGAAGAGTCTACAAAAATGTATGAAAAAGCTTATCATTACGTTCTTTCTATAAAATTTTTACTAGTGAGAGGAAAAGGCCAAAAATCCAAATATGTCTTGTATATATGAAGAATATGCTGATTTTTTAAGATATTATGAACTTTAGGACATTTTCATTTTAGCTTCATCATATTTTACTGGTTCCTCTGACCCTGCCACACCTCTATGAATAGTTTCTTCAATAATTATTTTCAATTTACCCATTGGGAATGCCAAATGTTTTTCCTGCCAAGAGCCTAACTACTGTAATCTTTATCTCTTAAAACATGAACTAGGCCAAAACGTAATTCTGATTTGTAGGGATGAAATTTATACTAAATTATACAGGACAATTATATTAATCAGAAATCCTTCAGTTCCAAACGTCATAAACAACTCAAAATGACTTTTAAAACCACAAAAAAACAGAATAATAAAATATATTGACTCTCTGTTATCAAATGGTGTCACTTGTTTCTTACTCACCTTTTCACCTCTGATTTCAGTTATTTGGCTTCATTCCCTAGTCAGAGCTTTGCTCACGGTTGGAATTAATTCTTCAGCCACTCAGGCTTTACATGACCCTTATAGTTTGCCCTCTCAAAAGGAAAGAGACAGGCTATCTCCCATCTCTTATATCAATCTCCTCAAAAGATCCCCAATTCACTCTACTTGAGCCACATGCATACTCCTACAGCAAAACTTTGGTCCAGGAGGGTAAAGTTCTCTGATTGACTGGTATGAGTCAAGTACTTCAGTACTTGTTCAGGAAGGCCAGTACCCAAAGACAAGAGATGGAGAAGACAAAAAAAAATAGCAGATACCTAAAATACTTTCATAAACATATTGTCATCGATGTTCATTCATTCCTTCACTCACTGACCATGTGAAGTAATAGCTGTATACAAGCAATAAGACTCTTGTGTAGATAATGGGGAAAATACTTGGCATAGATAGAGACAGAAAGAACAGATAGTGAACTTCATACTGGAATTTTCAAGACCTTATGCTTAAGGGCTAAGATGGGAATTATGGAATTGTTTTGCAGGGTGGTTCTGATTTACCTCTTTTTCCTTTTTTCTCTATTTATAACTCATGCTTGAAATGGAGACAACCATACATTAACTTGGGAAACATTGCTATAGTTTGTGAGAACCTTGCTTCCACCACTAGGTTAAAGAGTTTAAATTTATATATGCATAAAGGTAGTGGTAGCAGCATTGCTGGTGGTGGCAACAGGGAATGAACAAATCTGAAATCACTGGTCAATTTCAAATGCAAGTAAGATATTCAAGCCTGCCTCTGGCTATTTATACAAAGAGGCACAGAATAGAATTGACATTGCAAAACCCATACCTGCTTTTTCCAATCTGTAATGCCTGTGCAATTCATTTATTAGAGCTTGTTTTCCATCACTGAGTAAAGAACAACTTATTTTTAAGTTGCTAAGGTTAGAAACTGTAGAAAGGCAATTATATTTCTGACTTGTAAATAATATGCCAGCAAAATTAAAGATGTCTCCATAGCTTAGTCTATTAAGGTATCTACATAAAATATCTTCATAGTGCAATGTATTATATAATGTAGTACATATACATCTATATAGTATATAGTAGTATAATATACTATGCTTTTTTTCTTTGTAAATGCTTTATATATTATCACTGGAGAGCTTTCAACTGAGTAATAAATCGTAAGAAGAGTTTGCTTGAAAGTTTGATTACTGAAAATATATACTTAGAGGACCTGTTAAACTGAAGTCATATTTTCCAATCTGAATAAAGAGGGATTTATTTGTTTCTATCTGGTTCAAAAAGTACTGGAATTTATTTTGGACATTTACTTAAGTAAAGTAGATCCCTTTGTGGTCACCACCTGTCATTCATAAGGCCAATTCCACAACGCATGACATGAACTAATGAATGGATTTTATCAGGGAAAATGGACAAGGCAGGTGTCCAATAAGAAGAGAAGGTACATTTTTTTTTTTCACTCCCAATCCTTTCATTAACCTCATGGTGAAGCATGCAGGATCAAGGAAATTGCTGGATATGCAGTGACATATTTCATTTTTAACAGTAAAAGGGAGTATTCTACAACTCTTACCGTCTTAGAAGATAACTGTTTCAGCAGCGGGATAATTGGATTACCGGGCACTAAGCAGTCTGATTTGCAGTTCCAGCTGTTCAGAGTTGTTGCCTGGGAAAGACATCTGCCCATTACCTGGAGTACTTTGGGACCGATGGGAAGTTGGGCTCAGGAACAACACCTCCTGCAAGGAGAAGGAAGGCATTAGACACTAGAAAGGCAGAGATTGGGTACAAACACTTCCATGGAGAAGTGGGCCCCAGGTTGCAGGTGACTCATTGTTCAGGTAACATAAGAGTATTCTCCTTGGGTCATTCCCAGATAATCCACTCCTTAGGCCATATGTCAAAATGTAAAGTGTTTGTGATACTTCTTTAAGTTTGGAAGTAGGACAAACAGCTGCTTCTGATTGATCAGTATGATCTTTTCAGAACTTAGTGAAACTTGATATGAAATTTGCATTAAAAAGATTCAAGAAAGATGTCAATTGTGGCAACATTGTTTTTAATTTTCCCAAATTCTCTATAAAGTCTGATAGGATAGGAAGACCAACAGTCTTCTAAGCTTGAAGTAAGGGCATCGTTGGGGAGGGAGTAGGTTTTCGAGGCATAGAGACTTGTGGAAAGATACGAGTGACATGAACATTTTTGAAAGTTTCGATTTCCCTGACACTTACTTGTTATGGAGGGAACCCATCCTCTTACATACCAAAAAAATGCTTTTAATGGTTGCGCTTTTGATGACTGTTGCACAACCTAACAAGATCATGCTGACTCTGTTATGGACCAATCCCTGCAACTCCTTGTTGCCTCTATGGCAGTAGTTCTGAACCTGGGTGATTTTTGTCCCCTCCAGGGGACATCTGACAGTGTCTAGAGACATTTTTGGTTGTCACAACTGGGAAGGTGGGTGCTAATGGCATGTATGAGTACATGCCAGAGATGCTTCTACACATCCTACATGGAAAATCCCTGACAAGAAAGAATTATCTGGCCAAAAATCTCAGAGTGCTGAAGTTGAGAAATCCTGCGCTTAGGACCATAGTATGAGCTTTTATATATGTTTTCTATGCTGTGAAACAAATGACCACTAACAGAGGCTTAAAAAAATAGCTGTTTATAATCTCACAGGCTTTATAGATTAGATTTTTGGGTGAGGATTAGCTGGGTTCTCAGTTCTCTACCCAGGGTTTCACAGGGCTGAAATCAAGGTGCCAGCTCGGCTGCACTCGCGTGAGGATGCTCAACTGGAGAAGGATTCACTTCCAAGCTCCCTTAGGTTGTTGGCAGAATTCGTTTTATGGTGGCTGTAGAATCCAGGGCCAAAAATGGAGAGACAGACAGACAGACAGACAGACACACGCACACAATCTTCTTCGAGTCTCTAACTTTCAAGAAGGCTTGTGCTCTGTTGTAAAGGGCTCACCCAGTTAGAACAAGCCCACTCAGGATAATCTCTCTTTTGGGTAACTGAAGTTAATAAAAGATTAGGGACATTAATTGCATATGTAAAATCCATTCTCCTTTTCCATAAAGCATGAGATAACCATGAAAGTGGTACCCTATCACCTTTGCCATATTCAATTGGTTAGAAGCAAATTACAGAGTCCACCACCATTCAAGGGGAGTGAATTACATAAGGGCATGGCTCATTGGAAGTCACTTTTGGCTGGGTTCACCACAGTTCCTACCATAACCTGGAATGAAAAAAATGTCTAGCTTCAAGAGGAGATAGTGTCATTCTGTACCCAACCTGTGGTTATTCCGGACTGAATGGGGAAATAGACGTTAACAGATAGATTCCTTGTATTGTTTCCTAGCTTGTGAAGTGAGACTCATTATGGCAGGAAGGGGAAAAGTAAAAGTCCTGGAAATGCCACCAACCCCTATAAAAATAGTAAATCAAAAACGATATAGCTTCACTAGGGCAAATATAGAGTATAGAACTACCATCAAATATCTGAAAGATGCAGGGATGGAGAATCCTGTCACATCCCCAGTTATATCACCTGCTTGGCCTGTACAAAGTCTAATGTGCTTGGGAAGTTGATAGCAGGTTTCCATAAACTGAATTACATGGTAATGCCAATTGAAGCTGCCGTACTGGATACAATATTTTACTGGGGAAAATAATCTTAACTCTGGCACCTGGTATACAGCTACAGGCCTGCCAAATGCTGCTGGCTACGTTCCCATAAGTAAGGAAAACCAGAAGCAGTTTGCATTTATGTAGTGAGGACAATAGTACACCTTTACTGCCTTGCACTTCCTTTCTGTTATCATGTTATTTAAAACACTTTTGGTCATCTTGATATCCCTCATAATATCCTGCTGATCCATTAGGCTGAAAATATTATGTTAGCTGGATCTAGTAAGAGTAGTAAGAATACTAGAAGCCTTACTATTAGATATGCCTCTGAGAATGTGGCAAATAAACCCTCAAAGATTTAAGACCTACCTTGTTGGTGAAGTGTCTAAGGCTCCAGTGGTACGGAGCATTTACGGATATTCCTATGGAAGTAAGAACAACCTTGCTTCACTTCACACCACCCATCAAGAGCAGGCGGCACAGTGCTCTGTGAGACCACTCAGGTTTTAGAGTGACATATTCTACACTTGATTGTTCTGCTCTGCCCGTCTTTTAGGTAATCCCTATGGCGGACAACCATGACTGAGACTTGGAGCACAAATTTCTGCAGCAGGTCCAGGCTGTAGTACAAGATACCCTACCACTCGGATCATACGACCCCACAGAGGGTCATACAGGAAGTCCTAAGGCAAATCATTATACTGTAGGAGATTCTGGAAAAATCCCAAAGAGGAATCAGAGCACAGACTCTCCTAGAGTTAACTACTTCACTACTTCTATTTCAAACCATGGTCAGTCAACTTAAAGAGAAAAAAGCAATGGCAAAGTTTATGGGAAAACCTTCATGGTATTCTGACCCAGGCTGAGGTTGATGGCTTTCACACTACTGCCTCACTTAGCAGTGATCTTATCCTTACACCCTGAAGGGAAAACTTCTCACTCGGCACAACTTTGGTGGTAAAACTGTTTGGTCACCTAATGTGAAGGAAGAGATTGCTTGAGTACCCAAACCTGCTGAGAGCAGAGGCAAATGCTGATCCCTAGTATATTACCATTCTCTGGGGAAACCAACTAGCTTCCCAGCGATAGGTTCACCATGTTAGACCCCTCCTGTCACAGCGACATGGCACTTTACTGTTGCCAGAACACATGCATATTCCAGGTACGGATTTGCCTTTCCCTTCTGTAGTGGTTCTATCTGTACTGTTAATCCTTTATACACAGCCATGGCATCTGCTATATCAATAATACTGCCTTCAACCAGAGGACGGGCTTTTTTATAGAATAAAATTTTACATGTGACTAATGCTGTAGATTTCAATTTTGGAGTATAATACATTTGCTATAACCCTGAGATGATGTCATATCTTGATGGTAATTTGTGGACCTTCTGTGACCGAGACACAAATGCTTCACTACACAAAGGACAGAGTGGCTGCTGAAGGGTGAAAGACATAGACTGCTGCAATTATCTTCCATTTATCCCTCAGAACCTCTCTCCACTTTTTTCCCCTCCTGCTCTCTGTCTTGGGGAACTGACTTGTATGGACTACATAAAATGGCTCCCATGTTGTCTGGTTTCAGTTTCGTTCAGTCAATGGTGAGCCCTGAGAGGAGATCAGAGGGAAGGAGAATAATTACTGAGTCATACTGGGATGTATACCATCTTGACCTTTTCTCTTTTGCTCTCCTTAGGTTGGCTGTACCGTTTCTTTCTTTCTTTTTTTTTTTTAAACATCCTTTAGTGGATTTTTAAAAATTAATTTATTTTTGGCTGCATCGGGTCTTCGTTGAGGCATGCAGTATCTTCGTTGAGGCATGTGGAATCTTTCATTGTGGCACGAGGGCTTCTCTCTAGTTGTGGCGCGTGGGCTCCAGGGCACGTGGGCTCTCTAGTTGCAGAGCGCGAGCTCAGTAGTTTTGGCGTGTGGGCTTAGTTGCACCCCAGGCATGTGGGATCTTAGTTCCCCGACCAGGGATCAAACCCGCATCCCCTGTATTGCAAGGCGGATTCTTTACTGCTGGACCAGTGGGAAAGTCCCTGGCTGTATCTTTTCAATGAAGGTCATAGCTCTCCTCAAGCTGGCCTACTCTATATGATTCTGCTGGGTTTAGGTAACTGCTCCCTGCCTTCATCCATTCGAGCTTTGGAGTATTAGCAGCACCACTCTATCTTTCTAGATTCTATTAATCACTCTGTCTCCTCCTCCATTTAGGTTTGAGTGTGGTAACTGTCTATCATTACTAGTCCTGGGTACTGCACTGTCCCTTGTGGTACAGTTTGTCCAAACTGTTGTAGATAGTCCCTTGTTAATTATTAAATTATCCTAATTTAAGTCTGATAATTATTTACTATGGTGGTCTTGACTTATATACAATGGCAGAGGGCAGAACACAATTGAAAGAGGAAAAGAGATAATATCTTAGACTCATCCTGATATTACTCTTCAAGAAGGAGCGGGAAGCCAGGAAACTATTGGGATATAATCTCTTAATTTTGTGGATAGTGATTCTATAGCAAGCAGACTCAATATTTCTTGTAGATTTGAACAAATAAATCAAATAGAAAGAAATTTGGCAGTTTTGAGAGAAAAATACAGAGAAAATCAATATTTTAGCATTTGTTCCCTCCAGTTCATTCTTTCTCAAAAGTGGCTCAATTTGTGGAAAAGTTACATGGGCATTCAAACCATATAACACTAGTATAGAATGAGTGACATTCAGGCAAGATTGAACCTAGTTTTGTCTTTTGTACTTACCTTTCCTTTTGTGGACATAGCTGAGGCTCTGGTAGGATTTTTGGCAATGCTAAGGATTAGGCCTGGAACTATAAAATTTGTTTGGGACAATGACATTAGTAACTAAACATTTCTTTGCTTCTCAAAATGTCCTGAGTGTAAGGTCCATACTTAAGCTCCAAGAGGAATGTGACTTTTTGTTTTCAGGGTTAGATTTTGCCTCCTCTATTAAGAGATACTCATTCTATGAGGGGAAAAAAAAAAAAACCCCATAGTTTCCACTCCTATGAAGGCTTCAAATAGCATTAATTTCCTCTCCCTTCTGTCTGTCCATCTACGTGTGTGTGTGTGTATCCATCTATTTTCTTTATATCCTCATCAGCGCTTTATGTTGGGGTTCATATATGAAGAACTTTTTCTTTTAACATATCTGGCTCTACTTATGGCAAGCCCATGTGAAGTCACCATGACTATTCTGTTCACAGCGGAGCAGAGCAATGCAATTGGTAGCACTGGCTCAGCCCCTGGGAGAGCAGCAGGATAGCAATGATTGTAAATTTAAAACAGAAAAAATGCCATTTTTGAGATGTGAATACATTCTAGTTGAACATAACTGTGCATTTAGAAAGACATTTGTCTGTTTTAAATTCACAGTAATTGAACTTCTTGTATGTCGGCTTCCCTCTCCACAGGCTAAGCCAGCATGGCCATTTTGAAAGATTTGCTCCTCTGTGACCTGAAGAGCAATAGGCTTTTCAAACAATGGGCTCAGAGGCAAAGCACACCATGCATGGGAAAATGACTAAAACATCCTGAAAGGATTTCCAGTGCCAGGGCCTTTGGAGAATTGTTCTAGCCCTATACATGCTTTCCTGCAAAAGACTCACATTTGAACACAGAGGAACAAAGAAAAACTAAAACAAACCCTGTTGTTAAGAGATTAAACAATCATCTGGGGATTTCTTGTTTGCTTTCTTTCTTTTTTGTTTTGTTGGTTTTGTTTTACATTTGCCTTTATTTGTATTAACATTGAAGAACTGAATTAAACCAGTACATCAAATATATTAATTCTGGAGTGAGCCCTGGGCAAAATGGTGAAGAAATATTTGCCTTTGAGAGACAGCTTGAGCTCCTTCTTGGATTTACAGTTTTCTCTTTCCCTTTTTCCCACCCAGTTCCTTTCGAGCTTTTGGCTAATCATTTCCCCTAATTGTTAAATCCAGCGGATCATCCTAGCATTTATTATTTTCCCTCCCTGTAGCACTGAATGGCAAATATCCCTCCTCCCTTGATTTCTATCACAGAACTCTGCCGATATCCTCCTACTCCTTTCTGACTTTCTATTGTTGGTCTGCTTGTTTCCTTTTGGGGATTACTGTCTGCTCTCTGCCCATTAAACATTTTTCTGCATGCTACCATTCTTCTTTCTCTCCTCAGCTGTACTGCATTGGGATAATCACATCTAAAAACTTACTTTTAATCCTTATTGAATTAAGTTTATTATTTGAATATGTAAAATAAAAGGTATAGGCAGAGAAGCCACACTTCCTGTCCTATCAGTTTCATATCAGTTCGATCCACCATACATAATCAATTTGACTAGTTTTTGGTGCATTACTTCTTTGTTTATTTTTACAAAAATAAGAAAATATATACCTATTCTTATTTAGTTTTACTTAAGCAAATGATAGAATATTGTATATATTCTTTTATTATGGCTTTCTTATTCTATTAAAAATACATTTTATAAATCACTCCATAGCAGTTCATAAAACATTTTTCACTTATTTTTATATCTCTGTAGAATTCTATTTTGGTCTCAATCCTCAGCCCTATCTGACCTGAAGCTAAAAGAGATAGAAACTTCTTCAAATATGAACTGAAGACTGTCTTTTTTCCAACTAAGATATTAGTTGGGAATTCTAGATTTTGATTTTCCTACTTCCCTCAAAAAAAATCAATAGATTCTCAGTGCACTTAGGATAGTGTACCTATTCTTTAATATAGTTAATATAACTTTACAAGACCTGCCCCTTTGTATCTTTCTGGAACATACTATTCACTCGGAATATATTACTTAAATGAAATATAAGTTTGTTAGTGGACAGTGAAGAATCTCACCTAATAAAAATAGAAGATATAAGTATCAATTCAACTTGTTAAAATGCTTATTTGGGAGACATTACACATTCTTATGTCAGGACTTGGCCTACTGAAAGTGAAATGGTCGAAAATCTAGTCTGTCAGTTGATTACAGAGTGGATTTTGTTAAGATAATTTCATTTTAAAGATAAACTAACTAAGTATTGATGCTAATTTTTTAAAAAGTATACACTATTGGAACAGTACTTATTTCCTTCCAATAAACTCAAGCTGAGACATAATCTTCCTTCCTGAGGCTCTCTTAGTGACCAGTGAGAGACTTTCTATATCCTTCTTTTTTTCTAATGCCGTATTCACAAATCCTCTGTGATCATTGCAGACCTAGACAACAGAATGTTGATAATCCTCCACACAATTTCAGTTGGTATTTATCTTTCTTGGGAACAAAAGTTAATGTCAAAACCACATTGAAATAATTAGAAATTTTCTAAGCTTTAAACAAAGATCTTTATCAATTTATGTTCTGAGTGAGAATTATTGGCTTTACTAGTGCGTTCCTCACATCTATAGAAGACTAAGACCAGATTAAAATATGTTAATTATGGAAGAGATAGATACAGTTGTCCCTTGGTATCTGTGGGAGATTGATTCCAGGACCCCCGGCAGGTAATAAAATCCACGGATGCTCAATTCCCTTATATAAAATGGCACAGTATTTGCATATAACCTATGCACATCCTCCCATATACTTTATTTTTTAAAGTATTTTTTAAGTTAATTAATTTATTTATTTTTGGCTGTGTTGGGTCTTTGTTGCTGCACATGAGCTTTCTCTAGTTGCGGTGAGCGGGGGCTACTCTTCTTTGTGGTGTGTGGGCTTCTCATTGCGGTGGTTTCTCTTTGTTGCGCAGCATGGGCTCTAGGCAGGCGGGCTTCAGTAGTTGTGGCTTGCGGGCTTAGTTGCTCCGCGGTATGCGGGATCTTTCCGGACCAGGGCTTGAACCCACGTCCCCTGCATTGGCAGGCGGATTCCTAACCAATGAGCCACCAGGGAAATCCCTTCCATATACTTTAAATCATCTCTAGATTACTTACAATACTGATCACTATGGAAATGCTATAGTTGGTAGCATGAGGCAAATTCAAGTTTTGCTTTTTGGAACTTTCTGGAATTTTTTTTTTCCAAATATTTTTGATCTGTGGTTGGTTGAATCCATAGCTGCAGAACCCACAGATATGAAGGGCCAACTGTATGTCATTTTAATATTCAGTTTATTAAGATGTAAAAGAAGGAAAATTTCAAAACGATGTATTCTTCTGAAATAAAGCTGGGCCCTATTTTTTCTTCAAATTGAAAAATTTTAACGTCTTTTCCTTCCCTAATTGCATTACGTAAAAATATAAGAATTCTTCAACTGTACTGAAAATGGTTCTAGAGAACTCCTTTCATAAAAAAACTCACATTTGAAATAACACTAAAAATGACATAAAACTTACACGATATAAAAGTAGGAATACAGTAAAAACTTTCTATATCAGAACAATGATATTGCATTTCTTTTGAATTATTTTTGTTATTAATTTCACATTGAATAGACTTAGATATAATATTTACTGAACCTTGGATATTTAGAATATTAAGCAATACAGATTCTTATAATGCAAATTATGGGAAATTACACAATTCTCATAAAATGGAATGCAGATATTCAGTAGTATTTTTTTTCTTGCAGAGCTATACTTCAGTTTTATTTTATCCTTTTCCTGATTACGTAAATTGATTAGAATATAGTTCTAATCAAACTAAGGTAGTAGATAGTAAATGGCTATCTCATTTGATGCCATTTTAATTCCTATTTCCTTGGTCACAGATTATACATTCAAACTTAGGGAACTTGCCAATATGTTCCATTAGTCATGAGAAAGAGGTGTTTGGGTCAAAACATAAGGACCTACTGTATAGCACACCTGGAACTCTGTTCAGTACTCTGTAATGGCCTATATGGGAACTGAATCTCAAAAAGAGTAGATATATGTATATGTATAACGGATTCAGTTTACTGTACACCTGAAACTAACACAACATTGTAAATCGACTATACTCCAATAAAAATTTTTTAAATAAATAAATAAATAATAAAGTGCAAGTAATCTGAACTCTAAAAAAAAACAGATTCAAAATACATGTGTGCTGGGCTACTGGTGATATGGTCATAGTTCAAAGATCTTATATACATGTGCCTCTTGAATACAGAATTATATTCTTTCACACCAATTCATTCCCTATACTAAGTCCAAAGATAGTTTTAAGTCGAAGAAAATTTTTTAAATACTTACTGTGCAAAATATACATTTATATGAATGCCTACTCAAGCAAGGCAGCAGTAAGACATATTTGCTTCTTAAAATGGTATTATATTGATACGTGATTTCTATGGTGGTCTGCATCTTTTGTAGCTTTACTATATATCTTACAATGCCTTGGTTAAAAGGCATTAAAGCCCAGGTTGCAGTTTTAAAAGTGTAATAAATATGCATTGTAATATAGAAGTTGAGTAATTAAACAGAACTCTAGCAATCTTACAATAATTTGTCAATATTATTGCTTTATATGGAACACACGTGCTGCGGAGAATTTACAGTTTCTGTAGTTTACAGGAAGTATATATACAGTGTCTCTCAAGCACCCACTGCACTTATTTTTATAGTATTCCTGCAGGTTAAGTGCTATCGATCTCATTTAGAGAAATTTAAGTGCCTTGTTCAGTTCAAATCATAGCTAAACTTTATTAAGAAACATCTTGCTCTACGGTATGTGGAGTGATAATATATTGGATGTGCCCCCACTGGTGAGAACGTGCTTCCTGGTTCATTTAGTAGTCTTTTCACTGTGTCCTCACATGGAAGAAGTAAGCAAGGGAGCTCTCTGGGATCTCTTTTCTAAGGGTACTAATCATATTTACAAGCATTCCATCCTCATGATCTAATCACCCCCAAGGGCCCCACATCCAAATACTATGACATCGGGGGTTAACTTTCAATGAAGTTTGGGGGGACACCCACATTCAGTCTATAGCAGCCGCCAAATCAAAAAGGTCTTCTCTGACACCTTAACTAATGAAGCACATCCACACCCCCAGCTCAACCCTCTCTCATCCTTTATCCTGCTGTGTTTTGTTTATAGCACTCACCTTTGCCTGGCTATTAATATTTCACATTAATTTGTTTGTAATTTTATTGCCTACAGTCTCCCACTAAAATGCAATGCCTGTGAAGGAAGGGAGGGTTTCACTCTCCCAGAACATGGTGTTGGTCATACAGGTGAGTATGCTGCATATTGTTTATAATGTTCACCCCAACTCTTCTTTGTTTTTCTCCATGTCTATCCTTCCCCAAACTCCTTTGCAGCCAGAATTCCAGCTTAGGTTTTGCCAAAACAGCCACTTGTTGATATCTGGAAAGGAAAAGGGAAGCAGAAGCCAGTACTGCTTCTGCTGCAGAAGTGGGCAGGACACAGGCTTCAGGGGACAACCAAGGAGAACTCTTGCCCACAGGTTCAGAGAGTCTCCTTGTAAAGTACCTACTCCGGTGCTGCAGGCAGATGAGATCACTGGTAGCAGTTTCCAATGCTTTCTGCACTTCCTGTTTTAAAGAATACTACAGTGGCCTCTCGGACCCTTTTTCTGTCAATAGATCCAACTTTTTTCAGCTTCCAATTTCTTGTATTAAGTTATTTTTTGGTATAAAATACCTGGAAGTCACCACTCTCCTGGCTAAATATCCTCTTCAGGCTTCATTTATTCAAAGCAGGGAGATTTTCATTGGCCCAAGTGGTTTCTGATCTTGCTCCTGGAGACATTGCTCAATGGGCCACTCAAACACAGCCTTCCATTCAGCAAGTAGGAAAGAACATGTTCCCATGCTGAGCTCCCGCTGGCCTGGCCGAAAAGTGCCAGAAATGGGCCTATTCCCACAATCATTAAACACACAACCAAGCCTCTGAAACCCATACATAGCTCTGTAACCATCTTAAATTAAGGTTGAGTAACTTGACACAAGCCTATATGTTATTAAATGACCATTTCTATCCTCATCAGAATAGTTGTTAGGGGAAAGGCAGTTCCGTACATTTTTGGCATTTACTAGAAACACACACAGATACACACACACACACACTCATATAAATTTACACTCTGCAATTGTATAATGGATGTGCATTTAACACAGCCAAGACAAATACTAGTTGTTTCTCACTATTCTAAATCTGCTTCACCTCAATGTTCCCAATGTTGGTAAAATGAAGTACCACCTATCCAGATGCTCAGGCCCAAACCCTCATAGTCATCTTTTAAGACTTCTTCCCCTTCATCCCTGCATTTAATCAGTCAGTTGTATTAGTTCTACTTCTGCAATAAAATATCTCAAATCCATGTGCTTCAGCCTTTCTTTACTCTTCTCAATTCAGTGCCTGGGTTACTACCATCTCTCTGTGAGATTATTGCTGAGTTTTTGGCCTAGATTTCCATCACCGCCACTGCCTGTCCTTTCACAATGATTATATAAAAATATATGCATACATCTACATAATATACACATATAAATGACTAGTTGGTAATCTTTAGTTTTTAGACTTTATTGCAAAAATTCTCAATCAGAGACTCCTTTTTATAAATTGGGAAATCTGACTAAATTGGCTCTTTCTTCCCACACAGCCACAGGGCATGTGATTTTTAGGTTGCCCATGTGTCAAGCCATTCCTGTGGTGTCCTAACTCTGAGGACACGTATCAGCTGCCAATTTGTATCCCTTCTACTTATGCTGCCATTTTTCTGATAGTAAAAACAAGAGGGAAAAAAATGTTTCCTGCATGACAAACACATCTCTAGCAAGAAATATAAAATAAAAATACACCTAAAGCATAGCATGATTCTACAAAAGAGTTGAGGGAAACTATATATCTCTTTGTAAGTGAAGAATATTCCTTCATATTAATACTCAAGCTAAAAGCATCCATTGTTGAGATAATAAAATTTAAGGTACCGTTATAATACCTCGGCTATAGGCATTTGAGTATGGGACTACTGCTCCAATAACAATTCTTTATTCATAATAAAGATGCACATAATGCTTTATGGTTTAAAAATCCTATTTAGCATGAAATCTCATTTGTTCCTCACAACATGGCCAAGAAGCGAACGTTGAAGATAAAGGAAGGGATAGTAGAAGTTGATTTGTGTAAGTACACACAATTAATGATACAGCAGGGATCAAATCTTAGTCTTTGGACTTTAAGACATGTACTTTTTCTAACTCAGGGGATACACATGCTATAATATCTCAGTATAAAGTGATATAACTTATCATTTGCTTATCATGTTCACTGCATTGATACTCAGAGTTCTTCAGAGGATATTAGTGCATTTCTGTAGCTCACGACACAGCTATCTCAGGGAGACAGTTGCATTTAATGGAGAGAATTCAGTCTTGGGTTGACATTCCAGTTCTGATATCTACCATCTTCTGTGGGGAGTGAAACATGATATAGGTTCATGAGTTAAACTTACTTTGCAAGGTTATAGAGAGGAATAAGTAAGCTACATATGTAAAGTGTCCAGCATAGAATTTGGCTTAATAAAAGTTAGAGCTACTCTTCTTTCCTCCATATGGCCGGCCCCCTTGCCTCCCGTACCCAATCCACACTGGGCAAGCACACGACACAAACCAGAACACTGCGGCCTGCTCATACCATCACCCCAATAATCCTCTTGTCGTTTTTTACTTTGCTCCAGAACAAAGTTCAACAAATAATAGGTATCAATTGAGGCAGTAGAGGTGATTGTTTTCTACTCTCCATTACCAAGAAAAATTAGAATGTAGCTCTAAGTATCTTTCATTACTGAGGCCAGCAGCTATTTTCCTAGTAACAATACTTTCCTCTATCCTGAACAAAACATAGTGGTGTCTGGAATCCAAAATTTATCTATGACATTACTGATTTCTATTATCTAACCAACTGCTCATTCAAATCAAATTTTAGGTACATTACAGAGTGGGGGCACTCTTTATTTCCTTATTCATTGAAAACATAATTTGAGTTTTATATTATTTCTCTCACTGGATCATGCAGAAGAAAAAGGGACATCTCAAATTCAGATTCAGATACAGAAATTTGGTGGCCCATTTATAGAATTTGTTTTGGAAAACTTGGGCCACAGATAATTAAAAAAAGAATTACGGTGATTATCAGAGAGGATGGTAGAATTGAGAGGTGGGTAGACAAAGCTGCCGTATGAAATTATTAACATGGAGATTGGTAGCACAGTTTTATTTTATCAACAAAAAGCTTTACTTTATGAGCCATCAATTTAAAAAAAAAAGATTAAGAAAGCTAATCACTGACTAGGACAAAGGTATTTCATATCTTTACACATTGGAATTGAATTTGATAAGAGACTATTAAATTCATTCTGGAACTCTCCAAATTAAAATAAAAGCATCTAATTTGGAAGACCATGGTAAACAATTAAACCTGCATTTTTCTTTTTCAAAATCTAACTTGAGATGTCACTATGTGTTTGCAATTTCTTTTCAAACTAGGTATGTCAATTTACTTCTATTTTCCTTCTTGTATCTAAAAACGTAAATAGGCAAGGTGCATAAAAAATCTCTTTAAGAGGGAAAAAAGAGGAACATTTCTCAGAGAAGATTTTGATTGAAAACAGCCGTTGCTTATTTACCAAAGTACATTCTCAGACAGATTCTTTTTTTTTCTTTTTTTTCTCAAACCCATTTGGAAATGCTACCTTGAAGCGTGGTATTTCAGGAGAAGCACTTTCTGAGTTGACAAGGCACCACTATGCCTCCTCACTAAGCACTCTACTTTTCATTTCTTGCTATGACAATGGTGTTAAAATCTCCAAGGTGATGTTTAGGCTGCTCTCAAACTATTCCAATAATTCGGGAACCTTAAATTCCTTTCTAAAAAAGCAGAGTTGATAAAGCTTTTGAGCTTTAAAAGAAGAGTGTATTTCGAGTTTCCATTGAATAATGCTTAGATATATTTTACATGGGCATGGTAGGTTTATCTAATTTTATTGCTGTAATGGAAAATTTAGAAATTTTACATAAAGTAAAACCTAGCATTTAAGTTTCCAGATTTCACTTTATGTAATATAATAATAAACAAATGGAGACATTGTTAAAGGCCAAAGTACAGCAGCCAGTGGCTGGGGGGGTCTGCTGTCTTTCCTAGATTCAAGGTGTCCTAATGACTTATATACAATGTGCATTAGTGACTATGTTGTCATTGTCTTCCCAAGGCCACTGCAACAAACATGCACGCCCATCCTGTAAGCACGCCCCAACCCCACACAGCATACAAAGCCCTGCCACCTTCCCAGGTCACTGGCCCAGATTTAATCCCCTTCCCATACTACCTGCAAGACTGCATCTCATGCAGGCTAGTTGCATGGCTTATAAACCTCAGGGGACATTGGAGGACAAGCCCTCCAGTTGGACTAGGGATTTAAGCACCATTCTTTGAGACAAAAGTCGATATGCTTTCTATAAGTTGTTTTAGCCAACCAATATTTTTCCTTGCTTTGTGTTTGCTTAGATTTTGTTTCAAGTATTTACTTTTTTTCATTTATAAATTAAAAATCAGGCAAATGAATTAAAAGTTAGCAGTTAATTGCACAATTATTTTCAGTAACCATTACCTTTACACTATTTAATTTTTATCTTCTTTACAACATAGTTATATATTTTCCTTTTGAAAACAATTTTGGAAATTTTTAGATATACAGCAAATATAGCTATGCATTTTAAGGTACAGTTGCCTTTAAAGTAACTTCATTTTGTGGCTGGATACTGGAGGGCAAGGTGGATCTTTGACAAGAATTAAGTAAGTTACCAGTATCTTTTCCCACTAACACCAGGGCACTGACTATGGCTTTCCCATCTTCCATGCCCTCCACTACCAGGCTACACAGAGAGAACAGCTAAGATTTCTTTTCTTTTCTTTTCTTGTAAAAGTAATTCTTAACATGAGATCTACCCTCTTAACAAATTTTTAAGTGTATAATGCAGTATTTTTGACTATAGGCAGAAGGTTGTACAGTAGATCTCTAGAACTTATTCATCTTGCATAACTCAAATTTTATACCTGCTGATTAGCAACTCTCCACTCCTCCCTCCTTCCGGCTTCTGGCGTTCACCATTCTGTTTTCTGCTTCTATGAGTTTGACTATTTTTGATGTCTCATGTAAGTGGAATCATGCAACATTTATGTGACTGGCTTATTCCACTTAGCATAAATTCCTCAGGGTTCATATATATTGCCATTCATTGCAGGATTTTCCCTTTTTTTTAAGGCTGAATAATATTCCATTGAATGTAATGTATATACCACATTTTTTATCCATTCGTCCATTGATGAACACTGAAGTTGTTTTCACATTTTGACTTTGTGAATACTGCTGAGATGAAATGGGAGTTCTAATAGCTCTCAAGATTTGATTTCAGTTCTTTTGGATAAATACTCAGAAGTGGGATTGCTGGATCTAATGGCAGTTGTATTTTTAAATTTTTGAAGAACCTCCATACTGTTTTCCATAGCAGTTGCACCATTTTGCATTCCTACCAACAGTGTACAAGGGTCCAATTTCTCCTTGCCAACATTTATTATCTTTTTTTAATATAACAGCCATCCTAACAGGTGAAAGGCAATATTTCATTGTGATTTTGGTAGGCATTTCCCTGATGATTAGTGATGTTGAGCATCTTTACATATACCTGTTGGCTTCTTTGGATATATTTCTTCTTTGGATAAAGATCTATTCAAGTCCTTAACCAAACTTTACTTTATACCTAAAGGATCAAGTAAAAGAACAAACTAGCATGAAACTAGCAGAAGGAAGGAAATAATGAATATTATAGCAAAATAAATGAAACATAAAGTAGGAAAACAAGAGAAACAACAATGAAATTAAGAGTTGTTTTCTTTCAAAAGATAAACAAAACTGGGCTTCCCTGGTGGCGCAGTGGTTGAGAATCTGCCTGCCAATGCAGGCGACACGGGTTCGAGCCCTGGTCTGGGAAGATCCCACATGCCGCAGAGCAACTACGCCCGGGAGCCACAACTACTGAGCCTGCGCGTCTGGAGCCTGTGCTCCGCAACAAGAGAGGCCGCGATAGTGAGAGGCCCACGCACCGCGATGAAGAGTGGCCCCCGCTCGCTGCAACTAGAGAAAGCCCTCGCACAGAAACGAAGACCCAACACAGCCAAAAATAAATAAATTAAAAAAAAAAAAAAGATAAACAAAACTGGCAAACCTTTAGCTAGAATAAGAAAAAAAGATGATTCAAATAAATTGAATCAGAAGTGAAAGAGGAGACATAACAGTGATGTCACAGGAATAAAAAGGGTCATAAGAGACTACTATGAACAATTATACATCAATAACCTGTAAGACATGGAAAAATTTCTAGAAACACAACATGCCAAGACTGAATCATGAAGAAACAGAAAATATGAACAGACCAATAATAAGTGAGGAGATTAAGTAATCAAAAACCAAACACAGAAATCCAGGACCAAAGGACTTCACTTGTGAATTCTACCAAACATTTAAAGAACAATTAATACCAACCCTTCTCAAACTCTTCCAAAAATCTGAAGATGATGGAACATTTCCAAACTCATTTCATAACACCAGCCTTACCTTGATACTAAAATCAAAGACACCACAAGAAAGGAAAACTAAAGGTCAATACCTCTGATGAACACAGACACAAAAATTCTCAACAAAATACCGGCAAACTGAATTCAACAGCACATTAAAAGGATCACAAACATGACCAAGTGGGATTTATCTCTGGGATGCAGAAATAGTTCAAAATACAAAAATTAATTAATGTGATACACCACAGTAACAGAAAAAAGTTTCAAAATCACATAATCATTTCAATACAGGCAGAAGCATTTGATAAAAATCAAGACCTTTCACAATAAAAACTCTCAGGTGAGATTTCTGGCAAAAGTTATGGAGAAGTTTTATGGTGGGCAAGGTTTGTAGGAACTGAAGATAGGAGAAGTTGATCTGAGGTTTTCTAATAAAGCCATCAGTGACATTAACAAGTAAAACTAGAAAAAATATATCTTTTAGGAGAACATATTATTTTGACTAAGCATTTTGAAACAGAAAGATACATGTAATTAATAAAAGGATTTTAAAAAAATGCCCTGTGATGCATACTAAATAGGGATAACACAGAGTGTGCTGGGTTTACGTGATGTGATGTCAGGTATTGGATAAGTCAGGTAGACGTTTCAAACCATTTCCCTCCCTTTTTATCTCTGTACCTTTGAACATGTTTGAATAAAGTACAACAATCAAGTAAATAAATATTATTAACAGAAAATAAACATCTTCTGAGATATACTGAGACCTCATGGCTAAGGTGAAATGCTCCAGTCAGTCATGCCCTCATGATAAGAAACTGCCCAGAGATTGTGGTGGAGATCTGTGGCATCATGTCATGCTATGCAGAGAATAATATAATGAGTTATACTATTTAATAATAATAAAAATAATCTAAATACAGATTATATGCTGTTTTAAGCCCATATCAGTTTAAATGCATCACCTGACAATAGGCTGTGTTTTTCTTCATAATCTGTTTCTGTACAAGGATGAAATATACGACGAAACCTGGTTACTCTGCCTGACCCAGTCATTCTTGGAGAGAAATCATTATTATTTCTTTTTTTGTAAATGAGTTCTACAACACTCCTTTCATCTTTTTCCCCCAGAGATGAAACCATTAACCATCATCCTACTGGGTGTTTTTTTAGCAACAGAAATTTTTATGCTTCATCAATGAATAATTAAGAATAACCAATTTCCTATTTTGATATTTCTTTTGAACAAAACAGAATGTTTTGAATACATAAACATATATTAAATTTTAGTACATATATGCATATAAGAAAATACACTAATCCAAGAAGCAATTATCAAAAAGAAACAATATCAAACAGAGACTGCAGTAGAACATTGTTCTTTTTGATTCTCCTTCTGTTAGAGTGACATGCCCCTGTTTCTAGTGCGTATACATTGTCCTTTTTTCTCTTTCTGGCTCTCTTATTTCTGTTATGCGCTCTCTCTCTCTCTCTCTTTCTCTCTCTCTCTCTCTCTCGTCTAACAAGCAATGAGTGACTGGGTGGAGAAGGTGTGGGAGCAGAAAATAGTTGAGTTCAGGAATTGTACTGGGCTAGGTTTTGCACAGTGATAAACAGAAGACATTTTTTTGTTTGCTTGTTTGTCATGTTTTGTTTCTCCTGTTTTGTTTTTTAGGGGAATGTGTATTTAATTTTCAAGTTCGGCATTTTGTGGCATTTCTGTCAATTGTAAATTGGTATTTTTTGCTTCACCAGAGTCACAATGTACGTTAACAGAGGGATAAATTCAATATTATCTATAAGTTTTCATTACTATTATTATTATTTTTTGGTCTGTTGCTAGTTGGTCTCTGGAGAATTGGAAAAAAAATAGTGGAAGTGGTGTTTGCTACAGTCCTGTTACTAATTGAACCTAAGCTGAGCTTTTGGTTGCTATCTACTAGTATCTCAAGAGAGCTGGAGAAAAATAAAACAAATCCTATAGAGACAGAGATCAGACAATACAGATTTTATAGTTTGTTCTTTATTAAAGATGATTTTTCAACATATTCTTGAGTATATAGTCTTAATTTAGAAAAACTAATTCATATTAAATTAGTCTTCAATTAGTTCATTCTTGGGCCTTAATGTGGGGATTTATTCTTGAAAATATTTTCAACAGACCATTGTTCTGGTCCAATTTTTACGTGGCTAGTTACCCTAAAATAATGCCAACTCTATCCCTTATGTTTCTATATTTTTTGTAGATGTGGTTTACTTGATGAAAACAAGAATCAGTGACATCCTAACTACAGCTTCTATGAATCCAAAGTTGAAGTAGAAATGAGCTGTTGGTTAATGGGAATGGTGGTTGGGAGTCCTCAGCTATATGATGAGGACATCCTCACGGTAAAGGATATGACATGTTCACATCTGGAGAGTAAGAGGGAGAGAAAATCAATTTCCCACTATCAGCCATCATACATATTTTTCTGCAATATATTGCTTTCTTTCTTTATTATTAACTTTTAAGGTAAATTTTACATACAATGAAATGTACAGATTTTGATATACAATTTGATAAGTTTTGTCAAATGTACCTACCCATGAAATCAACACTCCAACCAAGTTATAAAACACATTCACCCTCCCAGAATGTTCACTAGTGTTTCTTTCTGGTCAGTGGTCCCCTCACTCCCACTGATAAACTAGTGTTCTGATTTCTATCACCGCAGATTAGTTTTTCATATTCTTGAAACTATTATAAATAGAATCATAAATAATGTACTCTTTTGTGCCTGGCTTCTTTCACTCAATATAATATTTTTTGAGATCCATCTGGATTGATGTGTATATCAGTAATTCATTCTTTATTCCAAGATTGCCAGGTGATTCTAATCTGTATTTCTAGTTCTATAAAGTGAAATGCATACATGCCAAGTGTACACATAGGTCAATGCTTTTTGACAAATGCATATTCCCACATAACTGTCACCCACGTCAGGGATACAGAACATTATCATCACTGCCAAAAATTCCCTTTTGTTTCTTTCCAGTCATCCCCACCTGTTTTCACAGGAAAACACTGTTTTAATTTTTATCACTATAGACACATTTTGTCTGTTCTAGAATTCATATAAATAAAGTCATATCATATAAACTTTTAGTGCTTGGCTTCTTTTGCTCAGAATAATATATTTTTGACATTAATTTATATTGTTGTGTGTTATCTGAAGATGAAGACCTTTTATCGTTGAGTAGTATAACATTGTATGGATATACTAATGCTATTTATTCATACTTCCATTGATGGATATTCTAGCTGCTTCTGGGTTTTGGCTACTATGAGTAAAGCTTCTCCAAGCCTTTATGTACCCATCTTTTTTGGACACATTTTATCATTTCACTTGTCCATCTCTAATTAGTGTGTGAGTCTAGTTCAATGAAACTATCCAGGGCAATAAAACTCCCTCCCCACCAACATCCATACAAAACTACAGTCTCTACTTTGCGGGGTAATACATGCTAGCTTTTGATACACCTTTTAAAAAATAGGATGAGGTTATTTCTGTAAATTAAAAAGGCTCTAATTTAAATTTATGTATCTCGTCCAGATAATGATCTGAGTTTTCCTTCATAATAAAGTCACACAGGCAAGGAAAGATGAACACCAATGCAAGGAAAGATCAATTCATGTACTCACTATGTTCAGTTATTCATTTATTCAACAAAAGTTTATAAAGTGCCAGCTTTAAATGAAACATTGTGCTAAGAGATGAACTGGAATTCCAGAAACTTTAGTTTATCATTAATAGAATATTATGCTCATATGACAACCAATTTAAATCAGAAAATTCAGTGGAAATAAGTCACAATGGCTGTCAAATACTGTTTAGCTACATCACCTGATTGTGTTTTTGAACACCTAATTTAGAGTTTTAGAGATATGTTTGTAGTAAAGATATGTTCTCTTTTAAATGGATATTTCAATTCTCATTATTCAAACCAATTATTGATTCTATTAACACCGAGCAATTTTTATTATATAGAATGTAGCAAGACCACTGGAAATTATCAACTCCTGCTGTAGCAAGCAGCCACACTTTTCCCTTCAATTTCTAAGCAGGAATTCCTTTGCAAATGCTATTTTGCTGAATTAAGGATAATGATCACAGTTAAGGACAGTGATACTTTACCAATAATTCCTCTAATTTACATGTCTGGCAAAGAAGAACATAAAAACACAGTGGCATTTTCTAATTTTATTTTGAATTTAAAATTAATTCTCAGCTCAGACTCCTAGGTGCTTCATTTAAAAATGCAGTTGTCCTGGACTTGAATCAGCAGCTCTCTCTTCCCCTCCTGTGGCCTTACATGATGATTTCTTAGTCGATACAATATCATAATGAAAATATCAAACGATGAACACTTATGACTCTATTTCTACAATACTCAATTCATTCTCTGCAAGGTCGTTTTGTTAGAATTAGATGTGGCAGGTCCAGTAGCATTCAGGTTACTGGCTGACATTCACTCAGCCATATTTTTACCTTTGAATTCTTTTAAATGAATATCTAGCTGCCATCTACAGTATCTGAGAGTTAAAAGCAATGGGATACAGTTATTTCAAATGTCTTAAAATCTTTCTACTATGCTGTTGATGTCTTAGAAACTATTCACTTCTTTCCAATCTTATAGCATTTCTTTCTAAGGCCAGATTTGCTTAAGTGTTTAGCAGACAGGCTTATGAAAGCATCAAACGATTTCAAATATGAAAGGCAACTGAGATCCATAAAAATAAAGATTCTTTCATAACATTTCTTCAGGAATTTTAAATTTATTTATTTATTTATTTATTTTTGGCTGTGTTGGGTCTTCGTTTCTGTGCGAGGGCTTTCTCCAGTTGCGGTGATCTGGGGGCCACTCTTCATCGCAGTGCGCGGGCCTCTCACTGTCGCGGCCTCTCTTGTTGCGGAGCGCAGGCTCCAGACGCGTAGGCTCAGTAGTTGTGGCTCACGGGCTTAGTTGCTCCGTGGCATGTGGGATCTTCCCAGACCAGGGCTCGAACCCGTGTCCCCTGCATTGGCAGGCAGATTCTCAACCACTGCGCCACCAGGGAAGCCCCACTTCAGGAATTTTAAATCACTGCTTTTTAAAAATTATTCCTTCTGCCTTTCTCCAAAATTCTCAAAATTAGATCCTCTACCATTCACTGGAGAAACTGAAGATCATCTAAAATTAATATAGCTTTACGGATCAGGATATCCTATCATTAATTCATCTCGATTTTTATCAAATATCTATAATGTGCCCAAATCTGAAATGTTCAAAATAGTGCCTGGGTCCAGGCTTGATGTGTTGAAGATTAAAAGTTAAGTCAAAATATTTGTTTGTTGACTGCATTTTATCAGCTGTCTAATGTGTATTTGTTTAACAGTTGCACATTACCTCATTTTTGACCTATGTATTAATTACAGAAAGGAGGTAACAGACTTCAAATATTTTCTTGGCACAGACTCTGTATCTTCTACTTTTGTTTTCTGCTTACCCATATCCCAGGAGAATTTATTTCTTTTCTAGGGTATGATGGTTTGGATATTGACGTTGTTGTCTTACTCATGGGTATCTCCTATCTTCATCTCTATGAATGAATTAAAGAATCGGCTTTGAAAGGACACCTGTCAGTATTTGCAAATGAATCTTCTTCGAGGTCATTTCTTTGATCTCTGAATTCTTGGCCATACATCACCTCGGAACTTCACATATTTAAGAGCCTGTTGGTCTGGTTTTTGTTATGTATCTGCTTCTAACAATGCTCCCTGAAGAATATGAGCCTCTGTGCTGGCAGACAGAAAAGAACTAACTGCAGAGATGAGTAGTTGTATTTCCTCGTAATGGTGAAGCAAAGCAAAACAACTTCATAATGGACCTAGAACAAATAAGTCTACAAAGAAAACCAAAAACATAAAAGTACAAGGATATAGATGTATAAAGAAAATAAGACATGCCCATTCAAAATATAGACTAATCATCTCAGCTAAATTGAGATTGAAACACTGTTAGGCTGAAAAAATGATTTTTTTAAGAAACAAAAAATACATATATTTTACTAACTTTTTTCTAACAAGAAATTTTTTCTTCTTTTTAAAAAAATTTTGTGTTCATTTCAATTAAATGGTCACTTTGGTATCTGTATTCAGCCTATTTGTGGCTAAATCACTGTTTGTGGGCTTATGGGAAATGGAACAACCATAATACAGACATCCATATATGGTTTTAATTCAAACTTAAAAAAAAAATAACTTAAAGACAGATCTCTGGAAAATAAGGTAGAGTCAAGTATGCTTCCAACTTTTACATGAGAAGCTGACTTTAATGACTAAAGAGAAGCAGAATTGAGATGGGATCATGGATTGGCCTCAATTAGTATTGAAATAAAATGAGTAGAAATGGTGCTAACCATGACTGAGAAAAATATTTGCTAAACACTGTATAGATTGGAAAAAATTGGTGAAGGACACTAAGAATTCATACATTATTCTCCTACCTAAGAGAGTACTATAGTATTGAAAGATACGGAGGAATTTCTTGCAAATCCAACTGACTCCATTAATTTGGAGGAACAGTGGTTACACATACATTTCACAAATTTCATTCCTAAGAATTTACTTGATGAAGGTCCTATATCATTCAAAGAATGTATGAAAGCCTATAGTTCTAAAATGAGGAGCAAAATAGCACATAAATAGGAAAAAATACTGCATTCAAGGTTTTTAGGTGAGCACTGAAACATTTAGATACAGAAATGTTTAATTGTCATAATGATATGGTTAAAAAAAAGAATCAAGGAACACTCTCAAATTCATTCTATGAGGCCATCATTACCCTGATACCAAAACCAGACAAAGACACTATAAAAATAAGAAATTAAAAGCCAATATCTCTGATTAATATAAATGTAAAAAACCTCAACAAAATATTAGCAAACCAAATTCAACAGTAGATAAAAAGGATCATACACCATGATCAAGTGGGATTTATTCCAGGGATGCAACAAGGATGGTTCAATATCCACAAATCAATCAATGTGATACACCATATTAACAAAAGGAAGAATAAAAATCACATGATCATCTCAATAAACGCAGAAAAATCATCTGACAAAATTCAACATCCACTCATAATAAAAACTCTCATAACAGTTGGTATAGAAGGAACATATCTTAACATAATAAAGGCCATGTAAGACAAATTCACAGCTAACATCATACTCAATTTTGAAAAGCTGAAAGTTTCTCCCCTAAAATCAGGAACAAGATAAGGATGCCTACTCTCTCCACTTGTACTTAACACAGCATTGAACAGAATATTAGCCATAGTAATCAGAAGAAAAAGAAACAAAAGGCATCCAAGTTGGAAGGGAAATAGCAAAACTGTCACTGTTTTTCATTTTTAAAATGAGAGAGAAATAAAGTGCCCTTGTATGCTGATAGAAATGGACAAGGTAAAATGGATAAATGCAGGTACAAAGGTATAACTGCAAGAGCAAAGTCCTCAAGAAGGTGAAAAATGATAGACTTCAGCAACCCAAATCACTTTTGAACAATGTATTTTGACTGTATACCACCTCTGGACCAAAGGAAAAAAGAAAACTATAAACAAATATTGAACTCTAAATAGTAGGTTGTTTTGTTTTTGATTTTGAGTCCTGTGGGTTAGCAGGTTAGATAGTTTTCTGTGTATTTAAGGTTACTAATAATTAAGTATACTGAGATGTTTATTTCAGTATAAAGAAAACGGAAATTTAAAAAAAAACTAAAAATTGTTTGTAAATTATTGAGGGAGGGCAAATACAAGTTCTTCCTTATAATAAAATGTCAACCAATGTCAAAGATATTGATTACCAGCATCCCTAATTCTACTTGAAGAAATTAGAAAAACACCATCTTTAAACCATCATAGTAATAATTGATTCACACAAGAATCATTAATGATGCTAAATTTAGTGAGGAATGTTTGATCTGAAACAGCATTTTGCATAGTCTCAAGTACCTTCTTATGATTCTGTATTGATTAAAAAGTGAAAAATAGTAATGCTATAATGGAAAGAATGGCAGACACCGTGTTAACCAAGTTATTATCATCAGTCATGGGACAATCCAAAAATCATGTTTCCCAAGATGAGGCACTAAGAAGCATAAAACATCATCTTTGTATTTCTACTGGAATGCATAAGTTTTTTCAGTTCATAAGGAAACATCACACAAACCAAAATTGAGTGACTTTTTACCAAGAAAAAAAAAAAGAGTAAAACCTGGTTTGTCCTTTTCCAAGTTTCAAATTCATCATGGACAAAGAAAGAGTACTCCAGATTAAAAGAGACTGAAGGCTATGACCACTAAATTTAATATGTCCTACTGGATTGGATCCTGACCCAAATTTTGGTATTCCTATAAAGAAAAGACTGTTAGTGATATTGAGTTTTGGTACATTACATCATAGCATTCTCTCAATGTTACTTTTCTTATTTTTTAAAAAAAATTCACTGTGTTTAGCTCTAAGGAAATATACACTGAACTATGAAGTGGGAATTGAGTATCATGTTTTAACTTACTTTCAAATGGTAGAGAGAGAACCTAAATGTTAAAAACGTTAGACATAATATATGAACCTCATATAGATCAAAACACTAAAATCCAAAAATAAAGTGGAACAAAAAACTTTTTTAGGACAATTGGGGACATGCCAACACTGACTGGATATTTAATGACATTAAAGGATTATTCTTATTTTCTTAGGAATTTGGTATTACTTAAGAAAAAAGAATTCTTATCTTTTAGCAATAAACACTGAAGTAGAGTTAAATTTAAATAATACCAGGCCTTTGCTTCCAATGTTCCAAGGGATTTATTGGGTGGGGTATCAATGAAATAAGATTGGCCATTGCACAATAATTGTTTAAACTGGTGATAGTTACATGGGAGATTATTTTACTTTACTCACTACTTGTGTATATATCTTAGTTTTCCATGGTAAAAGTTTTAGACATTTTAGGAAGTTTGTTGTTAATTCATAAAAGAATATCCTTACCAGGAAAAAGCATTTGTAAAACATCAAATAGTATACCAAATACAGATTTTATGGAGAATCCATTTTAATGTAATAGTTAACGTATATGTTGAGAACAGTGACAGTGGACGTAGTCTGCTTTAGAAACCCTTCCTTTGCCTCACATGCTTAAATATTCCCTTCTCCTCGCCTAAGCTTTTAAAATTTCACAAGTTGAAGAATATAATTTTTTCCCATTTTCTGACTGTGAAATAACTCCTGTGTTTAGCTTTGCTGCACTTAGCTGAATATTCATGAAGTGGCATGGGGAGGGGACAGTGCTAAGAATGTGGCATTCAGTGGGTGAAACTTGATTTTAAACAAACCACTGAATCCCTGTTGAGAGTGTGGCTGTTCACCCCTATGAATGAGGGTCCATGGTCTAGGTGATTTATAAGGGACAAATTACATCAAAACCGTGAGAGAACTAAGAATGATTTATGATTCCTCAAAAGTCACAGATAGGATTCTCTCAAAATCCATTTCAGTAATTTTTTAAAACTGTGCCTAGGGATTTTTTTTTTCACGTTTGGAATCCCAGATTGAATTTAAAATGACAAGATTTCTTTAGTACTTAAATTAAGGTATACATGGTGATAGGCTCCAAGCTTGCCTAAGTGGTTATTCAGTCATATCATACAACACACTGCACTATCCCCTGAGTATTTTCATGCTTTAGACTGTTTTCACATTGCCTCTCTCTCTCCTTACATACACATCATACACTCTCAAACCCAAATCTTCAAATGTTCTCATATTGTATGATTAAAATGTTATTGTGAATTCAACATTGAGGAATAAAAAAAACCAAACAAACATAAAGCTGCCAATGCAGATTTCTCTGAAAGTGCCGCAATCTAGTATGTCTGTGTTATTCAATGGAACACAGTTGCACCTTGAGAAAATGATATTGCTTTATTACTGTAAGGCACCAGAATCCTGAAATGTGCTCAAGACCGGTTAATGTATCCAGTGGTAAATCACTGACATTCAAATAAAGATACAAGTGCTGTACTCCAAACTGGATAACTGTATTTGATATACTCTTAAACTGGAAACTTCTTTTGTGTCATTTTCAACTCCACTCTTGATTGATCATTCTTCCCTCCCATCCATCTGACACCCATACTATTGATTCCACTCTTCCTTAGAGCCACATGATCTTAAGACAGAAACACAAATCTCAATTGTTCCAACAAAATTCTCCTCTATCTGAGAACACAGCAGTGAAAAAATTTTCAATTAATACAAATACTATTTTCCCTACTTACCTGAAGTAGGGAAATTAATGGACAAACCTCTATTTGAGACCAGTAAAATTATGAAATAAATCAAAAGCCTAACATCTTAGAGTATTCTGGGCAGCGAAAGAATAGGCAATGATGCATGTCCTGAATGACAGAAACATTACAGAGCTGTGCATAAAATCCACTGACACTCAAATAGCATTTAAGAATTTACTTATTAATTATGGATAAAATATTTTACCCTAGAATTCAAAACACAGTAGAAGCTCACCATAAAGTCTGTGATTAGCACAACATATTATGGTGTGAGCAGAAATTCTAAAAACAGAAAAATTACATAAGAAAAGCATACACATGGATATAAATATAATAAATGTAACACTGTCATCCTTTAATATAAATATAAGTGCTATCCATTACGAAGTGTTGTAAAATAGTTCCATTCCATTTTCTAAATTTGTCCACTGAGTATATTAAACATCAACTAGAACTTTAGTTATTTCCATTAAAGGAGGTTGTCAATAAGTTTTATAAAAGTAAATTATACTTAGCATAATAAGAAGGACAATTATATATTATATAGAGAATTATATGCAAGAAGATTAAAATAAAATAATCATTTATTTAGAAGTTTGGGTTTTTTTTCCAAAATGTTAGGAACTCAAGTTTATTGAAGAACCTGATTATTTCTAGGGCTGCTTCATCTGAGTTACTAATTTTACTCAATATTTCCATTTAATTAATTTAGATGAAAGAGGGTATAATAAGCTGAGAATGTATAATCACATATACTGATACCTGACTTAGAATTATATGATCATATTGAACCAGATAATTATTCTCACAATAATTGAATATAATTTGATTAATTATGTATCCTCTGAAATTATACACTCTTACCTCAAAGGGTATTGAGAAAGTTTACCAAGGCATTTCCTGTGACAACTGAATGCCAGAAACTAAGTAAAAATGTTTACTCTAAAGAAGCAAAACAAAACAAAGCATTCCAAATCTCTCTATCTAACAAGTAAAGAGCTTCTTGAAAACAATTCTACCCAACGGTTTGTACTTTCTTTGCCGACTGTTGTATTGACTTGCTGCAGGTGGCTATTGCTAAGCTGCCTTTTGGGACATTTTCTGAAATAACACTATGTAGAAACTCTGCCATCCTAAAATAAGATTATACAAAGTGTCTCCTTGAATTGTGGCTGACTACCAAGAGATGAGACTTTTCTTTGTGTGATTACTTCAGGGGCACCAAAACTGACTTCCACAAATTCAAAAGATATAAAGAAAATTACTGAAGCAAGTCTAGCTATTTGAGTTAGAAGCTTCTGTTCCCTTCAGAATATGGAATTTTATGTTTCTCACTTTAGGGGGATACAAAGATAATCCTTAAGTGGAGTTTGACTTGAATGATAAAGGATTCTTTATAGAACATACAATGGTTACATTACATATGTATGCTTATTTCCTATATGCAAACGATCTATCTCTTTTCCTTTATTTTCACATTTGCTACTGCATCTTATTTTTGACTTTGGAAGAAGTACACTTTGGAGACTGAATTATCCTGGTAACATTTTTGTAATCACTGTACTTCTGTAGTAGATGTAGGAGTCTACGTTGTTTACTTGCTGTGACTAATTTTCAGTAGATATGAGAAATACAGTGAATAATAAATATTTTAACCTATCTATTATTGAATATAATTCTTAAAAAATAATGTAGCATTAAATATTAAGTATAAATAAAAGGCAAAATATATAGCAACACAAAATATACCAATAGGTATATACATATAAACCTCAGATGTTATAAATATTTAGTCTAACTTCAGTTACATAAATTCTTTACAAATTCATTTCCTTTTCTACCCTATCATTTCTTTTCCACCCTATCATTTCTTTTCCCTTCTTTTCCTTCCCTTTCCTTTTCCTTTCTATATCCTTTCTCTCCCTTTATTTCCTTTCTTTTTCTTATACTGGCTCAGTAGCTAAATGAAACAAGGATTAGATCTGAGTTCCATGAAGCTTGATACTTCATTTAAATCTGCATCAAAGCATGTGACTGTGAGATGTTAAAAATTTAGGGATGTTTCACATGTTTTCCAGTTACATTTTTTTATGAATTTTTGAATTTTATTTATTTTTTATACAGCAGGTTCTTATTAGTTATCTATTTTATACCTATTAGTGTATATATGTCAATCACAATCTCCAATTCATCCCCCACTCACTTTCCCCCCTTGGTGTCCATACATTTGTTCTCTACATCTGTGTCTCTATTTCTTCCTTGCAAACCAGTTCATCTATACCATTTTTCTAGATTCCACATATATTTGTTTTTCTCTTTCTGACTTACTTCACTCAGTATGACAGTGTCTAGGTCCATCCACGTCTCTGCAAATGACCCAATGTTGTTCCCTTTTATGGCTGAGTAATACTCCATTGTATATATGTACCACGTCTTCTTTATCCATTCATCTGTTGATGGACATTTAGGTTGCTTCCATGTTCTGGCTATTGTAAATAGTGTTGCAATGAACATTGGGGTGCATGTGTCGTTTTCAATTATGGTTTCCTCTGGGTATATGCCCAGTAGTGGGTTTCCTGGGTCATATGGTAGTTCTATTTTTAGTTTTTTAAGGAACCTCCATACTGTTCTCCATTGTGGCTGTATCAATTTACATTCCCACCAACAGTGCAAGAGGGTTCCCTTTTCTCCACACCCTCTCCAGCATTTACAGTTTGTAGATTTTTTGATGATGGCCATTCTGACCGGTGTGAGGCGATACCTCATTGAAGTTTTGATTTGCATTTCTCTAATGACTAGTGATGTTGAGCATCCTTTCATGTACGCATTACTTTTTAAAAAGGATATACATTAGAGTGTTTTAAAATTTTATTTACCCATTTTCCCTAAGGCTAGACATTGGAAATGGTGAAGAGTACAGATGTGAAAGTGCCAAAGTTTGAAATAAAATCCTAGTTCTACAACTGATAATTGTTTCTGTTTCTTCAACTATAAAATGGGTGCAGTAAAAACTACTTCATAGGGCCATGATGAGGATTAAAGGTAACAATTTTTTAAAGGCTTGGCTCAGTGTTTGGCCAAAAGTATATAATAAATGATACTTATAATTATTATTGAATATTATTATGGACATTTAAAAATTAGACATATAGCTAAAATTATTTAAGTATTTGTATATGATTTTAAAGAGCTTTAACATGCATTAAGTTATTTATTTCAGAAAACAACTTTTTGAATTGTTGGTATTATTACAGCCTGCATACAATATATGGACAATTACGTTTAGTGTAGTTGTAACTTGACTAAGATCAGGCATCTTTTATGTAGTGGAGCTGTCATTCACTTGTAGTTTACTGGTACAAAGCTCTTCTTCTTTCCACTATATGACTTTCAAATATTTAGAAGTCATACAAGAAATCACATATACAAAGGTATCCAAACACTTAAGCATATATAATTTTATTGCAGGCACTCCCAGACATCCTTCTCTATTTTTTATATCCAATGTTTATATAATGTTATAAAATGTTATATATCCCATATGATGGAAAGTATACCTTTTTATTCTTGAATGAATGTGACATTATTTATGTGATCTGGATTCAAAACTTCAGGTTTATAACAAATATATCTGGCATATTTAATCAGTAGCCTAAATGATGTGCTTAACTAGCTCTAAAGCCAAAGAAAGTTCTATTACATTTCATGGGGTGTAGAAAATTACAACTCAAAGTACCTTTGAAGATCATTTTAAATTGTCCAAGCAAAGTAAACATTAAAAACTATCCTGAGGCTAATCTGCAAAGTTTTCATGTTTGTATAATATAAATATTTAAAAATAAACAGAATTTATACACTCTTTTAATAATATCATTTATAACAAACATTAACTAGTATTTTAGGAAGCTGAAAGATCTTATTGTTTTTCTAGTTTCATGGGTTCACACATTCAGGTATATAAACAGTCTTTGCAAGAACAGATCTAATGACTCTGCTTGTAAAAATCTGGATCGTATTTCCTGACCTTATTAGTGTTAGATTAAGAAGAATCATGTAGTATAGCTATTTCCCCTTTACAGACTCCTATATATTCATAATAACCCTATCATTACATGTTTTCTTTCTAACAAGTTTTAATACATATGAAAGCACATCTTATCTCTCCAAAACTCATAACTTCTATGCCTTAAAATTCTGACACAAACAGCTCTTGATGGGGGTATTCAGTCTCATTCCTCAAATGTGTTGTAAAAGAAAAGAGCATTTGTAGATAAAATTTTGCAGAAAATAGCTTATTTTTGCACATTCTTTTTCTGTGCCCATCTTTTGCCTCAAGATACCCTCATTGGCTCTGTGGATCTAGTATCCTTACATTATCCTTTAGGGTAGGTCTTCTCTTGTGAAGCCTCTTCAACACCTGCAAAATCCAGGCATTGCCTTATCCTTTTATCCTCTCTACTCATGGCAAAAAAAAACCGGAAGTTGTTGTTACTCCATACTCTACAGGTGGTAGGAACTACACGCATTTATAAATACAAGAGGAAATTTTAGAGGTATAGACATATACAAACAAACTAAAATTGGGGGGATTGCATGAATTATTTAAGAAATCGTGTAGCTTAGGGCTGGAGATTAGGATGAATGGAAGATTGCAAAATTGGTCACAAATTCTTCCTATTCATGCATTCATATTCCATTTACAATGTGATTTGGCCACTCCTTCGAATCCAATTCCTCCACCTCTTGAACTCAGCCTGACTGTGTGATATGCTTTGGCCAATGGGACATTAGCAAATTTGATACAAGCAGAAGCTGGATGCAGAGGCTTGAAGAGCACTCTTTTGAACTTGCCTCTCTTGCTGATGTCTGAACCCTGTGACTGCCACATGAAGAAGGCTGGGCTGACCTACAGGAGAACAAGAGGGCATCTGTAGTAGAATGAAATCATCTCACCTGAGCCAGCTTGCCCCCTAAAGCAACAAGCCTTTCACTACCAGACAAGCAATGGAGACCATCCTAGACCGTCTGACTGCAGACCAGCCAGCCCAGACCTGAGGAATTGCCCTGTTGACCCCCAGTACAGACAGAGGTAATGAATGTTCGTTTGTTTGTTGTTTTAATTCTCTAAGTTTTGGGATAGTTTTCAGGCAGTAATAAAAATGTATACAAATATTTGAATTACTTTTCACTATTCTAAACTTAAATTATATGTTTAAAATATCTTCAATATTTCATAATCATAGAACTTGGAATTGACAATTACCTGAGAGGTAATTCCATCTCAATTTTTAATTGTAATTCAGGAAAACAAGTCTTAGGTTAATCAACTGGTCCAAATCACAAGTTTAGTGGGAAAAAAATTCACATATCCTGATTTTTAGTTTGAAACTCTTCCTCCTATCCCACACTGTAAATCAACATTTAATTTCTATAATCATTTTTCTTTGTCACTAAGAAGCATGAAGTATAGAGGATACTCATTAAGTCCCTAATTTTCCAGTTTTACTCTTGTATCCCAATCTACCACTTACAATTTTCAAGACTATTAATGTTAACTCTGCAGAAGTACATTTTTTTCTATAGGAATTTAATCATCAAACTTTTCTCATCAGGAAATATCTCCAGCCTTATACAAGTAAATATGCTTTGTGGTGATTAATGGTATACTTGTCCCAAATAATAGATGCTTTTACATTTGTTCTTTAATATTATATATGTGTATCGATCATATACGTAAAGAAACACAGCACATGGAAGTGGTCAGAATAAAATGAAAAAAATGAGATGGAGATAGAACAGGAAATAAACCCATTCAAAGATATTTTTGGTACATTAGTGGTGATATAGTTGACTTTTTCACTGTTATTAAGAGATTGGGCTCATATGTCCATATTAGGCAATTTATGCAATGTTCAGTTAAACTCTTCTCAAGAGAGAAAACAGTCTCTTTAAAATGTGTGTGTATGTGTCTCACAATTTCTTCCACTGAAAGTCCATTTCATTCCAGGTTGATGTTCTAATCCTTGATGTACATTTAAAAGCATTTTGATTTAATTCAGGGAGCACAGGGATCTCAAGAGTCAGGAACTCAACTGTTAAACCTCAGCTAACCCATCTGTGAAAAGATGACCATGCTGGATTTTCTGTTGTCAACTCAGCTCCACCATATTTTAAGGCTGATTATTATGTTTCCCAGAATCCTCTTTATTTTCTGATTTCTTTGCCTAAAAGAAGAGTTCGTGAAGATTTGGAAGGCAGATGAAAAGCAGAAGCTATTGTTCTCTAGAAGGGGCTGTAGTTAGACTTATAGGTAGACAAAGATTTACAGCCATTGCCTGGCAAGCTTGTGAGAACCACCTCCCAACTGTTTCAGTGTCAAATCCTCTGACCCGCACTGCAGCCTCTCTGACCTCTGGCTCTTTCAACTTAATTCTGTACTAAGCTTTGTTTTAATTCAGAGTATGTAGAGTGGCTTCTATTTTCCTGACCAAATCTTGACTGATATTGATTTTAGTATGTGGATAGAGGTTGTGTCATAACAAAACACTAAAATATGTGCATTGGATTTTGGCAAGAAAACTTTTACCAGAGGCTGCAAAAATTATAACCTATGTTCTGTAGTCATAAAACACCTGGTAAAAGTACGTATCAGACAATGTACCTTATGAACTTGCTGCACTGGGCAAGAAAGTTTTGATGCAGAGGTTTGAAAGCATGAGCTAGCTGCCATGAAAGGCACAACAAAAGGAAGATGAGCACAGAAAAGAACTCACCAGTTTAAGGGGAATGTAGAGGGAATATGCAGTCCAGAAATATCAGTGTTTTTAAATAAAGTGATAGCCCATTAAATCAAAGGTCAGTGACATAGCCTCACGGAATGTGGGAGGGAAATGACTCATGACTAAGATGGCCCACTGTGGCCTCATGGGGCAGAGGGTGTACTTCTCCTCCCCTTCATTCTAGGTTTGGCTATGTGATGCTTTGCTAATGAGATGTTAGCAGGTGTACCACGGGCAGAGGCTGGTGTTGCTTATGCAGTTTGGTTGCTTTTTTGTGCACCTGCCTTTGCCATGAGAAAAATGCACTGAGGATAGACAACACCCCCCATCTTGATTCAAGAATGAAATATTATAGACAGCCAGCTTTGGTGTCCCACAGCCCATATACCTAAAGGAGAGCTGTCCCAGCCAAGTGCAACATGTGAGCTAGAAATACGTGTTTATTGTTGCATGGTACTGAGATTTCTGTGACTATGTATAAAACAAGAAGCAGCAAAAGCTAATTGATGGAATGGGCCTGACAGGGGAGTATTTGCATAGGTAGAAGCTCTTCTAAGAAAAGGAGGAGGAAGAAGGTCAAGATACACACACTTGGTTCTGAGCAAAAAGATTCTCACTGAAGGGATTTGTGACAGATTGGATTGCTGTTCCAATTATTACTCCCTGTAATACATCCAAACTTTTCAGTCCTGGAAATATGTATTATCACCCCATCTGGATGGAAAATATATATCCACCCCACTGAGTTGGGTTTGGCCAGTTTATCAGAGGCAGGGAGAGATTTTAGAAATGCTTTCCTTGTCTGGTTTTCCCTCCTGCTTTTTTATGATCATCAATTAGAAGCATGTTCCACAGTAACCAATGGACCCAGAATCATAAAGACACACAAAGCAGACCTGAACAATACTGAAAGCCCGAAGCAAAGTCATTCCACCTGCCTACTGGATCCATGAGCAAGACATTTTTTAAAATTGTTAGTCTTTGAGAGTATGGGTAGTTTGTTATTCAGGAAAAAAATGACTAACAAAGGGAAGGTATGATATTGAGAACAACATGCTGAGGGTTATTTGTATGGCCTGCTATCTTTGGGTTGGGTATTTTAAATACTGAACATCTGATAAAACAACAAACAAGGAAGGTAAGACTGCTCTGTGACCTAGTAAAACTGGGTAAAAGAAATGGAAGGTAGCTTCCTTATTTCAGCAGTCATTAATGGAAAATAGATCAGCAGAATATTTCTGGCATCATAATAGTAGCTCAGGATTAATTTTAGAGACTGTGTAAAACAACAGCATAGCTCCAGGTCAAGGAGCTTAAGTAAGAAAAGCAGGTTATGCAGCATCATGACCAAAGACCTGTGTGGTCATCACAGGGAGAAGCAAAGAAGGAAGCTTCTAGGTAGGCAAGAGGACATCATTTGTAAGCACAAGTGAGATGACCTCATTGCCACCAAAAGCCTGGAAGGGAGAGCTAAGGAGAGCTAATGATTTGATGTTCCTACAGTTAGATAATGAAGACCAATTCATATACTCTCGACTTGGAGAATTCTAGGACAATACGAGTTCTATTCATTTTGTTTTAAAAATACACCTATCATTAACACTAAAATTTTTCACTTTTTATGACTTGAAGGAAACAGGCAGTTTGTTTGGATGATTTAATCCACTATAAACAAAACAAAACAAAAACTAATTTTAAGCGTCAGTTAAGTCACAGACATAGAAAATCCTTTTCAGAAGGTTTTCCAAATGATTTACTTAATTCTTCAAAAACAAAAATATTTCCACTTTTCAAAAATACATCACTTTAGTACAGATGAGTGTTAATAGGTTGAGAAATGTAGACTGAGAAAGACATTATAATTAATTTCGTTTCCAAACTTTCAAAAAAATAGCACAAGCAATTTCACATAAATATAACAACATGAAATGAGAAAGTTAGAAAACTGTAACTGGTCTTAGTATCAGCAATCCTGTTAAAAGACTCAAGCATTGCTTATCTAAAGAACCATTGAGAAGTGAATGTTAGTTTTTTTTTTAATCAGATTTTTTTTTTGCTATAATTCATATACTATTTTATACATCCATTTTAAGTGCACAATTCAATATTTTTAAGAAAATTTATAGGTGCAACCATTGCCTCAATATATTGATAGTTGTAGACCCATTCCATCACTCAAAAAGTTCCTTTGTACTCATTTGTAGTCAATCTCCATTCCTACCTCAGCTTTAGGCAACCACTAATCTATGGATCCACCTTTTCTAGATATTTTATACAAATGGAACCATAAAGTACATAGTCTTTTGTGCCTGGCTTCTTTCATTTAGCATAAAGTTTTTGAGGTTCATTGATGTTGTAATATTTATCAATAATGTGTTCTTTTTATTACAGAATTGTATTTCATTGTATAGATATACCACATTTTGTTTATCTAGTCACCAGTTGATAGATTTTTTTGGATTATTTCCAGTTTTCAGCTCTTCTGAATAATGCTGGTATGAATGCTTGCATAGAAGACTTCGTGTAAACAAATGTTTTGATTTCTCGTGGACTTAAGAATGGAATTACGTTTATACTTAACTTTTTAAGAAGCTGCCACAGTCTTTTCCAAAGCAGCTGTACCATCTTACATTCCCACCAGGAGTGTATAAAGGTTCAATTTTCTCTACATGTTGCCAACACTTTTATTGTAAAAAAGCCATCATCTGGCTTTTTTACGATAACTTCTTTATGATAACAGTGGAGGTCTGGTCAAATGAGTAATAAAATATTTTGCCCATTTTTCAGTTGGGTTGCTTGTCATCTTCTTATTGAGTTGAAGGATTTCTTTGTATATTTTGGATACTCATCCTTTATCAGACATGTGATTTGCAAATATTTTCTATCCCAGGCTGGAGGGGAAAGCTCATTCATACCCACTACAAATTGGAATTCCTAAATATAAAAGTGAGATTTTGTTGAAATAAATACAGTTTATACATTTAAAGTGATATTTTATTGGAATAAATCTGGTTTATAAATTTAAAGGCACAACATTTATACACTAAAGAGTTTGTCAAGAGAAATTAAATTCGTTAGCTATACACAAAAATGTAGATCCAGGCTTGCATATGATGGAAAAAGTAATATCATTGATTGACCTTTTATGGTTTGTAAACCATGGAGAAAATTCTGATTCACAAGGCTAAGAAGTCACATTTTTAATGGCTCTGGTTTGCACTCTTCAATTAAACTGATACAGCATCTTGAAAGAATAAGAAGACATTCTTGTTTCAAGTTAGATCACTAACAATATCAAAGGAACTGCTTACTTTCCATGATAAAAATAAAGATTCAAGCACAGAGGCTCAAAATTCGAAACTGCTAAGACTTCGTAAAAACACAGAATTATCTTAACATGATATGTTATGCATTTATTTGTCATTGCACGATTGACTATTAGGCTGTGACCAGAACATGCACCCAGCAGATGCACTGGGATTGTGCTTGGCATTTAATTGAGCATGGCATTCGGGCTCGGTAGATGGATATTATTTCTGCATTTTCACATGAGCAAACATGTGCTGTGTTGAATTTTAATAAGCCCTAATGCAGAGCTACAATCGTCCCTAATCAATGGTATGTTGACAAAGTTTAAAAATATACACAGAAGTGCAGAGTGTTGTGTTCAGACATTTGCCCCCGCAATGAGGGAATCTAGCAGTACAGTACGTGGGATGGAGCTGGCCCACAATGTGAGAAAACTAATGCACAGCCGAGAATTTAAATATACACATTTGAATACCCCAATATAATTTAAATGAAATTATTAGTAATTATATGCAGAAACCCTGATGAACTTCTACCAAAATCGAATACTTGCTATAATAACATCTGAAAATAAGTTATTTATTCACCCTGCCTACCAAAGATATAGGAGAAGAGGAACTAGCCCCAATGAAGGGGCCATACAACCATTTGCACCATAAAACTCAAAAGTTTTTTCTCAGAGTGAGAGGAAATCCTTTCCACTTTCCTGTTGTTCTTCCTTGCTAATGCTTCCACAGATTCTGACTTCTGTCCTTTACTCTTTAGAGGCAAGGACAGAAGTCAGAATTAGAGGCAACTAATTAAGGGGTATTTATTAGACACATTTCTGTATTGCCTAGCTGGACTGTCCAATATTGTACCCACTACCCTTATGTGACTATTCAAATTTAAATTAATCATAATTAAATAAAATTTAAAAGTAAGATTTTCAGTCTCATTAGCCACATTTCAAAGGTTCAATAGTGCAAACATAGACGATTTCTATCATGGCAGAAGTTCTACTAGACTGTACTTCCTTAAAGTTTTGCAAAAACTATTTATGGCCTTCATAATTAATGAAGAATAAAGAAATATGTATTTTAAAGCTATAAACAATTAAGACTCGTTATGGAAATGAAACAAATTTCTTTAGTGGCTCCTTTTATCTTTTGTTGTTGCCTTAGAAATACGTATTTTAAGATTTTCATTTTTATAATTCATTATTTAACCAATATTTATTAAGTTATTATTACAGACTTCATGTCAGGCTTTCAGATACAATAATTAAGATCACAGACATGAGCCCTACCCTCATGGGAGTTATAATCTAGCTGGATGAAATAAACATTAAATTGATTTTTACACAGATCATAAGAAAAAGTAGCATCTCATGAGTGTTAGGGTGTGGCAGTTGCTAACCTATTCTGAGAGGGTTGGTGAAGTTTTCCTCAAGAGAATGACTTTACTTGATGCTTTGAAACAGAAAAAGAAAATAATTCACACAGGTAACGTTGTATATATTGGGCACTGACAAAAGGAAGCTGTGATGGGACACTGAATGGGTGTTCTAGGTGGAATGAATAGTAAATGTATGTATGGGTATTGAGCAGAAAGAGACTGAAAATCAGCTGGTGTTGGGCTTGCCAGTATGGCTGGTTTATAGGAACAGTAGTAGAAGAAGGCTGGGTAAAGAAAGGCAGGAGATGGTCACACAAGCTTTTATCTCAGCAGTAAGGATCGATCTTGTGTTAGAAGTGATGGCAAACTATCAAACTCATAGAAGCAGAGAGTAGAAGGTGGTTATCGGAGGCTGGGGGAGGAGAAAATAGGGAGATAATAGTAAAAAGGTACAAAGTTTCAGTTGTGCAAGGTGAATAAGTTTGGAAGATCTAATGGATAACATGGTGACTACAGGTAATGATACTGTGCTGTATATTTGAAATTTGCTAAAAGAATAGATCTTAAGTGTTTTCACCAGCAGTGGGTGGGGAGATGGGGGAGAATTAACCATGTGATGTGCTGTACATGTTAGTTAGCTTGATGGTGGTGATTATATGACGATGTATATGTATATCAAGTTGTACACCTTAAATTTATACAATTTAAAAAATGGAATAATTTGAAAATTAAGAGTTCATGATCAGATCTGCCAAACCATTTTGTCAGGAAATGATAAATATAACATGGAAACATTAAAACAATTTCATTATTGCAGGACTGCTTTCTGTCATTTTGTTTTTAGACCATCAATGGTGGAAATTTTTTGACCCATACTGCCTTTTATTCATGGTCCTGGTGTTCCTTCAAACTGATTTACCTGGCCTCCCTTTCCTTATTCTCCCTCACTCCCACATCGAAGGTCTGTAGCACAGACACAGGCATATTCCCTACTCTTAGGTGGGTATGTAATCCTATCAATGGCCTCTACCAACACAAATGGTACTTTTTCCTCTACTGTAAGGTGATCTAGGGGACCGTGGTTCTCCAATCTTCTCTGTATTCTCTTTTATTATCTATCCAGAAATTCCATTCTTTTCATACAATTTCACACCTTTTTAAAAGAAAAAATGTGTGTCTCATCTTACTATCTTGTCTAAGAAGCCTACTTACATGTTCATAGGCCCTGGTGATTGTTAAAAAGACCCCACATGCCACACAAGGAGCTTTGCTCATCCACCACTGGATTAAAAAAAAGAGAATGACATGCCTCCACTCAGTATCTGCTCTCAGGTATTTTCAGAAATTACATCTCCTAATTTTATGCAATGATGCTGGCAACAAATCACATGGTAATTATGTGGCCTGGAAATTCCTGACTCAGTTCTTGGCCTGAGACCACATTCAGAACTTCTAGAACTCTTCTGGCCTTAGATATTTCATTTAGCAAACAAGAAAGGAGTTGAGGATTATGTGATTGCAATTTTCCTATCAGGTTTGCTGATGAAACACCAGATCCAAGGTCCTATAAAGTATAAAGATTTTCTGTTTATAATTTGTTTTATGCATTTTCATTTAAACCACGCATGCCAAAAAATCATTTTTCTTTGAGAGAAAAAAAAATGGTTATTGTTTCGGCAGTGGTTTTATTACATTTTTTTCTTTTCGTTTGTTTGTTTTTAGTTTGTATTTTATCTCCTGCCTTGTTTTCTTCTGGATAGAGCCAGCAGTTGAGTCAGCAGCGTGTAGGCAACTCAAGCAGGACATGATTACTGAGATTCCTTTCATGTTCCCCTCCAGGGCAGCCACCTGCTTTGTCGTTGAAGAAGTGACTCGTGGCAACCTGGCAGATGCTTGGTTGCTCAGCATAGCCGTCTGTGAGACACACTTGTAACTCTGCTTTAAGGGAGGGTAAACACGAAGCTTAAGAATTCATGGAAATGTCCCTGCAGAGCCCAGCTAAAAGGCAAAGAAAGACCTTCAGATCATAAAGAAAACATTAGCAGAGTCAGCACAGGGCATTGGGCCTCTTTTATGATTATTATACCTAAATGATGCAGGAAAACAAGGCAACAAGATAAAAATATATGTCAAAGCAATACCTGCTTCCTTGATGTATTCTCTAACCCAAATAAATAAAATTAAATTAAAAAAAAAAAAAAGAAATGCTCCCTTCTCTTCTGCATTAAAAGCTCATAGTGCTGCATTCTCTGCCGTCTGGAAATGGCATTGGAAATTGTCCCATTTAATTATTTCTGGGTAACATGCTACCTCAAGACTTTGAGACTCAAAACAATTATTTTATTTGCTTATGATATGTGGGTCAGAATTCAGGAAGATCTTGACTGAGTGGTTTATCTCTGACCCAGGGCACTGACAGCTGGGCATCTGAGGCTGGAGGACACAATTCCAGAATGACCTCTTCATTCAAATGTCTGGTGCCCCAATTCTCTGTGGTCTCTCTTTCTCGCCACATGGCATATCCTGGGTCTGTCCATGTGGCTTGTGCTTCTCACCATAGGGTGGTCTCAGGGTAGTTGGACCTCTTACTTTCTCTAGAGTGAGTGCTCCGATAAGTCTAGGTGAAAGATGCAAGGCTTCTAATAACCAAGTCTCAGAAGTCCCAGGGTGTCACTCTCACCCATTATATTGATCAGTCAAGTTACATCCCAAGTGGGGGAAAATAGACCCCAGCTCTGGGTGGGGGAATGGTATGCACATACAGGAAGCATGAAAAGAAAAGTCCATTTGTTTAGTAACATTATGTACTTTATTTCAGGAGATTGCATCGAGGTTCTAGCTCACAGAAGGAGATAATACTATAGGTTGCGGGATGGGCTTCCACATATTTTCTTCATGTTAATGTGAAGGCATAAAATGTATATAATGCAGTTTTCATTTGGCTGAGATCTGCTGCTCAAATCTAGTCCCATTCTTTTTGCTTTTATATATATATTTTTGTAGTGGGCTGTCTTCATATTATGTATGATACTGAGTAGATGAAGTTGTTTATAGCTCCTGGATTCAGTCAGTTTTCCTAAAGAAAAACTCTTCTGACTCATTTTGTTTTATAAGAAACATATAATGATTACAGGTTTATGGGATTGTACTTTAAGATTTTTTTTTAACAGTGTGAATTAGGTAAAAATGATCATTTACAAATATACGTCTACTAATATATCAGGTATTATCTTGTAATAATTTCTATAAATTGACATTTTATTAATGTAATTATATTTCAAATACTCTATTTTGGTTGTTATTAAAAGTAATCCACTGAAGAAAATTTTTCTCATAAGAAAGGATTATTCCAAATTATCTTAACGCTACTACTGTGAAAATATGGATATTCCTGAAGAGAGTATTCCTTCTTATTTTTATATTTTTGAGAACTTTGGGAAAACGGTACAGTTTGTATTCTCTACAGACCGCAGTTACCCTCTTTAAGTAAAACATGAAAGTTTTTTTTATTTCTAAGACAAAATCCTAATTGATTTTATCTGAGTTTATGGAAACTAATAACAGGTTAAACATATATTTGCAGATCAAGGCAGAAAACAGTGAAAAATAGCTGTTGGCATATTCCATGGGGCGTGAAGGCCTTCAAAGGAAAAGCACTGGTCCTTAAAATGGAAATATAACTGCAAGGTATATTACATAGAATTGGTTGTGGTATTATTGAAGTCCTCTATTTAAGAAATCACACAAGAAAAAAAGAACTTATTCTTCTATTTCAAGTAGGTTCATGATACCTTTTGGGAGGACGTATAACATTTAATATTTATATTTTGAGCTATTTATTGCCTAATTTGTTTTGTAATAGTAGACTTTTGCAGCCATGATCGATGTATGGCTGAAAGAGATCTTAAACTGTGAGTTATGCACATAGATAAGTCATAAACTAAAATTAGATTCCAAATATGGTCATTTAAATATCTCTTAATTTGGATTTATGGGCCCTAATATTGAAAGACAATCTCTGATCTTCGAGGAGTTCTCACAGAAGTTTTATGGTAAATAAAGGCAACGATGGTGATATTATACGTCTTCTGCCTCTACTGCTACTAATGAATTACTATGATAGTACCAATAATAATCATTTTGCAGAAAATTCCAAACTATAGATATCAGTGTAAAATATTCATGTTAGTCTTCAAATCATATATGCAGACATTCACAGTAGCACAGCAGCATCTATTTGACACGCTCTGCTAAGAGCTTTTTCAAATTTAAATTCACCAATTTCTAATTTAGGTAATTTGCCTGTAATCTCTAAGTTTTTTCCAACAAATTTTAAAGTATATTTTCATGTACTACCATTATTTTTGTGATGAAAATGTAAAATAGAAATGTAAAATTCAAGCATATGCTCGTTTTTTAAAGAAATATACTTTGAAATTAGCAAAAATAACATAGCTAGGAAAAGCGTCGCGTATTTGGAAGCCATCTCTCTTATTCTTAAGTTGTGTCTGTAGGCCACTACAGCATCCAGTTTTTATCTCTATCTTTATTTAGTTTTTGGGTTCCAAGGCACCTGTTAATATATTTTATTATTTATGTATTGAGTGAAATTATATATATTGTGGAATTATGTATTTATAGCCACAGAGAAGTATACAAGGGGATAAGTAAAATTGGGCTTGTTTTTATTTCTTTTACTTTTCTGATAAAACTATTGAGTCCTCTTCCAAGTGATAACCTAAATAATTTAATAGTTTACAGATCTGAAACACTGTAATAATGTGGATAAATATTTACACTGGATATATTATGAGTAAAAATTCTGCCCATACCATTTACAAAACCTCCTAGATTCAGGATTATAACTATTTTTCATATTTCCCACCTAGTTATACAATTTTCTAATAAATAGAATTCTTCTGTTCTTTCCATCAAATATTAATGCTTACTTTTCTTATGAATCAGAAGGTAGGAAAAGTGCTATACAAGTCATTTTTCATACGGTGTTTTATATTGCATTATGTTTTCCAGAAAAGTGCTTCCCTGCTCACATTGTGTGATTCCAGAAAATTATGCAGTATACATTCAAAAACTAGAGGAGAAATCTCCTAATTATGAGTATATCTGACCCACTAAGAGAACTTTATTTGTTCTGTTATTCTATTATTTCTTGGGTTCTTTATAGAAACACTGGTAAAAAGCAACCATGATACAACTAATGCCTAGTTCATAAGGCTGAAGAAAATTGGGACTAAAGACTATCTTTGTCTCATTGCAATGTGTTTTTTCTATATACCAATCCACTGTGTGTCAAAATAAGTGCTTTATTTACTATAAATTTCCAACATGATTAGATAACAATAGTAAAATCCTCCTAAAAGCAATATTTAATGGGATACCAGTATATATTGCCAACAGAAGAAAGAATAGGTAATGATCATTAACATGTAATTATAAGGGCATAAATGAAAATATCAATGTCTTTCAATATGTCTAGCAAATATTGCTCTTATATTTACAACTAAGGCTGCCAACTTTTAGCCTCAGTACCTATGCCTATAGATAATATTCCAGAAAAATCTGAATGTCTAGAGCTGGAAAACCTTCCTTCCATTTTACCCATTGGATAAACCACCAACTTGATGCACTGGTACAAATCCAAACTATCAAATAATGCAAAATCCTAAGTATATTTGACCGTAAAGAGTGGTGCTCATTTTTGAGGAATTAACAAAAAGATTTTAAAAATGTGTAAAGGGAAATGTAAACGAATGAAATGAAATGCTCCTTACTAAATATAAACATATACTGTATAAAAAATCCTGCAAAATGCCAACTTGATACTGGGCTGGGATAGCAGAGTGGCTTTGGTTCTATGGTCAAATATATTTTGGGAATGATAATTATTTTATATCCTATTTTGGCAGAACAATGTGCCGCAGTGAAGGCTCTACAAAGTACTTAATAAAATAAATTTGGTTAACATTTTTTATCCTTCAATTTCCCAAATATATTTGACCTCAGAACCTTGTTTTATATTTTTGCTTAGTACCTTTTAAACATAAAATACACCTTGTAAAAAAAAGGGTACAGAAATATGTGAATCCCAAATTATTTTGCATAGTTAGATTGTTCAGGGGAAAGGTTAAAAGAGCTGCAACCATATCTAGGAATTCGGATCTCTTTGAGAACATTAGGATGAATGTTTTATATCTACTTGTGTATATAGACAAGTAGATCAGGTATTCATACGCAAGTGTATGATCATACACTTTCCTTTCATTTTTCTATAATGTGATTTTTACTTTATATCTGAGACCCCCAGATAATTACCACAATTAAACAAGTAAACTGATATTCTAGAAACCTTTTGGCTTGGAGGGCACCTAGAGAACTGGCCATTTATTCATAGTGGATATGCTTTTTATCTGACTTACTGCTTATTTGTACTTCAAAGGGAGCAAAAATCATAAAACAGCCTTCAGCTTAAAATATTAATGAGTTTTTATTTTGATAATACCATCTCTACTATTGCCTGAGAACAATTACAGAAAGGATACCTGAATTCTGTTTGTCCAAGTATGCCTGATCAAAAAACACACGCAAACATTCATGCACCAGAGAGAAAGCCAGAGCTGCTTATGTATGCAGCAGAATAACATCACACTGAATCAATAAACTAGTCTCTCGGGACCAATTTTATGCCTTCCTCTACAGCTGTATGGAGCCCCTTTGGAACATAATGTATTCTTTTGAAGTCAATGATCCCTGAGGGTTCAAGGCAAGATAAAAATTTGGCTCTTGATAGAGTGGATGCATTGTGCAGAATAGAGTCTTTAATTCTAAGCCTCACTGAGCACACACACATACCCACACACATACAAGAGAAAGAGAAAGTGGGAGTAATTCACTGGAGAGTATGTAAAATGCTCAGGACCCAAAATATTGATTTGACATGCAAGAAACAAAATCAGAAGTTTAGCCATCCTTTGTATTAGAGTAAGGTTGTGGAGGTATGTTTATTTATTTGTCTTTACTTAAAAGGGGGAGAAATAATAGGAGAAAACTAAAAGACAAATGATCAGATGGTTCAAAGGGGTGTGACCACAGAAAAGATAACCAAGCTCTAAAGGAAAAACATAACCAGTTTTTCTGAAATTATGTTTTACAGTATTTAACCTGGAACCAGTCTCCAAGTATGAATCAAAGTTCCAAAGGGACTTGATTGGAGTAAAGTTATTTACAGGTTTAACTCAAACTTACAACCATTCATTATTAATTGTGTGTGTGTGTGTGTGTGTGTGTGTGTGTTCAGCTTCTTTGAGAATTTCTACTGCTCACATTATACAAAAAAACAAGAAAAAATCCATTTTTCTATGCATAATACATACAGTTAAACAGTGGAAATGATCAATTCATCATTACTGCAGTGATAGTTCTGTTAGTATTTATTTGTGTGTTTTTGTTAGATTTCAATTCATATAGAACATTTTCTCCAAAAGCAGTTTAGCTTTTATTAATTGTTGTACCTTATTTCAGGTTAATAGACTTCAGAATGCACAGCTGAAGTTCTTACTTAACATTACTAACACATATACTGGAATCTGATAGCATGTGAATAGGAGGGGCTCTCGGGTTCCTATTCAAAGAGCTCTATAATTAGAAAAGAGTTGAAATTCAGAAAACTGTTAACAGAAGTAAAGCTTGTGAACAAGAACCACTGGGCAAAAATCTAAGACAAAATGTCTTCCTTTTCTCAGTAATCCTTGAATCTGAAGGAGAAAAGACAAGGCGACATTTGCCCCAGGAAAGGGGTTCACGTACATATTTATCCAACGGGTTAGACTGAAAAAGAAGGCTCAATTTCAGAGCAGTGCTGGAGCAACCTGAAACAGTATACACTCCAGGCTCCTTGCTGCAAGGGTAAGATATTTTTTGTAGATAGCAAAAACTGCAAGTTTGAGGACCTTTTGGTGGAAGAGGCAGCGATGTGATCCCACAGTGATGGATATCTTGGACCAATTCCAACATAATGGCTGTTGCTGGGCTCCCTGTCATCAAGGGGATGGGTTGTATTTCAGCTGGAATCTTCTGGCTCTTCCACTGCAGCGCCTAACCTATTGATTTGGAAGTTTTGACTCTTATTTCTAGATGTTGGAGATAGGTTACATAGGCTATAGTCCTAGATGAGTTACAGATTGGTCAGCTCTTTCTAGGTCATGTACAGATCTTTTTTCCTTCTTCTTCAATTGTTCTCAACCTATCCCTCTACCCTTCCCATTTGTTCAAGTGAGCTTTCGACTTTTTCCCATTGCTTTTTTGCACGTATTAGCTTGGTACAGTGTTCTTTAAATTCCAAAATGCATTTCTTTAGCAAGAACCTGGGATTCTCTTTGTTTCGCATTCTATATATAGACTCCTGGCACAAGCCAGGGGGAAAGCCATGTAGGATTTGTTTAATGTTAGACTAAAACTTTAGCACACTGTCACATTGTAAAGCAACTTACGATACCAGTCTCTTGTGAACACCAATACAGAATGCAGAGTACAAGCACTGTTGCACATGTAGAAAGAGTTTCTTAAAATGATTTAATCTCAAAACAAAAACGAGAACATTGTCCATAGAGGAACAAACAATATTTAATTGAATAATCATGTAAAAATAGATACAAAGAGAGTCATACCATTCTACCATTCTATTTGATTTAGCAGAAAAGAATGAGAAAATGGGACAAAGGGGAAGGGAGGGATATGCATATATCTAACTGCCTTACCAGGAGGAGTCACCCTCCATACCCAAGCATGCAAAGTGAGCACATTTCCATGCCAGCAAAGGATGTGGGAAGAAGATATGCATTATGACTTAGTAGGTAAAAGTTTTGGTGAGAATAAAACAAATAGTTAGAAAATAGCATGATGATATCAAAGGACAAAAGGTGATATAAATTCCCTCACAATGAATACATTTTCACATAACTTCTGGAATAGTCATTCAAAAATGTAGTTTTCCTCATTTCCACTTAAAATTATTTCATGAGACCATACCTTTGCAGATAAATCCTAATTTAATCTTAAATGGAAGCTCTTCATGATCATGTCACCACCTCCCTCTCTGGCTTACTCACTCTCACCTCACCTCTAAGTATTATACCCAAGGTCCAGAAATACCAAGCTTCTAGCTGCGCTTAAGTTCACCAGACAAGCTCCTTCCCAACTCCTGCTACCTCTGCTAATGCCTAAACATCTCTTCCCTCAACTTGCCCTCTTTGCCTTGTATAACTCCTTTCCAAGTTCGATATTTCTCTGACCCTTTCACACTCCCAAAGCTGGACCACATAACCATCGTTTATGCTCCCATAGTATCCGTTGCTTAACTCCATCACACTTCGTTTTAAAAATGCTTTTTCATTCTACCTACATTAAAGTGATTCACTGCCATATATGCACAGCCTAATACAGCACTTCCTACATACAGACAATCCCCGATTTTCACTTACGATTTTTTGACTTCACAGTAGAAAGTGTAATTCAGATTTTGAATTTTGATCTTTTCCTGGGCTAGCAATACGTGGTACAATTCTCTCTTGTGATGCAGGGCAGCATCAAGCCACAGCTCCCAGTCAGCCATGGCGATCACGAGGGTAAACAACTGATACACTTACAACAATTCTATTCCCATATGGCCATTCTGTTTTTCACTTTGTGTATAGCATCCAATAAATTAAACGAGATATTCAATACTTTATTATAAAATAGACCTTTTGATAGATGATTTTCATTTCAGTTATTGTATTGTTCATCTCTGTTTGCTCTTTAATTCTTCTAGGTGTTTGTTAAACATTTCTTGCATCTTCTCGATCTTTGCCTCCATTCTTTTTCCGAGGTCCTGGATCATCTTCACTATCATTATTTTGAATTCTTTTTCTGGAAGGTTGCCTATCGCCACTTAATTTAGTTGTTTTTCTGGGGTTTTATCTTGTTCCTTCATCTGGTAGAAAGTCCTCTGCCTTTTCATTTTGTCTATATTTCTGTGAATGTGGTTTTCCTTCCACAGCTTGCAGAATTGTAGTTCTTCTTGCTTCTGCTGTGTGCCGTCTGGTGGATGAGGCTATCTCAAGACAAGGTCTCCTTTAAAAACACAGAGCTAGTAAGAAATTAGACTTATGTCTTATGGTATTAAGGGTTGAATATGGGTACTTTTCATTTTCATTATGCTCCCTCAAACTTTTTTTTATTAAAATTAATCCACCCATTCATGTACATTTCTACTTTATTATTCATACGGAAAGCTGGATGTAATTATTTATTTGAATTTTTCCCTCATCCCAAATGCATAGTCACTCTTTCTGTCACCAGGAGATACTTCAGAGTTGATGATTTAAATGCTCCTTTATAATATGAAATTACACTTTATTATCATCACCATTTAGTTTTTTATCATTTTCCTTATTCTAGACCTGGAATCTGTAGGCTTCTGATTCACGTTTCCACAATGCATGCTGCACCCTGACAGCCCCTAGCACAAAGTTCAACATAAATATTTGTTTTAAAATGGCTAAGTCTGGCGTTCTTATGTATTGAATTTTCTAAACTTGGATCACTTTTAGTGCTAGTAATGGTAAAGCAGCTGATTCATCACAACCTGATAGCAACAGAGTTTTCAACAAAAACTTTGATTCCCTAAGTATCCATTCGGACCAAGCAATTCTAAAATTTCCTCAAAAATATGAATATTATTTATTTGAAAGATTTTCAGCTATGTTTTCATCCAAGTTAGAATATTTTGCTGTTTTCTTCCAAATCCATACAAATAAGACAAGGCCTCCTTTTATATACTTTGAATTGTTTATTAAATTTTGTTGATGTTAATGCTAATGGGTTAAAATATTTCATAAAACTGTAGATACTGCTCTTCATTTGTAGCCCTTCTGACCAGTAAGATTTCCACTTTAACCTAAACATGAGGCTCTCCACCAGCAGATTCTGCCTGCCCTTTCCTCCTCGTGCCAGAGTCTACAGTGGTCATTTCTTTAACTCTATCGGATCCTGGACCAGGCATTTGAACACAGCAGCCTCTGTTTTACACTTGAGGGAAGCTGATGAGCAGGATCTTTGCCAGAATGGCAAGATAGCAAGCATCTGGCCACTGGTGCCCTGATTCCTACAAACCAGTATCCACTAGGAGTTGGCTAGAAGCTGTTTCTTTCAAAATCGAATGCCATATGCAACAGTATGGATGAATCTGGAGGGCATTTGCTAAGTGAAATAAGCTAGTCACAGAAGAACAAATACCATATGTGTCTCTATACATGAGGTATCTAAAGCTCACAGGAACAGAGAGTAGAATTGTGGTTGCCAGAGGCTGAAGGGAGGGATTAATGGGGAATTGGTTTTCAACAACATAAAGTTTCAGTTATGCAAGATGAATAAGTTCTAGAGAGCTGCTGTACAACACTGTGCCTATTACTTAACAATACTGCATTCTGTACTTAAAATTTTGTTGAGAAGGTACCTGTCATGTTAAATGTTCTTACCCCCCCGCAAAAAAAAAAAAAAAACCCTAATGGAAGTCTAAACCCTACGAGTTTCCTCTCCTTCATCACAGCCTAATAAGTAAAACCTTCTGCTTCCTCTTCTTCCTCAGAAGTTTCTCACCATATGGATTGCAATGTGTCTTCTCTCAAACATAACTTCCCCTTGTTCCCTAGCTCCTTACCTTCTCAAAACTTGCAACTTTGTTTTCTGTAACTCTCAGTCCATAGGACAGAGATTTCCTATGTTCTCATTCTTTTTTCCCTAAATAGTCTCTCTACCTGCAAATGAATGTGAAACTTACCATAAAAATATCCCTTGCTTGATATGTTTGTCAGGTGCTCTGAGATGCAGACCCAAAGAAGTAAGCATGCAAAGATTTTATTAGAGGAAAGACTATGTGAAAGGAAATGGGGAAAGAGCCAGGGAAGGCTGAGAGAACCAGTCAGGCAGTGATGCAGTTTGATCCTTAGTGAAGAAGAGGAGAGAAGGCTGGGTGGAAGTTGTGCAATGTAATAAACATTCAACAAAGTCATCAGGGAGTCCTTGAGCCCAAGTCTGTCCCTGCCTCCCCAGAATGGCCTACTTTAGTATTTCTGACACACTCATGTTGATAAGGTAAAGCTTAGAGGAGGTGTGTAAATGCTGTGATGGACTTTAAAGCTCAGAACCCGGGGCCCTTTGTCAATTATGCTCCAGGTTGTAGGAGGTACGCAAGGTGCATTACCACGGCTACCCATTCAACTCTCTATTACCAGTCAGCTACCACCCTCTTTCTTTCTTCATTTTCATGCCCACATATATTCAACAAGGTTTCTTCATTCATTTCTCTAGTTCTCATGCTAACACCTCAGTGTACCTCATCCTGGATTCTTCTCTGTAACCACGTCACAGAAAATGTTCTCATTAAATTCACCAATATATATTTGTCATTAAGCAAATGCATAATTTTCAGTTCTTTTATTCAGTCTCTAAGCTGTAAACTGTAGAATACAATCTTCTTTTGAAAGATTTTTCTTTTCATTTTCATTTCTTTGCTAGTTTTTGACCTTTAAGTCTTATGATCCTTTTTGTTGATATCTGCTTCTCACTGAACTTTATACATTCGGCACTTTGTATTTACAGGTTCTGCATCTGTGGATTCTACCAACTGCAGATTGAAAATATTTTCTTTTTAAATTCCAGAAAGTTTCAAAAAGCAAAACTTGAATTTGCCATGCACCTGGCAACTATCTACACAGCATTTACATGGTACTAGGTATTATAAATTATCTAGAGATGATTTAAAGTATATGGGAGGTTATGTGTAGGTTATATGCAAATACTACGTCATTTTACATAAAGCACTTGAGCATCTGTGGAGTGGATTTTGGTGTCTGAGGGGAGTCCTGGAACCATTCCCCACTCATGGATAGCAAGGGACAACTGTAGTTGATGTGTCTCAGATGGTCATTATCTCATCCTCCCAATCTCTGTATTCAATTACAATTGATATACCAATTAAACGTGAATTTAAATCGCAAGCCTACATCTTTCTCCCTGAGCTGCACATCTAGATATCCAAATGTACTTGGATACTCACATACATACCTCAGATGGCAAATACAAAATGAACTGTTTCCTACCAAACTTTCTCCCATATTCTAAATCTATAATAATCATGCTAGCAGTGCTCCAAATGCCCAAGTTAGAAACTGGAACCCCAATACGTTCTCTTTATCCCTATAACTGCTACCTATATCCAATATAATGAGCACTGTTAAACCTAAGAATTGCTCCCCCACTGCCATTCCCCTATTTTAAGCCACCATATTTATCATGAATTACTAAAAATTATGAATTACTAAATTATAATGCATTACTAAAAAATTAGTCTTACTTTGTTCCATCTTTATCCTTAAACATGTTAATGCATTATAATGCATTAACATGCATTATAATGCATTATAGACTATATTAGACTATAGACTATAGATAATTATTACATTACTTTAATTTATAACACATTAATATTTTTCACGTTATATCATATCCAATCTACAAAATAAATAGATCAAATAACATGAGAACAGGATTTGGAAAATAAATATTCCAGCTCAAATTCTACCATTGACTAGCTAGGTAACTTGGGCACTCTGAATTTCAGTTTCATTTTTCTTAATGAAAAATGGATTAGATGAGATCAATACAGTCTAAACAGTGGGCCATATGCAAAACTAATTGTGTTTCTATATCATGTTCATAAGGGACACTAAACAACATGGCTACTATAATTTGAGAGTCTCTGCTATTTTGCTATTTTAAGAAAGGATTTATATTACAGAAAATGGTATAGCCCTCTAATCAGATTATTTTACTCCCTCACTCCACTCCTTCCTTGCTAATTCACTGTCTTCAAGGTAATATACAACATTTATTCAACACTGACATGCTCTCAAGATGCTGAGGTTCCAGGTCTTAGAACCCTATGATGAGGAATTTGTACTGTCTGGTTCTACTGGGAAATGTTTCTTATGCCAAAGAATGGAAAAATTTATAAAAGCAAGTTAGGGTTTAGTATTGTATTAATCTGTGAATTTCATGATATAACATCCTATCCACTAAAGAACAAATATAGGCATAGGGATTTTATATAAGGTAAAAAAATTTCCAGAAAGGATCAGGAGAGAAAAACACTATTATTGTTTCATCATTAGTGATATATCAAAAGAATCTAGACTAACCCATTAATCCTGTCACACTTACCATGTTTTTCTCTTTGTATTTATTTTTTAAACTATTAAATGGTTCCACTAGCATCAGAGAATTGAGGCTCAGGTTTGAAGGAATCCATCAGACACTCAGAAAACTATGACTAAAATTTATAACTTCTGCTGATGTTTCAGAAGAGAGGAGATTGGAAGCCCGAAAGAAAGAAATATTGCTCTAGCTGTTGAGGTCAGTCCCCAACTCACTAATTACATCCAGGACATTGAAGATGATCCAATAAATCTCTGTTTTTCATATCATTCCTTATAATAGATCACAGTCTTTCAAAATATCAAAGGGTTTAGCAAACAATCACTGTGGTTAAATTCACCCTCTTCTCTTTTAAATATTAAAGAAAAACAATCAATGGGTCAGTGAGATTGCTACCAGATTAATCTTAAAGCAACAACATTGGCACCTTATACTACTTCTTTTCGCAATAAGCGATTAGGACTACATATCTGTATGGTTAAGTGATTAGTTTTAGAATTAAGGAATAAAATCCTATTCATATAAAATTCTCTAATAGTGACTATTTTATATAGTTTTATGATCTCTATTATTTGATATGAAAACAATAATAGTGGAGGAAAATGCTTTTCAGTATTCAACACTCATATCTTGGACATTTTTTTACATCATTTGTGACATGATTTGCAAAGGTGAATAAAAAACATTTTGACAGAAGGGTACAAGAGTTATAGGAAAATAAGCACAATCAAAGGGAAATGTCACATGCCTTTTCTATGTCAACCCAAAAATTATTACTGCAAAGCATATCCTGAAAATGATATCTCTTTTCATTTATGAAATATTTTATCTTAGTGCCAGTGTCATTTCCAGAAGTGACTCAAGGACACATTTCATTCTTGAATCTTTTTCATCTTACACGTGTGACCCTTCATGTACATTGAATAAAAGGACTAAATGGATTAGGACTTCACTATCAATATAATGTGCCCATGTTAAAAATTGTCTTCCTCCATCAAATCCTGCTCCTTAAATCGGTTCCTTTTAATCAGTTAAAATCATTTGGTATTATGGGGCCTGTGTTTATACACTAATATATATCTTTTGAGGGAAGGAGAAAAAGGAAATAAAATGATAAGCACTTGGAATAGGAATGTGTGTCAATACAATGGGGGAAAAGGGTCAATATCTAATATGTAAATGCAATCAAATCACATGCATACAATACAAAGTTTTTTTGTATTGTGGAAAAAGGACATATGAATTCAGACAATGTGGGTTGATTCTGACTTTTGTTACCTAATGTGCATGATCCTCACATATCACTTAACACCCTGATATGTAGAATGAGGATGAAATACGTAACTCAAAGGATTTGGGTAAAGGTTAAATGAGGGAACTAAGAGCTAGACACATGCTAGGTACACAATGATGGTGCTATATTAACAAACTCCTATTGTTTCCACTCAAACTTCTCGCCTTGCTTCTATAAAGTCCCAAATGTATCTCTATATCCAAACATAACCCTTCTTATACTTTACACTTCATAGTAGGCAAATATGTACACATTATAAACAAGAATAAGAGATTGAAAGCAACTGAAACAATTTGGTAAAACTATATCTGCATATCTATAGAAGGGTATTTTATTACAGAATTTTATTTTCAAAGCAGGAATAAAGTATTGTTTTTCCATGTGTGTCTCCAAAGTATTTTAATTCTTCCATGGCTCTTTTATTTTCCTTTCTGGTTTCCTTTGTAATTGTCTGCCTCCTCTTTGGTCAAGGCCACCAGAGACTGAATTATACTGTTTCATCTTGGAGGGGATCCACACTCAATTTTTAATAGCCTCCTGTTTGTTTCTTGCTAGAGTGGCAGGGGTCTTCTCAGGCTACTACTATACCACCAGCAGTGACTGCATAGCATGATCTGTCTTCCCTGCTCACAGAAATTAGATTTTTCTCCCATTTTATGTATAATTTTACACAGTTTATATGCCATCTTTAAATCCATGAAAATCTATTCATGAAATAATATCATGCCTAACTAAAAAACAATAGCACAGTTTGTACTTTAAGTATGAATCTCACAGAACAGGGCAATTTTCATCAGTCATCTTTGAATTACACATCAAGGAGTCTTCTTCGTTAGAGATCTTTCATTAGTAAATATTGTTCCACTGCAACCTGAACTGTTTGTTGCACAGTTTGCATAGATATTGAGCCTCTATTATGTGTTAATGAAAAAAAGAAAGCACTAGCTATTCAGAAAGATTAATCAGTGGCAGCATCACATATAACAACTGCTTTTTCTGTTGTTGATGTCTATAAGAGGGTTTGCTATAGGCCAAACACAGGATTGTTCTTAACGTTTACAACAATATAGTAAACTGACTTCTGAAGAAATGGGCAATGAAAAGAGGAGTCAGAGAAGAAAATGATGAAACAACAGCTGGTTTCTCTGTGGATGGAATTTGTTTCCTCCAAGATACTTTTTCCTCACACAGACATACATATTACTGTCATTACTGGCAGCTCATGAAAACCTTAGCCTCCAAGAGGCTTACGTCATTACATATAACAAACTATACAAAAACTGTGTACTTCCATTTACTATCAACAAGCAATTAGGGAATAAAATTTATTCAAAATAAAAATATAGCATTGAAAAACCATAAATTTTGTAGATAGGAATATAATGAAAGTTTTGTACATCTCTACTTAGAAAACTGCCTTATGTTACTGAGAAAATTTTAAGAAGGTATATTAGTTAATGTTCATGCATTGAAGACTCAACTGTGTAAAGATATCAAGTCCACTCAAATTGACCTATAGATTAATATAATCTCAACTCAATTTTAGAATTTTTAAAAATAAATTAGCAGGTTGAATCTAAAACGTATATACAAATGCAATGGGCCTGGACTAGACAGAAAGATACTGAAGAAAAAGAACAAAACTAGAGAACTTTTCCTACCAGACATCAAGATTTCTTATAAAGGTTTCACTAAAGCACTGTTGTAATGTCACGAGGCTATCCAAAGCCATAATCAGCATGGAAAATTCAGAAACACACCCACACATTTATGGACACTGGGCTTCTGACAAAGTTGGTCCCATAAAGCAGTGGGAGAATGACAGCCATTTCAATAAATTAAATTGAGTTAAAGAGCCATTAAAAAAATAATCTTGATCCTCTCCTCCCAGAATCCACAAAAAAAATCACCTCCAGGTGGATTATAGATTGACATATGACAGGTAAAACAATAAAGATTCTAGAAGATAACATAGACAAATACCTTTATAATGATTTTTAAAAAGAGGATTATGAATATTTGGTCAATGGGCCTAATTAAATTAAGAACTTTATCTATCCAAAGACAACATTAAAACATTCAAAGACAAGCCACAGATTGAAGAAGATATATACAGATAATATCATTAACAAAGGACTTGTATCCAGAATATATAGAAATGCCTATAAATCAAGAAAAAGAAATAATCTGTCATTACAAATGAGTAAAAGACATACAGTACCTGGGTACTTCACAAGATAAGATATTCAAATACAATTATGAATTGTATAATTCAATTATACAATTCAATTATATTTGACACAATTACGAAAAGTTGCTAGACCTCATTAGTCACATGGAAATAAAAATTAAAACTGCAATGAGATGTCATCACACATCTCTATAATGGCTAAATAATAAAAAATACAAAAACTACTGTTGTAATATCCCATGTATATGATGATTAAAAACAGAAAAACTTATTCGTGGAATAAAAAGTTACCTTAAGGAAAGGCAGGATGGGTTGTGACTGGGATGGTGCAAGAGCAGAGCTATTGGGGGTAGAGACAGGGTTTTGTTTTGTTTTGCTTTTCTTAATCTGCGAAGTGGTTACAATTCTATGTTCACTTGGTGAAAATGCATTGGGCTGAACACTCATGATATATGCAGTTTTCTATATGTATGTTATACTTCAATTTAGATGTTTATTTTAAACATTGACAAAATAAAAGGAGAGGAATAATGACAACTCTATTTTTTCCTTTTTTAAAATCACTCTATTGAAGTATGATTGACAAACAAAAAGCCGTACATATTTAATGTATACAACTTGATGAATTTGGAGATAAGTATATACCCTTGAAACCATCACTACAATCTATGCCATAAATATATATACATCACCTATAAAAGTTTCCTTCTGCCGTCTTTATTACTAATTTTTCTCAAGAAATTTTCTGTTAAGGGACGTAGAGAAATGAAATAACATTGTAAAGGAAGTTAATTTTCAGAAAAGTGGATTTTTTTAAAGATATTCAAAATAATAACATGGTCACATATTGCTGGAAATAAAATATACATAGGAAAAAAATAATGCAGGAGGAAGAAGAAACGTTGGATTGCCCCTGACCTGAGAGAATAAGGAAATGGGACCTGAGACAAGTAGACAGTTTGGTTATAGGTAGGAATGCAGGTATTTCCTCCATATTAGCAGTGTGAAATCACACTGTAGATCTTTCACCCTCAAATGTATCTAAACATGTCTTCCTGTAACTATAACTTCAACGCATACTATTCTCCTGAGGAAATGATTTTCTGAGTTTACGACCTGCTGTGTAATATACTGTAGTAAATGTTGTAATAAATTAGCCTCTTCCATGTTTTGAGATCCTGTCTCAATTCTTTTATATTATAGGACTCTACCACACTTCTGTTGCGTTGCTATTTCAGAGACTAGAGTCCTCATCTTTTCACCCTGTCCTCATTGGAGAGTCATCCCCTTCTCATTTCTACTATGCCTTTCTTGATTTTAGCTTATCATCTCTGTATACTTCCCAGCTCCACTCTACGTACTTTGATTGATAAGATCTAAACAATTCCAGGTGCAGCTGCATCCTGATATTGCACAAATTTTTTTGTTTTAAAGAGCATTGTGTTTATTTTAAACAAGTTTTTGACAGTGTCAATATATGGGTCCCCCCACTTTTTTTTCTTTTTAAATACAGAAGCACGTTGAATTGGATATTTTCAACCTATTTACCTTTTGCCAGGTTACCACAAATGGGTGGTAAGAGATTATGTAGAGTTATAGAAATATTATTTTATAAAAATACTACCTTATTATATTGGTCCATATTGTGTTCATCTTCATTCACGCTCTTCATGTGCTCAAAAATATTTATAGATCACCAATCAATAAATAATAAGTCTCCATGGTATAGTACAGTGTTTTCACAACTTGACTAATCGACTGAAACTCTGTGGGTTCATTACAGCTGCAGGTTCCTGAGTCTTACAGAGAACTGCTGAACCATAACCTCCAGAGGCTGAGGATCAACACTTCAACAAACAATTTATATGGTTTTAATTATTAGTTGTTTTAGAAACACTGGATTTTAAAGACTATTGTGATCTTGGTTTGTATGATCATTGGAAACTTTTGTGGTAAAAAAATCTAAATTATAAATACAAATACCTTCAGTAGATATTTTGAAACACTGAATAATTATCATCCCAGCTTCAGATCGAAAGTCTCCAAAATTTTTGCATCTCATTCTCATAAAATACCTCTTCTCCATTAGATTCCAAAGCACCTCTCATTTCTCCCTACTCTCCTTCACAATTTCTGACCTTTTTTTCTCATTATTGCTTAAGGAATTCCTTCCTCTCTGCACATCCTTTCATTTCGATACTAGTAAGGTTTCTTTCAACAAAGCTTGAATTCCCTCATCTACAGTAAGCATTATTAGTTGCCTACCAAGTACTTTACCTCTTTATTCCTAAGAGAATCTGATTTTATTCAAGTTACCATTTCTCTTCGACTTAACTAGGGCAAAACTAACTCTAGCCTAACTCCATAGCTATTTCATTATTCAGTGAATTAACACATGGCAGACTGCTGCCAACTCTTACTGGTTCAGGAGTGAGCATGTACTCTAAGATGGCCCATTAGGACTAAATCATAGAACTTCCATTCTGTGCTTTGGGATGTACTTCTGTCCTCCAGTCCTACTCTTTCTACCCCAGATATGAATAAGGTAGCCTGATGTTTCAGCTGCTGTCAGTGGCTATATGTGAGGAAGGGAGCAGGATGAGTATAAAACAACCTGTTCAAGGAGAACTGATATAGGAGAGTCACAGCAAAGCGGAGTTAAAGCCCTGATGTATTAGATCTGCAGGATCACTAATTGCTGACTTCTTATGTAAGACAAATTTCCTTGTCATTTAATTGGTTTGAGTTTTTGTCTCTACAGACATTTTAATTTTTTTTCTCTTTTGTGTCTGTTTTCTTTTATTTAATATATTGTTTTTGAGATTTAGTCATGTTGCTGTATATGTCAAAAGTTTGTTTCTTTTTTTTAAATTAATTTATATTAGAGTATAGCTGCTTTACAATGTTGTGTTAGTTTCTGCTGTACAGCAAAGTGAATCGTTATACATACATACATACGTATATCTATATCTATATCTATATCTATATCTATATATATATATCCCCTCTTTTTTAGATTTCCTTCCCCTTTAGGTCACCACAGAGCATTGAGTAGAGTTCCCTGTGCTATACAGTAGGTTCTGATTAGATATCTATTTTATACATAGTCAATCCCAATCTCCCAATTCATCCCATCCCCCCTTCCCCCCCACTTTGGTATCTGTAAATTTGTTCTCTACCTCTGTCTCTATTTCTGCTTTGTAAATAAGTTCATTTGTACCATGTTTCTAGATTCCACATATAAGCGATATCATATGATATTTATTTTTCTCTTTCTGACTTATTTCACTCTGTATGACAGTCTCTAGGTCTATCCATGTCTCTGCAAATGGCATTATTTCACTCCTTTTTATGGCTGAGTAACATTCCATTGTATATATGTACCATATCTTATTTATCCATTCCTCTGTTGATGGACATCTAGGTTGCTTCCATGTCTGGGCTACTGTAAATAGTGCTGCAAAGAACATTGGGGTGCATGTATCTTTTTGAATTACGGTTTTCTCAGGGTATATGCCCAGGAGTGGGATTGTTGGATCATGTGGTAGTTCTATTTTTAGTTTTTTGAGGAACCTCCATACTGTTCTCCATTGTGGCTGTATCAATTTACGTTCCCACTAACAGTGTGGAATCTTTTCTTCACATCCTCTCCAGCATTTATTGTTTGTAGATTTTTTTTGATGATGGCCATTCTGACCAGTGTGAGGTGATACCTCATTGTAGTTTTGATTTGAATCTCTCTAATAATTAGTGATGTTGAGCATCTTTTCATGTGTTTGTTGGCCATCTCTCCAGACGTTTTTTTTTTCCAGACATTTTTAAATGAACCTTCTTACTCAAATGACTTCAGTAAGTCAATAAAATTACTTAATTCATGATGTCTGTCCAGAACTTGTCCTTGATCATTGGATGTGTGTGTTGTACTTTCAGTTTAACATGTATACCTCAATATTTAATATATTTTTCCATGTCAACTTATTACAAAAAACCAAATTTATCATCTTTAATCCCACATCATCTTTATTGCTGTGGGATTCAGTACACACACATATAAGATTTTTGTAACCTCTCACAATCATTATCGTCATCCAGCTAGTCATTAAAAAGGTGCTCTTGATCCCTCCCTCTCATTTCCTTCTCATCCAAACAGTTGCCAGTCTCTCCACTTTCATTTTACGCATCTGCCTACACTCCTACCCCTGACTCTACCACATGTCTACACTTTACGCTGTTCAAGACTTATCCTTCTAAAACACCAATCTAATCATATTACTTCAAACGTTTAAAATTTTCAAAGGCCCATCACTGATTGATAACATTAAAAACAACAACAACATCATAGTGTGGCATTTAAGAACTTCAGTCTCCTACAGACTCTATCCCAACAGTCTTCCCATCTTAATTATATCCTAATACTAGATATGACGAACTTTTTCTAAACTCTTTACGTCATTTGTATATACTGTTTTCTCTGCTTTTAATTCCTGTTCTCCTTTTAAAATTCTATCTGGAGAATGTCTTTCCTCTTCCCAATTCCACCATTTCTATGAAGCTGTTCCTTGTCTAGAATACATTATGAACAACCACTTTCATCTTCCTTTAGCAACTTTGTATATATCATAATTGTAGCACCTGACATACTCTTATTATTTCTTTTCATCTTTACTTTAAAAAAAACTGAGAGGTTATTAAGGGTAAGACATTAAGTCTTATTATACGTATATTTTGTGTCTATAACAATGCAAAGAACATAGTGGCATGCTGAATAAACACTGACTGCATGAACCCATACCATGTAAATCTGGAAAAAGGAAGTTCTTCTAATTCATGAATCCTTAATTTTTAAATTAAACTTTGTTGTAAAAAATATTATATATGTATATTTTTTTTGCAAGAAGCAGAGCTATATTTTCTACTTGTGCCTTTAATCCTATCTAACACAATCCTCATAGAATGATAGTCTAGTCACAGATGACTTCCCTGAATAGATACTCCTCCAATCCTCAACTCCCACCCTCAACCTCCTACAATTGAGGAATCTATACTTTATCATAGTAACAGCAAGTTTCTAAGCATGGAATGAAGATTATTACTCTGAGAGAATCTAATATGCTTCAATAGCAATAATACAGGCAATCAGTCCACCAGATGTGCCACATGACATACTAACACATTCCATAATTTACTAACAGAAACACAGTTCCTCTTTGGCATGCTTTCAAATATCTTAGGCAAGTGCCACATATTCCCGGTAATTTATCTACATTTAGTTTGCCAAATAAGTTTATAAAAACAACTGGTCTAAGATACCACAGGTCTTTCTTTATATTGGTCACAAGTCTGGTATTAGCTAATTAGGTCTTTATATAGGAATCATTAATATGTTTAATTTCATAGTGGGACTGTCCTAATATTTCTTCTGCAGAGACCCAAGCAAATAATTGTGTCTGTCAAATGTTTTAATGTTCAAGCCACATTTTGCACTGTAGATATTGATTTTTCATCATATTTAAAGAATAATTTGTTGGAAAGATTTAAAAAGGTATCTTCATAAACAGAATTAAGGTAAACTGTCCAGCAGTCTAGACAAAATGGAAAACACATATATGTGGTTCACTACCTCAGCCTACATTTCTTGTTTACTTGATTTTTTTGGTTCAATGCCTTTTATATTGTTATTATTTTCTCACACCCAATATTTATTTAATTATGGTTTTGGCTTACATAATCTGAATTCTCTTGTTCCTTAGAATCTTAGCATTTCATTTTCATTTTAGGGCATACCTTTTAGTAAGATAAATCAAACTAGAAATTTTCACCTTCTGCATATTCTACATAGGATTTTGTAAACTTGGTATTTGGCTCACCATTAATAGACAGATGTGGGTTTTTGAAGTTATGACATTAAGCAGGATCTATTTCCCCCACCCTTGTGGGGCACCTTCTTAGATGTCTTGACTGGGTCCAGAGAAAGGTTCAGGAGAAAAAATTGGATCTCTAGATGACGCCCTTGATAACAAACATCAATGTATGCTTTTTCCCTGTAACACTTCCATATCACAGTTATTATGGAGAAGGTGAAACCTGAGTTGGGAATTATAAATTATATTAAAGTGTAAAAGGGAGTTTGGTTTATATAAACTTTTGGGGAAGGCTATTTTGAAAGTTTGGTTTATGAAATTACAATACACATACTTCCATGCTACCAGCATGAAGCATGGCTTTAATAATACCTTCTACAATTTAGTTAGTTCAATTGATCTCTGTTGTAACTAATTGCATTTGTAATCCCAAGGAGGGCTTTAATTTTTCAAGGAACCCATAACTTTTAATATCCATCCTAGACTAATTTCATTTTGATTCATTTCTACATTGCACCTGTTTCACCATCTTGGGTAGTAGCATTTTGAAAATTCTTCCATGATGGCTTTTTTCTTTGGCTCTTGTCTGCTTGTATGTTCTCTTTTGATTCATGAAAAGGCAGCAGTACTCAAAATGTAAGGAATGATAAAAACTTGCATTTGTTCAAAATTACCACGAGGGTTAATATCTATAAATAAGCAACTATTTGTAAACAAGTAAACAGGATAAAATAAATAATTTTAAATAAACCTATCCAGCTCTCTTACTTTTAATTTTCCTTAGGCATAAGTATTATTAAGTAGCTCTTGGAGTTTATTTCATAATTTAAAAACTATGTCAGCCTTTTCAGATATTTTGCTGTAGGGTTCAAAATTTCTTGTCTTGTTTTTTAATCTCCCCTGCATGTTCTTTCCCTGGGCAAATATTTCTCTTTTTTTAAACATAACTGTGATAGTTGGTACTTTTTTCATTCTCAAAATAACCACCATAGACCCCATGAGCTCATTCTTCCTTAGTCTTATATAGATTTATCTGTAATAGGCAACACTTACCATCTTAGATGAATAAAATAGAAATTGAGGAGTATCATTATTCTACTACATTTTTTTAAAGAATGAGATCTCTTTTCTCTTTTTGATTCTTACACAATGGGTAATTGTTAATATTCTAAGGATAATAATCATTACTTACAAAATAAAACACTGTCAAAATAATAAAGACAACTTAGAGGTCCCTTTCCGAGGAAACTGCTATTTTGTAATATTGACAAGTAATATTACTGTGTAGAAATTACAGTTCATAGTACTTTTTTTCATGCATTTCCCATTTCTATTATGGAACAGCATGAATTTTCCTGTTAATAGCCTTCCAAATATTTAATATTTCATATATTCATTCAAAAACATAGTTTTCCAAACTGATTAATGTCACACTAAAGCTGTATTACATTCACCTAGATAACTACAACACTCTACCAATATCTGGAATTAGGACTCAAGATAGTTTATAACTACAAAACTTATTTATCATTTATTGCATGAAATACACTATAACAACTCATAGATCCTGAATGCCAGAGCTCTTGCCTTTCTATCATGAAGTTAAATACCATAGATGAATTAATTACTTTTACTACCTAATCACAATCTTTTCTTGCCTCTAGTGCCAGTTGATTCAGTGAACAGAGTGACATTGCTGCTCCAGGTCTCCTAAATGCTACAGAGATAGACTTGTCAGGCAGAGTCATCTAGTCTAGGGGATCTGAGATACCTCTCTGGAGGGAAAGCTGAGATAATTTCCAATAAACACCAGGGCTGTAGGAGGAAGGATGAGACTCTTCTGACAAAGAGGACTCTGAATTTTAGCAGTGCAGAACAGGAAGCCACAGGCCTCTGAGTATTATTCTAAGGAGTTTGAATTGCGTTTTTAATCCTTTTTCTCATGAAATAAAAGTTTATGGGGTCACAGAAATGCTGTAAACAAATAGAAGGTTAAATGAATGAGAAATTTCCCTTACTTTGTATGTAAAAAGATGAATACAGTCCTTGCAAATCCTGTCCTACGAAGGCATGGATTACTATGTCTAATTAAGTTTATCACTTAAAAAAAAAAATGAACAAAGAGAAAAGGTAATTCTGTCTCATTTAAGATCGATGGGCGTATGAAATTTAAGAATTTATTAGAATGATTATCATCACCTTTACTCATTTACAGAAGCCATTTTTAACACTAATTCAGTATTTTGGCCCTTTAAATGGGTTAAAAACTAAATGGATAATATAAAATAAATGATAATATAAAGTACTTGATAATATAAAAACATCAATAGTTATTGCTTATCAAATCCTTACCAAAAGTGTTCCAAAAATGTGCTAAACATTTTAAATTAATTATATAATTTGATTCCCACAAAAAAAACCCCTTTTAATAGTTGCATTTTAAAGATGAGAAAACTGATACTCAGATAATTTAAGCAATATGCTCCAATTCATTCAATAAGGAATTGAATTCTGGTCTATCAAACCAAATTAATAACTGTGCTCTCAAAAACTGTGCTATAATGCTTTTCTAACACAATAAAATAAGGTCTTTGTAAACAGAATATCTTTTCTAAATAAGCAAATACTTCAGTTACTTGACACTGAAGAATGAGGGATTTTCAATGAAAGCTTTTCCTGGATAATTAAACTATCTTATTCCATCTGGTGTAATGAAAATATTTCTGAAGTGTTCAACTTAATTTCCAGGTTTAGAAAAACCACAATTCAACAAGTTTTAAATGAGTCAAGTTACTATCTCAATCTGTTTTTTATACCCCACTAAATACATGGATAGTAGAAATTTGAAGAGATACTTCATATACATCCACATTAACTAGAGAAACAAAAGCATTGCCATTTGCCTGTTGCTCATAAAATGGATGTGCAGAATATTGGCACATGGCCATGGTATAACACTCCTTTCAATAAAATAAATTGCTAAGGAAAATGACAAGTGATTTTTTTGGAGTCCCCATGACATCAATGTCTAAGGCTGATAGTTTTGAAATATAATGTACAACCTTCTAACACCTCATTGTAGTATTTATTTTGTTTACCTGAGACAACAGTGCTCAGTGACGATCTGCAGAATTTAAGAATTATGTGAATGGATATTTCTGCTTAAGAGGTCAAAAGGTTTGTATATTTTGACAAAATTTTACAGTTTTATGAGTATATAATTCCATTTGTATATAGTAGCATTGCTAATAAACACCAGTAAACCTGAGTAATAATTAGCAAAGCTCAAATATTGAAAATAATGAGATCTCAACTTTTGGCTCCTTTTATGGGTGTTGTATTTGCAAGGCTTCTTTTTCAACATGATTCCTCTTTGTGTTGGACAACTTGTGTCAACTTTTGTCTACATTTACTATATGTCCAAAGATCCACCCCATGTCTTTTCTTTCTCTAAAGTGTTCTACAGATGCAGTTGCTACAGAATTATGAATTTAGGCATAAATTCCAAATCCCAGTGTAGGATGCAGAAGCAAGTAGGGGAAATTTCTCCAAAACTGATTTTGTGCCATTGTGTCTGTTCTTTTCAAAAAATCTCCAAATTATCTTCTCAAAAACTGTTTGAATTAGATCTTATCCACACTATACATTAAAAGGTATAAAAACATAGGGAAAAAAAAGAGATTAAGTAACTTTCCTAAAACATACAACTCTGGGATCTGGAATTTGAAACTATGTAGATATGCCTGGCCTCATAATTCATTATGTTTCAATTCACCAATATGTGAAAACAAAGCATTCAAATAAAAAGGCCCCTTGCTTTCAAAAGTTTTCATATTAACACTGTTAGTGTATATGAATGAAGATTTAATATTTCTAATTATTATTTGATTTTTGTTTTCTTTAGTGGTTGGAGTTTTAGTCACTGGTGCTTACAGGTTAAGAGGTATATATAATTTCCACTTCATCCTCAAATTGAAATGATTTGCTTGCCACATTTTGGTTAAAACTTGATGGTATTTTTGCTGAAGGAATTATAGGAGTTTTACTACTAGCTCATAGAGACTTACCTGTCTATCTTTAATTTTTTGTTCTCATTTTTTTAAAGGCAGCCAACCAAGCCACAAAAGATAATGCAGTAAGATAGAATTCAGTCCATTGTTTAAGGCAATAAGTATGGCAGAAAGGTCACATTAACACATTGCCAGTTTTCCTGCTCACTTATCCATTAAGAGTTAAAGGTACAAAATTATATTTTAGAAACTGACAGTTACAGTAGAAAACATTGGTAATGTAACAGAATATATATATATATATATAATTTCACCACAATCATAATTTATAGGTCACAGGATTAGTGATAGGGTAGTAAGTTCATTACAGACACTGAGTTAAGACCAATTTTTAACTATTTGTGGATTAATATGTCAGAGGTAGTGTCCTGTAATATACCACAGTACAATCCAAGTTGTATATTATGTACTGATCAACTTGAATTATGTAATTATTACACTCAAGATTTGGTCAACACCAAATGTACCACCTCAATTAGCAAGTTGAAATTGGACAGAGACGTAAAAGAGGTTAATTTAAGTGTTTTTTTTAAATAAGAATATAATTGTACACTAGATTCAGTTTCAACCTATTAGGAAAGGGTAAATTAGATGTGGGAGCAATATCAGTAACTGTAGTATTAACAGTGACGAGTATGACAAAAATATAATAAAATGTAAGAGAGGACTAAAGTATTTTAACTATTTTGTGAAAAGATGGGAAATTATTCTTTTTTTAACAACTTCAATAAGTAATGGGGGAGACTGGATATCTATTAATAAACATACTTTATTTATAAATTATATATATGTTTTCATCTTTTCTGGGTTAAATGAGGAAACTATAAGTGTGATAGCTTTGAAAGGACAGGAAACGTACCAAGAACTGAAAGTACTGATCAACAAAATAACAATGTGAGAGCAGACTTCAGTGGTGTGTTTCAAATGGGTGAATTAGCCACAAGTTTCTAGAGGAGACCAGCTGTGTGGAATCAGTGTCATTCATATCTTCAGAGGCATGAAGGCTCTGGAAGACACTATTCAATTATTATAACGAGATGGAAATGAGTTATAATGATGTTACAAGTTGTGGTAGAGATTGTAAGTACACCTCTTCCAATTCTTCTTTCCTTACTGACACACAAAAAAGTATAACTCTTAGGCCCTTTGCTGTTAGATGCAGCCACGTGACTAGTTTTAATAATCAAACGTAAACTGAAGTAACGTTTTGTCTTCTTGGCTGAGACAGAAGAGAAATCCCGTCTGCCTCTGGAAGCCATATGTTAAGATGTCTCCATCACAAGATGGTAGCGTCTCTATCAGCCTTGGGTCACTAAATGTCTTATGTTGAACATAGCCCCAACTCATGCCATAGATATTTATGAGTGAGTGAGAAGCGAATCTTTATTTGTAAAGCTACTGAGACATTAGCCTATGCTGACTAACAGAGGACTTAGAGTGGCCAAGACTTCACAAAATGAGAAGCAGGAAAATAAGAGAAAGGGAAAGTGTAGTAGGAGGAGAAGAGGGTAAGAGTCTGCAGTTCTGGAACATACCTAAGCCAGACTCTCCAATACATCACTGTGTTTCTTCTAGGCAGAAGAATGTCTAGACAAAGCCACTAACGGAAATATAACAAAAGAATCACATCTCTATGATTCTGTAATATATATTTTTTCACATTTTGACATCTTTGAAATCTCATTACATCTTAAAATGAATGTCACAAGACAGAATTGTATCATTGCTTAATTGGCCATTTTCTTTAGTAGCACATAATTCTGCATCTCACAATCAGTAATGGCTTAGATTTATTGGAATATGTTAATTTCTGCGACTTTATCTCCAGTTTTTCTTAGGGAATATGACCTACTGGATATAAATTAAATTCTCTGACCAAAGTTGAAAAGATTCAAACATTTAAGTAATTAACATCAGGTTGTAAATACATAAACACCTATTTATTTAATTTTGAGTTTGTAGAAAATCCCTGCCAGAGAATGATCATTTTTATGATCTGTAATTACAGAAGCACATATTGTGATGAATTGCTTGGATAGTTATAATTATATAGAATATGAAAATTCCACAGCATGATGATTTATGTGTGCTTAAAAATATTTTGTGACATATGTGTGTGGCAGACATGGAGATGCATCACTCAGGTCCTCCTTCAAGATCCTCTTTCATTGTCCAGTTTCCAGGAATGTGGCTACCAGGCAGTCTCTAGCTGTTTGCTTCTTCACAGGTGGCCTCATTTTTGAGCTAAGGTTACACTCTTCCAAGGATGGCCCCTGGCTAATGACTGGGCAAGGTGGTGCCACAAAGGCCTGGTCATTTCTACCCAAGGCAAGACTACTCTAACAGGTAATTCTTGCTCTAGAGCTCCCCAGTGGGCTGGCAATCACTTCATCATGTCTGTGTAATGACATGACTCTTCCTGCCTAATTGTCCTTCTTTTATAGGTGTTACTACCTGATAAAAGTTTTGAACTCCTTAAAAATGTTCCTATCTGCTTCCCAGAGAATTCTACCGGCACAACATGAATATACAATTTTGATCATGATCAGGAAAAAGAGAACAATATTTGTTTTTTAGTTATCTCCTTGACTTTGAAAATTGCTAGCATTTTAGATTATGTTTTCACATTTTTTTTGTATTTACTGTTTCTGAAATCTGGATGTATCTTCCAAGTGATGTGAATAAGGATTATAAGCCTCTAAATAATGATGGACTTGATACAAATTGTTATTAAAATAATGGTGGATATTTGAGTATATGTCAACTTAGAATCATGGAAATATAACATTATTCTAAGCTGCATGTAGCAAATTATGCAATGTGTTATATTTTACATTTAAAAGGCCAGAAGCTAGCAAACATATGCTACAAAACAACTTCCCCCCATATGTAATTCTACATTCATGGGCTAGCTAATTAACCTCTCTGTCAGTGTGAAAATACAACCAGTATCAAAGTTGCTATGAAGATAAAATGAGACTATTAATATCAAAAGCCTTTGAAAATTTAAGAGAACCCTGTGATTTCTCCCAACTGTGTACAGCACACTTTGAATATAACTAGCAAGTAGCAAATATCACACCATTTACCCTTGCCATGCACGAAGAAAACATCTATGAATCATGGAATATTCTATGAAGCTTTAATGTAGCATGAGATCTCTTTGTATACAACACAATAGTTTACCACTAATGATTACCTATCATTATGAACTGGCAAATGAAAATTATATGCTTGAACTCCTAATTTTTGCACTCAAGGTCTTTTAAAATCAGATTTCAATGGACTTTTCTTTCAAGACCACAATAATATGAATGCTCAAGGGTAGCCAAATTACTCTACAAAGCAATTTTTGGATTTTACATTCTATCTCTGTTGCTTGTCAGAAACAACTTAAAGTTAGTTGTGTGGTTGCCCTGACAAGTCAAGTGAGAAACCCAGATATTAGTAGCCCTGGCAGGTCAGGATAATAAGTAACTACTCAGAAAGGACTGACAGGTTATTATACAATCACTTAATGAGCAACAAACAGTCCTAATAAAAAGTTCTGTGATAATAAAAAATGATCCATATCCTCACTGTCCAATAAGGTAACCACCAGTCCCATGTGACTATCAAGTAGTTTAAAAGTAAGTAAGTAGTATGACATAGGAACTGAAATTTTAATTGTATTTAATTTAAATATAAATTTAAATAGACAGGGAAGTATTTCCAGAATGGCAGAGGAAAGAACTGTAAATATCTACTCCTTTATAAAAAAAAGAAGTGAAAAAATAGTCAAAATCAATTCTTTCATAACTCTGTAAATTAACTAAAATTTGCAACAATCAGATGAGTGTTTACTCAAGAAAAATGGCATAATTTCAGTAGGACCAAAAAACTTTGTGATGGTTTAACTTGAAATATTACTATCCGCTCCTCCCCAGCTCTGAGGTAGCCATGAAAGCAAACAGCATCTACATGAAACCCATAAAAACTATAAAAATAATGTCTGACTACAATAAAGAGATCAGAACATGTTTGATCTCCCACAAAGCCCCATCCCCAGAAAAATGGTAAGTGTTTAACCTCTCTGACAGCTTCCTGGAAAATCAGGGTTTGCCTTTGATTTGACTCAGAGCTCATACTAAGCAAACACCCATATTTCCAGAATGTTTTGTGTAAACAATTAGCAGCAATTGTTCAATATTGCATCTTCCTGAGGTGAAGATACTAGTTGTGGCTAACAATAGGTTGACCAAAAAACTTAAAATGAAAAACTTGGGAATGAGATGTCTATAGGAGCTTCTGAAAATTTCAACATATCCCTGGGAATCTAGAAGGCCACACACATATTCACAAGTTTCCCATGCCTAGGAGAGATCTGAGAAGACCTAATCTCTTACCTCAGGCTGACCATGAGCCTCTGTAAGCAGGAAGTTAAAGTTAAAGCAGAGTTATAAATTTTTTGATAAAACCTTAAAATTGTGCTCAACAGACACACAGAGTGCCTTGGAAAAATTTCAAAGAATTATTGGTTTAAGGCATTTAAGAAAATCTCTGCCCAATCACTAGCAGATCACTAGGCTAACTGAGCAGACTTTAATGGCCACACATGATAAAGAATACAGACTTTAAAAAATTAGCACTGGAAAGTCACTAAACAATAGTGGCAACAACAACAAACAGTAACACAACAAATAATAAAAAAAAAACCCTGGGGGGAGGTGGAATTTTCTTTCTAGTGTTGCCACATTATATTAATTTGAATTTTTAAAAATACTGCACTTGCAAAGAAATAGGAAAGTATGGGTAATACACAGAAAAACAAATATTTTCAAAGAACTAAAGGAAGTCATATCTAAAGAATTAAAGCAAAGCATAGGAATTGTGTAGGGAATATCAATAAAAGATAAAAAGACAAATGAAAATTCTAAAGGGAAAAAAAATAAAGTAATGGAAATGAAAAATTCACTAGAGTTGCAAAAGCTGATATCAGCTGGCTGAAGAAAGTATCAGTGAACCTGAAGAAAGGTCAGTTGCCATTACTCAGTCTGAGGAATAGACACTGTGTCACCATTCCCCCCCAAAAAATGAACAGAGCCTCTCAGAGATATGGTATATAATCAGGTGTACCATCATGACCACAGTGGACTTCCCAGAAAGGGGGAGAAGGGGAACAGAAAGGATATTTGAAGAAATAATAGCTGAAAACTTACCAATTCTAATGAATAGCATTTATCTATACATCTAACAAACTCAACACTCTATGTAGGAAAAACTCAAAGAGAAATACACTTAAATGCATCACAGTAAAACTGTTCTAAGCCTAAGACAGAGACTATTAAAAACAGGAAAAGAAAAATTATATATCACATAGAAGAAATCCTCAATAAAAATAATCACAAAGTATGTTCTCAAATCACCATGGACTATATATCCACAATAAACTACCATATCTAATAAGTAAGTACATCAAAGTTTCAGGATACAAGATCCATACACAAATATCTCTTGTATTTCTACACACTAGCAATGAACACTCAAAAAATGATATTAAGAAAACAATATAATTTATAATAGTGGCAATAAGAAAAAGTATATATATACATATATAACAATAAGAAAAGAAGCCCAAAATTTGTACATAGAACTCCTCCAAAATTAAGGAAATTAAAGAAAGCCTAAATGAATGGAAAGAAATCCCATGTACATGGACTGAAATAGTTAATATCGTAAAATGGCTATAATCCCAAATTGATCTACAGATTCAACATAATCCCTATCAAAATCCCAGCTGCATCTTGTGTGTGGGGGGGGAATTGACAAGCTGATGATAAAATTTTATGCAAATGCAAGGATCCAGAATAGCCAGAACAATCAGGAAAAACAGGAATAAAGTTGGATCATTATTACATCCCAATTTCAAAAGTACTACAAAGCTACAATAAAGAAAATATGAAAAAGGAAAGACATATAGATCAATGGAATAGAAATAAGCATACAGAAATAAATCTTTACATTTATCATCAATTAAATTTTAATTAGGATAACAAGAAAAATCAATGGGAAAATAATAGTCTCTTCAACAAATGATACTGGCAACAAGTGAATACTCACATGCAAAAAAATGAAGTTGGATCCCTAATTTACAGTATATATTGAAATAGTAACTTAAAATGGATCATAGACTGAAATTTTAGAACTAAAACTATAAAATTCCTAGAAGAAAACACAGGAATAAACAATGATTTTTTAGATGTGACACCAAAAGTACAAATGGCAAAGAATAAATAAATTGGACTTCATCAAAAGTAAAAATTTATGTGTTTCAAAGGACACCATCAAGAACTTTTGAAAGACAATACACATATTGAGGAAAATATTTTCAAATCATGTATATGATCAGAATATATAAAAAACTCTTACAACTCAACAATACAAAGGGGACCTTCCCTGGTGGCGCAGGGGTTAAGAATCCGCCTGCCAGTGCAGGGGATGGGTTCGACCCCCGGTCCGGGAAGATCCTATATGCCATGGAGCAACTAAACCCGTGTGCCACAACTACTGAGCCTGCGCTCTAGAGCCCGTGAGTCACAACTACTGAGCCTGCGTGCCACAACTATTGAAGCCCACACCCCTAGAGCCCATGCTCTGCGACAAGAGAAGCCTGCACACCACAACGAAGAGTAGCTCCCACTCGCCACAACTAGAGAAAGCCCACACGCAGCAAAGAAGACCCAAAACACAGCCAAAAATAAATTAAAAATTAAAAAAAAAAACAAAGACAAATAACCCAAATGAAAAATTATCAAATTTTGAATAGACATTTCTCCAAAGAAGATATGCAAATGGCCAATAACTACATGAACAGTTGGTAAACATCATTAGTCATTAGGGAAAGGAACATCTTACAGAAAAATCCTAATGGATTTTTTGGCCAACCCAATACAATGAGATACCATCTCACACACACTAGGAAGGCTAAAATCAAAAAGAGAATAGTAAGTGGTATCGATAATATGGAGCAACCGGACTCTCATACATTGCTTGTAGAATTTGGCAGTTTGATAGATTCTCAAATTGTTAAATACAGAGTTACCACATGATCCAGCAATTCTATTCCTAGGTACATACCAGAAGAATTAAAAGTCTATGCCCACACAAGAATGTTCATAGTAGTATTAGTCTTAATAGTAAAAAAGTGGAAACAACCCATATGTCTATCAACTGATGAATGGATAATCAAAATGTATAGTATCCATACAATGGAATATTATTTATCCATAAAAACAAATGAGGTACTGATACATGCCACCCATGGACGAACCCTGAAAATGTGACGTTAAGTTTAAAAATCCAGTCACAAAAGGTTACATATTGTATGATTTCATTTAAATAAATATCCATAAAAGGCAAACTGATAATAGAGAGAAAGTAGATTAATGTTTGCCAGGGGCTGGGGAAAGGGGAAAACAGAGAGGGACTGCTAATAAGTACAGGGTTTTTTTGTTTTTCTTTTTTTTAAATGAGTGATGAAAATGTTCTAAAATTAATGGTGTTCATTGCACAGTTCTGTGAATATACTAAAAACCACCAGATTTCACATTTTATTTAGAAGGGTGCGTTTATGATATGTGAATTATATTTCAAATAAAGCTGTTAGAAAAAAAAATTTAAATAGTTACAATAGTGACTCCCTATCACTATTATAGAGAAAAGTGGTTATGTGGGGAGATGGTATCTTTAATTGGAGTCTATCAGAAAAGGCATTTCTGAGGAGATGAAATTCGTTCTGTGACCTGTATGAGGAAACACATGTGAAGATCTGAGAAAAGAATGTGCAGGAGTAGGGAAAAGTAAGCACAAAGTCCTTGAACAGAACTAACTTGGTATACTGAAAGAAGAAAGAAGCAAACAGTATATTCTGGACCAGAATGAAAAAGTGAGAGAGTAATATAAGATGATGTCTGAGAGATACGTGGGTACCTATCTTGGTGGCTCTTATGGTATATCATAAGTGTTAGAATTTGATCAATTCATTCAACAAATATTTACTATGCACGAATGTACCAGGCACCTGAATTCGATATATCACAAAAGAGAACAGACAAAAACTCTTTGCTTTAAGGAGTTCACATTTTCAGGTAGAGAGGCAGAAAAAAATAGCTTTCATTGAAAAGTGAAATTTGAGAAAGACTTGTGAGAGGTTAAACTATGCAAAAACCTGTGGGAAAATTATTCTAGGTAGAAAGAATAGCCAGTGTGAAGGACCCAAAGCGGAAGCATGCCAGGCAAGAGCTAACAAAGACATACAGCAGTGCTTCTCAAATAATGGTAATATGCATACACATTCATGGGCTATCTGCTTAAAATGCAGATTCTGATTCAGTAGGTATCCAGAGAGGGAGGGCTGAGGTTCTGCATTTTTAGTAAGTTCCCAGGTAAGAGGGCTGGTGCTACTAAGTAGCTCCACTGCTGGGACTATGAGTAACAATAGTCTATTAAGTAGATGGAAAGCAACATTAATGAACTCCATCGGAAGTTCACCATCCTGAAACTTTTAGGATTAGAAGCAGGACTCCAGCTTTATGCCTCCAGCATTCATTACCCCATACTAATTCCACTAACTCTTGTTTAAATTAGAACTAAAAACATTCAACCAAAATTGGCTTAAGTAGAAACAGGGAATATATGATTTCCTATAGCTAAGCTGCCTCCAAGACCTCTTGTGCTTCAAAGACTCAAAGGATGTCATCATTAACTAGTCTCTTTTGACTCTGCTTTCCTTTGTGTTGGTTTCATTTTCAGGCAGACTTTCTCCACATGATTCTCCCTCAGCAACTCAGACTTAAATCAACCAACACAGCTCCAAATTCATGGAAAGAGAGACTGTTCTCTCTCCTCTCAACATTTCCAAAGAGCTCCAGGATTGAGTTGCATTTGATCAGCCCAGATCAAGTGCCTCTCAGACCAATCACTACTGCCAGATGATTTGGTGTTGTTTGGTTGTAACAAGGTCAAATAAGCTCCCATGTGATTGGAGTTGGTGCTCCTATGTGATCCCTAAACCTTGTATAATAATATTGGGGGAAGGAGGATTTCCCCAAGAAAATCCTGTTACTAGAGAGAACAGATAATGGTCAGGCAAAAAACAAAAATATTGATTATAACCCAGCATTGTCTGAAACCCATCTGGCTCTCAGCACCACAGTGAGAGGAATAGTGACAATCTTCAGAGAGCTGAGCACATTCTCTACATGAAATGGAAGCCAAACCTCACAAAGAATGATTGAATAAACACAATGTGCTAAAAGAGTAGATGAAATTAAAATAAAACCAAAAACAAAAAACTGCCTTAAATATTATATTTTTAAGGAAATTATAGAGAACAGATTTACATTGTATGTGTGCTTACTCAGAAGGAAGAGCTAACAGATCAAAACCGGTGCTTTGAAATTAGGAAGAGATGGATTTGGATACAATATAAAGAAATCTTCTTTTATGAAATAAAGCTTTCCATCAGGTTCTCTTCAGTGAAAATATCCTGATTTTTCTGAAGATACTAGAAATTTAATTTTTCCATAAAATGCTTAAATAGTGATAATTTTTTAATCACTGTGAGGAAGTTTTCAATCTCAGGTTTAAATTATCACATGAAAAACAGAAGAACAAGAGGGTTATTTTAATTACTGAATTAGCACATCAATGTAAATCAGCTCTAAGTCCTCTTGCACCTGTGCCAAAATCTTTTCAGCTTTTTCCTTGGCTTCCATGGGAAGCCCAGTTATATCTGCTATATAATGAAGAGGTACAAGAAAGAAGTCCAATATGACTCCATAGAATTTTACTGGAAACTCCCCAGTCGAAGTGACTCCTTTCCCACATTCCCCTTTCCTGCACTCAGGCCATGAAGTCCCTCCTCACAATCCTCTTTAGCCCCTTTTTTCCCTCCTTCTTGTTCCTTTATTAGAGGACATTCCCCTACATGAACTGTGGGGCTAACCTGAGGCTTCCTACAAGTCCTATAAAGCTCATCTCTCTTTACAATGGAATTTTTCTACCAGCACTAGGAAGATAACATTCACTCCATACTTTCACCTCCTAGCATGGGAAAAATTATTATTTTGATCATTTTCTTAGGAGACCCATAATAAGAGACCCTAAAAACCCTTAGCTATCCTTTCAAAGCCTTTTTCACCATCAACCTTTAATCAAGTTGTATTTACTGCATTCATTTCCTAACCATACACATATACTTGCAACTTCTTTTAATGCTGTTAATATCATTAATTCAGGTTACTAAAGTCTAACTCATGTGTAGGATAATTAAGGAAATCGAATATACTAGAAGAGAAAACTAATATGTCAGCTCTCAGTACTTATTATTCCTGAATACGCAATTATATTTGACATTCGGACCATCTCATCTTCTTGAAAACTTCCTCTTATTTTCCATCACACTCTAGTGCCATGTTTCTCAAAATGTGACCTTCAGAATAGCATATCAGCATCATGTGACCTCATCCAAGACCTACTAAATCAGAAACTTTGGTCGTGGACCCAATAATCTGTGGTCTAACAAGACCTCCAGGTGATTCTGATCTAGTATATCAACTTTGGTTTGAAAAATAAATGATGCCCCTGAAAGATTCTTCCTCTTTCTTTTCCTTCCATTCCTCCTCATCCTTCTATTTCTCTTCCTCTTTTTCCTCCTGAAATATAATTCTTCTCTGTGGAAAATTTATTAGTATTTTATTTTCTTTCTTTTTCTCATTCTCCTTTCATTTTTCTTATTCTGGATGATTCACAGCTTTTTTTTAAAGAAGTATAATTATTATATTTAACAGAGGATTTCCAAATTTTTATCTTCATTCTCAAACTCTCCCTCACGCTCCAACTCCAAAATCTAACTTCTGGATGTACTTTGCCTTTAATATTTGTCCAACTGGATCGTTAAACAAAATTCATTCCTTTACCTTCTTGAACAAATTACATTTCTGAACTCTCTGCTTCTATCCATGACTCCATGATTTTTGTGGTCTACAAAGTTTACAGACTCAGAGGCATCCTTAACTCTTACTTTGACAGCATCTAACTTGGGCCAAATTTATTTACTGTACAACCACAATACTTCTCATATACTTATGTTCTTCTCAACCCTATAATCACCATTCTTCCACAGGTCCCCATGATCTCTCTTCTAGACTATCACAGTAGCCAGTACCTTCATTTTATACCCCTAGTTTCTATCATTTTACATCTGTTGGACATACTGAAGACAAATTTGTCTTTAATTAAAGCAAGATACTTATTCTTATTAAACTCTCCTTTATACTCCTCAACAAGATTCCCAAGCAGATCATGTGATGCCCTCTATTTTCCTACATATATCATCCACTACTTTTCTAAATCAAAACACTGTTCCAGTCTCACTAAACAATACAAAACAGGAACAAAACAGCTCTCAAGCCTCTCTGCATCTTCCATTGCTTTGCTATCCCTCCCCAACCATTCCCCCACTACGCTGACAAAGTTCTACACACCTCTCAAGATTGATTAATAGTCTACCATCTCCATAAAACTTCCCATGATTTAGACACGGCCTTGAATCCCATAACATTGTTCTCAAAATTTCCCACCATGCAGTTAATCTTAATTTAATATACTTTTTAATATAAATAGTTTACTTGCCTTTATAGATTTTAAGTTGCCTGAGGACAGAGACAATATCACACAATATTCATGCACATTACTGCACACAATTGGCCTACCTCTGCATGATCTTTATTTTTAACCAGATTCTGGTAGCCTCTTCTACTAGCTAATTCAGGTGATATTCAATCTGTCAGAGTTTGATGTTTGCTGAAAATAATCATCAGGTTGGATGATGAAATAAAACATTGCTTATATGATTCAGTAAGATTATTATGTCACTATAGACTTAGAAATTATCTTCATCCAAGAAATTAAACTATCTGTAGATATCCTCCTTTTACATACATCAGAATCTATGTGAAAAGGTACTCAAGTTTGATTTCATTTTTCAACCCATATTCAGGTTTACAATCACCAAAGAACAGCAGCCTCTAACTAATTTTTTGAACTACTTTAACAGAGGTTATTTTTCTTCTCTAAATTTCTGAAACCTTCTCTAGCAAACTGAGATAGTCACCAAAAGAAATTGCCCAGTGAAGCACTGTCTTTTAATCTCCCCCTTTGAATGAGTACCCTAAATTAAACACATTCTTAATTAGGTGAAAAGAAAAAAAAAAAAAAAAATATATATATATATATATATTCTTAAATACAGAGACTCTGAGGTTAAAGTTCCAGCCTTTCTAAAAAGGAATTTTAAAAGGCCTCCAACTCAATATGGATGTGATTTCAAGGGTAGTTGATGTATTTCAAGTAAGTTATAAAATCTATAAAACTGTGATTTATTTTTAAGGGGCCACAGGGGATAATTTAACTCATTATCTTTAGAAGTTTCCAAGGATAAAACAGTTTGACTAGGGCAGAAGAAAAATCCACTGACATATTAAAACCCATTTTAGTCCATTTTTAATTAATATAAATATGATTCTTTGGAGGAAATGTCAAATATGAATCAATGTATTAGAAAACAAACTGTTTTATAAAATATGCCACCAATACTTACTCTATTAATGCTTTTTTAAAGCATTACAATGGGAAGTGATTCACCTTCTATAATAATAATAATTCTTCTATAATATGCCCCAAACCTCTTTGTAACTAATGGTTTAAAGGAGGGTGATATATACTCATTGACAGTGTTACAAACTAGCCCTTATTCCATCATCAATTGTCCTGTTCTCCAAAATTTTCAGATGCTTTAATGTATAGTAAACCTCAGTGTGCTGGCTTTCAAATAAATAAGTTTTCAGAACAGTCTTTATCGCTGGAAGGGAAATGAGGAGTATAGCATTATTTTGAAGGATTCAAATTTAAACTACGAAAATAACAATTTTATCCTGCAGTTAACTCTGAATAAGTTGGACTTACACTCATTTCATTTTATCTTCTATAACTGTCTTGAACATAATTCTTCAATGTAAGTTTTGCTGAATTAAAAAATAAATGAAAAACTTTATCAAGCATTCATTTATCAAATGAGAAGGGAGAATGGTATACAAAAAGAAGAAAGGGGAAGTTTAACTTATTTAGGAGAATTTGTATACATATAGGTATCAGAAGCTAGATAGATAGATTCTAAAATAATTTGTAAACCAGAGTTCATGTTGAATATGTAGAATATGTTCAGGAAAATCAGAGCAGTGATAGGGTTAGTCATCACAGCATCATCAAAGTAAACAAACGATGAGATTAGTTGGGTAAAGCTTCATGGGACAGATGATCTTAAGCTGAGCCATGAAAGACCTGATTAATAGATAACACAGAATGAAATAAGAGTTCTTAATTAGAACTATTCATAACTTACCCAAGGTATACAAGTGAAGTTGATACCATACAGTAATAATCTCTCTTTATTATATCTAAGTTTCTATAATGTATATTACAAATAAAATAATAGATTTATTGAATTTTAGACTTATTTAGAAATTACCATATGCATTTTCAAGATCAGAGGAAATGTTAATTTTACGTAAAAGACAGAATTTGTATAAATGTAACACAGGATAACATATATGCAAAATTAAATCTAACAAGCTTCAGAGATGATCCAGCTAGACAATCCTATTAAAGTATTCTTATTTGTTATTAAAGTAAAATACATGAGAAATTATAGATGACTAAGAGAAGTTATCTTATCTTACTGAATAAGCCCAAAACATGTGCCCTATTGACAGAGTTCCTTGTATGCTAACTTCATAAAGAAAACACATCCACCAACCTGTCAACCACGTTAATTATTTAAATATTGTTTTAAGTAAAATCCATTTTATACTCCAATGCTTTACTGAGAAATGTGGTGAAAAGTTAGCCATCCAGCATTGCCAAAATAAGGGAATGACTTTGATCCTTAAATTATTTTTGCATCTACAATATACTTTTGGGAGGGCTGCATTTCATTTGATCAATAAACTGCATTTTCTCAGGTTTTTCTTTTGTTATTACAGGAGTTGAACTAAATTCATCACAATTCTTATGAGACCCCAGAGAGTTCCATTAGCAGTTCTGTGGATCTGGCTCACTTGCCAGGAAAAGGAAAGGAAATGAATTAGTAAAGTGAAATTTTGAAATAGGATTTGGATTTATGAAAGAAACTAGTTTTGAGAAGGTCACAAAAATCTTCTCGGTTCAGTAGAAGACTGAAACACAAATGAGAAAAATAAATGACATCAACCTCCTGGTAAGAAGATAAGTCTTGATGACATTCATGACTGACAATTTTCTGAGTCTTCTGTGACCCACCCCACATTTAAAATTATCTGTGGCTTCCTGTCTACTAATAACAATGTTTGTGTTCAAAGATCACTATCTGAAATAGTTACATCATTTATAATAGTTCTATTGAGTCTGCATCCCAGCATTGTAAGGGAGATCAACTTGAAATTGCAGACCAACAGCAAACTCTCTGGAATGAGAGAGGTAAATTTATTCCATTTTTGGAATATTTTATTTTCTTAGAAATTGATGATTTTTTTCATAAATGTATATAAATGTTACCACAAAAATGTTTTTTAAATAATTAGGATGTTCAGAATGCTCTGTTCATGAAAACACACTATAAAAAGAAATCATCTGAAAATACTGCACATTTGTGAAAATCAAACAAACAAAAAATCAGACAAATAGGGAGAATTTGATAACTAGTCTGATACAACATTAGGAAACAATGCATTGAAAACCCAAAAGGAGAGCATATCTTCTTCACCCATTTCTTAGTGGGAATCAGCACATTCTTGGCTTCAAGACAATTAATATTACTGCAGTAGCATGGGGCAGGGGTTCCTTCAAGTCAAGAGCTGGTGGGAAGAGGATGTTTGGATTGGTCTGTTTAATAAGCAAAATAACTCAAAGGATCAAAGATCAAAGAGTTAAGAATGTTTACACACCCATATCAGTCAGGGTTCTCCAAGGAAACAGAACAATTGGATATGTATCTAAAATGAGGTTTATTATAAGGAACTGGCTCATATGGAGGCTGAGAATTTCCATGATCTGCCTTCTGCAAGCTGGAAACACAGGAAAGCCAGTGGGAGAGTTCAAAGGCCTGAGAACCAGGAGCCAACGGTGTAAATTCCAACCTGAGTCTGAAGGCCTGAGAACCAGGAGCAGTGCAGGAAAAGTTTGATGTTCCAGCTTATATAATCAGGCAGGGTGAGAGAGAAAGGGTGCAAATCCTCTCTTCCTCCACCTTTTTGTCTATTCAGGCCCTCAATGGACTGGATTGGGGAGGGTTATCCACTTTACTCAATCTACCAGTTCAAATGCTAAACTCTTCAGGAAACTCTCTTAGAGACACACTCAGAAATAATATTTATCCAGATATCTGGGCATCCTGTGGCCCACTCAAGTCGACATATATAATTAACCATCACAAGTCTGTACCTTGTCAATGTGGTACAACAATCCTTAACCCATATTAACCTCTAAATAAAGGCAATAATAAGGTCATAGTTTCACCTAATATCATACTTTTCCTCCTCTTCTTTCTAGGAAAGAAGAGGAGGAAACATCATTTTGAGTGATGTTTACTCTTCTTCTTGATAGCCTATAACTTAAATACCATGAAATAAAATGAACAATATTAAATACTATGATATAAAGTTAATACACCTTATGTTATATGATAAGAGGATCAGAGTAGGAAGAAGAAAAGATAGTTTATAAGCATTTATGTATTCAAGTATGTTTGTAACAAAATAAGGAGAAATATTCATGACAATTACAGTCCTTATTTCTGTAACTTGCCATGTGATTGTAGCTGGTATGTGTAACAACCTTTTTCAACTACTCATTCTATATTCCCATTGCCTTTAGCAAGCACCTCAGCTGTTTATAGTTTCTTCCCCTGGTGGGGTGACCAAAACCTTCATTCTTGAAGGTTCTGGGTCATTAGTAGTCCCATCTGGATTAGGTTGTTGTGGTTTCCATTGACCTTATGCATAGGTCATAAGAGACACTATGGGATCGCCCATACTCCAGATGTACTCCCCCTTATGCCTATTGTGGGTTCAAGTCCAGGTTCTCCTTGGTAGTCAGCACAGTAAGCCTGTGGATTCAGGGAATGGGCAGTCCAAAGTGGCTGGGCAACAGTCTTAATTTCCAGTTCAATGGAATCATTGCTGTGTCTCCTTGGAAGTGTTCCTCCCTTTGGAAGTAAGACCTCTAGGAGAGGAAAGCATAAGGTCACAGGAACAGGAACACAGAAACCTGTGAATACTGGCTACGTGAGAAACAGCAACATATATGGAATGATGACTCAGAAAATATATGCCCTTGTGGAGAGCACTGCCCCAGACTTATCATCTATTGCCATCTACCTGACATTGTAATGAGTCTTCAAAAGGCTTTTCCACTATTCTATCAAGCCAGTTGCTTCAGGATGGTGGGGAACACAGCAAGACCAGTGAATTCCATGAGCCAATTGCCACACTTCTTTTGCTGTGGGGGGAGTTCCAATATATAAAGCAATTTTGTGTGGAATACCATGACAGTGGATAAAGCATTTTGTAAGTCCATGGATAGTAGTTTGGGCAGACGCATTACATCCAGGGAAGGCAAATCCATATCCACAGTAAGTATCTATTCCAGTAAGAAAAAGTGTCACCTCCATGATGGAAGCTGTCCAATGTAATCAACCTGCCACCAGGTAGATGGCTGATCACTCAAGTGAATGGTACTTTACTGGGGACTCAGTATCGGTCTTTGCTGCTAGCAGAGTGGTCCAAGCAGCAGATCAGCTTGTACAACAGCCTGGACTTGTTTCAGAACATTTTCCTACTCTGGGCTACACTCAAAACTAGCAGCTTTTTGAGACACTCATTATTTACTGGAGTATCACACCCAAATAAAAAATATGTTGTCTCCAAAATCTAAAGAGGCCTAGGCTTTGCATCTCTTTTTCAGTTGTAGAAGAGGCCTGATGTAACAACTTATCCTTTACCTTAGAAGAGATACCTCAGCATGCCCCATACCACTGGACCCCTAGAAATTTCACTGAGGTAAAAAGCCCTTTACATTTTTATTGGATTTATTTCCCATCCTCCAGCTTTCAAACGTCTTACAAATGAGTCTACAGTAGTTCCTACTTCTTGCTCACTAGATCCAATCAGCATAATAACATCAGTGGAATGGACCAATGTGATATCTGATGGAAGGAAAAGTGATCAAGATCCCTACAAACTAAATTATGACATAGAGCTGGAGAGCTGATATACTCCCGAGACAAGCCAGTGAAGCTATATGGTTGGCTTTGCCAGCTGAAAACAAACTACTGGACCTTAGTGATAGGAAGGGAGAAAAGGGCATTTGCCTGCTTAAGAGCTGCATACCAGGTAATCAGGGGTGTGTTAATTTGCTCAATTACAACACATCTGTTACAGCCGCTGGACTGAAGTCACCACCTGGTTCAGTCTATGACAATCCACTGTAACTCTTCAAGAGCCATCTGTCTTCTGTACAGACCAAATAGGTGAACTGAAGGGGGATGTGATGGAAATCACCACCCCTCTATCCTTCAAGTCCTTTTTTTTTTTTTTTTTTTTTTCCACACACACACACTGTATTTTATTTTTACAAGAGATAGATAGACTGACACCAAGCATTGTACATGGATGACCACAACAAAAGCAACAATGATTGCAATTACCAAACATGAAACACACTTATACTATGTCATAACATTGACATTCAGTCCAGTAATCCTCCACTGTAACAGCTCCTTTACTTTGCAGTGAAAATTGATTTGTATATTCTTTTCCTCTGAGTCCTTGTGGGATTTTTTTTTTTTTTTAATTCAGACAGAAAGTCACAAAAATTATACTCATCCTCATCAGTTCACTCAGTCCCATGTAATTAATTTCTTTTTTTTCATCTTGATCTTTTGTTAGCACTTTTATGAGTTCATCAGTTTTTCATTAGAGTTCTGAAAATGCTTATTCATTCAGTTCAGCAGTACAGTCAGTTACCAGAAACCTGTACTTGTCAGAGTCTTTTCCATGAATTTCTTGAAGATGAAACTCTTTTATAGGAACATATTTGCAAAATCATCAGAGTACACCCAGAACTGTCTGTAAATGACAAAAGACTTAAAAATGACCATGGTTAAAGATTTGATGAAAGTTCATAATAATGCAGTTGACAAGAAAATTAGTTATTTCTGAGATATACATTTTAAAGTAATAACTAGGATTATTACTTATAACATTATACCAGAACATATAAGATTTTTAGACGTTTCCTGTAATGTCTGAAACATTTATATTAACATATTTCCATACATATTTCCATACAAATACAAATATAAGATTTTTAGAAATTTCATGTAATGTCTGAAACATTTATATTAACATATTTCCATACATATTTCCATACAAATACAAATATAAGATTTTTAGAAATTTCATGTAATGTCTGAAACATTTATATTAACATATTTCCATACATATTTCCATACAAATACAAATATAAGATTTTTAGAAATTTCATGTACTGTCTGAAACATTTATATTAACATATTTCCATACATATTTCCATACAAATACAAATATAAGATTTTTAGAAATTTCATGTAATGTCTGAAACATTTATATTAACATATTTCCATACATATTTCCATACAAATACAAATATAAGATTTTTAGAAATTTCATGTAATGTCTGAAACATTTATATTAACATATTTCCATACATATTTCCATACAAATACAAATATAAGATTTTTAGAAATTTCATGTAATGTCTGAAACATTTATATTAACATATTTCCATACAAATAACCCAATGAAAGTTTAGTATTAGTTGTTTTGTTTGTTTTTTTATACTGCAGGTTCTTATTAGGCATCAGTTTTATACACATCAGTGTATACATGTCAATCCCAATCGCCCAATTCAGCACACCACCATCCCCACCTCACCGCAGTTTTCCCCCCTTGGTGTCCATATGTCCATTCTCTACATCTGTGTCTCAACTTCTGCCCTGCAAACTGGCTCATCTGTACCATTTTTCTACGTTCCACATACATGCATTAACATACGATATTTGTTTTTCTCTTTCTGACTTACTTCACTCTGTATGACAGTCTCTAGATCCATCCACTTCTCAACAAATGACTCAATTTCGTTCCTTTTTATGGCTGAATAATATTCCGTCGTATATATGTACCACAACTTCTTTATCCATTCGTCTGTTGATGGGCATTTAGGTTGCTTCCATGACCTGGCTATTGTAAATAGTGCTGCAATGAACATTCGGGTGCACGTGTCTTTTTGAATTACGGTTTTCTCTGGGTATATGCCCAGTAGTGGGATTGCTGGGTCATATGGTAATTCTATTTTTAGTTTTTTAAGGAACCTCCATATTGTTCTCCATAGTGGCTGTATCAATTTACATTCCCACCAACAGTGCAAGGGGGTTCCCTTTTCTCCACACCCTCTCCAGCATTTGTTGTTTGTAGATTTTCTGATGATGCCCATTCTAACAGGAGTGAGGTGATACCTCATTGTAGTTTTGATTTGCATTTCTCTAATAATTAGTGATGTTGAGCATCTTTTCATGTGCTTCGTGGCCGTCTGTATGTCTTCTTTGGAGAAATGTCTATTTAGGTCTTCTGCCCATTTTTGGATTGGGGTGTTTGTTTCTTTGATATTGAGCTGAATGAGCTGTTTATATATTTTGGAGATTAATCCTTTGTCCGTTGATTCATTTGCAAATATTTTCTCCCATTCTGAGGGTTGTCTTTTCGTCTTGTTTATGGTTTCCTTTGCTGTGCAAAAGCTTTGAAGTTTCATTAGGTCCCACTTGTTTATTTTTGTTTTTATTTCCATTACTCTAGGAGGTGGATCAAAAAAGATCTTGCTGTGATTCATGTCAAAGAGTGTTCTTCCTATGTTTTCCTCTAAGAGTTTTATAGTGTCCAGTCTTATATTTAGGTCTCGAATCCATTTTGAGTTTATTTTTGTGTATGGTGTTAGGGAGTATTCTAATTTCATTCTTTTACATGTGGCTGTCCAGTTTTCCCAGCACCACTTATTGAAGAGACTGTCTTTTCTCCATTGTATATCTTTGCCTCCTTTGTCATAGATTAGTTGACCATAGGTGCGTGGGTTAATCTCTGGGCTTTCTATCTTGTTCCATTGATCTATGTTTCTGTTTTTGTGCCAGTACCATATTGTCTTGATTACTGTAGCTTTGTAGTATAGTCTGAAGTCAGGGAGTCTGATTCCTCCAGCTCCATTTTTTTGCCTCAAGACTGCTTTGGCTATTCGGGGTCTTTTGTGTCTCCATACAAATTTTAAGATGATTTGTTCTAGCTCCGTAAAAAATGCCCTTGGTAATTTGATAGGGATTGCATTGAATCTGTAGATTGCTTTGGGTAGTATACTCATTTTCACAATGTTGATTCTTCCAATCCAAGAACATGGTATATCTCTCCATCTGTTGGTATCATCTTTAATTTCTTTCATCAGTGTCTTATAGTTTTCTGCATACAGGTCTTTTGTCTCCCTAGGTAGGTTTATTCCTAGGTATTTTATTCTTTTTGTTGCAATGGTAAATGGGAGTGTTTCCATAATTTCTCTTTCAGATTTTTCATCATTAGTGTATAGGAATGCAAGAGATTTCTGTGCATTAATTTTGTAACCTGCAACTTTACCATATTCATTAATTAGCTCTAGCAGTTTTCTGGTGGCAGTTTTAGGATTCTCTATGTATAGTATCATGTCATCCGCAAACAGTGACAGTTTTACTTCTTCTTTTCCAATTTGTATTCCTTTTATTTCTTTTTCTTCTCTGATTGCCGTGGCTAGGACTTCCAGAACTATGTTGAATAATAGTGGTGAGAGTGGACATCCTTGTCTCGTTCCTGATCTTAGAGGAAATGCTTTCAGTTTTTCACCATTGAGAATGATGTTTGCTGTGGGTTTGTCATATATGGCCCTTATTATGTTGAGGTAGGTTCCCTCTATGCCCACTTTCTGGAGAGTTTTTATCATAAATGGGTGTTGAATTTTGTCAAAAGCTTTTTCTGCATCTATTGAGATGATCATATGGTTTTTATTCTTCAATTTGTTAATATGGTGTATCACATTGATTGATTTGCGTATATTGAAGAATCCTTGCATCCCTGGGATAAATCCCACTTGATCGTGGTGTATGATCCTTTTAATGTGTTGTTGGATTCTGTTTGCTAGTATTTTGTTGAGGATTTTTGCATCTATATTCATCAGTGATATTGGTCTGTAATTTTCTTTTTTTGTAGTGTCTTTGTCTGGTTTTGGTATCAGGGTGATGGTGGCCTCATAGAATGAGTTTGGGAGAGTTCCTTCCTCTGCAATTTTTTGGAAGAGTTTGAGAAGGATGGGTGTTAGCTCTTCTATAAATGTTTGATAGAATTCACCTGTGAAGCCATCTGGTCCTGGACTTTTGTTTGTTGGAAGATTTTTAATCACAGTTTCAATTTCATTACTTGTGATTGGTCTGTTGATATTTTCTGTTTCTTCCTGGTTCAGTCTTGGAAGGTTATACCTTTCTAAGAATTTGTCCATTTCTTCCAGGTTGTCCATTTTATTGGCATAAAGTTGCTTGTAGTAGTCTCTTAGGATGTTTTGTATTTCTGCGGTGTCTGTTGTAACTTCTCCTTTTTCATTTCTGATTTTATTGATTTGAGTCCTCTCCCTCTTTTTCTTGATGAGTCTGGCTAATGGCTTATCAATTTTGTTTATCTTCTCAAAGAACCAACTTTTAGTTTTATTGATCTTTGCTATTGTTTTCTTTCTTTCTATTTCATTTATTTCTGCTCTGATCTTTATGATTTCTTTCCTTCTGCTAACTTTGGGTTTTGTTTGTTCTTCTTTCTCTAGTTTCTTTAGGTGTAAAGTTAGATTGTTTACTTGAGATTTTTCTTGTTTCTTTAGGTAGGCTTGTATAGCTATAAACTTCCCTCTTAGAACCGCTTTTGCTGCATCCCATAGGTTTTGGGTCGTCGTGTTTTCATTGTCATTTGTCTCTAGGTATTTTTTTATTTCCTGTTTGATTTCTTCAGTGATCTCTTGGTTATTTAGTAACGTATTGTTTAGCCTCCATGTGTTTGTCTTTTTTACGTTTTTTTCCCTGTAATTCATTTCTAATCTCATAGCGTTGTGGTCAGAAAAGATGCTTGATATGATTTCAATTTTCTTAAATTTACTGAGGCTTGATTTGTGACCCAAGATGTGATCTATCCTGGAGAATGTTCCGTGTGCACTTGAGAAGAACGTGTAATCTGCCGTTTTTGGATGGAATGTCCTATATATATCAATTAAATCTATCTGGTCTATTGTGTCATTTAAAGCTTCTGTTTCCTTATTTATTTTCATTTTGGATGATCTGTCCATTGGTGTAAGTGAGGTGTTAAAGTCCCCCACTATTATTGTGTTACTGTCGATTTCCTCTTTTATAGCTGTTAGCAGTTGCCTTATGTATTGAGGTGCTCCTATGTTGGGTGCATATATATTTATAATTGTTATATCTTCTTCTTGGATTGATCCCTGGATCATTATGTAGTGTCCTTCCTTGTCTCTTGTAACATTCTTTATTTTAAAGTCTATTTTATCTGATATGAGTATAGCTACTCCAGCTTTCTTTTGATTTCCATTTGCATGGAATATCTTTTTCCATCCCCTCACTTTCAGTCTGTATGTGTCCCTAGGTCTGAAGTGGGTCTCTTGTAGACAGCATATATATGGGTCTTGTTTTTGTATCCATTCAGCCAGTCTATGTCTTTTGGTTGGGGCATTTAATCCATTCACGTTTAAGGTAATTATCGATATGTATGTTCCTATGACCATTTTCTTAATTGTTTTGGGTTTGTTTTTGTAGGTCCTTTTCTTCTCTTGTGTTTCCCACTTAGAGAAGTTCCTTTAGCATTTGTTGTAGAGCTGGTTTGGTGGTGCTGAATTCTCTTAGCTTTTGCTTGTCTGTAAAGCTTTTGATTTCTCCATCAAATCTAAATGAGATCCTTGCTGGGTAGAGTAATCTTGGTTGTAGGTTCTTCCCTTTCATCACTTTAAGTATTTCATGCCACTCCCTTCTGGCTTGCAGAGTTTCTGCTGAGAAATCAGCTGTTAACCTTATGGGAGTTCCCTTGTATGTTATTTGTCGTTTTTCCCTTGCTGCTTTCAATAATTTTTTCTTTGTCTTTAATTTTTGCCACTTTGATTACTATGTGTCTCGGCGTGTTTCTCCTTGGGTTTATTCTGTATGGGACTCTCTGCGCTTCCTGGACTTGGGTGGCTATTTCCTTTCCCATGTTAGGGAAGTTTTCGATTATAATCTCTTCAAATATTTTCTCTGGTCCTTTCTCTCTCTCTTCTCCTTCTGGGACCCCTATAATGCGAATGTTGTTGCGTTTAATGTTGTCCCAGAGGTCTCTTAGGCTGTCTTCATTTCTTTTTATTCTTTTTTCTTTAGTCTGTTCCGCAGCAGTGAATTCCACCATTCTGTCTTCCAGGTCACTTATCCGTTCTTCTGCCTCAGTTATTCTGCTATTGATTCCTTCTAGTGTAGTTTTCATTTCAGTTATTGTATTGGTCATCTCTGTTTGTTTGTTCTTTAATTCTTCTAGGTCTTTGTTAATCATTTCTTGCATCTTCTCAATCTTTGCCTCCATTCTTATTCCGAGGTCCTGGATCATCTTCACTATCATTATTCTGAATTCTTTTTCTGGAAGGTTGCCTATCTCCACTTCATTTAGTTGTTTTTCTGGGGTTTTTTCTTGTTCCTTCATCTGGTACATAGCCCTCTGCCTTTTCATCTTCTCTGTCTTTCTGTAACTGTGGTTTTTGGTCCACAGGCTGCAGGATTGTAGTTTTTCTTGCTTCTGTTGTCTGCCCTCTGGTGGTTGAGGCTATCTAAGAGGCTTGATGGGAGGCTCTCCTTCAAGTCCTTTTTGATGGCACTAATCTCTGTAAGCCCTCCAGGAATGTGGTATCATTTTTGGTTTACTATTTTCCTAGATAGAGATGGTTCTATTGGCTTCCAATTAGCCTTTTCCACCATAACAGTCCAAACACCACAGCTCAGGGAACCAATGTGGGAATTCTGTCAGCTGCTGAAAATGTCTCTTTCAATTATGCATTTAGGAATTGAGGAAATAATACATTCAGGAACAATGGACCCAAGGTGAGATGGACCTCCTGAGCTAAAATTCCATTGATTAACTGACCGACTGAAGCCTCTACTCTGACTGGTATATTGCACTGACATTCTGGGTCTCCAGTATTAGTGTCAGTTCAAAGCCAATGTCCAGCAGTTCCCATAAGGTCTGTTTATTTCCTTTTCCTCAATGCACAGTTACCCTGGTAAAAGGCTATAGGTTCCTCTGGGCAAGGAAAGGAGAAAAATTAACAGTATAAATTGCTGGCAGCATACCAGAGTCCTTCCTCAAGGAGATCTGGCCTTCTCTTTATTCAAGGGCTTCTGGGTCTATAAACTGACTCAGATTTAACTAATTGAGCAACTCTGACCCTGTTTTTATGATTCCTGTTAGACTTTTGTTCACTTGACCTAACCTTTTCTGCTTATACAGATCAAATAAAGAATTTATTAGGCTATCTATTTCACGTCTAGAAACTCCATGATCAAAGCCTGCTGGACCTCCCTAATACTCCTGCTGTGAGCCCAAGGGAGGCTAGTGGAGAGGGTGGTCCACTTTGAAATAGACACTATAATGTCTCCTGGAGAATGTTTTTTTCAGTTTAGTCATTTTCACAGTTGACAAAAGACAACAAGTAAGGATGTGTCCATGCCAGCAAGGTGCAAGACAGCCAGAAATTCATTTAAAAGGAGAGTAAACGGCTCCTAGAAGTTTGCCACTGAGGTTCATGAGATTCAGAACTGCTCTTCCTCCCTTCTCTCTTCTCATCTCTCGCTCTCACTGCCTCAGTATTATACATTCCTTTTAGAGCTTTTCAGCTTTACTGTGGAGACTGCAACAAAACCCAAAACTTGGTACTATAGTGAAAATATCTAAGATCAAAAGGAGAGAAAAAACATAAACTGTATGTAATCCAAAAATTGTATTTGTCACAGACTCATAAAAAAAGAAGCGTAATATTTGCAACATTTTACAAAATATTAGAATGATGTTTTCACTTAAATGAATGACATTAAAAATGAATATGTTAAATTTTACTCCTTTTCTGTATTTTAGTTAAATTATTTTCTTAAATGGTGTATTAATTATGTAGGACATGCTATTAACCTAGCTGTAGTTTAATGTACTACTTCTTTGTTTCCCTGCTACACACACATTTGCTTTGACATAATTATGATTTGTACTGTGATATTTTAATTTTATTTTGCTTCTTTGGACACTCAGAAACACGATTTTTTTTAATAATACCAATACTTTACTGTGTTTTGCCTGGATGTTCTAGATATTTATCAAAGATGTTTATTAGGGAGAAAGTAAATGTGTGCTGTTTGTAAGCAGTGTTTCCTGTGAACAAATTTTGAAAATTTAGTAGAAATATTTTAGGGAAGAAATGAAAAAAACTTGACTTTTTAAATTTCTAAATTCCTTGGTTCTCAATATTATCATACTTTACTGAATGTATTTCTTATAAAAATATGTACCTTAAAAGACTTTTTCTGACAGTACTACACTTTTTTTTTTCAGTGAGTAGAAAGAAGTGTTGCTATTATGTTATTTTGGTGGTTTACGGTAAGTATCTATCATAATCAACCTATTGCTTATGACACACAGGTAAAATAAGATATTTCCTGCCTTGTTACAAGTTTATAATGTAGCTTACTATCTCATCATACTTGCATTGTTGATGCATGTTGCATATCATTTAAATATTTTAAGAATATAAATGCAAAACCCACAATTTTAATAACTAAAAACTGTCAATTACTTTACAGGGTCATATTAAGAATTTTGCCTTTCCTGAGCTTTTATTTACGAATGGATAAATATGTTAGGCACTCTGGGTTTTTGTTTGGATTTTACTGGCATTTTACTTTGATTTTTTTTTTGATATTTGTAATAATTCATACCATTATTTTAAAAATATTATATCAATCTTTAAAATGTGGCAAAATACTATAAAACCTAAAATTATATAGTATCCATGTCATATCAAAGGTTGAGTGCAAAGTAACATTAAAATTCTTTATAAAAGTGATTAAAAGAAATATTCTAGTTTTTATTTTAAAACATCACAAAGCCAGAGAAAATATATAACCTTTTTATTTAGATTAATAGGACTATTATTTCTGTCATTTTGCAGGAGCGAAATATTTTTTATGGCCATAGCCCTAAAATTAAATAGCATAATTATGTGCAGTTACCTTTCCTTAGAAATGCCTTTCATTTAAATATTTGGCAAGTAAATAGGAACTGGAGTCGAAGGATCCTAATACTCCTGCAATATGATCAATGAGGAGGGAGTCAAACGCAAAGGGTGATTATTATTTATCACTGACACGTAACTTTAGTTCTGTAAATGGCTTTCAAAGATTTTATTATAAACTTCTTATAAAGAAGTTCAAGATGGGCCAGTATAAATATCTCTTTTGAAAAATGAAACAAACGTATGCTCTCGTATTGGCTTCAGAAAGACTCATTTTGCTGACCAGAGAAAAACAGGGAAGCAGGGTGATATGTGCAAAATTCCAACTATACAGGCGTATTTCACAGATACTGTGGGTTTGGTTGCAGACCACCACAATTAAGCGAATATCTCAATAAAGTGTCACATGGATTTTTTGGTTTCCCAGTGCGTGCAGATGTTATGTTTACATTATACTGTAGTCTGCCAAGTGTGCACTAGCATTATGTCTAAAAAAACAATGTACATACCTTAATTAAAAAGTACTTTATTGCTAAAAATGCTAACCATCTTCTGAGCCTCCAGCAAGTCATAATCTTTTTGCTGGTGGACAGCGTTGCCTTGATGTTCACGGCTGCTGACTGACCAGGGTGGTGGTTGCTGAAGGTTGGGTGGCTGTGGAAATTTCTTAAAATAAGACAACAATGAAGTTTGCCACACAGATTGAGTCTTCCTTTCATAAATGATTTCTCTACAGCATGCGATGCTGTTTGATAGCATTACCCACAGTACTTCTTTCAAAATTGGAGTTAATCCTCTCATACCCTACCACTACTTTATCAACTAAATTTATGTGATATTCAAAAACTTTTGTTGTCATTTCAACAATCTTCATAGCCATCTTCACCAGCAGTAGATTCCATGTCAAGAAATCACTTTCTTAGCACATCCATAAGAAGCAACTCCTCATCCATTAAAGCTTTATCTGAGATTGCAGCAATTCAGTCACACCTTCAGGCTCCACTTCTAATTCCACTGCTCTTGCTATTTCTATCACATTTTCAGTTTACTTCTTCCACTGAAGGCTTGAGCCCTTCCAAGCAATCCACAAGGGTTGGAATTAACTTCTTCCATGCTCTTAATAATATGTTGATATTTTGACCTATTCCCATGAATCACAAATGTTCTTAACGGCATCTAGAATACTGAATTATTTCCAGAAGGTTTTCAGTGGACTTGGCCTAGATCCATCGGAGGAATTACTATCTATTGCAGCTATAGCCTTATGAAATGTATTTCTTAAAGAATTAGACTTGAAAGTCAAAATTACTACTTGATCCATAGGCTGCAGAATGGACGTTGTGTTAACAGGCAAGAAAGCAACACTAATCTTATTATACATCTTCACAGAGCTCTTGGGTGACCAGGTACATTGTCAATGAGCAGTAATAATTTGAAAAATATCTTTTTTTCTGAGCAGTAGGTTTCAACAGTGGGCTTAAAATATTCAATGACCAATATTGTAAAGACATGTGTCATCCAGGCTTTGTTGTGCCATTTATAAATCACACAGAGAGTGGATTCAGCATAATTCTTAAGGGACATAGGATTTTCAGAATGATTAATGAACAGTGGCTCCAACTCTGAAGCACCAGCTGCATTATCCCCTAACAAGAGAGTCAATCTGTCCTCTGAAGCTTTGAAATCAGCAATTGGCTTCTCCTCTCTAGCTATGAAAGTCTGAGATGGCATCTTCCAGTGTAAGGCTGTTTCATCTACACTACAAATGTGTTGTTCAGTGTAGCCGTCTTCATTGATTATCTCAGCCGGACCTTCTGGACAACTTGCTGCAGCTTCTGCATCAGCGCTTGCTGCCTCACCTTGCACTTTTATGTTATGGAGTTAGCATCTTTCCTTAAACTTCATGAACCAATCTCTGCTGGCTTCAAACTTTTCTTCTACAGACTGTGCACCTCTCTCAGACTTAACAGAATTAAAGAGACTTAGGGCCTTGCTCTTGCTTTGGCCTAAAGGGAAAGTTGTGGTTGGTTTGATCTTCTACCTGGACCACTAAAACTTTCTCTATGTTAGCAATAAGGCTATTTCACTTTCTTATCACTCATGTGTTCACTGCAGTAGCACTTTTAATTTCCTTTAAGAACTTTTCCTTTGTATTCACAAGCTCACTGGGGCAAGAGGCCCAGCTTTCATCCTATCTCAGCTTTACACTGCCTTCCTCACTAGTCATTTCTAGCTTTTGATTTGAAGTCAGAAATGTGAGACTCTTCCTTTCACTTGAAACTTAGAGGCCACTGTAGGGTTATTAATTGGCCTAATTTCAATATTGTTATGTCTCAGGGAATAGGGTAGCCCGAGGAGATGTAAAGAGACAGGTCTGGTAGTTGGAGCAATCAGAACACCCACAACATTTATTAAGTTCACTGTGTGTCTGGGTGAGGTTCATGGCACCCCAAATAATAACAACAGCAACATCAAAGATCACTGATAACAAATCATAGATCACCATAACAAGTAGAAAAATAATGAAAAAGTTTGAAAGAATTACCAAAATGTGACACAGAGACATGAAGTGAGCAAATGCTTATTTTAAAAAAATGGCACTGATAGACTTGCTGGAGGCAGGGTTGACACAAACTTTCAATTAAAAAAACAACAACAACAATATCTGTGAAGCACAATAAAACAAGGTATGCCTAAAATTCCATATTATCTAAAATTATCCCAGCAGGTTTTTTTTCTCTAGGAAAGATTCAGGTTATCCACATGACAGTGATTTGACAATGTTATAAAGCTGAGACTCATTTAGTAGTTCCTATGCTTGAAAACAATTCTTAACGTATATATCTCAATTAGTTGAACAATAATGTTAATAAGCCAGTATTAACCTACGGCAGTGAATTCTCGAAACTTGCTGCACATTTATAATCAGCTGAAGGGCTCTAAAATCTTCTCAATGTCCAAGCTCTGCCCTTGCATTTCTCTAGACATGAGACCTAAGTATCAGTCTGTTTTCAAAACTTCCCCAGGTAATTCCAATCGTAATCACATTTGATCACTAGTGACACAGAAACCAGACAAAACAAATACTCAGTTGAGGCAAGACTTGAATTAAAAATTACATGGAGTCAGAATTAATCAATTGTTCCTCACCTATAAACAAACAGGAAGCACTTTTCCTAAATATATGGCTAATCCTACACATCATCTAAACATTACCAAAACATATAATGTTAGTGCTGTAGCTCTTGTTGGATGTAATCTTGTTCACCTTCTTACTGATTATAGTTGACATTGCCTGTGAGTCTTATTTTTCTGTAGTAAAGATAACTGGGTTTTTTTCCCCCACAAAAAGACTAGGCATGATCAAATGACAGGGTTTCTTATTTCCTGTCTTCTCTTATTTCCTGTCTTCTCTTCTCACATTTTCATTTTCTTGATATTGTTTCACTTCCTTTTTAGATCACATAATTTATTCTGCTAGGGCATCTTCATCATGTATACCACTGTTTATATAAGTGTAAGCTGTGGTCCACCTACATCAGAATAAGCTGGTTTAAGAAGCAGATTTAAGAGCCCTACCAAAGAATAACTTCAAGGAACCTCTAGAGTAGGACCCCTTTTATAATTTGTATGAGAGGTGATTCTTTTTTTTTTTTTTAATTATTTTATTTATTTATTTATGGCTGTGTTGGGTCTTCGTTTCTGTGCAAGGGCTTTCTCTAGTTGCGGCGAGCGGGGGCCACTCTTCATCGCGGTGCGCGGGCCTCTCTCTATCGCGGCCTCTCTTGTTGCGGAGCACAGGCTCCAGACGCGCAGGCTCAGTAATTGTGGCTCACGGGCCCAGCTGCCCCGCGGCATGTGGGATTTTCCCAGACCAGGGCTCGAACCCGTGTCCCCTGCATTAGCAGGCAGACTCCCAACCACTGCGCCACCAGGGAAGCCCCTAGAGAGGTGATTCTTATGCCCATGAGAACCACTACTTTTAGGCATTTTTCATGCTCTAAATCTTTGGGCAGAAAAGCAAAATCATTAATAAAACAGTTTTGTACATAAAATCACAGACCGCTGTAACTTTCTTCAGTTTTCACCCTCTTACAGAGCAAGGTAACCCATATTTTTCCATAGCTGTCAGCTGATTATTGCTCCCAGGTGTGCACGGTTTAGTGATAATTCAGCTTTCATGCCCACCTGTCTGCCCCCACTTGTTTCCTCTGATGATATGCCCAGGCGTCAACATTTAGTATTTGTTATCAGCAATTCTACAGCCTGGCTGCACATTAAAATCAACTGGTACGATTTTAAAAATTACTGATGCCTTAGCATGACTTCGTAAGATTACTATTAAATTATTCTGGGATGCAACCCAGGCATGGCTATAGTTTTTTAACCCCAGCTTATTATAACAGACAGTCAAAGTTTAAAACCACTGAGCTACCTGTTAGCACAACAGTTTGGTCTGCAATTTTATCAGGAACTCAGGTTTCGGTTCATTATGATTTCAAGCATCAGGACTAAGGTATTAGTCCCAGGGTATTAAGGCATAATAAATACACAGTCTTACTTTACCACACAAATACCAGAATACTGAAAAGAATAATAAGGTCTCTCAGTTTGAAAAGTCCTGTTTTCAAGCTGGTGTTACATCTATCTTCAGAATTCATTGCCTGGGTTGCAGATGGTAGAGCTACTTAGAAGAGACACCCTGTTGGGAAAACCACACTGCTGTGCAATTAATAAGCAGTGGAGTTTCATTTTCCACACCCTCCTAGTTAACAGCTGAAAAGAATCTTTATTGACCTACAAGGTTAACTAACCTTATAAATTTGATATATATATAAATGTATTTACTTATTTAAAATGTTTTATTCAATGACTTCCCTGGTGGCGCAGTGGTTAAGAATCTGCCTGCCAATGCAGAGGATATGGGTTTGATCCCTGGTCCGGGAAGATCCCACATGCTGCATAGCAACTAAGCCCGTGCACCACAGCTACAGAGCCTGTGCTCTAGAGCCCGTGCACCACAACCACTGAGCCTGTGTGCCACAACTACTGAAGCCCATGCACCTAGAGCCCGTGCACCACAACAAAGAGTAGCCCTTGATCACCACAACTAGAGAAAGCCTGCAGGCAGCAACGAAGACCCAACACAGCCAAAAATAAATAAATAAATAAATAATGTTTTATTCAAACAACAAGTAAATAAATATGTTGAGAAATATTTTACAAATATTTGTCTCAAGGACAAGTCAGTAGAGAAACTGTCTTCATCATTGTTTGATTCAAAAAAACCTTTCAGTACGCTGTGATATTTTTCTATCATATAAGAAAATTGATTTTTCAAGGCATATTTCTTATTTTTGTTGACATTCCATCCAGTAACTAAGCAGTGACCAAGCAGTGTGAAATTTTCCTATTGCTTGTATACATCTTTATATTGTTACAGCTTTTATGTATTCAGAAATTCAAATGTATTTATTAATTATTGCTAAAAGAAATGCACAGGGAAGGTGAGATCAAGAGAGTGGAGTAGGAAGACCCTGAGGTCATCTCCCCCCATGAACACACAAAACTAGAACCACATATAGAGAAATTCTGAGAATGAACTGAAGACTAGCTGAATGGCTCTTCTACAACCAAGCTTATAAAGAAAGAACCACACAGAGTCTGGTAGGAGGGAAGAAGTGGTCTAGTCAGGACCCACACTGCTGGTGGGTGATCCAGAAGAGGTGGAAGATATCACAAGCATGGGGATCCTCTCTAAGGAGTGAGGAACTCAAGCCCCATATGGGGCACCCTAGCCTTGGGTCTGGCACCAAGGAAATGAGCCCCCTTTGCTGGTTTGAAAACCAGTGAGGCTTACTGGAGGGCTATTAAAAACCAAGACTCTGCTCTTGAAGAGCAGGAAGACACATTTGCTTGCTCCCAGCCCCAGCACAGAAGATTGAAAACTTTCTGGTGCTCAGGCCGGCCTGCCAGGACCACCCCAGTATGCCCCAGTATGCACCATGCTCCTGCTCCAGTCCTTCTTGATTCCGTACCATTCCCAGCCAAGGTAGAGACTGCCATCACGTGTACTGGGGAGAAGCTGAGCTAGCACAGATTTGCAGCTGAGCCTCTCCAGCCCCAGGCCCAACCCCAACCAAGGAAGAGACTACTACTGTGCCAGGGAGAAGCTCAGAACTGTGGCTTCCAGCCCCTCTGGCCCCATCACAATGCAACCACACCCCTGACCAAAGCAGAGACAACAGCTGTGCTGGGAAGAAATGGAGGTAGCTCAGATTTGCCACTCCAGCACCTCAAGCCCTGGCCCTGCCCTCAAACAACTTGAAGACTGCCATGATCCTGGGGAGAAGCATAGCTCCCTCAGGGCTCCTGCTCTAGCACCTTGGGCCCTGGACCAGCTCCCCATCAGGGCACAACTGTCAATGAACCCAGGAAAAGCCCCAACTCCTACCTGGCTCTGGCTCTAGCTCCTCTAACTCTAGCCCTATGCTCCACCAAGGTAGCGAATTTTAAACAAAATGAGAAGGCAAAGGAGTACATACCAAGCAAAAGAACAAGATAAAACGCCTATTTACAAGAATAAAGCCTAATGAAATGGAAATAAGTAATTTACCTGATAAAGAGTTCAAAGTAATAGTAATAAAATGCTTACTGAACTCAGAAAAAGAATAGAGGAACACAGTGAGAACTTCAACAAAGAACTAGAAAATATAAAAGAACCAATAAGAACAGAAAAACACAGTAACTGAAATGAAAAAATATACTAGAAAGAATTAACAGCAGGTTAGGTGATACTGAAGAATGCATAAGCAATCTGGAAAACAGAATAGTGGAAATCACCCATCAGAAAAGCATAGTAGTATTTTCCTTGTTTTTTTTGCTTTTTGGTAAATGAGGGCAGTTTAAGAAACTTCTGAGACAACATCTAGTGTACTGACATTCACATTATGGGGGTCCCAAAAGGAGAAGAGAGACAAAGAGGCAGAAATTGTATTTGATGAAATTATAGTTGAAACCTTCCCTAAGCTGAAGAATGAAACAGATATCCAGGTCCTGGAAATGCAGGGAGTCCCAAACAAGATAAACCCCCAAAACCCCACACCAAGATATGTCATAATTAAAATGGCAAAGTTAAAGATAGAGAATTTTAAAGGCAACAAGAGAAAAACAGAGTCACATACAAAGGAACCCTATAAAGCTCTCAGTGATTTTTCAGCAGAAACGTTGCAGGCTAGCAGGAAGCAGCATGATATATTTAAAGTGCTGAAAGGAAAAACAAAAACATAAAACTACAATCTAGACTACTCTACCCAGCAGATTATCATTCAGAATTGGAGGAGAGAGACAGTTTCCCAGACAAGCAAAAACTGAAAGAGTTCATCACCATTAAACTGGCCTTGCAAGAAATGTTAAAGGGTTTTTTTTTAAGCAAAAGAGAAAAGGCTATAACAAAAAATTAAAACACATATGAAGGGGAAAATTTCACTGGTAAAGATAAATATATTGTAAAGCGAATGGATCAACCACTTAAGCTAGTAAAAAGGTTAAAAGACAAAAATTGCAGAATAAACTATAACTATGATAAACAGTTAAGGGATAGACATGAAGATGTAAAATATGACATCAAAAACATAAAATGTGGGGGAGGAGTAAAAAATGTAGAGCTTTCAGAATGTGTTTGAAATTAAATGACTATCAGTTCAAAATAAGTAGATATAGGTCAATATATCTGAACCTCATGGTAACCACAAATTCAAAAACCTACAGTACATACACAGAATTCAAAGAAAAAGGAACCCCAACATAAAACTAAAGAAAATAATCAAACTACAAGGGAAGTGACTAAAACAAGAAGAAAAGAACAAAGGAGTAAAAAAACTCAGAAAACAAGTTTTAAAAATGACAATAAGTACATACCTATCAGAAATCACTTTAAAAATAAATGCTCTAAATGCTCTAATCAAAAGACATATGGTAGCTGATTAGATAAAAAACAAGACCTATTTATATGGTGCTTACAAGTAACTCACTTCACAGCTAAAGACACACACAGACTAAAAGTCAGAGGATAGAAAAAGATATTTCATGCAAATGGAAGCAATTAAGAAAGCTATTAAGGTAGCAATACTCATATCACACAAAGTAGAATTTAAACTAGATTCTACAACAAAAGATACTAAAGGGCATTATATAATAATAATAAAGAGGTCAATCCTAGAAAAAATATACAACATTCATAAACATATATGCACCTAATATAGGAGCACCTATATATATGAAGTAAATATTAGCAGACATAAAGAGAGAAACTGACTGTAATACAGTAATAGTAAGGAACTTTAATACCCCACTTTCATCAATGGATAGATGATCCAAACAGAAAATCAATAAGGAAACAGTGGCCTTAAATGACACTTTAGATTACATGAACTTAATAGATATCTATAGAACATTCAATCCAAAAACTGTAGAATACACATTCTTTTCAAGTACACACAAAACTTTTTCCAGGATAGATCACATGCTGGACCACAAAAGAAGTCTCAAGTATATCAAGTATCCTTTCTGACCATAAAGGTATGAAACTAGAAATCAATTACAGGAAGAAAACTGGAAAAAAACCCCACAAACACACAGATACTAAGCAACATGCTCCTAAAAAAAAAAACAATGGGTCAACAAAAAAAATTAAAGAGGAAATTAAAAAATACCGAGACAAATGAAAATGGAAATACAACATTCCAAAATCTATGGGATGGAGCAAAAGCAGTTCTAAGAAGGAAGTTTATAGTGCTATAAGCCTGCACAGGAAACAAGAAAAATCTCAAACAATCTATTCTTATGCCAAAGGAACTAGAGAAAAAAACTCCATAGTAAACAAAGAAAATCAATAAAGATCAGAGTGGAAATAAATGAAATAGAGCCTTAAAAAATAGAAAAGATCATGAAACTAAGAGCTAATTCTTTGAAAAGATGAACAAAATTGATAAACCTTTAAGCAGACTCATCAGGAGAAAAGAGAGAGGGCCCAAATAAATAAATTCAGAAATGAAAGAGAAGTTACAACTGACACCACATTAAAAAAAAAAAATCATAAGAGATTACTTTGAACAATTATACACCAAAAAAAAACTGCACAACCTAGAAGAAATGGATAAATTCCCAGAAATATACAAACGTCCAAGACCAAGTCAGGGAGAAACAGAAAATCTGAACAGACCAAATACTGGTATTGGATTTGAATCAATAATCAAAAAAGTCCCCAAAAACAATGATCCAGGACCAGAGGGCTTCATAAGGGGAATTCTACCAACATTTGAAGAGGAGTTAATACCTATCCTTCTCAAACTATTCCAAAAAATTTAAGAGAAAAGAACATGTCCAAGTGCATTCTACAAGGTCAGAATTACACTGATACCAAAACAAAGACACTAAAAAAACCCGAAAATTACAGGCAAATATGTCTAATGAACATACATGCAAAAATCCTCAACAAAATATTAGCAAACTGAATTCAAGAATATTTTAAAAGGAGACATCAAGATCAAGTGGGATTTATTCCAAGGATGCAAGGATACATCAATATCCACAAATCAATCAACATTAATAAAAGAAGGATACAGAGACCTCTGGGACAACACTAAACGCACCAACATTCGAATTATAGGGGTCCCAGAAGAAAAAGAGAAAAAGAAAGGGTCTGAGAAAATATTTGAAGAGATTATAGTGGAAAACTTCCCTAACATGGGAAAGGAAATAGTCACTCAAGTCCAGGAAGCACAGAGAGTCCCATACAAAATAAACCCTAGGAAAAACATACCAAGACACATATTAATCAAACTAACAAAAATTAAATTCAAAGAAAAAATATTAAAAGCAACAAGGGCAAAACAAAAAGTAACATAGAAAGGAATCCCCATAAGGTTATCAGCTGATTTTTCAGTGGAAACTCGGCAGGCCAGAAAGGAGTGGCAGGATATACTTAAAGTGATGGAAGAGAAAAACCTAAAACCAAGATTACTCTACCCTGCAAAGATCTCATTCAGATTCAATGGAGAATTCAAAAGCTTTTCAGACAAACAAAAGGTAAGAGAATTCAGCACCACCAAACCAGCTTTACAACAAATGCTAAAGAAACTTCTCTAAGCAGGAAACACAAGAGAAGAAAAAGACACACAAAAACAATTAAGAAAATGGTAATAGGAACATACATTTTGATAATTACCTTAAATGCAAACGGATTAAATGCCCCAACCAAAAGACACAGACTGGCTGAACGGATACAAAAACAAGACCCGTATATATGCTGTCTACAAGAGACCCACTTCAGACCTAGGGACACATACAGACTGAAAGTAAAAGGATGGAAAAAGATATTCTGTGCAAATGGAAATCAGAAGAAAGCTGAAGTAGCAATACTCGTATCAGAAAAAATAGACTTTAAAATAAAGACTGTTAAAAGAGATAAGGAGGGACACCACATAATGATCAAAGGATCAATCCAAGAAGAAGATACAACAATTATAAATGTTTATGCACCCAACATAGGAGCACCTCAATAAATAAGGCAAATGCTAACAACCATGGAAGGAGAAATCAATAGACAGTAACACAATAATAGCAGGGGACTTTAACACCCCACTTACACCAATGGACAGATCATCCAAACAGAAAATAAATAAGGAAACACAAGCTTTAAATGACACAATAGACCAGAGAGATCTAATTGATAGATATAGAATATTCCACCCAAAAGTGGCAGAATACATTTTCTTCTCAAGTGCACATGGAACATTCTCCAGGATAGATCACATCTTGGGTCACAAATCAAGCCTCGGAAAATTTAAGAAAATTGAAATCATATCAAGCATCTTTTCTGATCACACGCTATGAGAATGGAAATCAATTACAGGAAAAAAACTGTAAAAAACACAAATACATGGAGGCTAAACAGTGTGCTACTAAATAACCAAGAGACTACTGAAGAAATCAAAGAAGAAATTTAAAAATACATAGAAACAAATGACAATGAAAACACGACAACCCAAAACCTATGGGATGCAGCAAAAGCAGTTCTAAGAGGGAAGTTTACAGCAATTCAATCTCACCTCAAGAAACAAGAAAAATCTCAAATAAACAATCTAACCCTACACTTAAAACAACGAGAGAAAGAAGAGCAAAGAAACCCCAAAGTCAGTAGAAGGAAAGAAATCATAAAGACCAGAGCAAAAATAAATGCTAAACGAAGAAGCAAAAATAAATAGAAAGGGCTTCCCTGGTGGCGCAGTGGTTGAGAATCTGCCTGCTAATGCAGGGGACACGGGTTCGAGCCCTGGTCTGGGAAGATCCCACATGCCACGGAGCAGCTGGGCCCGTGAGCCACAATTGCTGAGCCTGCGCGTCTGGAGCCTGTGCCCCGCAACGGGAGGGGCCGCGATGGAGAAAGGCCCACGCACCGCGATGAAGAGCGGTCCCCACACCGCGATGAAGAGTGGCCCCCGCTTGCCGCAACTGGAGAAAGCCCTCGCACGAACCGAAGACCCAACACAGACAAAAATAAATAAATTAATTAATTAAAAAGAAAAAAAATAAATAAATAAATAGAAACGAAGAAAACAACAGCAAAGATCAATAAAACTAAAAGCTGGTTCTGTCAGAAGATAAACAAAATTGATAAACCCTTAGCCAGACTCATCAAGAAAAAAAGGGAGAGGACACAATCAATAAAATTAGAAATGAAAAAGGAGAAATCAAAACTGATACTGCAGAATTACAAAGGATTATAAAAGACTACTACAAGCAACTATATGCCAATAAAACGGACAACCACGAAGAAATGGACAAATTCATGGAAAGGTACAATTTTCCAAGACTGAACCAGGAAGAATTAGAAAATATAAACAGACCTATCACAAGTAATGAAATGGAACTGTAATTAAAAGTCTTCCAACAAACCAAAGTCCAGGACCAGATGGCTTCACAGGTGAATTCTATCAAACATTTAGAGAAGAGCTAACACCCATCCTTCTCAAACTCTTCCAAAAAATTGCAGAGGGAGAAACACTCCCAAATTCATTCTCTGAAGCCATCATCACCCTGACCCCAAAAACAGAAAAAGATATCACCAAAAAAGAAAATTATAGATCAATATCACTAATGAACATAGATGCAAAAATCCTGAACAAAATACTAGCAAACAGAATCCAACAGCATATTAAAAGGATCATACACCATGATCAAGTGGGATTTATCCCAGGGATGCAAGGATTCTTCAGTATACACAAATCAATCAATGTGATACACCATATTAACAAATTGAAGGATAAAAACCATATGATCATCTCAATAGATGCAGAAAAAGCTTTTGACAAAATTCAACACCCACTTATGATAAAAACTCCCTGGAAAATGGGCACAGAGGAAACCTACCTCAACATAATAAAGGCCATATATTACAAACCCACAGCAAGCATCATACTCAACGGTGAAAAACTGAAAGCATTTCCACTAGGATCAGGAACAAGACAAGGATGTCCACTCTCGCCCTTCCTATTCAACATAGTTTGGGAAGTCTTAGCCACAGCATTCAGAGAAGAAAAAGAAATAAAAGGAATACAAATTGGAAAAGAAGTAAAGCTGTCACTTTTTGCCGATGACATGATACTATATGTAGAAAATCCTAAAGATGCCACCAGAAAACTACTAGAACTAATCAATGAATATGGTAAGGTTGCAGGATACAAAATTAATGCACAGAAATCTCTGGCATTCCTATACACCAACAACAAAAAATCAGAAAAAGAAATTAAGGAAACACTCCCATTTACCACTGCAACAAAAAGAATAAAATACATAGGAATAAACCTGCCTGAGGAGGAGAAAGACTTGTCCTCAGAAAATTATAAAACACTGATGAAAGAAACCAAAGATGACATAAACAGATGGAGAAATATACCATGTTCTTGGATTGGAAGAATCAATATTGTGAAAATGATTATACTACTCAAAGCAATCTACAGATTCAATGCAATCCCTTTCAAACTACCAATGGCATTCTTCACAGAATTAGAACAAAAAATCTTACAATTCGTATGGAAACACAAAGACCCTGAATAGCCAAAGCAATCTTGAGAAAGAAAAACGGAGTTGGAGGAATCAGGCTCCCTGACTTCAAACTATACCACAAAGCTACAGTAATCAAGATAGTATGGTACTGGCACAAAAACAGAAATATAGATCAATGGTACAGGATAGAATGCCTAAAGATAAACCCAAACACATATGGGCACCTAATTTATGACAGAGGAGGCAAGAACATACAATGGAGAAAAGTCAGCCTCTTCCATAAGTGGTGCTAGGAAAACTGGACAGCTACATGTAAAAGAATGAAATTAGAACATTATCTAACACCATACACAAAAATAAAGTCCAAATGGATTAAAGATTTAAATGTAAGACCAGCCACTATAAAACTTTTAGAGGAAAACATAGGAAAAACACACTTTGACATAAACCACAGCAAGATCTTTTTTGACCCACCTCCTAGAGTAATAGAAATAAAAAACAAACAAATGGGACTTAATTAAACTTAAAAACTTTTGCACAGCAAAGGAAAACTATAAAGAAGACAAAAAGACAACCCTCAGAATGGGATAAAATATTGGCAAATGAAACAACAGACAAAGGATTAATCTCCAAGATATACAAACAGCTCATGGAGCTCAATATCAAAAAAACAAACAATCCAGTTAAAAAGTGGGCGGAAGACCTAAATAGACATTTCACCAAGGAAGACATACAGATGGCCAAGAGGCACATGAAAAGATGTTCAACATCACTAATTATTAGAGAAATGTAAATCAAAACTACAATGAGGTATCCCCTCACACCAGTCAGAATGGCCATTATCAAAAAAGCTAGAAACAATAAAGACTGGAAAGCGTGTGGTGAAAAGGGAACCCTCTTGCACTGTTGGTGGGAATGTAAATTGATACTGTCACTTGGAAAACAGTATGGAGTTTCCTTAAAAAACTAAAAATAGATCTACCATATGACCCAGCAATCCCACTACTGGGCATATACCCTGAGAAAACCATAATTCAAAAAGAGACGTGCACTACAATGTTCATTGCAGCACTATTTACAATAGCCAGGACATGGAAACAACCTAAATGTCCATCGACAGATGAATGGGTAAAGAAGATGTGGCACATATATACAATGGAATATTACTCAGCCATAAAAAGAAATGAAATTGAGGTATTTGTAGTGAGATGGATGGACCTAGAGTCTGTCATACAGAGTGAAGTAAGTCAGAAAGAGAAAAACAAATACCGTATGCTAACGCATACATATGGAATCTAAAAAAAAAAAAAAAAGCTGGTACCGATGAACCTAGTTGCAGGGCAGGAATAAAGAGGTAGACATAGAGAATGGACTTGATGACATGAGGTGGGAGGGCGGAGCTGGGGTGAAGTAAGAGTAGCATCGACACATATACACTACCGAATGTAAAAATAGTTGACTGGTGGGAAGCAGCAGCATAGCACAGGGAGATTGGCTCAGTGCTTTACGATGACCTAGAGGGGTGGGATAGGGAGGATGGGAGGGAGGCTCAAGAGGGAAGGGATATGGAGACATGTATATGCATATGGCTGATTCACTTTGTTGTGCAACAGAAACTAAAATGGTATTGTGAAGCAATTATACTCAAAGATCTATTTTAAAAAAAAGGATAAAAATCCAATGATCATCTCAACAGAATGCAGAAAAAGCATTTTACAACACTGAACATCCATTCATGATAAAAACTCTCAACAAAGTTGGTAGAACAGGAACATACCTTGACATAATAAAGGTAACTTATGACAAGTAAAATTTTTATTTTAAATACTAACAATAATATCTTCTGTAAATGAAAAGAGTTGTCTCATTTTATAATATGTATGAGTTTTGCTTCTTTATCTTGCCTTGCGGCACTGGTTAACAGCCTGCAGGAAAATGTTAAATAGAAGCAGCAAAAGCAGACATCATGCCATGTCCCTGCACTTAGGAGAAAAGTGTGTTTACTGTAGGTTTTTTCATAGACACCCATCATCAGATTGAGGGGTTTCTCTTGTATCCTAGGTTTGCTGTCAATTATACTGTTGTATTATTTTTTCAAAAATTTTGGCAGTTATTGAGATGATAATTTCTCATTTATTTTATTTGAGGTATTTAATTTTTGATAATTAAACCAAAGTTAAATTTCTGGGGATAACACAAGTTATTTATTATTTATTTTATACAGTGTTGATTTTGTTTTGTCAATATTTTGTTAAGAAATTTTGTATTTCTGTTCTGGAGGGACAGTATTCTTTAATTTTTTTCCTTGTAATATTTTTCATGTTTAGATACAGGCATTATGTTGGCCTCCATCTTAGTCCACTCAGGCTGCTATAACACAATACCACAGATTGGGTTACTTTTAAACTTTTATTTCTTACAGTTCTGGAGGCTGTAAATCCAAGATGATCGTGCTAGCAGGGTCAGGTGAGGACCTTCTTATGGGTTGGAGACTGCCAAACTCACTGTGTCATCACACAGTGGAAGTGGCTAGACAGCTCTGTGTGGTCTCTTATAAGAGCATTAATTCCATTCATGAGGGCTCCACCCTCATGACCTAAGTACCTCTCATAGGCCCCATATCCTAATAGTATTGCGTGAGGGTTAGAATTTCAACATATGAATTTGGGGGAGATACAAACAGCCTCATAAAATGAATTTCATATTTTTACATTTGTTTGATATTTAGCAATTTGTTCTTTGCTCCTTCTTTATCACCTTCTGTTGAGTCAACTGTATATATTGAAGTACTGGATTTTATACCCTATATTGACACTTTAGCTGTATCTCTTTATTATTTTTAATAGTTTCCATAGATACTACCACATGCATTTCTATGTAATAACACTGTAGCTTTGAACAATATTATGCTACTTCATAAAGCAGTGTAAAAAAACTTAAGCTTTTATGCTATTATTTTATTAGTTTTTTATGTATGGCATAAATACTATATTACATTGTTAATATTGCTGCTTTAATCACTTACTAATCTTTTAAAGAAATTAAGGAAAGCAAGTAGGTTTGCATATTACCAGTCCTGTGCTCTTCATGGACATTTTCCATGTCCCGTGCACTTCATTCATCCTCATACATTTGGAATTTCATAATTTACTTCAGCTAGGAATATTTCCACATTTCTTAGAGTAAAGATCTACTAGAGACAAAATCTTTTAGTTTTTTCTGTCTGAGACTGTTTTTGTAAAGATTATTTCACTAGATTTAGAATTCTAATTTGAGAGTTATATTTTCTCTCTCAGCATAAAAATATTCTAATATTATCTATTATTTCTGGTGAGAAGTCAATCTTTATTAGTATCATTTCTTTCTCCTGTATCTAAGAGGCATTTTCTTTCTGACTTATCCTTTTAAGAATGTGATTTTATCTTTAATTTTTAGCATTTTGGCTGTGATGTATGTGTAAGTATTTGTATGTGTGGATGAGCATATATGTTTTGTATTTCTCTATACATATTTTATAGATATTTTTATCCCCTTATTCTTAATATTTAATTTTTATACATATTTTTATCCCCTTATTCTTAATATTTAATTTATTTTGTCATTACAACTTTAACTGTAAAGCTATTCAGGCAGCTAACAGATTCTCTTGCATAACTATGAACATTATAATTATTTAAGAAATAATTTCAGCAATGCTAAAAATCAGTATGTATTTAATCAACAGGCAATTGAAAAAAGATGATTAAGACTCTCAATCTAGGAGAAAAATCTGTAATTATTAAATACATTTCCTTAGGTACTACATTATTTGGATATATTCATTTGGGAAATACTCATTCAGACATTTATAAAAAACATAGACTACAATTTTTTTACAGTAGTCTCTGGGCTAAAACCAGGGGTAACCATTATGGTGATCTTTATTTGGAAGACAGCATGCCAGGTGTAAATATTGCTCTAGATAGATGGTAAGAGTTTGTGTAATTATTATTTATTTTATATTAACTGGTTCTGAGGAGACACAATCTGTTAAGATCAGACCACCAAACCCCAACTGATAGATTTTTGACAGTTTCAATAAATAGACACTTGAGAATTTCATGTTTTTTTTATAGTGCATCTTGGTATCTTTGTAAAGAAAGAAATGGGGGGAAAAAGAGAATGTCCTGATTTTCTTTATTCCCTTTAAGAATTTCTCAGAAGTATCTACTCATATTTCTCTGAACCACATTTTAAGAACACAAGAAGGATTTTAGGAAAAGATTAGCTATAGTTTGTGAAAGAGAATGCAACATAGATACATAAAACTGCCAGTAGGGTAGGGCTACAATGTTATACTACCTCTGAATCTAACATGGCCCTATCTTATGTAGAAATTATATTACTGTCATTGAAGTTACCTTCTTAATTCACAATATATATTAAACACGGATGTATTTTTTGGTGCTTAATGCAGTCTGAGGTTCATTGGAAAAAAAAGTCCAAATGTTTTAGCAGATTATAGCCTACATTTTTCATTATACTATTTCAGTAGTATTTTTATGATGAAAATAGTTTTTCTCAGATAAGATGAAGAGATCACAAGTAGATACACATGTTATAGAGTGAATAAATTATACTGTGTAAGATCAGTATGTCCTGTAATTCTCTTAGCAAAAAAATGTCTCTCAGTTTATGTCTATATACAGAAACTTATTCAAGTTGAGTGGCAGTTTTAGTTGAATAACAAACTAGTTCAAATTAAACAACTAATCAGTTAAATCAGTAGTTGCCTAAACTGCCTTAGTGATTGAATGTTGAAATAGAACAATTACCTCTCACGTGACTTATATGTATTTAATTCTGATCATTTCTGCTTATCTTGAAATAAATTTTAGGTTTCTGTTCTTATAAAATAACATCATAGTTCACACTGCTTTAACAAAATGCTACAGGCTGGGTGACTTAAACAACAAACATTTCTCACAATCCTGGATTCTAAGAAGTCCAAGATCAGTGTGCCAGCGTGGTCAGGTTCTGGAGAGAGCCTTCTTCCTGGTTTGCCCATGGCTATCTTCTTGTTATATCCTCATATGGCAGACATATCTCTCACGTCTCTTCTTGTAAAGGCACTAATCCCATTCATGAGGGCTTTGCCCACATGACCTAATTACACCCCCCAAAGGTCCCAACTCCAAATACCATTACACTGGGGATTAGGGCTTAACGTATGAGTTTGGGGGAGACACAAACATTTAGTCCATTGCAAATGCAATAACTTTCTTTTAACTGGCAGATATTAAACTAATATTGCCAAGGCAATTATATATTAGTACCTATGAAATCCAATTAAATATACTGTAATTGTATAGTATTGAGGTTGCTTCAGTAAATACCCAGAACTTGATCTTGATATATATTGTATTATTTTGGTTTTATATTTTGGTTTAACCCACCAATTATATTTAATAAAACATGTTACTAGAAGCTAAGAAAAATAGAAGCAACTAGCCCATCACCAAAACACCTGCCAAAACTGAAGCTGATGTGCAGATCCATGCAAAAAAATACATATGTCTTAAGCTACCAGTATTTTAGAGTCATTTGTTATGTAGCATTTCAAAGCAGGGAAACCCGGGCATACTTAGACCAATGCAAGTACACAAGTCAAACTTGCTGATACACAGAACATGAGTTGGGATGTGATGAGATTAAGCAGCAGAAACTGGTTTAGACATCAGGTTCAGTACTTGGTAATTTATCCTAAAATAAAAGTGATCCATTGAAACATTTTACCCACTAAACTGATCACATTTAAAATTTAGAAAGATTGCCTGCTTAAATTTGTAGCAAATGCTGACAGAATTTTCAGAGGAAACACTCCCAATACAACACACTAAATATTTCTCCGTGAAATAGGTTGCAAGTTTTGTTTTTTTTTTTTAATTCCATGTTTATAATGGCAGGAAAGTCAATTACACAAATATTTAGAAAGCTTTATTCCAGAAAGAGAGGTGAGCTCTGTCACTGGCATTTTCCCTGAGGTATCTGATAAGATAAAGCCTGGGTTTTAACAGGTGTCTGGCTCAGAATACAAAAGACAGAGCTTGAATACTGCCAATATGTTAAGGCTATATTAGAGAGACAATCCACTTCCACCCCTAAGGAAACTTGGACCCCCCAAAAGACAACACTTTGCAGAAAAAATCACCCTACAGAGAGAGGGAATATATATGCCTTTCTCAAATTCTACTTAGAGCATAACAGACAAGATGAAATAAGCATCCCTTAAGAATGCTTAACCGTATGCCCACATGAATCTGAATTTGGTCCATGAATTCATATTACTTGTATAGTTCAAAGCACACTAGTTAATATTTTATTTTAGTGTTGTCCCAAATCAGTAATGCTCTGAGGTGCCTGACAGAAACAAACAAACTGAAAAAATGAATTTCAAATGACAACCTCAAGAAAATCCTACTAAGAAAAAAAAAAATCAGACTATGAGATATAATACTTAAGTCACTAAACATATTAATAAATGAGCCAGAATGCTAAAAGATAAAATAAATTATAATTATCAGTTAAAGAATATTAGTTTATTTACAGTGCTTAAAATATAAAGGAGATATTGAAATCATAATGAAGGAGCAATGATCTATAAAAATTAAGCAAGGTGGTCTTTTTAAAGACAGAATATCTAAGATTTTAATATATAATAATTAAAATTAGAAACTCATTGCAGGGAAAGAAGTAACAGACTTGACGTTGCTGAACAGTGAACTGGTGAATAAAAAGATATGTCTGAAAAAATTTACCAGGATTGAAACATATCATTATTGGGTAAAGCGAAAATATATACAATATATATTACATATAATAATCTGTTCTCTGTGCCTGACTGATTGAGCTGGTTCACTGGTCTTCTTCTGTCCTCAGACTGGGACTTACACCATCAGCACTCCCGGGTCTCAGCCTTTGGAACTGGACTAGAACTTACGCCATTGGCTCTCCTGGTTCTCAGGCCTCCAGACCCGGCCTGCAACTTAACACCAGTGTCTTTCCTGATCTCCGGCTTACAGACAGCAGATTGGGGCGGGGGGTGGGGGGGCAGCGGTGGAGAGGGTTTCTCAGATTCCATAATAGCATGAGTCAACTCTTTATAATAAATATCTTTGTGTATGTGTGTGTGTATGTATATGTCTACACGTATGCATGTATATATATATGTATGTGTATATATAATGTATGTATGTATATAACCTACTGGTTCTGTTTCTCTAAAAAAACCCAAGAATAGATAGATAGATAGATAGATAGATAGATAGATAGGTAGATAGATATAGACAGATATAAATTAGGTCAAATTGGGTTAATTATGCCATCACATCTTCATATCATGAATCAATTTCTGTCTTATTCAATCATCTTGTTAGAGTCTGGAGTTGTTAAAACCTCCCACAATGACTATTGCTAGTTTTTTGGTCTATCAATTATTCTCTCTTTTTCAGAGAGGGGGGAGGACTCTTTGATTGAATCATAACATCTAAAATGAAATGGGACCAAACACACATATGTAGCACAGTGAGCTTTCCTAAACTGAACACACCTGTGTACCAAGCACTCTGACCAATAAACAGCATTCCAGCACTCCAGAAGCTCTTTTCATGCCCATTTCAAGCCATTTAATTCCTACCTCTTCAAGGTACCCACTATCTGACTTCTGTCATGGAAGATGCGTTTCTGTCTATTTTTGAAATTTCTATATATGAAATTATAAAGCATGTATGATTTATGCCTGGCATCTTGCCTGGCATCTTTCGTTCAGCACCATGTGCATGTGGTTTATATAATTTGTTGTATGTAGTTTTAGTTTATTCACTTTCATTGCCATATAGTACTCCACTTTGTGGAATTTCTACCACAATTCATGTGTACATTTCTACTGTACATGTACATTTGGATAGTTTCCAATTTTTAGACATTTTGAATAGTGCTACTATAAACATACTTGTTTATATCTTTTGATGAACATATGAACATTTCTGTTAGCTATAATCCTAGAATTGGAATGGCTGTGTCATAGTACAGGTATACGTTCAGCTTTAATCAATACCAAAAAACCCACATTGTTTTCATGACAGATAGTTCTTGGTTACAAATATCAGTTCCATGTAGAAGAGAGAATAAGCTGGTGGAACAGGGATGCATTAATCAAGTTGTCAAGGAAGTATCTTTATAACATCAAATATTTGTGTTATCACATAAGTCAAATTAGTCAGCTCATGAATAAGACAACAGAAGTAAAAGTTTCACACACAGTAAGAAAAAACACACAGATAAGAGAATATATAAGAAAATACCATATGAACACAAGGCTAAGAAACAAGCCTCCCTTGGACTCCCAATTTCATGTACACTTTCAATTTTTTTTTTTCAGGGAGAATAACATTCTTTACTTTTGTGGATACAAATTAACATAAGAATTAACCAAAATGCTTACATAAGAAAGTGCTGACAAGGTCAAAGAACTCAAGGAATAAGTAAAGATATATCGATACTTTTAGATAGAATGTGGAGTTAACTTGGATAGTGGCAGCCATCTGCCTTGAAAGTAAATTACTCGTTCCTTTAGAAATCTAAGCATTGTACAAGGTAGCAACCTGAAGTATTTATATAACAAACAGAGCGGCAGTTAATAATATACAGCAATGTGCCAATTTAAACCACGGAACACATTTCTAACTAGTGTACAATAATTTCAGGGTCACTATATTCAAATGCAATCAGTCAGGCAGGGAGTTCAAAACACTTCAGAATCTGAAATGATGATCTTGGTAAAAGTCAGGTAATAGTAATGGCAGCATTACTAGGGGGTTAACCCTCTCAATCTACGATCAGATCTCTTGAGCTTTACATGCCTTGCCACAAATATTCACACTTCCACAATCAAGGCCAAGCAAGATAAAGCTGAGAATCTATTAAAAGTTCTGACGTGGTACGTAAAACTGGAATTAACATTTATGACATCATCAGGCATATGTAATATTTTTCTCTGAAACAATGTTTTACTCCATAATGTTACTTAACTAATCCCAAATTATGTTTAAAAAAAGAAAACAAACAAAAACATTAATTGTGTAAAGCCACCAAGGTATTAAAATTCTATACGAGACACTTCAACCATGACAAAGCTGCTAAATAATTTTAATCTTCTCTTGTGAACAAAATAAAATTTGCCACTGAGAAATCACAACAGCACCAAAGGAATACTGCACAAGAGGCACACTATATAACTGAAGAACTTGGAGCATAGGAGAGTTTTCACTTATTTAAGAACCCAGGAGAAGTGTAGACCATGCAAGGACTGCTACTTCAAAGGTTGAGACTGAAGGGACAGGGGAAAAACAGAATTTTAGTGTGACAATTAGGCACTATAGCGGCAGCCTTTTTTTCGCACCACACTGCAGCCTAAAATAAGCGAGTCCAGGGAGAAAGAGCTGAATTCACTCTGATTTCTGGCATCCATACTTCAATAAGTGGCTGCCTCTTTGGGACAGCTGAGAGTTGGGGGATTTGCTCAATGCAAAGAAGTCATTTAGCGGCATCACAATGATGATGCAGAAAAGTGCATGTAGTGAAAATAAGAATCAACTTGCTTACTAACTGGATACAATGGTTTAACTTGAGATAAGAGATAGCCTAAATATAGGTATGGCCTTAAAAATTGCACATTGTTACATGAATATAGCACAACTTAGTTGCATGGCTGAGGTTCCCAAGCATTAGAGTTTTAATGATTGTACCTGAGATACTTTCCCCAGACAATACATTGAGATTATGCCATGGAAGAGTGTCAGTAAAACATCAAAAGGTCTGGTAATCTGCAGGTCTTTGAGATATAATTTTTCTTAGCATATATTTATTTTCAATGTCAACATTATCAAAAGCCAATTCCTTGTTCATGTAGCCTTCTGACTCAGTCACAGTAAACTCTGGTGGTAGTTTACTGGTTGTATAACTATGGGTAAGTACTTAATCTTACTGAATCACAGTCTTTGAATAAATATATATCACATAAATTATTCCACGTAAACTTATAAAATGAGAGAAAAAAGATAACGTATAGGGTTATTGAGATGATTAAATGAGATACTTTGTGTGAAAGCAAATGCCGCAAATAATGATGCACGTTACTTATTTAATATTAATCAAGCATCTATTTTAAAAATCAAATGCATACAATCATAATGTTCTTTCTTACTGAAGATTATTTTGTTCTCTCAAAATCACATCCTTGCTGGAGATCTCTCCCAAGTAAGCATACTATACAAATATTTTAAAAATAATTAAAATGCACTAACTAGTCTGAAGTATTTGCTTTATTATCCCTCATATGCTTTTTAAATTCATGAAACCTTATATATTAAATTAAAAATGTAACTAACTGGCTAAACATACATACTTTTCTGATGATATTACTGCCATTTAAAAATATAGTATCTTTTGTATTCACAGTGGTTTACTTGATAACAGGAGAGACATACTGACTAAGTTAGGTTCCCCCCATATCTAGAACATAAAACCCTGAACTTCTCTGTAGCACCCAACTCAGCTGATTTATGTAATGTTGGTTGATTTCTTTCTCCTCCTCTAAAATATACACTTCATGACTGGAAGGTCTGTATCTTTCTTTTGTCCCCTACTAACCCAACTGATTAATGGTGCTTTCTTCACTCTGAGAAGGTATATAAATTCAGCTGTTAAAATTTTAATTGGTTTGCAAAAGGAATTCTCCTTGCCCCTGAGAGATGAACGTACATATGTCTATAATTATGTGATAAGGTCTATAAAAAGGGACTGAATTTTATCAGGAAAGATTTGGAGTATGGATCCCACTTATGTATATGATGATCTTAGTCACAATGCCAAGAACGTCCAATACAAATATAACTGGAGCCACAAATGCTAGCCATATGTGTAACTGTAAACTTTCCATTACCACAATTATAGAAGCGAAAGGAATTAGTAAAATTAATTTAAATAACATATTTCATTTAAACCAATATATCCAAAATATAATTTTGCTATGTAATTAACATAAAATGTTAAGTTATTTTACATTTTTTATGCTAAGTCCTTGAAATGGGGTGTGTATTTTATAATTACAGAATACCTCAATTCAAACCAGTTACATTTAAAGTTCTCAAACATGACATGGCTAGTGGCTACCATATTGGACAACACACCTTTAGAACAAAAGAGAAGATATTAATTTTGTTTATTTTAGAGGAAAGATCATTAAAATACTTATTTGAGTAGATAAATTTATAATTTTTTTTTTCAAAAGTTGACATATATTGCTGGAAACCTATCTTAAGTCTACTAAGATTGATGGCGTGACATGGAGTTATATCCATGGTGGCTTTGATTCCACTTTCCCACTGTCTACAGGAAAACTACTACCTTTCATGCCTCTTTTTTTTTTTTTTTTTTTTTTTCGTTTTAGGCTCTCAAATTATTTGCCTTCTTTGTCTCCTCCAAATAACTAAATGAAAAGAGAATAAAAGAGTCCTGAATTTGGGGATTCAAATACTGCATTTCCAATTTTCACATCTAATGCCAGGGGAAACTGTTCTTCACTGAAAGAAATACTTACTCATGCATAACTTCTATAAAAAGTTTACTGATATTCTAAATGTGGTTTGAAAGACTGTATCCAGAAACATACTTTTAGAATTCTCTTACTCAAGAATTTTCAAAGAAGTTGCCCAAACCTATACCTTCAAACAAAAGGAATGAGCTTATGGTGCTGCCTGCTCTGACGCTTTCTGATTCAACTTAAATTTTTTATAGTTAGTATGTTGGATTGTTTGCGGTACTCTAACCCTGATTCTTTCCAATAAATACTGTTTGCAGTACTCTAACCCTAATTCTTTCCAAGAAATATTGGTATACAACAATTCCTACTCTCATTTATCTATGTTCTATAATGGTACTTCAGTTATTTTATGTCTATACTGTATGGTCATTAATCAACCCTGTTTCCTCAGGGTGCTTGATGATAGGTTTCCCACACTCAATTTATTCCAGGGGCATCACAAGAGTTTTACAGAATTTTGGCTGATGTGGTCTGGTCTTTCACTATCTCTACTCCTCTTCCTTCTCTTTCCAATAAATTAGGTTTAGCAAGCTACGCCAAGCACAGCAATGGATTATGCATCTCTTTTCAAAACAGCCCAGTTTTCAAAAATATTACGAAAAGACAAAAAACCCAGGCATGGTTAAGTGTCCTGTACTTTAAAGGGCTGGTAACCATCACTTCAGTTGGCCTATTTAATGTAAACTGTAGCAATTATCTGTTGTTGTAGCCCTGTAAACAGTAAATAGAATACTAAAAATGGCATATATTTCGAAATATCAAAGCTTTGAAAAGAAAATACAAATCCTGGGGGGCATAAAATTGAAATGTAAATGATTTTAGGCTAGTGCTATCTGCGTTCATTCTGGGTTTGGCCCCCCAGAATTTTATTGCTGGTTTTTGGAAAGTCACAATTTTAGTGTAAATAAAACATACTTTATTTAGGCAACAGAAATGTGAGACTCAAAGAAATTAGCTTCCAAGATAGTAAGAGAAATGCTCTTTTTGGTCCATGCACAACAAACTCAAAATTACCTCTAACAAAATTATCCAATTAGCAATTATATTTTGCTAAGAAGCATACCAAGAAACACACTAGAAAAATTCTAAAATAGACTTTATTAAACATTTAAACAGGCCCAGCTATTCGCAAGTAACATATTTGTCTTTCTTTTACTCCTCACCTCCAGTCTGTCTATATTTTTCTTACACACAGATACTGAAATTCTAATGCATTACCTTCTGAATCAATAGCACATACAGTATTAATAATTAAATAATCCTGATTATTTAAAAAATTAGGAAGTGGGATTTTCAGCTTGGTATTTTAAAAATGATAGCTGACAAATATTAATGCTGAGCAGATGTTAAAACATTTTCAACACTGTCATAAAATTATCTATTTTAATAGCCTGTTCTAGCAATGTTTTTCTAATTCTCATAATCTCTCTAATTATTTTATAGTAATAATTTAATGATACAAGATTATTCTAGGAGTCTAAAGGGAAATAATATTCATTTTTTATGTAAAAAATAGGAGGAAATATCCCCAAGCAATAGAATTACAGCCACAGAAGGTAGCTCTACTTGACCAGCTGCTCTGTGACACAGTGCAAGAAAGGATCCAAAATAAGCAAATGTGTGTTTGGGGCAAGATTCTTGTGCTGCATCACTGACTTGGTAGTGGAGTAGGGACATATGGAACTGAGAGCAAGAGGGAGTGGAATTTTACTTTAATGAATACAATGAATATGTTTATATAAGCCAAAGAGTTTTCAGTGTCACACTTACGACTAATGCTGAAGAAGGAAGACTCGTTTGTGTCTTTAAATGACATTGGTGGAATTCCTCAAGGCCATTTTATTATGTAAAATATTACTCCTTAAGAAAAACTGGACTCTTTCTAACACAAAAGTAAAATATACTAAAAATTGTTACTCTTACTCAGGAATTAATGTATTTTAGTTTTTATCATGAACTTACGAGGTAAACTCACCATTTACTAGCAAGCTGGCAGCAATTTTTTCCAGAATGCAATGTGCATGATATGTAAGCAGTCACAACATTCCTCTATTTCCATTCATTTTGGCAATTAAAATTTAGTTGCTTTAATAAGAACTTCATTGTTACAACCTCACGGGACAAATAAGGCAAATTAAAAAGGTAGCATAGACTTGGGTTATTTAAGGAATGAGTAGAATATCATCAAATATCCACAAGTGAAAATCATCTTCTTTGGCATTCAGAAGAAGACAAGAGGGACTTCTGCTTTAAAACATTAATGGTTTTTTAAAGGGTTTTATGTGAATGGAAGGCATTGGTTTCATTATTGCATTATTGCAAAGTTAGCAAAAATATATTACTCAAAGTCTCACAAATCTTAGAATTAGTTATGCTTTTGTATACAAATTTCTGTTGTAAATCTACAGAAATAAACAGAAGTAAACTATTTCCCTTAATAGGGCGTTATTGACAATGACGTTATTTGTGAAGTTGAAAACTGAAAAATAAAGAAACGCTTTGTAATAGGTCATGAACTAATACATATATTTTATCCACAAACCTCAATTTCCAGTTGATTATCCTAGATAATTTATATACATATGTTACAAGTAGTAAAATGACACATTTTGTCATTTAGTGATTTTAATTTGGTTTAAACTGCAAAGGAGAACACAGATGGATATGTACCTGCCATCAACTGCCTCAAAATTAATTTTTAGGTGAACAAAAGCCCACTCTCTTTTCTAAAGGGGCTGATTCTAAGGCAGGGGCAAACTTGACCAGTCCCAAAGAATGAAGAACTTATAATGAGCTCCTGGTCAAACCTGGTCAAAATAAGCAGAATCTTGCAATAACCAATCTCATCATCATGAGAAAACAGTGTGAATATTTAAAGCCTTATTATTCAAAGTGTGGTCCATGGACCAGAAGCATGGGCTCCCACCTGGGAGCTCATTACAAGTGCAGGATCCTAGGCTCTACCAGGTCTACCAGGTAATTGAAGAAACACTAGTCAAAAGGAAAATGGTGGCATAGTAACAATGAAATGCTCAAACTCCCTTTGACGGTGATGAGATTTCAGAAAGAAACCCCATCAATCACAGGCCCAAGACAGGAAAAAGCATTACTGTGCACATGATAAGAACACAAAGCCAAACTGAAAAATACGAGAAACAAATGAGGAAGCTAAAACAGAAAACAGATCAGAACACATGTTTGGAGAGGTGGTATGGGTGGTGGTGTTTCATACTGTTTACAGATTTACTGAGATCCAGAACTAAATCCAGCAGAAGCCATATGTTCAGTGTTCAGGTGGATAAGCTCTGTGTCGCTCCATGTATGACAAAGCACCCAGGGGGCTTCAGAATAAAATGGTGCTTTGGCTGTCATAAATGGAGTCCAAAAAGTAAATCAGTAAAATAAAATGCATACATTAATGTATGTAAATCAATATTTCCTATAAAAAATAGAGACTATGTAAAATTTAACTAATACCTAGAAAGAAAGTATATGTATCCCCCCATACACTGTGGGGGGAATGGGCAAAATAGGTGAAGGAGGTTAAGAGGTACAAGCTGTGAAACTTGTTAGGTATGAAATAAGTTACAAGAATGTGATATACAGCACAGGAAATATAGTCAATATTCTATAATAACTTTGTATGGAGAATATTCTATAAAAATATCGAATTACTATTTTGCACATCTGAAACTAATATAATAGTGTAAGTCAAATATAGTTCAATAAAATTAATTAATTAAAAATAAAACTACTTTGTGACATGAACAGAAGGTCAGAAATGGAAAAATATAAAGTTAAAGCAATTTATGACAAATAGAAAAAAAACAAGCATGGTACAAATCAATTTAAATATATCAATTTTCCCTATATGGATTAAATTCACCTAAAATGTACAAAATCAAATAGGATGAAAAAGTACAAGTACTCACTAAAATTAAATGACTCAAAAAGCCAAGAATAAAAGAATGGGTAAATATATAACAGATAAATACTAACCAAAATAAAATTTGTAAAAGAAATATTGCTATCAGGAAAAAATATTCAGGTAGAAATACTAATGAGAGTAATATACTCATGGGGGTAAATAGTAATGGGAGTAACACTATGACATACTATATAATGAAAAGGAACAATTTTTCAAAACTAAAGATAAAAACTAAGATGTTGCATTAACCTAATAGTACAGTTTGAAATCTATAAAGAAAAGTTAAGAGCAGAATACCAAGGAGGAACAAACTCACCCAGAATCTGATAATGACACTGTAATACAACAACTCTCTAATCATTAGATTAAAAAACCTTTTTAATTGTAAAAATATAGAAGATTTCAGCAAACTAGTTAAGAAACTTTACCTAATACATAGAGAGATCCTCTAAACATTACAGCTAGTAACCAGTTTTGTCAATCACACATGAATCATTTACAAAAAATGAACACGTTTAAGGCCAAAAATTTAGAAATCCCAAACATGACAAAATTGACACTGACAAAACATGACACTGATAAAATTCTCTGATAATAACAAATCCAAAATAATAAAATCAATGAATGGTTTTAATGATATATTTAAAAACTAAGGGAGGTGTATGTTTCCAGGAAAATGTAAGAGACATACTTTAAACTATTTTATTTTTAACACTTAACCATTAACAACTAAAAATTCTCGGGATTAAATACAAAGCAAAAAAAAAAGAAGTCTGAAATGTGAAGAGAAGACAGTATATACTTTCTTTAGGGCAGAGATGCTTGCAATGGATTTTCTTAGCTTTTGTATAAATCAGTTAATGTTTTAATTATCCTTCTGAATGACAGTTTTAGTGTAATAAAATTCTTGATTGATAGTCTTTTTAAAAAACATTGAATATTTTTACTTTAAAACCTGAAGGAACTTTTTGGCCAACCCAATACTTTGAATATGCCGTCTCTGTTCTCTCCCTACCTAAACAGAAAAGGAGGAATCTCTAATGGGATGCAAATTCTTAATAAACTGATCTTGCAGTAAATACCAGTTACAAAACTTTGGGAGGAACCTTAAATGAGAGCTAAAAAGAGTGAACAAAAGCAGAAGATTTTAGGAAAGGGAGAGCAATTTAAAAAGCATTCATACAAATTATGAATTCATAAGCAATTTAAAAAGCATTCATATAAATTACATTTATAAATTACATAAATGTAAAACATAATGGGAATGATCACTTACCTCTTATCAGATATCAGGGAGGTCAAAAGAGGAACATCATCTTTGCAGTGCTGAAATAAAAAGAAAATAACTGTGTCAATTCAGAATTCTATATTTAGTGATAATATTTTTCAAGAATGAAGTAAAGACATTTTCAGATAATAGAATTAGAGTGATCTCAAAGGATTAAAGGGGGAAAAAAAAATCCAGCTCACAAACTACCAAGAATAGTGTCTGTTCACCACAGTCAGATTAGAAAACTTCCTATTTCATGGGACATCGGCTAAAGTACTCAGAAGAGTCTTGTCTCAGATGTGAGGGCAAACAACTCATAGACAAAATAATGCACTGGTCCCATCTTAAAAGCTTAAAAGCAGGACCTAAATGTATCACGTTGTTTCCAAGTAAATTAACAGCATCCCAGAACAAACTCAAGAATATTTATAGCATGCAGAAATATCCGGCACCCATAAATCCACATTGTCTGGCATCCTGTTAAAAATTATCAGGCAGACAAAGAAGCAGACAATATGACATGATTATAATAAGAAAAAAAAACTGACCCAGTTATGATACAGATTATATAATTAATAAAAAAAATTAAAACAGTTACTGTAGCTATATTCTGTTTGTAAAAAAGGAAGTATATGCTTTCTAAACTAGCAGAGAAAAACTGAAAAATAAAATTTTTACATTTCACTCACAGTATAAAAAAATAAATAAAATACTCAGGAATAAATTCACAAAAGCCATGTAATATCTCTACACTGAAAACTACAAAGTATTGCTGACTCAAATTAAAGAACACTAATACAATAAAGCTTGTTATATTTGGGGGAAAATCAATCATCTTATGGATTCAAGACAATAACTGTCAAAATTACTACAGATATTTTTGGAGAAATGAATAATTTGAAGTGGATGTGATGCTGCTAGAGCTATAATACATTGCTGGTAGAAAGTTAAAATGGTACAACTACTTTGGAAAAATATTTGGAAGTCTCCTAAAATATTAAACATATACTTGCCATAATTCCCAGCTATTTTATTTTTATGTATTTACTCAATTAAATGGAAACATTTACCAACATAAAGATATACTCTTGTACATATACCTAATACTGTACCAGTTGCACATCTGAAAGTCCAAAGTGCTGAGAAACCCCTCAATCCTGGGCAAATCTGGATGTTTTTGTCACCCATCATACAGGTATGAGTAAATAAATTAAAATTCGATGAGTAACAATATTTATATGTTTTCAAAGTGCCTCTCTCTAAAACACATTTACAAAAAAGCAAAAAATAACTTTTCAGTGTGGAAGTGTGGCAGACAAAACATTAATCAAATGGTCAAAGTGAATATCATCAATAACAGCACAAATGGAAATTGTGTGCTACTTGATAAGATGCAAAGGAGATCATGCAGCACACTTCTGTGACATTCTTGTCAAAAAGTGTAGCCTGAATCTAATCATAGGGAATATCAAACAAATTCATATTTAGAGACATTCTTTAAAATAATTAGCCTGCAATTTTCAAAAGTATTAAGCTCCTAAAAGTCAAGGAAAGGCTGAGAAACTGCTCCAGAATGAAGGAAATTAAAGCGATATGACAACTAAATTCAATATGTGATTCGGAAGTGGATACTTTATCTATGAAGACCATTGCTGAGGCCATTGGCAGGACGGAATGGGCTCTAAAGATTAGATGACAGTAATATATCAATGTAAATTCCCTTATTATATCAGTCCTACTGTGGTCATGTAGGAGGATTGCCTTATGAAAATACACTCTAAAGTATCCAGGGCATAAGATTAACAACTTACTGTCAAATAGTTCAGCAATAATTTTTCTGTACTCTGTCTCCTTGTTTTTCTAAGTTTGTGATTGCTTAAAAATTCAAAGAAAAAATTTAGAACCTTCTAAATGGAAAAAAGATACCAAATATAAGGCTCTAAAAAAGTTATATTTTAAGAGAAGATGAATGGTCAGCAGCAATTTCTGCCTAATGTGGAATTCATCTAGCACATAAGATTTGCTGAAGAGAAGTCTGGGGCTGCTAGGATGAAGAAAAAAAAAAAAAAAAGATATCCCTAGCTTAGGACAATATGAGATGTTAAACAGAGGAAGTAAAATAAAAGTCTATGGACCATTAAAATTTCTATGAAGCACTTCCATTTTCACATTCAAAGTTGTGAAATACAGTCTTGTAATTTAAAAACTAAGTGTATGGAGACTAATGCAATAAAACTTTTACACTCTTAAAAATTATTAATTACACTTATTAACATTAAATTTCACATATTTGCATTTTAGTAGTAAACAGTACACCACTTTTATGCAAGTTAATGTTTCGGCGCATATATGTATTTATAACAATTTGGATAACTAATGTATTTTGCTGAACCCTAGACAATATCTTTTATGAAAAGACTATCACAAACTCAAGTGTATCTACCTTCGATGAAGTAAACACCAGGAATTGGAAACTTCACTATGTCTCAATAACATTCCAAAAATGATTCAACAGCAGTGTTGGTACAACTTGTCTTTCCTAGGTTATACACTGAAATATTGCAGAAATCTAGGAAAAAATAAATGAATTCCGTGGAGAATACTCTATTTTTCATTCTTTATAAAGCAGTTTAAAGGAAGAGTGGGTGATCTGAGGAGGGAGAGAGATCTCACATTCGTTAGTAAAGCCAAATTAAAAGTTTGATCAATAAAAAGGGTCTTTGCCATTGAAGGTGATTTGCATGTTCCTCTACATAAAGAGAAGAACACTTAGGGAAAATCATAAAGATAAAAGAAAGTGAGTGAAAGGAAAGAACCATTCTATCCTGGCTTCTGGAAGATAAATTGTATGACAGGCCCAAGGATGATTTAAAATCTTCCAGCACAGCTTCCTGGGGGCTCTACCAATAAGCAAAGGCTAAAGCTAGAAAAAATGTTTTTAAGCTTGACATCAGTACTCCACAACAGCTATCAGGGATTTAATGGTGAGCTGAGGTTCTGACCTTCTCAACAAAATAAGAGGGAAAATTCAGAGGGAAAGGAGTTGAAACCTGGATTGATGAGGTTGGGATCTGCACATGATCATCACAAATCATTCTACGTGAATATATCAACGGTGTATACTCTTGACACATGAGACACAACTACAAGAGCTTGAAAGAAAGTCTTTTTTTTAACAAACTTGGCTTATATTTTTAGAATTCATACTTTCTTTAATGTGTACCTCAAATATTAATATTTTATTTTGTGGTGAACAAATTTAATACATTCATATTTTATTTTTTCAATGTATTTTAAGTTTATTCACTGAACTCACCAGAATCCTATGTCAATTACCATTTTGTTAACATTAACTTCCTCCAATTATTTTTCAGTTTGTTTAGGTTAAAATATTTTTCTGTTTTCATCTCCAGAAAGTTATTTAAAGTTTTAGTGATTCTTTTAGAAGATCCCAGTAACACCTAATATGGTATTTGGCATGAAAGGGACACTTAATTCTGTTTATTGGTGAAGTTATAACAGCTATTACATAAAGAGACTATACATTCTTTTCTTTTTCTTTCTTTATTTTATTTATTTATTTTTGGCTGTGTTGGGTCTTCATTGCTGTGCATGGGCTTTCTCTACTGTGGCAAGTGGGGTCTACTCTTTGTTGCGACGTGCAGGCTTCTTATTGCAGTGGCTTCTCTTGTTGCAGAGCACGGGCTTCAGGCGCATGGGCTTCAGTAGTTGCAGCACATAGGCTCAGTAGTTGTGGCTCACGGGCTTTAGAGCGCAGGCTCAATAGTTGTGGCGCACGGGCTTAGTTGCTCTGCGGCCTGTGGGATCTTCCCAGACCAGGGCTTGAACCCATGTCCCCTGCATTGGCAGGTGGATTCTTAACCACTGTGCCACCAGGAAAGTCCCGACATTCTTCAAATATAAAATTTATTTAAAATTTCCTTCCTAATGATCTTGACTTTGCCAGAGACTGAATGTACTAACAAGTCATAAAACAGAGGAATTCAGGAGTGCTTCTTTGAAACACATGGATTATTGTGTTCCATTCTCTTTTACCACCATTATAATGTGGATTTCTACAAAACACAAAATTATTGAAAAGAAATGGAAAGAAACAGTATCCCTGATCCTACAACCATTGTGAAATGTAAGTGGTTATATGGGAAGTATTTGGAAAACTGTTGAGAGCACACACATTTATAGGGAGCAGGACTTACTGAACCCAAGTTAGGAGAAACAGCATAAGGTAGGAGCATCCTAGGAAGGATGGGGAGGTAGAGGTGTAGCAGAAAAGGAAGGCTACGGAAGGAGAATGTCAGAGCAGAGGGTTAAATGAAAGATATGCAAGTGAAAACTTTACCCAGAATAACAATTTCTTGAGAGTCCAGTTTTTCACCTCGAAATTTTCACAAAATATTTACCCTAACCCCATTTTCGTTTCAGTTTCCTTTAAGTATCTGCCTTCTTGAGTGGCTGTGGGCCACATTAGGTGATGTATTAAAACAAATAAAAGAACCCGCACTGTACACCACATTTTGCGAAAATAGGGAGTTCCTTTTATTTCCCAAGAGACTTGTAAATTTATTTGCTGGAAAATACAAATATATTTCATATAAATTCATAAATGTTAATCTCTTAATATGCTACATAATGGGAAATTATGACTGTCATACAAAGATTTTCTAATACTTTCAGGTGATTATATTGAAGAGTAACTATACTCACCCACATAACATCCTATGGTCCTAATATTAAAGTCATAATGTGGGGTTCAATGTACTATCGGCTTATGTGGATTTAGCTCAAAATAACAAAAGGCTTAATATTAAAAGTGAATTACAAGCTCAATATATGAATTTTGGGAAAACATAAACATTCAGTCTATAGAAATCGTATTCTCCAAGCCCTTCTTCCTCACTTTTGTGCTCAAAGCACCTGCAATCCTTAAATAGAAGCAAAATGTTTTCATAAAATATGATATGCAGGAACTGGGAGGGAAGATCATCAAAAATAAAAGTTAATTACAATGAATAGACCAGATATTTTGCAAACTTTTCTTTTTCACTCATTGTCTCCTAGAGGAGTATAACTCATTTGATCTCCACACCTTGAATTCTGTTAAAGAACCTCTCAATTTAATGCTCAAAGAGTTGAAGCATTTCTGTTTCCCCTACCTTATAAACACTTAATGGAGCTTAGATGTTTGGAATAGTGCACCATGTACAGCAAAGCATGAGCTTTTCTGCGTTAACAGTAAAGCAGTGAAATATTTAGCAGTCAAGTGGGCAAGAGGACAAGATCAGATGGGACAAGATCAGACACATAGCACAAAGTTGACATAACCAAATTATCCCCTATTCCTGTCAAAAGATGTTGGTGTTTAAGGGCTTTTTTTGGGAGGAAGAAGTGGAAATACTAGAAGGCTACTTTGGGATGTTATTGATATTTTGAATTTATGGAATATAAGCCTTGACTGACTCCTATAGCTTTGAGGATAACCTGAGTATAATTAAGTATTCTGTGATGCTACAAGCTAAATAGTCTTTGCTTCCAGTCTTCTTATTTCACTCTCCTAGGACTCGATGGACCACTGAAACAGGAGAAGGATCACATACATGAATATACTCTACTGCATAAATTTGACATGAGATATTTAGAAATAGGTTAATAATTAACTGAATAGATTATATTCCAATACCTATAATGCTTTCCTACATGCCATATTTATCCCAAAAGTATTGCTCTTTTAATGATTTACCACTAAATATATTTATATTAGCATTCTTTTTTTCTTTTCTTTTTTTAAAATTTGTTATCAGAAGTGGAAAGTTCATAAAATGAAGGCTCACATATAATAGCTGCTGTTTATTGAATGAGTTGTATGTACGAGGCATTATGTTAAGTGCTTTGTAGGTTTTATTCCAGTTAATTTCTTCAACCTGATGGAGGAACTACCAGGGTCTCCATTTTATAGTTGAGGACCTGAAGCTTCAATAAATGAAACAGTGTATCCATGGTCAGCAAAGCTAGAGGATGGCTGACCTGGCATTTGGACTGAAATCTGGCCAACTCGAAAGCCCTTCACTATCTCTATAAACTACTACAGTATGTATCTTTTATAAGTGAGTAATGTACTGAAATACCACTCCTACCACCATTTTTCAAAAAAAAAGGTTAAAAGTCAAATAAGAATTCAGATTCCCTAAGGAAAACATTCATAATGGAGTAGTGACGTGTGGGGTTTGGAATCTTGCCTGTTATAAACTGACCAGAGACACGTTACTGAACCTCTGAGCACCAATGTTCTCTTCTGTAAAATGAACACAGCAAATATCGAGGTGAGAGTTGTTGGGAAGACAAAACATAACAGCATATTAGACTCACTGTTTGCTTTCTTCCCTCTCTCAGCCTCAGTTTCCTACTCTGTCAACCAGAGATAATAAGACTTCTAACATATCACTGTGACAGAGATCCTTAAAGGGAAAACATTTATTAAAATGAAAATGCTTTGAAAAGTGCAAAGTGATGTTTTATAAGCACTTTTAGGTTACTGAGTTCTACCAGAAAGAAATGATAAATTATCACCTAATTCACGTTGAGGAGTTCCTATTCAAGAGAGTCTAAACTTTTGTTGTTTTGGAAAACAAATTATCCTGACTCATTTGTTTTTCAACTCTGAATTGTCTATTGGGCTTGGCTTTATTTTGGTTTTGATTCTTCTGAATATATTAGTATTCTAATAATTATTTTGTACTTTGAGTGCACTGAAGTAAATTTGAATGACTCTTGGTTTTTTCTCTTCTGACTGTGCCACAAGATAACAGGGACAGTATTTAGCATGTAAATCCTAAGTGCATTTTTCTTGCCACTGGCAATATAGCTGAATATGATTATGTGTTAGATGCTTACAAAATAAACAGAACCACATATACCTAGCAAGTACATCAAAGAAACCACAGACTGTTGTGTTTAGTAGGTTATGTAAGAGATATACTTTCTAATGAAAAATTACTAGAGCTAGCATCAAGACATTTATGAATATAAAACAGCAAACAAAAATATCGTCTTCAAAAACAAGTAATTGGGGCTTCCCTGGTGGCGCAGTGGTTGAGAGTCTGCCTGCTGGTGCAGGGGACACGGGTTTGAGCCCTGGTCTGGGAGGATCCCGCATGCCGTGGAGCAGGTGGGCCCGTGAGCCACAACTACTGAGCCTGTGCGTCTGGAGCCTGTGCTCCGCAACAAGAGAGGCCGCGATAGTGAGAGGCCCGCGCACCGTGATGAAGAGTGGCCCCCGCTTGCCACAACTAGAGAAAGCCCTCGCACAGAAATGAAGACCCAACACAGCCATAAATAAATAAAAATTAAAAAAAAAAAAACAAATAATTATTCAAGTTACTGTCTGTGGTAAGTTTGGTTTGATATGCTGTTGAATAAAAGTAAACAACCTAAAAATGGGAAAACACATTTTTACCAAACGTTGCTGGCATGATTTAAATTTTCATAATATACCCCTAATAAACTAATTCAATTGGAGGGATTTTCACATGTTTGCAATCTGCTTGAGGTACAACTAGATGGCCCTCTTAGGAACAAAAATGTCACATCTTGAATATTTCTGGTAGATATGTAAAATAATTCAGATATATGAAAATTCTCTTCAAATTATTTCCTTCATTGACAATATAAAATACAGCTTGCTTAATAGCTTAGTAATTAAGATATTAGAAATGGAAGGTTAGTGTAATTTATATAATATGTAATTATCTATGCTCTAATGCAGATTATTTTGTAGTCTTCATTTTGTTTTTAAAGATATTAAAAGTTTTTAAATTATAAAAGCTATTCTTTTTATTTTTGTTAGGTAATTTTAAACTTTATTTTGAGATAATTGTAGATTCTGTACAATTCTGGGAAAGAATTCAGAGAATAATACATCTTGCATACCTGTACTAAGATATCACAATCAGAAAATTAACATTGATACAATCCACCAATCATGTTTGCATTTCACCAACTTTAAATGCATTAAATGTGTATGTCTACAACTCTGTAATTCTATCATTTCTATAATGCTGTATAAATTTAATCAGAGTTATATTCTATATTTTGAGATTGGCTTTTTTTTTTTCATTCAGCATAATTCTCTTGAGATTCAACCAAGTTTTGTTTAGCAATAGGTCTTGGTTTTACTTTGTTTTTGCATTGAGTAGTATTCCATGGTGTAGATGTACCACAGATTGTTTACCATTCACCTGTCCAAGGACATATAGGTTGCTTTATTTTGGAGGTACTATAAATAAAGCTACTACGAGCATTTGTTTATAGGTTTTACTATAGACTTAGATTTTCATTTCTCTGGGATAAATGCCCAGGGTTGAAATTACAAGGCTGCATGGCAATTGTATGTTTAATTTTTAAAGAAACTACTATAGTCTTCCAGAATGTCTATACTATTTTACATTCTCAACAATAATGTATAAGTTATCCAGTTTCTCTGCATCCTCACCAGCATTTGCTATTATTATTCTTTATTTTAGCCATTCTGATATGCATGTAGTGATATCTCATTTTGGTTTTAATTTGCTTTTCCCTAATGGTTAATGCTGTTGAACATATTTTCACGTACATATCTACCATCTGTATATCCTTTTCACTTAAAGGTCTGTTCTTGTATTTTGCTGATTTTCTAATTGAGTTTTTTGGGGGTAGTTTCTATTGTTGAGTTTTGGGAGTTCTTCCTATATTCTAAATACAAGTCCTTTGTCAGAAATGTGGTTTGCAAACATTTTCTCCCAGTCTGTGGTTTGTCAATTCATTCTCTTAATAGAATTATTCACAGAAAAAAAAATTTAATTTCAGAAAGGAACAATTTATCAATTTTTCATTTCCATTTTGGGTCAAGTCTAAGAACTTTCTGCCTAGCCCTAAATTTTCTTCTATTTTACTTTTTGTAAATGTTTTGTATTTTCATGTTTTACTCATAAGTCCATGATCAATTTTGAGTGACTTTTGGTATAAAGTGTGAAGTTTAGTCAAAGATTCTTTTCTTTCTTTTTTTCTTTTTTTTTCGGTCTACAGATGGCCAATTGTTCCAGCATTCTTCACTGAAAGTGCTATCGTTCCTCCATTGGATTGCTTTTTCATCTTTGTCAAAACTCATTATTGCATATCTGTGTGGAACTATTTCTGGATTTTCAATCTTGTTCCATTGATCTATTCCACTGACCAATCTGTCCCTCTTCCAGTACCAAAATGCCTTGATTACTCTATGTAGCATTCCTTAAAATGGGCACAGTGATTAATCTCACTCTATTATTCTTATTCAAAATTGTTATATCTATACTAAGTTCTTGTTCTTTTCCATGTTATTTTTAGGATATGCTTAATATGTCTACAAAGAACTTGCTGAAATTTTGATAGGAATTGCCTTAAACTTATAGACCAATTTGGAGAGAATGGACAGTTTACTATGTTGAATCTTCCAATCCATGAACATAATATTTCACTCCATTTATTTAGGTCTTCTTTGATTTCCGTCATCAAGACTTTGTAATATTCCACATAGAGATCCTATACATGTTTTGTGAGATTACCCAAGTACTTCAATTTTCATTGAATCAATTACAAATGATATTTTGTTCTTAATTTTGGTATCCACATATTTATTGTTAGTATGTAGAAATGAGACTGATTTTGTTTGTGTTAATCTTGTACCCTGAGACCTTGCTGAACTGACTTATTAGTTACAGGAAATCTTTTGTATACTACTCAGAGTTTTCTATGTAGCTATCATATCTTCTGCAAATAACAAAAGATTTATTTCTCTTTGCAATCTCTATGTCTTTTATGCTTTCTCTTCCCTTGCCTTTTTGTGCTGGCTAGAATTTCTAGCACTATGTTGAATAAGTATGGTGAGAACAGACATTATTATTTTGTTCCCAATCCTAGAGGGAAAGCATTCATTCAGTCTTTAACAGTTAAACATGATGTTGCTGCAGGTTTTTGTATGTGTCCTTTTTCAAGTTTAGAAAGTCCCCCTCTATCCCTAGTGCTCAGAGTTTTTAGTCATGAATTAGTGTTGGATTTGATCAAATACTTATTCAGCATCTACTGATGATCAAATAATTTTTCTTATTTAGCCTATTGATACTGGGGGTTTTACTGATTTATTTTCAAATGCTGAACCAGACTTGCATAACTATAATGAATCCCATTTGGTCATGGTGTATAATTCTTTTCATAACTTGCTGGATTTAATATTTTGTTGATGATTCTTGAATCTATGTTCAGGACAGATATTTGTTTTTAATTTTCCTTTCTTATAATTTCTTTACCTCATTTTGGTATTACAGTAATACTGGCCTCATGAAATGAGTTACAATTTCTGCTGGAAAAGAATGTAGAAAATTGGCATAATTTCTTCCTCAAACGCTTGGTAAAATTCACTAGTGAAACCACTTGGCTTAGCACTTTCTTTTTTGCAAAGTTACTAATTATTGATTCAATTCTTTATTAATACATGTAGACTGATTCTTATTATCTATTTCTCATTGCATGAATTTCGGTAGATTGTGTCTTTCAATGAATTGGCCTATTTCATCTAAATTATCAAATTTCTGGGCATAGAGCTGCTCATTTTATCATTTAATTTTAATGTCCATGGGCTCAGTAGTGGTGATGTCTCTTTCATTTCCAACATTATCTGTGTTCTAGATGATAGATATAGATGTAAATATCTGTTGGTTAGTCCAGTAAGACTTACTTAGGATATGCTTAATATGTCAGTAAGTTCATTAATTTTATTTATTATTTCAAAGGAGTAGCTTTTGGTTTTGTTCATTTTCACTACTGTTTTCCTGCTTTCAATTTTATAGAATTGTGACTTTATTTCCTTCTTTCTGCTTACTTTGGGTTTATTTTTCTCTTCTTTTTCTGTTTTCTTAAGGTAGGAACATAGATTATTGATTTGAGACCTTTCCTCTTTTCTATCGTTAGCATATCGTTCTACAAATGTCCCTCTCAGTACTGTGTTATTTGCATCCCAAATATTTTGATGTATTTTCAATTTCTTTCAGTTCCATAATTTTTTATTTTAAAAAGCACATATATACACCAACAACAAAAAAAACCAATATATCAGGTAATATTGCTACTAAATATAAAGAAATTCTCCCCTCTTCCCTTTTCAAAAATAGTTAATGTTGGGGCAGCCTGAGGGCTTTTCTCCAATCATGTAAAAATGAACTGCTATATAAATATATATATAATGGAGCAACATAAAGGTTTCATTTACCACTTACTATATTAATGGTCCTTATTCCAGGTCGTGAGGCTGAAGTGGGTTTTGCAAGGTTGAATGGAATGTGTCCATTCCAACATGCAGTCAGAAACTGGGGAAATAAGCCTATAGTGGGTCACAGATTCACGTGTCCATATTGTGAGTAAATCTAGTCAAATTTCAACTTATCAATTGATCTTTGTATGCTCCCACTCTGAAAGACGAACATGTGCTGCACATGGGATTCGTGTAAGTTCAGAGCAAGAGTGCAGTCATCTCCACAAAGTCTAAATATGTCCTCATTCTTAGGGTGCAGACACTTTGGTAAATAGCTGTATGTTTCTTTAGAAAGGCTAGGAAAAAGGCGTACTTTACCTGACTAGATAGAGAACTTTGGTCTAGCCCAATCATGTTACCCTATTCACTTGTGCAAGTATTTGCTTTAGTGGCAGGCTTGTGATGAACTTGTTGCCAGTGAGACATCTGAGAAGTCTTTTGAGAGTCTTTTGCATAAAGTCTTCCTCCCTGATAAAAATACAGGGCCTTTTTATTCTGACTTGTATATTAATACCTGAAGACATGGCACATACTAGGAGGTTCTGTAGCTTTTTTTTTTTTTTTCATCACAAGATAGCCACAAGATAGAAAAGCTGACCTAGAAAAGTTGACCTAGAGTCTTTACTGAATTTACCAACGCTGTGTGGCCTGCTTCTAGACTTTATGACAAATGAAATAATTAAATATTCTTATTGTTAAAATAACTTTTACTTACACATTATATTGCTTAAAGCTTAAAGAATATAAATGGATACATACTAAGAGTTCTTTTGCGCTTTTTCAATTTTAACTTTTCTTAAAAGAAAAATGATGGATTTAGAATGTAACACCATAATTTTAAAAAATTTATTTTACAATTTAATATGCTCAAATGCATATGTTATTAAATATAAGATGCAACCAAGATGGCAGATGGAACAAACATTAACTATATTCTATTCCACCCTGAACCCTGAACAACTGAAAATAGGTTTAAAAATAACAAAATGACTAAAAACTCTACAAAACAAAAATACATGGCATTCTCATCCCAGAATGATTTTCTAGGAAAACACACACATTGAATTTATCTGAGAAAACCTCAATATACCAATTACCACAAGGAAACTCAAAAGCTAGCAAAAATGATTTATCAGAGTGTTCTTGTTAAAAATGGAATTCATAGCATCTTACTTCTCTACTCAAAACATTCCCATCACTTCTCACCTCATTAATAGTAAAGACAATTTTCATACAGTGGGCAGGTGTTCAGGATCCAGCATTATCCATCCTTGTATCATCCCCTACTATGGTCCGTATTATTCCTTCTGTTGCAAACACACTGACCACCTTGCCAGTCTTTCCTCAGGTCTCTCACACTTGCTATTCTCTCTGCCTGGAATACTCTTTCCCATTACAACAGCTTGTTTTATTTCCTCAATTCTTATAGGTCTTTATTACATTTTCACTTCTTACTGAAGTCTTCATGATACTGTTCAGCATTAGTTTACTGAATAAATTAACAAACCACCTATTCTAATGGTTAAGAACTGGTCATCTGGGGATGCTTGGGTTCAAATCTTGATACAGGCAGTGTGTAGCTGTGTAATATAGGGAAACTTATTTAACTTCTCCATGGTTTAATTCATCTATAACATTGAGAAAACAGAAGTATTTATCTCATAGGGTTGTTACTAAAATGTCAGGAGATAATATATGTAAAATACTTTTCACAGTGCCGGGCACATAGGAAGTGCTAAAATGTTGGTTATTATTATGATGATTTTTTGATATTTTGTTATACAATGATTAGAAATATCATTAGAAATATATTCACTAAATTATCTACATTCGTTAATTGGGGGTCCTTGGTGGTAAAGATATATTTTACATTACATATTTTTGTATTGTTCAGGTAAAAACAATTATAAAAAATGTCTGTATCTGTACATAATGCCTGTATATATTATACAGATCTAGGTAGCCACCCATCTTCTATTTGTCTCCTTTTCCTTAGAAACAATTTTAATTCTTTTCATTACTTTCCACCAAGAAGTGATTATAGATATATTATTTTTCACATCTTCTATGGTCCTCTGGTGAGACTGATTTATGATTCCTTTACTGCCCCAAAGGTCCAACTCTAACACCTGAGAGTTTTATTCCTTGGGGCTTTCCTTCTCAACTTCCCAGGCAGCCTGCTTCTCATTTGCTCCTCAGCTGCGTGGTGGTACTTCTATTAAGAATATAGACCTACAGCTATCAAAACCAGCAATATACTGATGGAAATTTTAAAGCTCTCATAGACTCCCTTAGTGTTTTCCCCTCAAGAAATCCATGGTATTTCACTTCAATCAGCGTGTAAATTCTTTTCCTAAATCCCTGTCATGGTTGAAAATCATTTGTTAATCTCAAAAGGAATGAGAGGAAAATACTGTTAATGTTTTGGAGGATTATTTCTGTTTCTTATTATAAGAATAATATATAATTATTATTGAAAATTATGAGTAAAAATACAAAGATAGAAATATTCAGAATGCCATTTTTAAAAAATATAAATTGTACAGCAATGAACATTTACATATCTTAAGATTTTAATATAATTCTGTGCATTATCCTATACTACATATATACATATGTATGTATATATGGACACACACATACATGTATCTATATGTACATATACATCTTATAATGCCTTCATATTTCTCTTTTAAAATCTATATGTGTATATTTATATATGCAAACACTATATATGTGTGAGAATACACACAAACACTCCAATATTGTCAATTTACACTCTAAAATAAACGTACCATTTTATGTGCTCAAAGGACTATTAAAATGGCCTTATTCATTTCACTCTCATTAATTATTATTCTCACTCTTCTTCCTCCCCTTCTCCTTCTCCTTTTCTTTCTCCTCCTGTTCCTTCTCTCTGTGTTCCTCTCATTTTACCCAACACGAAAGGAATAATATAAATACTTTACTTTAAGTATGCATTCTTTTGAAATTGTAACTAAAATTATCATTATGTTACCAGCAATTTGTATTTTTTTAAATTTTGTGAAAGGCATATTTCTCCCAGTTGCCCACTTTTATATCAGTTAACAGCTTTATGTGATCTTATTCTAATTTGTATTAATGATGTTTTTATGAAGAGAATTGTGCCCCCTGCCCCCCGCAATTCATATGTTGAAGTTCTAATCCCCGGCACCTCTGAATATGACTATATTTGGAGATAAGGTCTTTTAAAAGGATGGCTATGTTAAAACGAAGCCATTAATGTGGGCCTTAATCCAATATGACTGGCATTCTTTTAAGAAGAGGAGATTGGGACACAGACGTGAACAAAGGTAAAACCATGTGAAGACACAGGGAGAAGACAGCCATCTACAAGCCAAAGAGAGAGGCCTCAGATGAAACCAACCCTGAAAACACCTTGATTTTTGGATTTCCACTCTCCAGAATTCTTAGAAAATATATTTCTGCCATTTGAGCCACCCAGTCTATGGTATTTTTTTTGTGACAGCCCTAGAACCCTAACACAGGTGTTAATCACTTTCTTCAATATACGTTGAAAATATATTTTCTAGTTTGTCATTTGGTTTTTATAAGCAACCTCCTTTTAAGTATGACATAATGCCAGAAAGCACAAAATCATAATTATAATTTTCTCAAAAGGAGTAGACCTACATAACCACTCCCAGATCAGGAACTAGAACATCATTAGCACCCAGAATCCACTCTCATTCTTCCTCTGAACCCTCCTTACCTCCAAATGTAAAGAGCACTCTGTCTCTACTAACTAGTTCTACATGGGTCACAAGGTATGTGTAAGTTCAGCTTCGTGTACACTGCCAACCAGTTTTCCAAACACCAGCAGCAATGCAGCCACATATGGGAGCCCCATTTTCTCCACATCCAGGCCCAAACTAGGTAATTCCAGTCTTTATTCTAGCCATGTGTCTTTTCTTCACTTTAGCCATTCTCTTTTGCCTATGGTGATAGAGCTTTAAATTTAATTTTTCTTTTGAGTATGAGATTGAGCATCTTTTCAAATGCTTTTTAATTAATTGCACTTTCTTTTGTATGGGACCCTTGTTCATCAGCTTTGACCATGTTTTTACTGTTTCAACTGTCTTTTTCTTATTGATTATGAGAGTTTTTAATATATTGAAAATATACGTAATTTGTTATCTACATATATTGTACACTTTGTCCATATTTCACCTGCCATTAAAGCTTTTAATGTTGTCTTTTAATGAACAGAACTATTTAATGTAGTTCTTTCTATCATATTTTTTATGGTTAATGTTCTTTATATGTTCTTTAAGAAATCTTTGGCCTATCACAAGGTCAAGAAGTTGTTCTCCTGCATTTGTTATCTTCTAGAGAGTTTTTGGTGTTTTTTGTTTTGTTTTGTTTTTAGATCTTTAAAGCATCTAGAATGTAGAATTTTTAATTTTATGATCTAAGATTTCTTTTTTTCAGGAGGATATTCAATTCCTCCAATACCATTCAATTTTCTTTTTTTTCACTGCACTGAAGTCTCACCTCAATCGTAAATCAAGGCCACATATTTGTAATTCTTTTTATGGATTTCCTATAATCTTTCATTAATCTGTCTATGCCTGCACAAAAGCTACTTTGGTGGCAGATTCTCTCAGTTTTTGACTATCTGAAAATATGTTTGCTTTGTCCTCATTTTTGAAACATGTATTTACTGGGTTTGAATTTCATGGTTAGCAGTTATTTTCTTTCAGATCTTCAAAGGTGACATTCTATTTTCTTTTGGCTCTCTTTGTTTCTTTTGAGAAGTCAACAGTGAGCTTTACTGTCCCTAATCAGGTTGACTATTATTCATTTAACTGTAAATGTATTTTCAAAACTTCGAAACTTTTAGGAGGGAAAAAAGGGTAGCATTAAATATCACACCAGAAAAAAAATACATAACCTAGATTGTTTATGCAAACTATGATAAACTATGACACATAGTCACCCTAACTATAAAGCACTTGGGTAGGTTTTCTTTGCTTACTTTACATTATTGGAGTTCTTAGTTTTTTCTGATTTTGGCTGCATGTCCCATTGTCTCTATAGCTTTTAGAACTCTGATTATACTTAGGTTAAAATTTTTCAACTATCACCTATGTCTGTTGTTCTATTTTCTGTATCTTCCATTTGTATGGCTCTCTGTGCTCCAGGTTAGGTGTTTTCTACTGACCTATTATCCAGTTTACTATTTACGTCCTTAGCTCTGTCCTTTCTAGTGCTAAACTCATCTACTGAGCTCTTAATTACAATTATTTTATTGTTTAGCTCTAGAATTACCATTGTATTTTTATTACAGATATCCAGTTCTCTGGAATTCTAGTTCTCTGGAGTCACCTATTTTGCTGAATATAATTGCAGTTTAAGTTTGTATTTTTATAAACTAGATGTGAATAACCTGTAGATCTCTTCCTATTTTTTGTTTCTGTCAATTCTGTTTGTATGTATGGTGATTTTTTCACTAAATACCAAATAATTTGTAAAATTTTTAAATTTCTAGGTAATCTTATCCACAAATGGAAATAATTCATTTCAGTTTATGACTGTCAGTAAATTTAATGCAGATTACCTTAAATTCAATCAGAAATTGAATCACAGCTGTGTGTCCAGGCCTTTTTCTGATTTGCTCTTAATCCTTAGCTGTATCTTTTCAGTTGTACCAGCTGAGGATTTGGAATGTTGACAAGAGCTCTACATACTTGGGAGGTCCTGAACTCAAATATTTGTATCTCTAGAAACATGAGACTACCAAAACTGTGCTCAGCCAAAGATTTCCTCATGCTTTTTTATCCTTTTACCCTGTGGCATGTATACATATGCAAATGACTCAAGGAGAGAAACAGTGCAGTGTATGAAGGTTACTTCTCTATGCTTCATTTATCTTAGGGATCCTGATTCTTTAAGTCATGGCTACCTTGGCATGTCAGAACTCTACATCATTTTCTCCCCCATCCCAGGAGATTACCAAAAGGTTTCTTAACTCCTTCTCTCTGTAATCTTCTTCTCAGCTTCTGAACTGTGTGCCATATATTCCTTGTGAATTGGTAAACAGTTTTATAGGAAAAACAGCTTAAAATGTTGGGCTTACCACAGAGGTTGTCTTTTCTTAATAGGATCTTGGCCAATAATATTCTCATTACCTTAGTAACATTTAGATGCACTTTAAATTGATGTTATTATCATGAAACTATTATTCACTGAAAAATAGAAAATAATATTATATTAATTTCAATGATCCTCAATTTGTAATGTTTAAGAGAGAATGGTTCAAACATTAAAATCAAATGGACTTTATTCTTATAATTTATGAATTTTCAAAATCATGTCAAATTTTTGGATTGTGATTTTTTTTTTTAATAATTTTTTTTAAATTTATTTTTTTATTTATTTATGGCTGTGTTGGGTCTTCGTTTCTGTGCAAGGGCCTTCTCTAGTTGTGGCAAGCGGGGGCCACTCTTCATCGTGGTGCGCGGGCCTCTCACTATCGTGGCCTCTCTGGTTGCGGAGCACAGGCTCCAGACGCGCAGGCTCAGTAGTTGTGGCTCACGGGCCTAGTTGCTCCGTGGCATGTGGGATCTTCCCAGACCAGGGCTCGAACCCGTGTCTCCTGCATTGGCAGGCAGATTCTCAACCACTGCGCCACCAGGGATGCCCTGATTTTTTATTTTTTATAGATATTTTCTTGGGTTGTAATAACTATTTTCAAGTATTTTTAATCTTATCATCAAAGTTTTCTTAGTCTTTAACCAAATATTTCTGCATTAGAATTCCCCTTTGTGTATGTGTAGATTTACTTGCTTTAGAAATCTAACCATTGCTATTCTAATTTTGATAGATTGCTTTTTGGGTCAAATGTACAGCTTCACTCTACAGATTCTTATTATTTCATTTTAGGTTAGTTCTATTTTCTTCTTGAAATCCATATCTTTCTCCTTCTTGTGATTTTTTTTCATTTCTTTTGCTAAAGTAATTTTACAAATGTAAAGTGTAGTTACATGATGAAAAATCTGAAAGTGAAATTAAGGAAACACTCCCATTTACTATTGCAACAAAAAGAATAAAATATCTATGAATAAACCTACCTAAGGAGACAAAAGACCTGTATGCAGAATATTATAAGACACTGATGAAAGAAATTAAAGATGATACAAACAGATGGAGAGATATACCATGTTCTTGGATTGGAAGAATCAACATTGTGAAAATGACTATACTACTGAAAGCAATCTACAGATTCAATGCAATCCCTATCAAACTACCACTGGCATTTTTCACAGAACTAGAACAAAAAGTTTCACAATTTGTATGCAAACACAAAAGACCCCAAATAGCCAAAGCAATCTTGAGAAAGAAAAACGGAGCTGGAGGAATCAGGCTCCTGGACTTCAGACTATGCTACAAAGCTACAGTAATCAAGACAGTATGGTACTGGCACAAAAACAGAAATATAGACCAATGGAACAGGATAGAAAGCCCAGAGATAAACCCACACACATATGGTCACCTTATCTTTGATAAAGGAGGCAAGAATATACAATGGAGAAAAGACAGCCTCTTCAATAAGTGGTGCTGGAAAAGCTGGACAGCTACACGTAAAAGAACACTCCCTAACACCACACACAAAAATAAACTCAAAATGGATTAGAGACTTAAATGTACGGCCAGACACTATCAAACTCTTAGAGGAGAACATAGGCAGAACACTCTATCACATAAATCACAGCAAGATCCTTTTTGACCCACCTCCTAGAGAAATGGAAATAAAAACAAAAATAAACAAATGGGACCTCATGAAACTTAAAAGCTTTTGCACAGCAAAGGAAACCATAAACAAGACGAAAAGACAACCCTCAGAATGGGAGAAAATATTTGCAAATGAAGCAACTGACAAAGGATTAATCTCCAAAATTTACAAGCAGCTCATGCAGCTCAATATCAAAAAAACAAACAACCCAATCCAAAAATGGCCAGAAGACCTAAATAGACATTTCTCCAAAGAAGATATACAGATTGCCAACAAACACATGAAAGCATGCTCAACATCATTAATCATTAGAGAAATGCAAATCAAAACAACAATGAGATACCATCTCACACTGGTCAGAATGGCCGTCATGAAAAAATCTAGAAACAATAAATGCTGGAGAGGGTGTGGAGAAAAGGGAACCCTCTTGCGCTGCTGGTGGGAATGTAAATTGATACAGCCACTATGGAGAACAGTATGGATGGTCTTTAGAAAACTAAAAATAGAACTACCATACGACCCAGCAATCCCACTACTGGGCATATACCCTGAGAAAACCATAATTCAAAAAGAGTCATGTACCAAAATGTTCATTGCAGCTCTATTTACAATAGCCAGGACATGGAAGCAACCGAAGTGTCCATCAACAGATGAATGGAAAAAGAAGATGTGGTGGATATATACAATGGAATATTACTTAGCCATAAAAAGAAACAAAATTGAGTTATTTGTAGTGAGGTGGATGGACCTAGAGTCTGTCATACAGAGTGAAGTAAGTCAGAAAGAGAAAAACAAACACCGTATGCTAACACATATATACAAAATCTAAAAAAAAATTTAAAATGGTCATGAAGAACCTAGGGGCAAGACGGGAATAAAGACACAGACCTACTAGAGAATGGACCTGAGGATACAGGGAGAGGGAAGGGTAAGCTGGGACAAAGTGAGAGAGTGGCATGGACATATATACACTACCAAATGTAAAACAGATAGCTAGTGGGAAGCAGCCGCATAGCAGAGGGAGATCAGCTGGGTGCTTTGTGACTACATAGAGGGGTGGGATAGGGAGGGTGGGAGGGAGGGAGATGCAAGAGGGAAGAGATATGGGGACATATGTATAACTGATTCACTTTGTTATAAAGCAGAAACTAACACACCATTGTAAAGCAATTATACTCCAATAAAGATGTTTAAAAGAAAAAAGTGTAGTGACATCAGAATGCATGGTCAGAAAATTAATTAAGATCTCCTTTGCCTAAAATTATCTTGAACTGCACTAACATATAATTGAGAGCTTTACTGGTATACAAGATTCAAGTGTCAACAGCATTTCTGTCTCAGAAGTTAGAATGCTGTAGTCTCTGACATCTGTTTCCATGAATCTAGAATGCCTCTTCTTTTCCTCTCTAGAAGATCTAGAAGATCTTATACACTTTTATTTTTTTGCCTGATTCATTAATTTTATCAGAAAGTGTGTGGTTATAGATAGCAGAGATTGTTTTCTTTCATAGATCCTATTATACACTAAGCTACACTTTAAAAACTGAAGATTTTGTCTCTCTTCAGCTTTGTTTCACATTCCTTTATCATTTACTTAGTTATTTCATTAAAACTATGGTGTCCTGATGAACACCAAATGAGCCTTTCCTTAGAACTCTTATGGAGTAACTTTTTGTATTTTTTTTTTTTTACAGTTATATTAATGGAATTGTAGTAAAGATACAAGGTAAGTCCCTTCCCAACACTTTAAAATATGAACAAATGAAATAAAAATATCCAAAGCCTGTGTAACTTAGGGAAACCAAAGTTTATATATCGTACACAGTTCTATTCAGATAAGTCATTTCAATCTCTAAGATATTTTCTATTACCTTGATCAATGTATCTATAAATATTCTTTTCAATGTTACAAAAATTTTATATTATTTCTCTGATATTGTCATATTGAGCTTATTTACAGTAGTTCAAAGTTATATTTAATAAGCTCACACAGAATATAGAGAGGTCTCTGTTACTTATTGTCCTAATATGTTTAAAATAGTTAACACTTATGTGAATTAAAACACTAAAAATACATTTTTGTCCTTTGAAAATGAATTTGTAAATTTCCATTTTTATTGAAATAGCCCACTTATTTTATTTATTACTATTTGTACTTACATAAGACATACCCATTTCCTAGGGTGGCTCAAAACAACAGAAATTTTTTTGTCTCACAGTCCTGGAGGCTAGCAGTTCAAAATCAAAGTTTCAGTAGGGCTATGCTCTCTCTGAAACCTGTAGGAAAGAATCCTCCCTTTCCTCTGCTAACTTCTGGGTTTTGCTGGCAACCCCTGGTAATCATTTGTAGATGAATCACTCTAGTCTCTGCCTCTACCGTATTTTCTTTTCAAGCCTCTGTGACTGTGTCTTGTCTCTTCTTATAAGTACAGGAGTCAGAATGAATTAAGGGCCCACCCTTAAGATGCTCTCATCTCAGCTAATTACATTTGCAACAATGCTATTTCCAAATAAGGCCACGTTCTGAGGCCCCGAGGATTAGGACTTCAACATATCTTTTACAGGGGACACAATTCAACTCATAACACCAGGAAAAACTGTAAAATATTTCAGAGTATGTAATTTTAAATAAAACAGGGCATATAATCAATTATGTAAAGCCAAAATTACTGAACTGAGGAAGCTCAACAACTTGTGGTCTCTCTGCCAATCTACATTTTAACCCATTTGGGTGATAATTAAGTTTTTAATAGTCAATGCAATTCAGAATAGCAAATTAAGCAATTTGCTGTTTTACTGATTAGACAGAATTAAACCTCAAGTTGAAAGCAGGCAGAGCAAAGGGGACCATTCCAAATATCCTGAATATTTGCTTTTCTGTCCCCTTTTAGTGTGAAAGTTATTATGACAATACTGTGCATGAAGTATATAAATGAAAGATATTGGAAAGCAGTAATATCTGGTTAAAGATAACTCAGCAGGGCTTCCCTGGTGGCACAGTGGTTGAGAATCTGCCTGCCAATGCAGGGGACACGGGTTCGAGCCCTGGTCTGGGAAGATCCCACATGCCACGGAGCAACTGGGCCCGTGAACCACAACTACTACTGAGCCTGCGCGTCTGGAGCCTGTGCTCCGCAACAAGAGAGGCTGCGACAGTGAGAGGCCCGCGCACCGTGATGAAGAGTGGCCCCCGCTTGCCGCAACTAGAGAAAGCCCTCGCACAGAAACGAAGACCCAACATAGCCAAAAAAAAAAAAAAAAAAAAAAAAAAATCAACTGACCATATGTCATAAAAAAAGGTAACTCAGCAAAACAGTATTTGTCTTTTATTAGCCTCAAATTGATTTTATTGTCTTCATGTTACCTTTTCCCCTTATTATTTTGTCCAAAAGAGTCTCAAATTTTGGTTGGATAAGCACCATGTAAGGACCATGTGAAATTTTGCTGGGCTCAGCACATACAGGTTCTGATTCAACAGGTCTAGGATGTGATACAGGTATTTACATCTTTTACTCTCCCCACCCCTGTGATTCCAAGTATATCACATATCACATTTTGAGAAACACTACTTTTCTGTTACTAGAAGTTAAACAATATTTTTAAAATCCCATACTCTTCTACATTTTTAACATTTTCCATCAATTTGTGAACTTTTTTCAGTTGATTTTACTTTTTGATACTAGAATTTTGATCTACCCATGAGACTTTTTTTTTACAAAACTTCCTGAACCAAAAGGAGCAAGTGTAAATAGATTATAAAAATGGGTGGGACTCCTTAATTATATGCAGAATACAACTTCATTCTTTCTCCTTACCACCTTTAATACTACATTGAAAAATATTCCCTTTCCACACCTGGATGATATCAAAGGCAAATCCTACAGTTTTCCAGGCAGAACTGAGCATTAGAACAATTCCCTTATCATGTATTCATAATCCCAGTAATCTGAATCCATACTTCAAGCTCATTTCCAATTTAAATTTCCAATTTAACTTCCCTCTATTCAGCTCAGACCAGTCAGAGAAATTTGCAAGAAGAAACCAGGTGCAGTCTGCTCTTTTCCCGTTTTCGTCTTGCTTTGTACTTTACCCCTCTGCTCATCATGCTATTATAAATCCCTCCACACGTGGTCTGATGAAGGGAGATGAGGTAGGGCACAGAGAGGTCTCAGTTGTGTAGTTCACCATACATTGCCTTCTGCTGTTTTGGTCTCTCCACCCCAGTGGCTGGCCCTGTCTGGAACAGGTATTTGAAAATGGCTCTAGCTTCACTACCTTCAGTCACCTCTTTGCCCAATTCTAGACATGTAGGATGTTCCTACTGCATCTCTAACCTTTCTCTGGTATCACAAACAGCTTTAGCCAGACTCTCACTTTTTTGGCTTTTCCAGATAAGATTCAAAAATGGAATCTTTATGCCTTCTAAGTTCAGGAGACCTAGAGCAATCTAATTCAAGAACGTTTTCATCCATTCCACTTTTGCAGCAATGCAAGTGGGATTAAGTTATTTTACAGATCAGCAATAATCGTTTCAGGGGATAAGATGTCATTCTACACCCCTGGTAGACACCCTCACACTTCAAGGGGGTTGCTCCCTTGAAGCACCTCAGTTGTCTTTCCCACAGAGGTATAATAATGATACATAAATCAGTCTGGAAACTCTCTTCAAAGGAATTCTCACTCACTCTCTCTGATTAACCTCCTGTCTTTTCAGAGACATAGGCTAAACACTGACGACTGTGGAAGTATCACTGATTTGTTTTGAGACCTCTAATGCAAATAGTTAAACGTCTCCCATTTGAACTTTGATGCCTGTTTTCAATTGATCAGCCTCAGCCAGGAATCTCAGTCAAGTTGTACTGTCCTATTTAATATCCAAGTGCAGAAGGTTCCTCTAAACTACATAGTTCTATTAAGAAGGTAAGCATCAACACTGTATGCCGAACAGACTGCCCAAAGTATTACCTAGATTCTGATCATCTGAGCTGTTTCTCTTGCCTGCTGGGATGAAGGCCAGGACACATGGTGCACAGGTCTCTGTCAATCTTATTTAAAGTGAATAAAATTAGTAGTTGTATGTGGGATGAAAGCTGAAGAAAGTAACTCTAAATCTGGGGAAACATCCAGTGGACGTGAAGGAGAAAAGGAGCCAAATTGTGAAACTGAAAACCAGGGGCACATGAGCCAAAGAGAAGCACAGGAGGCCAAATGGAAGGAGACATGGAACAATTCCAGAGAAATGAGGTGGCTTTTATCTACTCTAGCACAAAGCTGAAGAAGACTGGCTAAGGCACATGCAAGGCAGCTCTGCCCAGTTTTCAAGATTTTTGGGTGTTTTTGTGTTGTTGTTGTTTTGAGAAGGTTCACGTATGCTTAATTATTTATTTCCCAAGGTATCTTGAAATAAAAACTACATTTATTATTTCCACTGTAACTGAATCTTTTAAATGTTACCATCCCTCTAAATATCAAGATATACACAATGGAAATAGCACTTATATGACTATATTCCTTTAACATACCATCTCTTTTGAGGACACAATATTAACTGAAGATTTTCCATTCCTGCATACTGTTTTAAAGTGGTTTACAATTTTATTGATATTTTAACTTTTTGAGGGGAAAAAAAAGAACTTTATAAGATCTTCATTCTTATTAAGCTACTCTTTGGTTTGGTAAACTTAAAAAATCATTACAATTTCTCTCCGCCTTCCAAAATTATTTTAATCTCATGACTTTTAGGCTATTTAAGAATTTGATAGTGTATTATTTGCTCCAACTGAGTTTAATTAACACATTCTCTTCTATGTCAAGCTCTCTCTCTCTTCTGGAAACCAACTTTTTCATTAGTGATTCTAATAATCTTTCCTGATTATGAAAAAATCTCTCTCTGTATATCTTTATCTATGTATCTCTACCTATCTGTGTTTTACTCTCTAATTTGTCCATATGTATTTTCTTGAACTCCATTCCCTCCTCAAGTTGATTTTTATATCATATACAACTTGATCTTATATTTTGCCTATAGTTGAAGCAGGAACAGTACAAATGACATTCTGCATAGGTCAGAGAGATTTTTAGTATTTCTGAAGACTTTAAGAATAAACATCAGATGAATCTTACAGCTGATACATGAGGCATCATTATGGATGGAGGAAGGAAGAACTCTGCACTCTGAGGCTTTGAGACACTTTGCGTAGGAAAAAAAAAACCATTTCCACCCATCAGGCAAGAAATTAAATGGAATTGTTAATGTTCATTAGGGATCCAAAAGCCTAACAGTAATCACCTATACTGCTTTCAAAAAAACCTAATTATTCCCCAGAAGATCAGAATTCCAGATTTAGAAGGTCTAGGTAATGGAAATGAAAAGAGGGGTTATTTGTTTGTTTATTTATTTATTTCTGATTCTGTAAAGGAGCAAAATATACCAGTTCTTGGTAGGTTGGTTCAGAAAACCAAAATGTGCTATGTAAAATATTTCATGTGTTTCTTTTTTGAAAAAGGAAAGCTTAATGACATACTGAGAATTATCACCTTTCCCCAATTCCTTCCAATGATAGCTATTCAGCTAAAGACCATATTTCAAGGGCATGTGAAGAAGGAGATACCACAAAGTAAGCCTACCTCCTGAGAGGAGCAAATTAAGAGTATAATGGTGGGCAGCTTCCAAGCACCACTGTATGATGGGGCCTGGCGTGGTGGGGGTGACTCGAGAATCAAGCTGAAAGGGGTCCACTCTATGCATGACATGAGATATTCCTGATGCTCTCTGAGAGGGCCAGTAAATTAGACTGAACTTAGGGAATTCCTTCAGTATGTCTAGGAGGATTTGAGGGCCTATAGTTAAACAGAGACAGAGTATTTAGAGTCTTTTGGGCCGTGCTCAGAATCAAGGATTTACAATAAACATTAAGCAATACTACTGCTTTGTTAGCTCAGTTGCCAATAAAGAGTTTGGCTTTTATCTCATCTGTGTTTATTATACTTTCTCTGTTCCACGCTATATACAATTGGCCAAATATTTTGTATGCACATGGTTAGTTTTAAGTTTGAACATGATACATATTGTGGGTTGATGAGCACAAATTTTTCAACTACCACTACAGAGAGGTGAGGTAGTCTGACAAAAAGTACCTTTTCTAGATTCAGATGGAGGTATTTTAGGATAGTTAACCCACTCTACGCTAAAAGTAAAAGTCTGACCAAATCACTAGCACTCACTTCAAAGTCTTTGGGAACTCAGCTAATTTATCTCTGTCCTAATTTCCAGAGGTGGCAGTAGATTTTAGGTTAGAAAGTCAGTGAGTTTGACTTCTGGCTGGGGATGTGGATTTCACCTCCCACGACCATTCACATGGTGGATAACTACCCCAAACTAGGAAGTGTATTTAGGTATAGAGGAACCCAAAATTGGCAAATGCTCTCATTATGGTGTGTATTTTAAAAGGAACTATAAGAAGTGTGACACGAGCTGAAAATTCAACATGCAACACTCAACCTCAATCAGAAAAGTGGTATTGGAGGGGAGATCAAGATGGTGGAGTAGGAGGCTGCAGAGCTCACCTCCCCCAACAAGCACATCAAAATTACATCTACATGTAGAGCAATTCTCACTGAAAACAAACAGAAGACTGGCAGAAAGACTCTTCTACAACCAAGCCTGTAAGAAAGATCCACATGTAGGAAGGGAAAAGAAGTGACCAGGTAGGGACCTGTGCCCCTGGGAAGCGACACAGAAAAGGAAGGGGATTACATTAGCTATTCCATCCACATAGGGGGCGCCCTAGCCCTGTAGGTTTGACACCAGGGGGATGAATCCCCTTAGCTGGCTTGAAAACCAGTGGAAGTGACAGTAGGGCTGTAAGAAACCTAGACTGCACTTGTGAAGAACAAATTCATGGTTGCTTACTCATGAAACAAGGATTGTCAGTACCAAGAATATTACTTGGTGTATAGCAGATGCTCAATAAATGTTGACTGACTTACTGGATAAAGGAGCTTCAATTTCTTCAACAATTTTATTTAAGAGACTAAAATAGTATCTATTTTATGTTTCTTATAAGAATTGGAGGTACTATTTGTAAAGAACACATTTAGTTTATAACTTTAGGGTCTGGCAATAGCGGGAAATCAGTAAGTGCTAATTCTCTCTTCATCCTTTTTTTCTGAACACACATTTATACACAAGAGCTAGCTCAGTTACGTTTTTGAACTGATGAATACATTAATAGCCATGATTAAGTATATGAGAAAATTTTAGTTTTCACACTTAAAACTAGACTTTAAAATTGCATTATCTATATGAAAATTGCATATTAGCAAGCATTGCTTTCTTATTACTTTTGTCAAACTGATTTCTAATAGAACCAAATCACATATTTTGTTAACTATGTAATATGATGAATGAAAATATGGGATTCACAATTTAGGCATGTCAAATTAAGTCAAACATAGAAATATTACATCAAATATATATTTTCTACTGCACATAATTTTAAATGGAAGGCTTTATGTCAAATCAATGTTTACCTATTTATCCAGACCTCAAAATGGTATTTACCATTACCACTCATTTCAATCATTATGAGAGTTCTGCTATTCTTAGTTGATCCCTCAAGCATTAAGACATTTAAAACATGTATCTTGCACTTGGGTTTCTGTAGAGAACTGTTTATCACAAATAGCTGAGTGGTAACCAATTAGTGTGTTATCTCAAAAAAATCTTACTTCATTATTTTCCCCAATGGATTTAGTCATTTATAAAATATTTTGTTATATCATATTGTTATATAATGGTATACTATATATGTCTATTAAACCTGTCATTGTGCATACCTGTTAAATGGGAAGGTAAAGTTTGGGGGTCCTAAACAAGAACAAATCATGTATTGTACACTATAATCTATCACACTTTAGGTGAAATAATTGAAATTATGGTAGTCCAGATTTGGATTGAATCTATTCACGCTGAAAGTCTTTGTTTTCCACACCTTTGACAGTGATACGGTTTCATTTTGTTATTGGTTTATTTGATAGCACCGAATGAGATGAGTTTCGTTTTTATATTTCTCATTCTCATTTAATGCATTCCTACAACACAGCTGGGAACAGTTGCAGTTGTAAACTCAAGTGATTATGTGGTTTCTAAAATGGAGGAAAACTAATAGAACCGATAGAGCACAGTTTTTAAATCAAAAGTTAAAATGTTAGGAAAGATTCACGGTTCATTTGTAGCTTTAGGCCAGTCTGATCACTCCTATCAGCCCCAATAAAACTAGTTAAGTTGAGTGTAATTCAATTACTATGTATAAAGGCAGGTAGCCTCTCAGGAGGGTGTGAAAAACATTTGTTGCAAATGTATTTTATGGTGTGTGAAATAGTTTGTATTTTTTACAGCATGTATAGGAAGTAAATACTTTTCCATTTGGTAGATAACCAAAAAGCTCAGGCAAAAGTACGTGAAGATAAATAAAGGAAGCAGAGTGCAATTTAAATGTTCATATTATTTTTAATATTTTGTTTCTTTTGCTGTGACGTGTGTGTGTGTGTGTGTGTGTGTGTGTGTGTGTGTATTTGCATGTAGCTCAGACTCTCTGAGAGTGAAATGGCTGAATTTTGCATCTTGTCAGATCTCCAATCAAAAATAAGATATAAATATATAAAAATACAAGATATATAAATATGAATATAAATTAAGTAATAACCATTTGTAATAACATATTAATTTTACTTCATAGAAAATTTTAAAACCCAGCAGTTATTGTTAATTGTTTGCAATATAACTTAAACGGACTGGACATAGCAAAGAACTACATAGCAAGCCTGTAATTACCACTGCATGCAAATATTAAATAAATATCTACATGTAAAACAATTTCCTCCAGATGCATACAAAGTGAATGAACCAAACATCTGGTACATTTCTCCATACTCCCTCCCTTGATTTGCATAGGCACTCAGGTTTGAAACAAAATATTAACTGTCTGTGGCATAAGACTTCATTATCTAGATTATATTGTTTAGTTCACATATTTAATTTTTAAAAGCCCTACTGTTTCTTTCTGGCCCTTAAAACTATAAATTAAATTATAGAGCAGTATTTGAAAGAGCACACTCATACTGGAATATAGAATATATTTCATATACAACTATAAGATTATCGAGTTTATTCAAAATTGATGTGATTCAATTATAAAACTGTAAAACTCTTATTTCATGTAGAGAAGGAGTTCCCTCTTTAAGGGCATATAGATTGCATTTCACACATAAGAAAAAGAAATTAAAAGCAGAAAATAGAGGATTTTGGTCTATGAAATTTAGAGCAAATTTTAGCATATTTTATTTTAATATTTAAGAACATAAAATACAACGGCTTTGGAAAACACAAACAACACTAGCAGGGAGAATGATGCTGCCTACTGTATATGAAAATATTCCTTTGAGCAACAAATACTATTTAGTTGTGCTCTGTTCTTACTAGAACAAACCCCTAAAGGAAGGAAGTTTCAGCCGAATTTTCTCATTCATCATGAAATGACATTTTGCTTTCAGTTTCTATAACCCAACCTGGTTCTTTAATATCTGCCTATTTTATTACCTAACCGATGTGAGGACCTCAAAAAACATAAATCTAAAAAGCCAATACATTTCTGCCAGCTGTGATCTGTGCTAATGTGAAAAGAATACATTGAAGTATTGGTTGGCACCTCCCCCTAAGCTGTACACATGCAAGGCTGCTCTCACAAATATGCAGAGATACGCTTTCACAAATTATGTTATTGAAGATATGGCTCCTGTGCATCAGCTAGTAAGCCTGACTTTGTTCTCTGATGCTTTTTTATATATTTTTAAAGTAAAAGTCTTATATATATGTACAATGGGGGGAAAATACTAAACCATAATCAGTGGATCTATTAGATGAAAATTATTAATCCAATCAAATCATATATTTCAGACCACTGTGGTTAAAATATATTATTTTGCTAGCTCAGATCAAGTTTCTTTTGTACAGAGAAGAAAGAGCAGGATGGGGTAAAGAAAGATGAAAAAGATGGAATTATGGGAAAATAGTGAACTTATGTCCCTGAAATACTAACCCTGCACCCGTCTCTCTGGATTAAAAGAACAACTCACTTTGTTATACAGCAGAAACTAACACAACATTGTAAAGCAATTATACTCCAATAAAGATGTTAAAAAAAAAAAAAGATACAAACTTATACAAGAATTAAAAAATATTTTCTTACTGAGTGCCATGATCTGGCTCAAACACAAATGCAACAGTAACAAAATTATTATATACATGATTGTTTTTTGTGTGTGTGTATGAAAGTGTTATTTTTGAAATCACAAATGGAGAAAAAATTTTCTTTTTTTTTTTTAAATTTTTTAAATTGTAGTTCATTTACAACATTGTGTTTTGCGTTAGTTCCAGGCGTAAAATTTATTTCTTTAATGTCTAATCTGTGCTAGATTTTTTTTTCCTGCACAAATATTTAATTCTCAGTTGAACTTGAGATAAGCATGAATGGATTTCATTTTTAAATGAAATGAGATCATTTTTTGATTTGTGGTGACCTAAATGGGAAGGAAATCTAAAAAAGAGTGGATATATGTATAACTGATTCACTTTGCTGCACAGCAGAAACTAACACAACATTGTAAAGCAACTATACTCTAATAAGAATAAAAAATAAATAAAATGAAATAAGATTAAAAAAAAAAAAAAAGAACAACTCAGAGAGCCTAGAGTATACCTTATGACCATGATTTCAACCAAGATCTCCAGTGGAGAAGGCAAGTGAATAGATTCATCCTCTGGGCACTAGGCAAGAGCTAGGGAAACAGTATCAAGAGAAGAAAGCCATATATTCTACCCTGAAGCCCCAGGAGAGTTAGTCAGCTTCTCTCTGCATCTCAGCTACTGGGTAATACCTGACCAGCTAGTTTTAACTCAGGCAGATATTGTTCCAGCATCTACTTTTACAGGTTTGTCATTATCCAAGTGATCCCATAAGCCTGCCTTGTAGAGCTAATGAAAGAATACAAAATAAACTCTAATTAAAGAAAAATAATATAAATCAGCTCACTGAAGGAGGATCAGTAACCTGAGGGAGGAAAATCCAGCTGAAAATACAAAATTATTGGCTCCTATGGAACTATAATGAATGGAAAAAAACAAAAACACGTTATAGGGAAACTAATAAAAACTCCCAGTGACATAAAATTACAGTGCAAAAAGCTTGCCAGCATTAAAAAAGGAAAATGAAAACATGACTTTTACACGAACAGACTGAATAAACAAACTAAAAAATAGAATGCCACCACTAAAATCTGAATTAATATTCTGAAAGATCAAATGGAAATATCATCTGACAACAAGAATATAAATTCCAAGAAGGCAAGTACACATCTACATACCTTTCTATATTTTAAGCACCAAAACAGTACCCATGGAAAGGTTTGTTAATGAAGACATAATCAACACATAATAAGTTAGAGATTAAGAATGAAAAAGATAAAACATAATTAAAGGGTTCAAAGAGTATAAACCGAAGATAGGCGATCTAGAAGGAGAAAATCATTAGCTGATGATATAATAAATACAGAAATGCCAGGACAGGTTATTTGGCAGTGGAGAAATGCACTATATACACATACATATACATATATACATACATACACATATTGTGTGTATCTTAGTGAAAAATACAAGTGATAGAGTAATATGTATAATGTGATCCCAGTTTTTAAAAAACAAAAACACAATTATGTATATCTAGATAATTCAAATATTTTTAAATGAATGACTCAATGTGTATATGAACTTGAAGAATGGCACATAAGCATAACAGCAGATATTTATTAATGTTTACAACAGAGGAGTGCAATGGGGTGCAAGAGTGGCAGTTTATACCTTCTGAATATTTTATTTATTGTTAAACTTTTTAATAAAGATCAATTCAAAAGGAATACACATTACACAGAAAAAGCAAATAAGGCTAGGGAATCTAAGATGTTAGCAGCTATGAGTTTAAAAGGCAATATAATACTTGATTATTATCACTATAATATGTGATAGTATAAAATCTGTTTGAGAGTGCAGACACCAAGGTTAAACTGCTTAGACTGAAATTCTGTTTTTTCTATAAAGAAATAACAAAGCTACAGGAACATTTTCCTTTCTCGTAATGGCTCCAACCTCTTGTAAGGTGGTTGTGAGGATTTATGAATTAACAAATGCAAAGAATTTACAAGAGTAGAGGGAACATAAGATCTTCAGAGATCTTAGTTGGCATTACTGCCCTGCTCAAAAGTTTAACAAAGTGGACAGACTATAGGGCATTTTGGCCACATCAAAAATCCCTGATGACCCTAGCAAATTTGAAACTCAAATATAGGTGAAGTCAGTTTTACAAAATAACCCTCTCTCACAAGTTCTTCAGTCAGTCTGGACTTGGAAGGTAAGCTGAATTCTCTCCTACTGTCCCCAGACTGATAGGATAATTTGAAACTGACTCTTTGCTCAAGGCCTGTAAACAGTTTGGCCACTTCCCTAGATACCACCGCATGCCAGGGCACCTGCAGGGAGAAGAGACAGAAGACGACACCACTAGGCCAGTGTGTTCTGGCAGAGAGAGAGATTTCCTAATATCTCTCCCCCGGCTCCCTAAATCTGAATATGTTGCTGTAGATAATTCTAAAGGTGAGGTACAAATATTCTTGGGTCAGGTTGCAATTTGTATTTTCCTGCTAATGGATTTTAGAGCTTTTCTTGAGAGCAGTTTTTCAAAGTTACAAAATATAACTGAAATGAGAATAAAGGTCTGTACCTGGAAAGCCAGGGATAACTACTTTGCAATGTGGCACAGGTCAGTACTTCTCTCACATATAAAAGTATGTGTAGTGATTATTCATCAGTATCTCCCCTCATCCAATTGGTAAGATCAGCTATTCATTGTACTGTAGGCCATCTTCTCACAGTTTTTTTTCATTTTAGAAGATATATAATTTGATGATAGCTTTGATTCAAGGAAGGATAAAACGGAGATAAACTTTCTGAATCTTTCTTCCAACTTTTAAAATCATAACCACTAATTTACACTTTGTATTGCTCATGAGATTAATATTAATTTTACTTAAATTTATTTATAGTAAAATTTAAATTTTACTTAATTTTACTTAAATTTTTCAATTTAAATTTGTCTTTTTTTCTCTTTTAACATGGAGTGTATTTTTTTTTTTTTTACAGACAAGTTAGTATATGTATGTCTGTGTGGCTGTGTGTGCACATGTATGTGTATAATGCAGTTTAACGTGAAGGTGCTACACCTCTCCATTTACTTACCTACCTGCCCCTCTATCTGTATTTAGTGGCTGACTGCTACTGTTTTGTAGTACAGCATAATTTATTTAAGTGAATCTGTATTAAAAGCTACTAATAGAAATGTTGTAATATACATACTGTTGCATGTATTTTTGGTGAATTTATCTAATTTTTCCCTTCACATAAATTTAAATATAGAATTCAGGATCAAGGACTTATTTTTTTTAATTTTTTGATACCTAATGACAAGAGTTTGCAGTATACTGCACACAGCCAAAAAAATATCTGCTATAAGCCAGTTTAAATTTGTCAAGTAGAAGGATTAGGAAAAAATACATCCGATTATTGTTTTTCTTTGCATTTCTTTGATTACTAGTATGTGTTTGTACATTTTCCATATCATGTTTGGCACCTATTTCTTTTATATTTTCCCTCAACTCCTTAAATTTGGAGAGTCACCAGCATGAAGTATACTGGGTTTGCAATATTCTTGAGCAGCTTGGGAGAACACAGCACGAATGACCCCCGGATGAGGGAGGTAAAGTAAAATAATTACAAAATGCTGAGAAGTAAGCCATCTTTCAGTACGAACATGAATAAAATTCTTAACATTGTCAAGAACCCAAGTGAGAAAATTGTAAGATGGCTGTCAGAACAAATGCTGGGTGCAGTGCCAGAGTGAAAGGACACTGAGATGCATCAGCTACAATCTTTCCTTGAAGTTACTCACATTAATGAAATTTCACCTACTGAGTACTCAATTGTATGGAAGACTGTGCTAGAAAGAATTCTGGTTGCAACTTGGAAGCTTAACACAAGTCCAACATATAAAATAATGAACGTCAACAAGAAAAAGAAAGAATGTCTCCTCAAGTTCTTTTTGAATCTCTTTAAAGACTGCCAGCTGGCGTGTATACAAGCTGTGCGTTTTTCAATTAAACCCCCTCTAAAATACGGTTTCCCCAGAAGTATGACAATGAGTTAACGTAAAACATGGGATGTTTATCTAAATAATCTTCCCTTCATTTCAGCCGTATACCCTAACCAATTATGACTCAGTATTCCTTAATATGATAATAACCATCTTACTTTAAAAGCATTAGGGTTGACTTGACATTTTTCTTTATTGCCTAGCTGTACAGGTTGGGCACATTTCGCAGCCTGGATTATCCCTGGAGATGCCTGGTCACTTATAGAGGCTCAGGGATAAGACACTGCACTCACTGAGTCTCTATACAATGAATATGCAAGAAGTTAAAGATTAAAGAGGGGTCTCATTAGCCTCATAGACCAGTGTAAAAAGAGGAAGTCAGATGTTCTAGACCCAACTTGAAAATTGGGTAGTAGCTCCAACAAATTTAGTGGGAGGGTCCAGACTGGGAGCATAATGTGAGAAGGTTTTGGAGAACTCCTTATGCATCTCTCATTTTCTGTTAAAAACAAAAAAACAAAAAACTACTGGGACTAAGTGGAAGAGGGTTGTTCTCTTGCCTGGATCACTTAGCTATTTTCCCCCCTATTTGCTTTAGTTTTTATTTGAATCATCACCTTAAATATCTGCCTTCCTACATTTCCTTTTAGCACAATTTGTCCCACCTCTAGTCAATGCTCCAGTCTCCCTTTCATTAGGTAAGCCACCCACTGCCCATCCCACTTAATATGGAGATAAATGTTGTAAGACAGACTTGTTTATATTCTGGAATTAACAATATGCTGATTGAATGACCTTGAGAAAATTGGTTAACTGCTCTGTGCTTCAGTTTTCTCAGTTGTAAAACTGCATAACACCTAACTCATGGGACTTTTAAGAGATAATTAAAAATTAACATATAACACTAAGTGCTTACTATATGTCAGGAACTATTCTAAGCACCTTTCATATATTGACTCATTTAATGCTAACCTTTAAGATAATCCTCTGAAAGATAGTGTTATCCCTATTTGACAGATGAAGAAACTGCACTGTACAGTGCTGATCAAATATCCAAGTGTTGCTTAACGATTCAGTGATGGAGTTTGGACTTAAATGTAAACAGCCTATCTCCATAGCCCATAGCCTTGACCTCTATCCTGTGCTGACATAAGGAAGGCCAATAACCGTTAGCTCCCTTCCCAATTTCATCAATCCTAAATGTAAAGAAAACTAAAAATGAAAGAGAAAGTATAAGTGATTAAGCAGTGTTCCATCTAAACAGATAGTTTAGGGAATGTTTGATTTATTGATTTTCATCTTCCAGGTGATCTTTCTGGTGTCCTGACTGACTTTTCTTAATCAGGAATGAAAAGAATCAGAACATGGTCACAGATGCTAGCCACTCTATGTTCCCTGTGGCACCTGGTCATCTTTCCCTTCCAGGTTCCATCCCCTACTGTCTCATCTCAGTTAAGAGCTGCCTCTCTGGTAAACCTTGTTGTATCAAAGGAAAGACACCACTCAAAACTAAATCCTACCTCAGTTCTCTAGTTGCCTGACATATTTCTAAGAGAATCTACAAAATAAAATTTAAAATATCTAGGTGTTTATTTATCACATTTATTTTTAGAATGAAACAAGGTAATAAATGTGAGATTATGCCAGGTGCTATTGCTGAATAACAAACTAACTTAAAATCCACTGTCATAAACAACCATTTTATTAGGCTACCAATTCTGTGAGTTAGGAATTAATTACGGAAAAGCTCGGATGGACGTTCTCGCTTGGAGTCTCTCTGGGGCTGTAGTCAGCTGGTAGCTGGGGCTGTAATTATCTGAATGTTCTACCTTGTTTTCTGGAACAGTCCTTTGGAGTCCTGAAACTCCATGTAAAAAATTTTACTATCCTGAGGCTCAGAGTAGTTGAATTTCTTCTGTGGTGGCTCAGGGCTCCAAGCACAAGCAATCCAAGTAGAAGACTAAAGCTGCATTATCTTTTATATCCTAGCTTTAGAAGCCATGAGACATAACTTCTCCTGAATTTTTTTTTTTTTTTGGTTATAAATGAAGCACCCAAGTTTCCCAGATACAAGAGTAGGGGACACAGGCTCACTGGTTAGTAAGAGGGATGTGAAAGAATCTGTGGGCTTTCTTTAAAATTGCCACACAACTACAAATCATACAGGGTTAAAACAAACATATAAAATTATCTCATTATCCTATGAAAAGGTCACTTAATCTATTTTCATTATATTGTCCCTACTGTCAAAACACAACTAAGCATGTCTCTCTCTTGTCTTTCAGGACAACATAATCTGCAGATTTTTCTACTACTCACTGCTTCCTATTCAGTCTTTCTTTCTTTTTTTTTCTGACTCTGACTTTTCTACCTTTCCTTTAAATATTAAACTATCTAGAGCTTGGCCCTGGGTCCCCTTATCTTCTCTAAAACAGAGTGATCACCTTCAGTCCCCCAAACCTTAAATACTAAGTAAATGTCAATTAATCTCAAATAAATGACTCTAGACATGAAACCTCTCCTGAAATCTAGATTCACGTATCCAATGTCTATTTGAAATTTCAACTTGTACACTAAACAAAACTCAACACATCTAAAGAGAACATAAAATTTCATATCCCAAACATGGTGTCCTATCAGTAGATTCCATCACTACTCATCCAAATTGTCAAACTTTGTCTAACTATTGTTAAACTTTCTCTTACAATGGATGCATAGAAATTGTAGGTTCAAAGTCTATACAGTGCATTGGATCTACTGTCTCATACACCATTAGAGAAGTACAGAAGAGATACTAGCAATCTACTAATCGTCAATAACTTTCTCTCTGAACATGTAATGAGGAACATGCTTCTCTCTCTCTTCCTCTCCCCCCCCCGTGTAACACACACACACACACACACACACACACAATCTTTTCTCAATCTTACTAAAGATGCTCATATTCATTGAAATAAGTAAATCTAAAAGAGACCAAGAAGGAAAAAACATAGCACAGACAGGGTATTTATCTAAAGAAAGTCAGTGTTAACTATTTTAGTATAAACTTAGAAGCACTGATTCTTAAAAACTGGAAGGGAATGACTCCAAAACCTTGACTGTTAACCCAAAAGTCACTCCCTTCTTGGTGGGTGGAAGAGTTTCCCTTTTTTTCAGTTGCTCTCTGACCATTTGGCCACCTGTTCATTCACCAGCTGGGTGGATACTGAGTAGTGTTAGTCATCCTGGAAATCCTGTTCTCCACACCTGTTATTAGTTTGGGTACATATATGATGGAATTTGGTTAATACGAGGAAGATTACTGAAGAGCTTCTAAGAGTTTCTTAGCTTTTCAGTCAGAAACATGAAGAGGATGTCCCTTTTCTAACCCTCAAAGGAACTATGTGAGGAAGTGGTGCCTGGAAATATGGAATACTGAATTGGGAAGAGATCTGCCTTAAAACAAACAAATAAACAAAAACTTCAAGATACAGATAGGACAGATGGAAGAATTTGGGTCCTTGGATATCATTGGGTCATCAAATTAACTAGCCATGGAATCATCCTTTCTCTGTGCATTTAGTCATGAGAAAAAATAAAGTACTTATGGATTTAACCATTTTAGTTGGGTTTTGTGTTAGTTGTAGCTGAAAGTATCCTACCTTATTTAAGGACCTTAACTACCCCAGCCTACATAAAGAAAGCTAAAAATATAAAATAACTTGTTATAAAGCAACCAGGTCTTCTCTCTCGCTCTTTCCCTCCTTTTCTCTCCCCTTCCCTCCCCTCCCCTCCCCTCTCCTCACTTTCTCTTGTCTCCCTTTCCTCCCCTCCTCCTGCATCTTCCTGTCACTCTGTCTCTCCCTCCCTTTCTCTTTCTCACAGCATACCCCACAAACACATTAACCATGTGTGTGCATGCACACACACACCCAATCATTCTTCACTCAATTCTGCTTTTCACCCCGGCCAGATGAAAACCAAAATTGAGTATACTGACTCAATTGAGTGCATAGCTAACTCAACACATTGACTGTCTAGCTAATCTGTTCATTAGATATTTAAGAATTGTTTGTTTTTATATTGTAAGTTTCAGAAATTTTAGATAATGAGGATTTAAAAAGTATTTGGATTGTTATGCAAAAATTTATTGTGGATATATTAACTTCAGTTGATGATTTAATATATGCAATAAAATTGAATCTGTACATAAAATATATTCTGAGATATATTCTGAAAAATGGGAGCCACTGAATAGGTACTATTTTAATAGCTGTTCATTTCTAATAAACAAAGAGTCCTATGGCTCAAAAAACATTATTGAATCATAAAGTGGCTAATTAGTTTTGCATATTTAAAGTGCTGTGTTTGCACATGAAAACTAATTAATGATTATATGCAGCCTTGAATCGAATATTTTTTTATATGCTATTCTGATTGATGGTTGTAAACCTAAATTTACCAGAAGTTGGAGGCATTTCCCTGGCACCCAGATTTCAAGCATTTGGTCAGTAAATAGTCTTATTATTTACCACATATATAGTAATACATATAATCTCAAATCTTCAAGAAACATCTTATGTTTATGCTTTGCTAGAATTATACACCATGGAGTCTAATCTAACTTTGATGTATGATACATTAGCTGTAGTGTTTTAATCAACGCTAGCAGAATTCTGGCAATTACATCTCAGAGCATTCAGCTAGCTGAGTTTAAACTCTACATGTATGACCTGGATCAATTATGAACACAGCATAAACACCTGAATAAAAAGGAAAGAAAGCATTTATTTGTATATTATTTCTAATGGCAATGAGGAAAAAATAAAATTAACCAAATAAATAAACATGCCTGAGTCACCAAAAAATAAAGCCACACAAAATACTATTTGCAAAATGGGCATTATTTTATGCAATATATATCAGTCTTCAGAAGCTGGAGTTACCCTGCCTATAGCCTTATTCTCCCCAAGGAACCATCTGATAAAAGTCTGTCACCATGACTTCAGTGTCTTCTTCATTATCTGTCACTAGTTTAAAAAGGAACAAAAATGAGTTATAATTGTTTCTCTCATCCTTTCCCTAAACCTTCTTGGGATCTGTCCACAGTAATACTTTAGGATCTTAGCCAGTTTTCACTTGAATAATATAATATTTCAGGTGGATGAGAAAGAGAGAGAAAGAAAGAGGGAAGGAGAGAAAGAGAGAAAGGAGGAGTTCTCCAGCTTTAATGTCACTATCTTGGAATATAACTTTACATTAGGCAAATGTGTCAAAAAGGCAAATATGTCTATGGCCTTTTTAGAATCTTCTTTTCCGCCTTACGTGATAACCCATCCCTTTTATGTACACCTTTGCTCTTAATTACCTAACACTATAATCTCTTATTTTCTCTAGATCTTTTCTATCTAACTTCATACCCAGAAAAAAATACTTGATGATTGTACAATCATTTATTCATTCATCAGACTCATATACATGTAATTAATTAATATTAATACACAGAATGCACTATACAATTTCATGGAGAAGGAGTGGATTCTGAAATTTTAAGTAATAGTCATTGAAGAAATGAGGCTACTTCTTTGATAGCACAAATAGAACAGATATCAGAGAGCATTCCCCTGGTCCTCAGTTTCAATCTTGTCTTCTTTTTCACCCCAACAGTATTCTTCACGCATCTCCACTTCTACTTTTATAATTTACTCTGAATTTCAAGAGTTATTTTGTTTAGAGTACATGATTTTGCTTTTTATTCAAAATAAGCCCTCATTATAAAATCACCTAGGTGGTTCTGACAAATGGCATTCCATAATATTCAGTCCTCTGAACACAATATTCTGTACTTAAAAAGGTGTTCTTCAACATCTACTATTTTATTCTCACTCCTCATTCCTGTTTCAAAGTCCCACACAGATTTTTTCTATTTAAGACCACAGCCATTTATGTTTCAGATTATTATCATTTTATCTTTTTAAAGTGGAAACATTTGTGTCAGCAGAGAGATCATGTAGTCCTAGGTACCTTGCTATGCAGCTGAACAGTTCTGAGTGATAATGGCTGGTCATGTGTGCACTGCTGTTTGGAAGCCACAAGGCCACAGTAGCACTGACAGAGAGGTGGTGTTGACAGGAAAAATAATAGAAACCATGAAAATCAAATATTCTAATACTTGAAAGGGTGCCAATCTTTGTCATTATTGAAAACTGCCTCTGTGACCCCAAATGGGTATCACCCAATATCCCATCCAACACACTTAAACACATGCAAGCTAAAGATTGTCATACATTTAACAAATAAAAAGTCCCAGCAACTGAGCAGAGATTGATCTTTGAAAAAAAGCTTTGTAGATTATCATCAATTCAGTTAAAGTAAGACCAAAAATACTGAGAAGATGGTTACTGAGCAGTGAATGAAACCAAAAATCTTGGGGAAAATAAATGAAATTGCTTCTTTATTCAGTTTGTCCCCCGACTACAGCATAGCCTTCCCTTTGAGATGCCCCCTTAAAAAACAGACATAGACTACCATATGATGCAGCAATCCCACTACTGGGCATATCCCACTACTGAGAAAACCATAATCCAAAAAGAGTCATGTACCAAAATGTTCATTGCAGCTCTATTTACAATAGCCAGGACATGGAAACAACCTAAGTGTCCATCTACAGATGAATGGATAAAGAAGATGTGGCACATATATACAATGGAATATTCCTCAGCCATAAAAAGGAATGAAATTGAGTTATTTGTAATGAGGTGGATGGACCTAGAGTCTGTCATACAGAGTGAAATAAGTCAGAAAGAGAAAAACAAATACCATATGCTAACGCACAGATATGGAATCTAAAAAAACGGTACTGATGAACCTAGTGGCAGGGCAGGAATAAAGATGCAGACGTAGAGAATGGACTTGAGGACACGGGGAGGAAGGGGAAGCTGGGACAAAGCGAGAGAGTAGCACTGACATATATACACTACCAAATGTAAAATGGATGGCTAGTGAGAAGCTGCTGCATAGCACAGGGAGATCAGCTCGGAGCTTTGTGACCACCTAGAGGGTTGTCACAAATATCTCAATCCGATGAATCCCTGTGTTTAGTGAATCCTTGATTTCTTAAAATAGGTCCTTCTTTCCTGACAGACATACCTCTGTCTTTAAAATTAACCTTTTGGCAAAAATTCAGATAATATGTAGGTACATATTTTTCTCACGGTGATCTTATTATAATTACTACTGAAAAAGTGAATTAAAATGCCATGATTGCCTCCAAAATAAGCGTTTCAAGTAACAAAATAAGAAAGGATTTGATATCTTGGGAAAACTCATAACTGAAAAATTTGATATATTTGACTATACCTAAATAAACACCTTTGTAATACATAAGACAACAACATTTAAGCTGCAAACTATGAGAACCTATTTGCAATAAATATAATATAAGAATTCCAGAATAAATGATGACGCTTACAAATCCATTAGAAAAATATAAACAACCCAATGACTAAACGGTTCACAGAAGAAGAAATCTGAATCCTCTAACAGAATTTTCTTTAATGAACCTTTTTCCCCACTCATAGTTTTGGCCAAGGTTCCCAGGCAATAGGTGCCAAAGCAACATTCTAAAGCAGGTTTTGAAAACAGTGTATAAGACATTTGTATTTGTAGCCTTTAGCCTATCACACACAAGTTCATAAAGACCTTGATGCTGAAAAAAGTGGGGAGTGGAAATTAAGAGCACTGGTTTCCTGAAAGTGGCACCATGGGATTTAAGCCTACAGAGCACGTTCATAGTTGAGGAGCACCAAGGCTGGCTGGCATCAAACCAGTGCCTAGGAAAGGGCAAAACTGTGGCTGGCTAGCTGCTCTGATGGCAGTTTCTGGGAAAGCCTGAACTTCCAAATTTTGCCAGAGTAAAAACGTGAGTATGAGGGGTTGGAACCGAGATGGCACTGAGAGGGACACTGTGACCCAATAAAGAGACTATGCTATGTGTGTCACCCCAAATCAAAAGCTGGGAGTCGGGCTTCCCTGGTGGCGCAGTGGTTGGGAGTCTGCCTGCTAGTGCGGGGGACACTGGTTCGAGCCCTGGTCTGGGAAGATCCCACATGCTGTGGAGCAACTAGGCCTGTGAGCCACAATTACTGAGCCTGCGCGTCTGGAGTCTGTGCTCCGCAACAAGAAAGGCCGCGATAGTGAGAGGCCCGCGCACCGCGATGAAGAGTGGCCCCCGCTTGCCGCAGCTAGAGAAAGCCCTCGCACAGAAACGAAGACCCAACACAGCCAAAAATAAAAATAAAATAAATTAATTAAAAAAAAAAAAAAAACCAAAAGCTGGGAGTCAAGTCGTAAGCTGCTAATCAAAGGACACATTATCAATAATAGCTGAAGATGAGATATCCTCAGTGGCAGCAACAGATCTTTCAGGAAACCAGAAGGCACCTCATGAGAGAGTAAGATTTAAACAACCACCAAATCCATGAAGTTTTATTCGAATAAACCATCCCTGTTTCTTATTTTCCTTCCTCTTCTATGAAGCTTAACTACGATGTGAGAGGGTTCTGAAACTAGAAGAGACAAAGATATATTTATTATATGACCTAAAAGATTGTGGGAAGCCCTAGATTTTTATCCAGGGATTGGGAAAAGGAAAACATTTGGGTATTTTATGGGTATTTAAGAGGAAAGAATAAAATTGCTTTACTAATGCTCCATACTGTATTCCAATTTTTCATAATTATCACAAACATATGAAATAAATATTAAGTTTTCTAGTAATCAAAGATACACATATTAAACCAAAAATAAAATTTTATTTCACAGATATAAAATTTGCAGAAAAACTACAGTCTTGCAATATCAAGTGTTGACAAGAGCTTGGAGAAAGAGGAACTCTCATACACTACTGCTGGTAGTATAAGTTGTTATAGCAACTGTACATTAGCAGATAGTAAAATTCATATCCATACTCAAATAACAGACTAAGTAATTCTTCTGCATGTACAGGCTGGAGGATCTTCTACATGTGAAAAAGGAGACATTACAAAAATTCTTACTACAGTCCTCTTTGAGACCAAATAAAGTGCCAATCTAATGGAAAGGTAAATTACAAAATGGAGGATGAGAAACTGTATCATGGCTAATAGTAATATATTAGATACATGCATATCTATTTAAACAGAATCTAGAAATATAATGTTTGGTAAAATATCTGCCTAGACATATGAGTAATGGTACTAATTTTAAAATTTTAAAACAAAAATAATATTTATGATGCTCATGAATTCATATATGTGAATGCAGGTGGAAGTATAAACATAACAGATTTAGAGATATACAATAAACTCACTATAGTGTACTCCTGTGCTGGTCAAGTGTTTTTGACTCGATTTATTCTGGCTAACTGGATTAGGGGTATATTTTAAATTATTTTTAAGTCTAAAACCCCAAACGTTTATTCACTTGTCAACCACATCTACTCCCTATTATATTTTTACCACTGTATCATGGTATAGATGCAATAAATTATTGAGGTACTAGGATTTTATACTTTAAGGACAATAAATACTAAGGTTCGTTAAGCATGAAATAAAAGAAAAATCAATGATTTTTAAAATCATTTTACTTTTTCTTTTTAGTGAAAAGGTAGAACTCATCATGTCAGTGCAACACACTACGCAGTGTCTTTTAAGATACGATGTGTGTACACGTGTGTGTTTTTAGAGGTGTACACTGTAAGTACATACTGTATCTTTAGCCATCACTACTTTCCGAGCTGTTATCCATCTCTTATTAATCCTATTTGCCAGTATTACAAATGGAGAAAAATAATAATATAAAACTGCATTCTCTGAATTTTTTGTTTAGGACTACAAAGTTTTCCTTCTTCAGTCAAGTAATCAAAATCTATCCTATATAATTAATATTAAAATAAAACCATAGTTTTTATGTTCTCAGTTTACTGTTGTTTCAGACAGTTTATAGAGACAACAGTGTTTTATCCTAATTCCATTGGTATAGAAAACAGATACGTAGTCATTCAGAACCACAGAATGTGTCCAGTTAGCCCAAAGAGAAAGCATCAGTAGTATCTTGATTAAATGGATTTCAATGGTCACTATATTATTCCCTCAATGTAGAAGAGCAAGTGACTAAGAACGTGTTTTTTCTCCCTCTGTCTTTTTATCACCTTACAATATGATTTGTGAGCTGCAAGTAAAGTAACAGGAGAAACAAAATCTAAGTCATTAAATTAAAATGTCATTAAATTAAATTAAAATATCATAAATAACTAAGTCATTAAATTAAAATATCATAAATAACTCTACTTCTCTCCTCTTTGATCTCCAGTTCATTTGTTTTTAGTATAATGCCCCTGTCCCAATCTCACTTATTTCAAATTATCCCAAATTACCATCACTATCATTAGTAATCTTTTGTATTTGCTATGTAATTTTGACCTCCATGGTCAAATACCAGGTTAGCACTTAGATTTCAGACTGTAAGTATAATTATACAGTTGACTGTACAATCAATTAGCAAATATACAGTTCAAGTTTGCTGGATAGAACCATCCTTATTCATAGCTGGACTACATAAATATCTCAGGTTGTCTCCCAAACAAAATTATTACCAGACTTGCTGGTAACTAAAATTTACCTAAACAAGATGTCAGCCATGGTTGATTCCTCCTCAATATAACTTTTCAGGTTCCTCAATTTATTTTAATAAAAATATACAAAGAACTGACTACACAAGAAACTTAATTAACCTCATGATACATTTCAACCAGTATCATGGTAGATGTAATATGAAACACCAAATCCAGCTTAAAGAATTAGTCATTTATATAATGTTAAGCTAAGTAAAGCCACTATGTCCCTATCAAATTCTAGTTTATCCATTTTTCAATTATATCCTGTTATAAGCAATAGAATTCTTTATACTGAGAGGGTAAAAAAGGAATATTTTGATGTTTCTTCTTTTGTATCCATCTGTTGCTCTTTTATTCTGGTGGTCACTTGGCATTCATGCATTAATTTTGAAAATTTGCAGATGGATTTAAGTGTTCTCCAATTTCTGACACCAATGATATCGTTCACATTCATAGGTATTCTTCTCAAAATTCAGCATACCAGCATCATACATAAGTCAAATAACAAAATTATACAAATGCATTTTTGGAGAGACAAATAGAATCGTCCACTGAATTACTCCAGTAAATCTCTGGTTGCCTGGCAATGAGCAAGCCAGTCTCAAATACCACAGGTGGAAAGACTGCTATGACCCCAGCTTTCCAGAGTTACCTATATAGTGGGAACTGACATACCAAGAATCAGAATGCAACTTTACCCAGGAACATTACTCCTCAGACCTCCCCTTTACTTTGTAAGACCACTTTCATTGAAAACCCACACATATGAAGAATGGCAGAGAGTGAGATCCCTCTCCTGCTTCCCAAACCATGATGTCTCGGTTGCACTCTGAGCCAAGTACGCATTTCTGTAAAATACCGGAAGAACTAGTGACCACGTGCTTCCTGCAGCTCCAGAACTTCTCCTTCATAGTTCTAGCCTTTGCTCTCTAACTCTTGCATGTTGTTTGGTAAATCAATTATAATAAACAGTATCCCCAACTCATGGTCTGCCATTTGTTTATCATCCTGTGAAGCAGACTGGGTAAAGGTGAATCTTTCCAGTTTTAACTTCCTAATCATAGCCACATCCCAAAAGGAGCTGGTAAAAATCATTCTAAGGCAAAAGGAACTACTGAAATGTTTCATAGGAAATGTAGGAAAAACATGGAGATAAAAACTCTAAGTAAATACAAGAGGACAAAGGCACAATCTATGAAAGTCAAATCAGGTTTTAAATTCTCACAAGAACTCTTCTCATTTTATTGTGCTGTACTCAGCTTAGTACTCGAATTCGCTCTTACCAATAATACTTAGATCCTCCATTTTAATCCTCCCCCAAAGGAATTCACATGGATTCTGGAATCTGAAAGACTTAGATTTACACCCCAGCTCTGTCACTTAGTCATACTTTGACCTTTATAAAATCACCTAAGGTTTCTGGGTCATTAAATACTCATCCTCACCATAAGGACGATAAAGACAACCTCACAATTCTATAAACTGTTTTAAGCTATTTTAAGAGTTAAATTAGATAATATGTATGGTATTTCTGCACACAGCCACTTCATAAGGACTGGAGTATTTCCTCTGCACACTGGAATTAATTAGTGCTGGTTACACTTCTTGCCATTCGATATCCTATAGTACCTAAAAAATTGCAAATCAAATAGGATCCCTGTGCCTCATTTCTTTTTTCCATACCCATGTGATTTACCATCTCTGCCAAGGGCACTTTCTTTGTGACAGTCTGAATTACGGACCACACAGAAAAAGACAATAGTACTGGGGGCCAAATTCTGCCAGCTGATACGCACTGAAGCTTAGCTCTGAAAAGCAGAGTAAGTTAAACTTTCCATGAACTGACAGCAGCATTTGTACATGATTTATGATCTGCCAGGACCCTATCACCCATAAAAGTATTTCTTTACAACTATATACCCTAGGAATTTCTAGTAGTAGTTAACAGATAGGAACTTCCTCTTAGAGTTTCTTCATAAGCCTATTAAATGACTCTATTTATATTTATGGTTAAACAGTAGAGTGATTGAAATAACAGGATATTTTTAAATTGTATGTATTTGAATTTGAAACACAATTTTGCATTTACAGCCAAATATAGACCTTAATTTATCATCCCTCATTACCCTCTTCATCTGAAATAATAAATCAGTTATCTCACTTTCTAAACACATTATCATTTAATTCCAGGTCTCTCACTCAGCTTCTCCCCATGAATGGCTTGTTTGGTCTCACAAAACACCTCAGTGTTTTTTCTCCATCTATCAGCCCCATGGAGCCTAACTTTCTTCCTCTTCTGGCCTATATTCCGTGACCCACTGTTCGTTAGTCAATCACTGGATAAAAACTTGAGCCTTGGTTGAATTCTATAGTCACCTTTCATCAAGCTTTCACTTAAACAGATCAAAGATACTCTACAACCTGGCAGCCAACCTCTTTGGGCCTTAATGGTACCTGTGAGGGCCCACTGGTACTTCATTCTCCCATTCCCCTAAAAATTATTTTAAATTCATATTATGGAGAATTCCAAACACAGTAAACCAAATACCATGATAAACTCCAATATACCTATCATCCTCCCTTAACAAACATCAACCATTTACCATGTTTATTTCATTAAAACTCTGCACACTCAGTAGCTACCCAATTTTCAATTCTTTAAGTGAAATATCCACCTATTGAGAGGTGTACACCTTAACAGTTTGATTTTGATAAATGGATAATCATGTAATTCACACTGGTATCAAGATACAGAACAGTTCTTCCACACTGGAAAGTTCTCTCATGTCCTTTTCTCATTCAGTTCCCTCTACACAGAGCTAACCCAGTATTTTTATTTTTTTTCCCACCACAGATTAGTTTTGCATAGATTAGATTAGTTTTTCTAATCAAAGAATAGCTTCTTTCAATCAGCATTATGTCTGTGAGATTCATCCGTGTTGCATGTATGTTTATTCCCTTTTATTACGGATAATATTTCATTTAATAAATAATATTACAATTTGTTTAGCCATCCCTCTGTTGATGACATCTGAGTTGTTTCCAATTTGCAGCTATTATGAATAAAGCTGCTATGTGAACTTTCTCGTACAATTTTTGGTGGACATCTGCACTCATATTTCTGGGGTAAATATGAACAAGTGGAAAGGCTCTGTCAAAGAGAGTAGGCACATGTTTACTTGGTTCTTTAATTTGATTAGATATAAGGACACAAATGATTCTACCACCAATAGAGCACTGAGAGTCAATGGCATGATATGGCAATAGAAATACACAAAATATCTCCATTGGATATTCCTAATCAAACACTAACAAAATGCAAGGATCTGAGTGAACATGTATATAATATTTTAGGTTATTTTTGCCAACTTAATAAGTATGATGAGGTTGGCTGGTTGCTCCTGATGCCTCTGGACAAAGTGGGAAACGAAAAGGATGGGCTCAGGAAATCAAATTCCCAGAAAAAGCACTGCATAAATGACCTGAGTGCTTCTATAGCTGCCTGCAAAGAGACACTTATCTCCAGTGGCTGCAGAACTAAAATGGCTGAAATCCAAACTCAGAATCTCATCCTGCAAGTGACTGAATTGCAACACAAATTGAATTCCCAGCCTCACAGGGTGTTTGCTGTTAAAGTGAGGGCATTAACTGGGAACAAGTAAGATCCTGTAAATTTTAATGGGGATGTGTGGTAAGACCCTGAAAGAACTGAGGACATTGAGCAACTAAATTCTTATGAGTTTTCTTTTCCAGTAGAAGCAGCCTCCCACCCATAGTCTGGTCTCTCCACCTACTGCTTCTGAGAGGACTAACTATGAACTGAATTGCCTGAGGAAATGTAATGGCCTTCACTGAGGCATTGCCTTCCAAGACAATGCAGACACTCCTGAGGACCCATCCCTATCACTTCTCTTTGTTTCTAGATCTATAACTAAATTCAAGTCCCAGTAGTTCCCTAAAGGTGAGGTGTGCTACACGCCAAAAGAACTACTTGAGTTTTCTAATTTATATAGGAAGAAATCTGGGGATTATGTGTGGGAATAGATATTAAGGATGTGAGATAATCATGGAAGGAACATAAAGTTGGGTAAGGCCAAATATTTTGACGTGGGCCCACTAAGCAAGGATTCTGCATTTAATTTTGTACCTAACCTGGGAGGTTTGAGAAGACACAGTTTTCATGGCAAGTATGAGAAATAAATTTGTGAAGGTAGAGCCAGCATCTCTGAAGAACTCTGAGATCATTCTTCTATGTAGACTGAACTTACAGTGGGGACTGAGTCCACTGAATTGGTAAACCTGAATGTAATGTAAGTCACTGGATCCCAGGGTGGCAGAAGCCAAATGACAGCAGACAACTGCCAAAGGCAAGATGAGTACGGCTGCTGTAATGTACAGTAGAGTCAAAGTAGTACTCAGAACAGTCTAACACATATAAACAAGGGAGGTGGCTAGTTATTAAAGTATTCCTAGAAGTAAAATACATAAGAAGCTTACTAAATTCTTACTTGATCTACGGCAGTAGTGCTGACCTACCACAAAGAGACTGCCAGATATTCCTCCACCAAAGATGGATTTATTCAAGATCAGCTGAGAATTACAATTAAGGTTCTGTAATGATGGCAAGCCAAGTGCAAGCCCCACACAATAAGGTAAGGAGAATGCTTTTACAGAGGGGAGAAGTTGGTAGGGCTATAGCAAACCAATAGTCCACGGCTTTTCATTAGCTGTGTCCCTGCCAGGAAAGAAGAGGAGTCTTTATTCTTCCTGTTGGGCACTGGCAAGCGCTTTTTCTCCATACCTGTCAATACTGTCCATCAGAAACAGTTTTCTTTCAGCTGACAAGGTCAGCAATACAACTTCACTGTCCTATCTCAGAGGTATATACCAACTCTCCATCCCTATGTCATAATTTAGTTCACAGAGATATTAATCTTCTTTCCCTTCCACAAGATATTACCCTGGCCCATTACATTGAGGTCATTATTCTGATTGGACCTAGGGATCAAGAAGTATCAACTACTCTAGACTCACTGGCAAGACATTTCTGTGTCAGAGTGTGAGAAGTAAACCCAATAAAAATTCTAGGCCTTTTATCTCTAGTGAAATTTCTATGGGTCCAGTGGTGCAGGGCATATCAAGAAATCCTTTCTAAGGTAAAGAATGAGTTGTTGCATCTGGCCCCTTTTACAACCAAACAAGAGTCACAAAGCTTAGTAGCCCTCTTTGGATTTTGGAGGTAATATCTTCCTCATTTGGGTGTGTTACTCCAACTCATTACCAAGTAACCTGAAAAGCTGCTAGTTTTGAGTGGGGCCCAGAACAAGAGAAGGCTCTGCAAAAGGTCCAAGCTGCTGTGTAAGATGCTCTGCCACTTGGGCCACAGGATCCAGCAGATCCAATGATGCTTGAAGTGGCACTGGCAGACAGTGGTGCTCTTTGTAGCCTTTGGCAGGCAACAGGCCCTATCATAGTTATTATAAATCTGAATTGAAATTTCCTATTTATTCCTTTCTCTTTCTGATAGACAACACTTTGAACGATGCTTAAGGAAAGGTATTATGTCTGATTCACCGTCCTCCCCATTTATAAGATAAAACATCTTATGTATATTTTTGTTGGACTTTAGTTAGAAAGAGACATATAGTAAAGATTCTCCTTTTTATTTTATTTAAAACTGTCTTTCAATTTTAATAGGTATTTGCTATAAAAGTATTAACAGGACTATAGATAAATACAATTTTTAAATACAGCAATTGTTATATTTCAGAACAAAGCATTCTATCGTTCAGACTTTTGAATGTGAAGTTTTTTGTTGTCTTTCAGTAGGATATTCTCACTGCATATGCATGCACCTTAACATCTGTGCCATTTTGTTTTGAATGTTTGACAGAAAAATTATTCAACAGGTACCCCAGCTGTCAAAGCATGCCATTTGTGATGCTTCAACAAGCAGCACAGACTCTTCAAACTATACTGCACCCAGGGGAAACCTCCACTGGGAACTACTGCCTTAAATGTTTCAAAGCATACATAGGACACTTACACTTTTTAACATCAGGTCTCCTCTATTTCTGCAAAATTGGTCTCTGTTGATAATCTCCTTCATATTTTTCACCTAGGGTGACAGTGATATGATTGATACTGTTTACTCACTTCTCAATGGGCCCTTAAATACTGTCTTATCTTTGACATTTCACTTATCTCTGCTGTTTTACTTGTCAGTTATTTATTGCATGTATTAATTATTTCTTTATTTAATGGTGACCTTTTTCTGAGAAGTTCCATGTATGGATGTACTTTTTTTTTTTTTTTGGTATCAAAAAATACTGAGGAGTAGAGATGGAGAGAATTGATGAAAAATGATGTAAGAACAGTTTTTAAGCTACTTCTGGAAAGCACATCCCAAATCATTGCTATATAAGAAAATCTATTCACATAAAGCATATCTTTGACTATTTTATGAAAAATATTATTTCAGGGAATATTGTGCCATTTAAGATATGACACAAGGGAATAACACTCATTTCTACTTCCCTAAACTTATTATCCTTCCTCTATTATGTGTACCCATTGGTGATTCCTTATTTTTCCAAAAATCCTAAATCAGTAAACTTGAAACAATCCTCGAGATTACCTCTTCATATTCAAAAATTCATCAAGTCCCATTAAATCTATTACATTTACTCATTCAGACAAATCTTATTAAGTACTTGACACATGCCAGGGACTTTGATATACGGTAAGATGGAGGGAGAAGCTAAATCTGCATGATCCCTGACATCACGGATCTTATGGACTCGTTTGAGAGAAGAGGCAGACATTAATCAAATAATTTCACAGACAACTGCAGGTACACGAAGGAGAGGTACAAGAAGGAGAGGTTCTTAGTGGTCCTCGTGCATATATTAAAACTTCACTTGAGAAGTGGTGAATTGTTTTCAAATTAGAAAAAAGAATAGGCCTTGAGCAGATGAAGGGAGGTTTGGAGTGTTTCAGCTGAGGGAACAGCATGTGCAAAGGCTCAGAGGACAGAGGGGTACGGTGAGTCTGTGATACTAATAGAAGGCAGTGTACCGGCTGGGTGAAAAGTAAGACTGGAAACTTTCAAAATGAGTCTGAATAAGTTTAGGAGGGACTTTTCTATGTCAAACCTTATAAAACATATTAAGTAATCTGGTTCTTAGTATATAAACTATTTAAAGCCAATGAGTCACTTCAAGCAGAAAATGGAAAATGAGGAATTGGCACAATCAGATTTGAGTTTTGAAAGATCACTCAGCTGTGAGAAGAAGAATTTGGAAAGGAGCAGTGGCTGGACATGAGGAGATTATTTCAGATGCTCCTGAGAAAAGATGATCTCTCTAACACAAAGATAGTGTTAAAGATCACTTACTGTTATCTAAATTTTATAGCTCGGGGGAAAATGGGAAAGGACCAGGTTTAATGTAGTGAAGAATCATAAAATTTCTAGACATGTTGATTTTAAGAAGTCTTAGTGAAGGCCAATGGGTGATATCAAATAGACTGTCATATATATACGTGTGTGTGTGTGTGTGTGTGTGTGTATATATATATATATATATATATATCTATATCTGTGCTTAGAAATTCTAGGATGAAGATATAAATCTGATTTAACTGCATATAAGAGATAATTAAACCCAAGATGAAATTGCTTAAGTGTTAGAGGAGACCTAAGATTGGGATGTGATGACCTTTGGCACATAATATCTGAGGAGATAACAATGAAATTAGAAAGCAAAGCAAGAAGCAAACAGAGAGACAAATAAAATCAGAGAATGATACCATAAAGGGCAAAGAAAGAGAGTATTTCCAAAGAGACTTGTTGGCCACGAGAAATGAAAGCATTTATCTAAACAAAAACTTGTATATAAATGTTCTATAAGCAGCATAAGAGCCAAAAAGTGGAAACTACCCAAATGCTCATCAACTAGTGAATGGCTAAACATTATGGAAAACTACTCAACCATAAAAAGTAACAAACTAATAAATACGTAATAATATGGAAAAAATTAAAACCATAGCGCTAAATGAAAGAAGGCAATGACAAAACATGAAATTTAAGAAAAAGAGAAAATGACCATGAAATAAAGAACATTAATGCTTCTCTGGACCTGGGGGTGGGAGGTTAGACAGGGGGAAAGACTAACTGTAAAGGGTCAGAATGGAACTTTTTGGAGTTGTGGAAATATCTTATACCTTGATCATGGTGAAGATTAAATGAGATAAATTACGCGTCAATGAAGTTGCATAGTCAAGGGAGTTGTAGGTCAACAAAATCAAATGCTATTGAGAGGTCAGGTGTGACTGAAACTGAAAAATATTTATTAAGTTAAACACAATGATTTATTACGTTAAACACAACGGACACTAGATATTTATCAGAAATGACTGTGCGAGAAGTTAAATCAGGGTGATTATTTTTAAAGACTGAAGTAATTTGTAGTGACTAAAGAAACAAAACCACTAACTTTTCTAAAATTTAAGACAATTAATTAATTACTTCAGTACCTATCAACTATTTAATTCTTCATCCTTAGTCAACTCCTAACAAACACATATAATGTTTCTTGTGATTAATATAACACTGTTTGGCTCTGTTTTTGTTTTGCTTTGCTTTTTTTTGTGTCCCCCACAGAAATTGTCAACCACATCCACACTGAGGATGGACATGGGAATGGCTACAATTCACTACCTTAAGATTAGAAGTGGAGATCAGTGCTTTGGCAATTGCATCCATGCTATTACTATCATTCGAGGTTTCTTTTTTCTTTTTTCTTTTTCATTTTAAAGAAGAGTTTAATGTAATGTTTACTACAAGGGAGTTGACTGCGTGGTGCCTTTCGGAGGAAAGCGCCATATAAATCCAATAAATAAATAATAAACAAGTGATATAAGCAGGAGGAAAATTATGTGTTTTAGGTGAGTTGTAAAGAACATTGTAAAACCTTGAAAAATGTGTTTGTTAGATGAAGAGACAGGGAAGAAAATGCAGATGATCATCGTTCGTACAGAAGTGAGTGCCATGCAATATTTTAAAGTACAGAAAAATCCCCAAGAGTTTTAACCCTTTGTGAAACTGACTCTGCCTGTGCTTTTCGCTGCAGGGAATGTGAGGCAGAAAACAGCAGGTAGCTCAGTGGCATTCTGTTTACTTCCTTGGTAGGCCACAGAGGGGCTATATCATTCGAGTTTTAATTTTTTTTCTACTACATCATATTGGTTGGAATTTTCAAGTAGCCTAGGGCAATTTAGCACTGTCTGACTATAAACTACATAAGTTCATATCTAACATGTAATGATTAATCATCTCAAACTAAGTGTTTGCTAGGATTATCACCTTAAGAACAAAAATAATCTTAACAATATTATAGCTGTAATTTTATGTGGATTCCTCAGGTACCTTGAAATTTTTAAGTTAACAGATAGTTAAGATCAAAAATAGTTTTGTGTACAAATACACTTCAAATCCATAAGTTGTTTTATTTCTTAAATATTTATTTGCACATTTAAGTAACCACATCAAAATATTTCAGATGATTTTGGAGCATCTGATATATTTCACTCAAAAATGCATCATTTCTCTCTAAATATAAAAAGTAAATATAAAATACATTATATTTACATAAAACATAAAGTCTTTCTAAATATAATATTCATTTTGGCAATTAATTTTATAAAGATGTTTTCTTCATCCTAACTTTACATCAATGAAGAAACAAGGGTACATATATACCATATTGTATGATACATATGGAATAATCTATATTTTCCTATCCATTCCATAATTGAATTTTCATTACTTAGGCTTCTGATATGATGAGTTAAGAATTTGTTTAAGTGGTGTTGTTAGCTCACAGTCTATCCACAAGGACCAGAAAATCAAGTTTGAAGGCAATGCCCAACATCATGTAAAAAAACTAACCCAGTGAAAACACCAGAGCCTTGAGCCATAGAAAACAGATACTGCAACTTGCACCCTAAAACTGGGCACTGTATTCTGCCTCTATGAGAGATGCTGCCACTAGTTCTGGAACCTGGTAGAGCTACTATAACCCATCAGCAAAACAACTTCTGTGTGATCCAGCTTTCCTTATGTCAGTATATCCAGATTCATCATCCAGAGCAGGTCCATCTGAGTAGTGGAGCACACATCTGATGCTCAGGCTGTAACTTCTAGGGAAACTGCCAAAGACAGAATGTAGATATTTCACCTTCTATGGTGAGAAGGAGACTGTCATAGAAGATGGTTGTTTCCTCTAACATGGGATGAACTTTCAGATGTTGGTGTGCCAAACGAAAAATAGATATATATATTACTACAGACATTAGTAATGATTTTCTAGAAGCAAAAATTATAATATTCTTTTCTCTGTGTACTGACAATTACTCCTATTTGTTCAAAGGGTTTCTGGTGCAATACATAAGCATTAATTAATGTTCACAGTTTGCAGCCCACTTGACAGTCTTTAACTATGAGTCAGCACTCTATAACTTAGGATGGCATTACTTTAAAACTCTGAGGGTCTGAAGTCTATTTATGACAACCCCACAGATAACATCATCCTTAATGGTGAAAAGCTAAAAGCCTTTCCTCTAAAAGCAGGAACATGACAAGGATGCCCACTCTTACCACTTCTATTTAACATAGTATTGTAAGTCCTTGCCACAGTAATCAGACAAAAAAAGGAAATAAAAGACATCCAAACTGGAAGGGAAGCAATAAAACTCTGTTTGCAGATGGCATGATACTATATAGAGAAAACCCTAAAGTATTCACCAAAAAACTATTAGAACTAAAAATGAATTCAGTAAAGTTTCAGGATACAAGATTAACATACAGAAATCTGCTGCTTATCTATACACTAATAATGAACTATCAGAAAGAGAATTCAAGAAAACAATCCCACCTACAAATGCATCAAAAAGAATAAAATACCTAGGAATAAACTTAACGAAGGAGGTGAAAGACCTATAGTCTGAAAACTATAAAACACTGATGAAGAAATTTGAAAATAATACAAAGAAATGTAAATTTATCTTGTGTTCTTGGACTGGAAGATTAAATGTTATTAATATGTCCATACTACCCAAAGCAATCTACAGATTTAATGCAATCCCTATCAAAGTATCCACCGCATTTTTCACAGAACTAGAAAATAATCCTAAAATTTATATGGAACAACAAAAGACCCCAAATTGCTAAAGCAATCTTGAGAAAAAATTACAAAGCTGGAGATATCACACTCCCTGATTTCAGACTATACTACAAAGCTATAGTAATCAAAATAGCATGTTACTGACACAAAGACAGACACACAAATAAATGGAACAGAATAGAGAGCCCAGAAATAAAGCCACATGCTTATGGTCAATTAATCCCCAAAAAAGGAAACAAGAATATACAGTGAAGAAAAGGCATGGATTTAAATATACTACCAAATGTAAAATAGATAGCTAGTGGGAAGCAGCTGCAAAGCACAGGGAGATCAGCTCGGTGCTTTGTGACCACATAGAGGGGTGGGATAGGGAGGGTGGGAGGGAGACGCAAGAGGAAGGAGATATGGGGATATATGTATATGTATAGCTGATTCACTTTGTTATAAAGCAGAAACTGACACACCACTGTAAAGCAACTATACTCCAATAAAGATGTTAAAAAAAAAAAAAAAGGTAGTCTCTTCAATAAATGATGCTGGGAAAACTGGACAGCTACAATGTAAAAGAATGAGATTAGAACATTTCCTCATACCATATACAAAAGTAAACTCAAAATGGATTAAAAGACCTAAATGTAAGACCTGAAACCATAAAACTCCTAGATGAGAACATAAGCAGAACACTCTTTGACATAAATTGTAGCAATATTTTTTGGATCTGTTTCCTAAGGCAAAAGAAAAAAAAGCAAAAGTAAACAAATGAGACAAAATTAAACTTAAGAGTTTTTGCACAGCAAAGGAAATCATTAACAAAACAAAAAGACAAACTACAGAATTGGAGAAAATATTTGTAAATGATACGATCTATAAGGAATTACTGTCCAAAATATATAAACACTAATAGCACTCAATATCAAAAAGAAACAAACAAACAAACAACCTGATTAAAAACTGTGCAGAAGACCTGAATAAACATTTTCCCAAAGACATACAGAGGGCCAACAGGCACATGAAAAGATGCTCAACATCACTAATCATCAGAGAAACACAAATCAAAACCACAATATCACTTCACAACTATCAGAATGGCTACCATAAAAAAGAACACAAATAACAAATGCTGGCAGGAATGTGGAGAAAAGGAAACCCTAGTACACTGTTGATGGGAATGTAAATTGGTGCAGCCATTATGGAAAACAGTATGAAGGCTCCTCAAAAAACTAAAAATAGAACTACCATATGATCCATCAATTCCACTCCCAGGTATGTATCTGAAGAAAACAAAAACACTGACATGAAGAGATACATGTATCCCAATGTTCATCACAGCATTATTTACAACAGCAAGATATGGGAGCATCCTAAGTGTCCATTAATTGATGAATGGATAAAGAAGATGTGGTATATACACATACACACACACATACATATACAGCAGAATAATAGTCAGCCATAAAAGTGAATGAAATTCTGCCATTTGCAAAAAAATAAATGGATATAGAGAGTATTATTCTAAGTGAAGTAAGTCAAACAGGGAAAGACAAACATACTGTATGTTATCACTTATTATGGGGAATCTAAAAAATAAAACTAATTAATGTATATAACCAAACAGAAACAGACTCACAGATATAGAAAACAAACTAGTGGTTACCAGTGGGGAGAGGCAAGATAGGGGTATGGGATTAAGGGACACAAATTACTATGTACAAAATAGATATGAAAGAAGGATATTTTGTACATGGTAGGGAAATATAGCTACTATTTTGTAATAACTTTAAATGGAGTGTAACCTATTAAAAAATTGAATCGCTGCTATACACCTGAAACTAATACTGTAAGTCAACTATACTTCAATAAAAATAAATTCCTTTTAAAGATAAAAATAATAATGAAATAAAATATGTTATCTCAATTAACTTGAGCACGGCTTGGAATGAAACAGATATCCATATCCTTATCTGCGTCCTGGTTTCTCTAATTACTAATTATGTGATTTCTGAAAACTTATTTTACCTCTTTGAGCCTGTTTCCTCATCCTTTAAGATATTTCCTTGAATATCTTACAGTATGCAAGAGAGTAATAAAATGGTGAACATGTATCTCTTAATATAAGTAGAATTATATAAAAACTATGGTATAAGATGGATAGAAAATATGAGATATTACCTATGATTTGTGTCACATATCATAGTTTACCAAATGTCTTCATATGTATTCTCTCACTTAATATATCACGTAATCCCACATACCATCCTGTGAAGCAATTCTGTGGCCTCTATACCACTGTTGTATTATATTGATATTTCATTGCATCCACTTACTGAACGCACTTCAATAAAATACAGACATGACACACAACTGCACATTTATGTGAGGTATGACCATGTATATCTGGGTGTGAACTCTATCATTTAAAAGCCAACATAAATATGCCATAGCAAATCCCCAATCATGACCAGCCATTTGATAAATTGCTCTTATATATTTAAACTCCTCCTTACACTGATAAAACCACACAAAACGTTTTTGTATCTGTACTGAAATTTTTAACAGTCTAATGTTTTATCTCTGCTACACATGTAGCATTTATTAAACTGTATATTTAAGTTATTTCATATATCTGAATATCCATGTTTATTGTAACTCTCTTGTTGGCAGAGATGCTAAAAAGCAGTGCAGAACAGAATACCATATATAAGCATGGAGGAAAAATTGGACAAAGGGAAAAAAGGACTGAGATCTAGCTGTAGATTATTTAGTTATTGCATGGCCCTCAAAAACAGTCCTGGAGCCTGTAGATTTGCTTGATCTGCCCCCCAACGTCATTGTATTGCATATCTGATCAGCACTGAGGTTTCTGGGCTGGCTTTAATCTTTCTGTGTCACAGTTAATATATCTATTGTATAATACGAGGGGAATGATATATCGAAGATCATAAGTTACTAAATGTAAATATTAAATGTAAGATACCTAACATGGTGATGATCATGTAAAAGGTGCTCAAGTTCCTTTTATATGTCTCTGTCTACCTGTCTGTCTCTCTTTAATTTCCTACAATGTCTAGGCACATTAAAAACACCTTTTTACATTAATTTGGTCAATACTCTCACTTTCTTATTGAACTGGTATTAAGGAATACTATTAAACTCTTAAAAGATTATGTATGTTAATGTATATATATATATTTTAATACATAGTCCTTGCTGATGATAAACACAATTTCTTAGCCATGTTTTACCACCACTGTTCGATATGCTCCACACTTCCAGGAGAAGACAGTATCCATTCATTTAAAAACAAAACAAAACTTCTATTTTGACAACAGACTGACAACATTTAAATAATCAATTAATTTTCTAACCAGCCCTCACGATATCAAGCATGACATATAATAAAACCAAGCAGAAGTACGGACCGTTGTCTTGAAGAAGGGTATATGACCTGAGGATCACAAAAAAATGATACTCAACAGAAGAATTATGCTACTTAATTGCACTGCAACGACATGGGTCATAAAGACTGTTTGTAATCCTGGATATGGTGGGCAAATAAAAATTGTCTTTCATCTCCATTGCTTAAGGTTGAATGAGATTGCAGATGTAGCTAGAGAAATGATGAAAGGAAAAATTAATGAACATAAATTAAAAATTCTTCGTATGTCTGTACTGATAAAATCTCCTCACTCTCTAATGTGTTTCCCTTCCCAGGCCACCTAGAAGCATCTGAGTCCTGCAGTTTCGTCTGATCTGTCCCACCCATACTATTGTACCCTTGCACACCTGACACTGGGGTTTGGGGGAATGGAATTATCTAACCCTTCTACCATTGACTGAGCTAACAGAATTGGGTTTCAGTTGAAAAAAGAGAACCAGCAAGGAAGAATGAGAGAGGTAGGAAGAGAGATGGCTCTAGCTGGTGGCACTATTTTTTAATAGAACACAGTAACACAGTAACCATTCATAGAGTAGGTATCCTTAGGAACTTCACACTAAAATCAATATGCCAGCTGTGAAATACAGCTCTGCTGCAGGCAATTCTTTTTCAAGAAAAAAAAAATCTTAACAGATTTAACAAAAATAGAAAGCATATGAGTGAATTTATCTCCAGGGATTGAATGGTTCCTAGGAATAGAAGGTAGAAAGAAAACTATTAGCTGCCCATTATGCCAAGCTTTAAGCATAAAAGGAAGCATGGCGGGAGGCATGGCAAGACAGACCATCTTCTCCAGGATGGTCTGAACTCAACAGTAAGAGCCCCAAGTGCTCAGACTTACCTTTGACTGAATTTTATCTACCCCCACCTCTACCCACCTACACACATACACATACACCCTTCACGGCATTCATATTAAATGGCTCTTTACATTTTAAAATATTTACCTAATTCTAACATGACCAGGCACTTTTACTGGCTTGCTTTAGATGAAGAAAACATTCTGCGTCTATGTTCTTTGGGAGGCTGACCGTGTGGATGCATTTTCTCAGTTTAGATCCCATTAGATGGTGCTGCTTTTTAGATTGCCTTTGATGTACCAGAGAAATGGGAGGCATCACACGCCACTGACAGAAGTGTAACGAATGGCCCTCTCTCAGGATTTCTGACTCAGGAGTTTGACAAGTGTAAGCTAGTAGGATGGGCAAAAGTTAGCAAAGTTCTAATAGAAGTAACAACCATGCTGTCAGCATTCAAAGTGAGGAAGGACAGTCCCTCTCAAACGGACTAGACACTATGGCTTTGTGAATAGATTCTGTTAATGATGATGACGATAGCTAATAATTTTTGACTAAAACTACATGACAGACACTTTCCTAAGTATGTTATGCAGGGGTATCTTTTTTTTTTTTTTTTCAATTTAATTTAATCCTGTGAGGTAAATGCTATTACTCCCTTTCTACAGCAGGAAATGGGGGTAAAATACAATGCTTTCTAAAATGAAAGAGTAAAACGATTCTTCTTGTTCCGTTGAGAAGACTTGAAGCTAAAAACACTGTATAAACAATGTGAAGACAGTGTGGATTCAATCAGAGAAATGGAAAAGTACAATGGGAATTGAAGTAAAATATTTTAAAATTCCTCCTAATCATAAATCTGAATAGAAAATAAAATGATCATTTCAGGGGAAGAGAAATACAAAGAATCATTATTGTCTTACACTCTCCTCTCAGAAAAGCTCAGAAATCAGATAAAACAATATATTTATGGATGAAGAGTTTTCAATATTTATTCCTAAAAATTTAGTTTAGAATTGTGGATATTATAGTCCCCACAGAATATCACTTGTTGATACATTCATGAATGAATTACTCATCTGGATAGATTTTATTCTTGACCCATTATAACAGCTCCTTTCTTTAAGGTATATGCAGTTTCCATCTCACAAACTATTACAATCAGAGATAGGTTTCTAATTCTTGACCCACATTCAACAATAGCCTGTTGTGGGTTAATTTTTTTGGCTTTTCTAATAAATAACAAAACAAGAACCAAAATAAAACCCCTAGAATAAGAACCAAAAAACACACGACTTAAGAGGTTTATTTGATGCATGTACTCTCCAGTTTGCAAGAGGATTTACCACTCCCTAAGATTTTACATCTGGCAGTTTTATACTGCGCCTACCTAGAGCTTAAATATTCCCATTAGTTAAGGACATCTTTACTCTAACGTAAAAGAAGGAAATGGTAGTCTGATTCAATGAAGGAGGAAGAGAGCAGGGTGGTGGGAAGAATAGTGTCACTTTGTGTTCTGGCACACATCACAACTTGTTCTTGGCTAGCCAACGAAGCTCTATCTTCTGAAGAAGGAGAATTACCAGTGTAGGTGGCAGAAGGTGAATTCAGAAGAACACCAGAAAATGTCTTGTGACCTCAAGTTTCATTCTGAAACCACCCAGAGCATATGGAAACGGGCTCACCTTTGCTCAGTGAAGTGGGAGGTCCGACTGCCTTCCTGAGACACAGGATGCAATCAATACCTACTTGATGCTGCCAGATCCTGTCCTGAACTGCAAACTGCAATCTCCTATCGTGTGCAAACACTGCTGAGGATGCGATCATCAGAAAACCAGCAGAAATTAGTTTTCCCACGTTTCTCAGGATTTTTTTCCTGAAGTTGCCTTAGGGCTTTGGTTTCCATCCTTGATAGATAGATAGATAATTTACGTAGAATGAGATTACATGTGTTTATGTGAATACACATATACACATATAGAGAGAGAGAGAGAGGGAGAGAAAATATGTTGATATATATCTACAACTATATATACATATAGGGTGGGAAAAAAAGTGCCATCAGTTTTCTAAGTAAAAATAAAAGACATACTTTTCATTTTCCCCAAGAACTTTACTGAATGTGTTCACCCTTTTGTTCTGCCATTTTTCAGGCAACTTCCTAATTCTACCTTCCCAAAACTTTTTATCTTTTTGAGCAAAGAACTGTTCCAGGTGCCTTTTACAGTCTTCCAGGGAATTGAAATATTTTCACAAATGCTGAGTTACATTTGGAGGAAAAAATTGCCTTTGTAGCTCCATCAAGCTGTGATTTTTAGGTTGGGGTTCAAAAATCCTTTCCAGGGATTATTCTTTAAGATAAAAGAATCCTCTAACTCTGGAATAAAAGATTTAGGGGGGCTGAAAGGAACCTTTAAAAGCTAAAGGAAGAAAAGACCAGTGATGCTTCAACACAGGCCATCTTTCAGCTCAGTATGAATTGTGCCTTTCCTCATTTTAAAGAACAAAAAGACTAGAGGATATAGAACAATAAGAGAAAGCAAAATAAAAATACAAATGGATATTTACTATGTGTTCACTCACTGATTCAACAAGAATTTAGTGAAGCATTTACTATGATGGCAAGGATTTTTCTAGTTGCTTGGAAGAATGCAATGAATTCAGAGAAACAGGATCTTTTCCCTCATGCAGTTTATATTCTGGTAGAAAAACACAGACAATAAATAAGTAGGCAAATAATTTAAGAATAATGATTGTTTTATATACTGTTAGGTAGGTGTGAGATCCTATAAAAGCTTACAAATACAAGTATTTGAGGACAACTAGTTTTACACCAGTAGGTGATTGGGAAACACCAGTAGGTGACTGGGGAAGTGAATTAGGGAAGGCAGCCAATAAATAATGTTATGAAGGCGCTCAATCCCTCTTGGGAACTCTGGGAGAATGTGTAGAATGGCCCTCAGGTTTATTCTAACCTAAAGACAAAATAGCTAGTGTTTCTACCCACTTCTGCCTATTTTTCTTCAATCATTTTACTCTTTGTTCTTCAGACTGAAGAATTTCTACTGTTCTATCTTCCTATTCATTATTTTTTTCTGCTATTTTGCATCTACCATTGAATTCATTTAGCAATTTTTTCTTTTCAACTCTAGAATTACACTATTCAACCCTAGAATTTCCATTTTTAATTTTTACTTCTCCTTCGAATTTTCCTATTAAGCCATTATATATTTTTATTTAATTTTTCAAACATGATGTCATTCAGTACTTTAAGCATATTTCTAACAATTACTTTGACACCCTTGTCTGCTCAATCTGATGTTCGGCTAACTCGAGGACAATTTCTGTTGCCTTTTTTGTTCCCCTTAATATTGGCCATTTATTTTACATTATTTATTCTATTTTATATTTTACTGGTCAGCTAATGATTTGGGCATGCATTGTACTGAAAAACCTCAAGTCCTGTGTGTGTATGTGTGTCTGTGGAGGAGCTCACTTAAACTCCAGTCAGTTTTCCATCTGCCTTGGCTTCAACTGTATACCAAGCTCTCTCAGTTCTCCCTGAACATGTGTGGAGGTTTCTGTTAGTAAGGCAGGTTTGGATGACTTATGTGTGGACCTCTCATTCTAAGCTCTCCTCATTAAATTTCTGGCGAGTCTGCCACTTGCCCCAACTGTGACTGTAACTTCTGGCTCACAGACATGTGAGTTTCCTCTCTTGTTCCCTATGAGTTAGCAAATTTTACTGATAATGTCACCAATGTGAGTTTTCAGTTATATTGGTCCAAATGGAGCCCACCCCCTCTGGCAACAAGATCGATTCCCATGGCCAGGTCCACCCTGGTAACAACTACCATTCTTGCTGCCTGAGTTGGGTGGGCTCGATTAGAGCAGTACCGGGAAAGAATGCCATAGCCTTTGCTACTGTTACCGAAATTGCTGGCAGTTTTTATAAATGCATGCCTCTCAGTTTGTTTGATCATTTTCTGAGAATCCAGTATGGTTTTTTCAACCATTCTGTCCAATTTTATACTTTTTAATTTTTAGGAGAGGATTTGCTAATTTTTTAAAGTTACTATAGATCAAAGTCTACCCCTGCCGCTCCCTACTTCCTTTATATTAGTACTGAAAAGACATGGTGCAGAGGCCAAAACATATTTTTATCAAGTTCACCACTAAAGCAAGTCACATAATTTCTCCATTTTTCAAAATTCTTGCTGCGCTTTATAAATGATGGCTATGAAAAAGTGGTCAATATAAAATAGTGAAAACTCAACTGTGCAAAGAAAATGCTGATGGCTTTACAGCTGCATACACACTGTCTCAATGAAATGTTTTTTTTCTGAAGTTATACAGAGGGGAAGACATCTGTTGCAGTGATAACTTTTCTTTATTCCCAACTTTTTTATTGGTAGCAGATAGAATAAAAAATAAACTAAAATGAGAATAAAAAACTGATGGCAAATATTTATACCCAGCTTTATTTGTGATAAAGTCATCTATAATTTAGTATTCCTCAATTATGTGTTTCCAATTTGAGGTTTCCTTTCTGTCCTGAGAATGCATACCTGTGAAACCCATCTTGCATCCTTCTGAACTGATTCTTTGCTAAGTTAGATTTCTCTGAAAGCTTTTAGTTTGTAAGTTGTCTTTTGAAAGTAAAAACAATTTTCATTATACTAATCCCTCACTTAAAGTCATCCTTGTTTACTGAGTCACAACTTTTACTCCTTGTGCCTTCTTGAATCCATTTGCTTTTGAATTGCAATTTTATTATTTCTTTTAAATTTATTAAATTGCCTCCGATGGCAGAATTTATGCAAAGCAAATAATTACTAGCATATCTGAATTCAACAAAGATTATTTAGGACAATTAAGAATTATCTGAGACTAAAAAAAAGGGAGATGTAATTGGGAAGCAAAGCAATCTGGCAAGATGAATATATCTTGAAGTATCCTGAGGCACACTGATTAAAACAGGGGATGCTCTTCTCTTCATAATA